>NC_138875.1:34789447-35989447 GCF_965194805.1 Balaenoptera borealis
GAATCCCATCAATTTGTAAACACTACAAAGACACCTAGAGAAATGGGGAAGAAAAGCCTGGATTCAGGACACTTTAGTTCTAGTTTTAGTTCTGTCACTAATTCATCATATAAACTTGGCTAATACTAATTCTCTTGACTTTCTGGGATAAATTTCCATACCTATAAAATAAAGTATTTAAGCCAGATGAATTTAGGGCCTTTCTAATGGTAACAATCTTTGTGAAGATATATTTTTAAAGTGTAGCCTTTACACTTGTCCACCCTAAAAATAATTTATTGCTAGCAACAACAGTCACTGCCTTGAGAAGAAGTCTCTTTTATCTACACTGATTTAATCTCTTTTCTACCATTTCATAGATGGTTTCTCTATTGGTCTGGCAAATCTCCTCTTGCTGGGTGACAGAAAAATACTTTTGGGGTACAAATAGACAAGCCAACGACAGGTAAGTGTGAATGCAGAAGGCAGTTACTCAGATCTAGAAGTAGGAGGACTCAAAAGGTGAACATAGTTTCCACAGATTTTGAAGGCCAAAACTAGTGGCTAAATAGTGATGGAGAAGGGGAGCAAGGATGGGGCTATAAACAGGTAAATGTGGTTAGCAGAGCAAAGGGGTACAAAGTGAGACAGCTGGATTATTGCTGTGCATTGGTCTAAGAACAGGAAATATATTTTATTGTTGTTGATTTATTGAGCAGTTATGAGAACAGACATTTCTTAAAAAGACAGATTTTGTTTGTTCAGGCTGCAGCCAAACTGATATTACCCTGATATAAAAGCAAACCTTGGTAAAGTAATTACAAAAAAAATTTGGTCCCACTGTAGGTTATGTCTTTAACCTAACTGATTTCCCTTCACCCTCCTATAGGTTGGGGAAGAAACTTCAATTGAAGTATTGAGAGTTTCCTTTTATTTTTCTCTCCTAACTGACGTGGCTGGAAAGCTTTAGGTTTTAATCCATAATATTTAGCCCTTGTTTTGTATGCATGTTTGTGACACAAATTGAAAAAAAGTGCCACTTAAGACTGGGATGGGCGACTGCGTTTTTCCAATCGACCTTCATGGGTTCTGAGTTTAGAGCTAAACTCGAGCCTGTATGTTTTCCAGTCCAATTATGCCAGTGAAACGTGATTTCATTGTTCAAAAGGAAATGGCTTCTTTTTTTAAAGGCCCTTAGACATCAACTAATTCCTTTTAAAAATAAATTGCAAATGAGTCAGATCACTGCAGAATTAAGTTCCTGAAATATATGTGAGTTCCACAGTTAAAGAGGAAGAAACCCTCAACAAATTATACAAAGAGCTTAAGAAGTCAGTCGATAGCATTTATTGAATTCTTACTGTATGCTGTGCCCTGTCGTTGCATCATTGAGGAAGGCAGGAGGAATGGAAGACTCCAGTATGTCCCTGACCATCTAATGACCTTCATGGTTAGACAGAAAAACAAAACAAAACAAAACAAAAACAAAACTTCAGGATGTCACTCCACTCACCCCAAGACTCTCTCTTGAGGATTCTGTGAACATAGCTGTGAACAGAACAAAGAAAATCCTGACGTGGGTAGCCCAACACCAGGTATAAAGCATATTCTTGAATTGGAATATTCTGATTCATCTCTGGAATAATCATTGGTAGGATGAAGAAACAGAAAAGCTGGCTTCCAAGAAGAAGAGTGACAGGTAGCTGAAGATTAGTGAGGAAACTATCCAGTGAATGTAAAAGTGGGGACTGAATTTATTATGTGTCCAGTGTGTCCGGATATAAAACAAAACGTCAAAATAGCCTAAGTGATAGCAGAGCATAATCTGGTCTATACATTCTAGTTTGAAAGTTTATGTCTATGGAAGATGCCGTAGTCCATTTGGGCTGCTATAACAAAATACCATAAATGAGTGTCTTATAAAAGCAGAAATTCATTTCTCACAGTTTGGAGGTTAAGAAGTTCAAGGTCAGAATGTCAGCAGATTCAGTGTCTGGTGAGATCCTGCTTTCTGGTTCACAGATGTCCATATTTTTGCTGTGTCCTTACATGGTGGAAGGCATGAGAGAACTCTCCGGCCTCTTTTACAAGGGTATTAATTCCATTCATGAGACTTCCACTCTAATGACTTAATCATCTCACAAAAGCCCCACTTCCAATTGCTATCACATTGGGGATTAGATTTCAACATACAAATTTGGGGGGAATACATTCAGTCTACTGCAGAAGGGCAAGGAAAAAAGAAGGGAAACAGAGAATCCATTAAGGATCATCTTTCTCTCCTCCTTCACCCTTCAGATGAACCTTGGCTAAGGTTCAGGGACAATTCAAGACTTTCATCCAGCTCTTCCACTGAGATACTCTTAAATTAACAGAGAGGCAAAATAAAGCAGAAGTTAAGTGAGTGGGATCTGGATCCAGATTGCCTAGATTTGGACCCAAGATTTACATCATACTAAATGCATGATCTTAGGCTATTTACTTAACTGTACCTCTAAAAAGGAAAGAATAATGTGATTTATCTCACAGGATAGTTGGTACGATTGAATGTGTGAATTCATGGGAAGTGCCTTGAAGAGTGCCTAGCACATGGTAAGAACTCAATAATACTGTGTTAGTAATTATTATTTTTTATGCAGGTGTCGCTCAAGGGGGAGGCTGCTGAGTCCTCTGCTCGGTGGTGGCTCAGTGACTGGGCCGTCTTAGGAATTATTATTATTCCACGGGTTGTTGTTATATGACATCCAGTGAATGATGTCAGAGATAAGAAGAACATTTCTTAACAACAAAGTTTCATTTCTACCAGATCATCAATACTTTAGATCATTAAAATGGGGAAAGGACCCATCAAGTTATGATTGCAAGAAAGATTCAAAATGCAAATTGTCTGTCATTATAATGTATTTTAAGTCATGGATATCTTTGTCCCCATGTCGGACTTTAATAATGGAAAAGCAGAAGATACTAGGAGAAAGCGGGGTTAGGAATAGGGCTACACATTGGATAAAGCAGTTACATGGAAATGGAGAAGCAGTTACCACTGCCAAGGCCTGAGACAGTGACACAAACCTTGCTGACCTTGTGATTTTGTCATGGGGTGCTCTGAACCCAGATATGACTATTCGTAACATTTACAGTAACACATAAAAAGAAAAGACTTTATGGAGTTGAAGTCTGAAAGAGTTGAAAAATAATTTCCCCCCTTTTTTTCCTTTCTTACGTCTTCAGTTACTAAATAAATGTGTTTGGTAATTTTTCTTTTTATGCCATTGTTGCTTTACATTTTGCCAATGGTTTGTGTATGTGCTGAATATTTACAGAGAAGCTCAATACACTATAGATCTTGTAAGTGCCTCGAAGGCAGGACCTGGGTTAATAAATTCATAAAATTATTCATAACCATTCTGGGTGAGAGCCATACAGTACTACAAAAGTATATGAATGTTAATAAAAGACATGGAAAAAGACCTAAATCACAGATCACTGAAGCCAAAATGGTAACCATAGGGAGTTTTAGTGTTCAAACCAACCTGAAATCTTGCTTCAGAAGATAAGATAGTTTTATGCACTACGCAGGCTAGGGTATTCCGTGGGTTGCAAAAATCCCAGTGACTTAAAACAAGGTTGGACTTCCCTGGTGGCACAGTGGTTAAGAATCCACCTGACCATGCAGGGGACACGGGTTCAATCCCTGGTCCGGGAAGATACCACATGCCACAGAGCAACTAAGCCCATGTGCCACAACTACTGAACCTGCACTCTACAGCCCGTGAGCCACAACTACTGAGCTTGCATGCCACAACTTCTGAAACTCACGCAACTAGGGCCCATGCTCCACAACAAGACAAGCCACCACAATGAGAAGGCCACGCACCACAATGAAGAGCAGCCCCCGCTCACCGCAACTAGAGAAAGCCTGTGAGCAGCAATGAAGACCCAACGCAGCCAAAAATAAATAAATAAAAATAAATTTATTAAAAAAAAAAAGGTTAACTTTTTACTCATATTAAACATCTCCTGGGAGTCAGCTGAAAGCACTGTTCCACACCATCTTTATTCTGGGACACAGGCCACAGGGCAGCCCCCTCTGGATCATCATCACCAGTTGCCAGAACAGAGAAAAATAAATTGTCATGAATCCCACAATGACTCTTAAAGCTTCCACCTGGAAGTGATATACATCATTTCTGCTCAAGTTTCTGGAAACACATCCTACAATCATGCTTAACTTCAAATAAGACAGAAAAGTACAATTCTGTCATTGTGCCTAAATGGTAGACCTTGGAAATATTTGGGGAATATCACTAGTGGCTATCACAGATGAGATTGTAAACATTTCATTGCCAGATTATCCATGTTTACTCGAGTTAAGTAAAACTACACAAGTCAGGTGTTAACGACTTTGTAAAGAACATACCATAACATAAAGAACATTAGCATTTATGTACTGAGTGCCTACCACATGCCAGGAGAAAAAATCGCAGCTACCATTGGGAAACAAGGCACACAAAATACTTCATATAATGAATACTCCTACCATAATTGCCCATTGAGTATGCTCTCACTAAAGTGACTGAAACCAGTAAAGCTGAAAATTCTTCATTTAATAAGTCTGAAGATCAGCATTTGCTGGCATTAGTTTGGCTGTCAGTCATGCCATCAAGGACTCATGCACTCACAGAGTTTTTTCTCTGCCATTCTTAGAATATTAACCATTTGTTCTCACACTTGATGCTTCTGGGTCACAAGATAGCCATTTCAGGTCAAGGCATCCTTTTTCTACTAAAAGCTGGAGAAAGAGAGAAGGTGCTAGTATCAGCTGAATGTATCCACTATGTCAGAAAGCTTCCTTAGAAGGCTTCCATTTTTCATATCCTCACATCTTACTGGCTATGCATAGCTCACATTCTATTCTTAGTGCAGTTGCTGGCAAATGGGAAAGAAGTGATCAAAAATGGGTTGAACATTCATAATTAATTCCCTGGAAGCAGAGAAACTTCTTTGGGTTCAAAATACATTTTAGAATTTTGTAAGCAGAGAGGAAGGAATTAGCGATTCTACATGGAGTGAATATGATTAAATGTCACAATTGTAGTTCAGGTGTTAGACACTGAGAGAAGTCAGAGATGAGAAGTCAGTGTCAGCCCATGTCATCTGGAATGACTTCTTGATGATATCTCACGTTGGGTAGACCACTCAGGTTAACAGGGGCAGCATTTGCAGAGGAGCGATTGTTCAGGTGGCAGTGTGGAGTCTGCTGATGCTGCCATAGCAAGGTACCACAGACTGGGTGTCTTAAAGAACAGAAATGTATTCTCCCACAGTTCTGGAGGCTAGAAGTCCAAGAGCAAAGTGTTAGCAGGTTGGGTTCCCTCTGAGGGCTGTGAGGAATAAAGGTTTTATGCATCTCCCCCAGCTTCTAGTGGTTTCCCAGCAATCTTTAGAGTCTCTTGGCCCATAGAAACATCATTCCATCTCTGCCTTCATGTTTATATGGCATTCTCCCTGTGTACATGTCTGTCTCCAAATTTTCCCCTTTTATAAGGACACAAGTTATATTGAATTATGACCTACCCTAATGACCTCATTTTAATTTGGTTACTTCTATAAAGACCTATCTCCAAATACAGTTACATTTTGAGGTACTAGGGGTTAGAATTTCAACATATGGATTTTGGAGGAGCACATTTCAACCCATAACAAGAGAGAATATCATAAATAAATGTTCTGAGGCAAAAACATACAAACAAACAAAAACAACAGAAAAAAAGTGCCTACTTTATGTAAAATTACTGCCTAAGTGATGTTAAAATATACAAGGTGAATAAGAAAGACAGGGATAGATACCAAAGGGTCTTGACAAACAAGTTGATTGATCTATCTACTGGGTGCAGTAGGTAATGAAAATCTGTATAAGGGAATAATCTGGGGGAGAAAGGAGGAAAATGAGAGGGATCAAGTGTCAGGGAGATGTTTAGGTGGATGTGCTATGATGAGGACCTAGAGCATTTTAATAGAAGGGAAATTAAAGATTTCCCTTCTATTAACATGAAAGGAACATTTCCCTTCTATTAACATGACATGAGCACAGACATGAGAGACCTTTGCACAATGCAAAAGCTAGGATTTAGTAATAGCATATGCTGGAAAAGTGGAAAAGAAGAGTCAGAAATGACACTGAGGAAATGTACAAGGCTGTAAGGGGCTTAGCCATGGGAATTTGAGAAAGAAGTGAGAGGGGAGACACTTTCACTTTAAATTTCACATTGTCTTTATTATTGCTTAAAAAAAATAAACAATGAGTATCAAAATTTTTTTTTTACTTTCAGGAAATTTAAGGATTATTTTTTTTAACTGATGATATTTTGTATTGCACAAATTGAATTGAGGTAATTGAGACATCTGAGTAGAGGTGCCTGATTGGAGAGAAAAGACTTGAGGTCACATAGAAGTTATTCACAAAGAAGTGATATAATAAAAAATTAACAGCAGGGTGATGGTAATTATTTAGAAGCTTGAATAATAATAGCAATTATTGAATGAATGTCCACGAGTTGCCAGAAACTTTATATATATTGTCTCATCTAATCCTTGCAATTACTCTATAAGATAGGTATATTATTTCTGCTTTACAGATGAGAAATCTGAAGCTTTGAGATATTAAGCAATTTGCCAGGGATCATATAGCACGTAAGGGTTGGGGGAGCCAGGCTTCAAACCCATCCCTGTCAGACAAACCTTTATGTGCTTCAACTCCACTCTACTTGAGGATAATTACTTCATCTGAGGATAATGAATTCCTTTCATGGGGCAGTGTATTAGGAATCACATAGGAAATAAAACGTGGCTGTTTTCTACAGGTGGGTGGAAATAACATTCCCTCCTCTTTATGTTACACAGGCCAGATGAAGGGCATGCCGAATATGAGATGTCTGACAAGGAGAAATTGTCACCCATTAAGCTACAAAAGTTCTGCTCAAACCAAAGATAAAATTGCTCTTGAATGGTGAGAGGGACTTCCCTGGCAGACATAGTAAAGTTACTGGGCACAACCTGTAAATTCCCTATACTGGATCTGTAGATTCAGCTTTTCCTTTTAGGATGAAATCTTGTGTAACACTATGCCAAAGCTATTTTGAGCAAGAATTAACATTTTGAAATGGGCATGTAAATTTCTCATTTCAACAAAAATACCATTGCTCTATAGAAAGAAATGGAGAGCTAGACTAAATTTGCTACTTTTTTGGAATGGAAATAGTAGAAAGAAACTAAAGAATTATTCTGTTTTGGAGTCTCTATACAATGAATAAAGTAGAAATTTGACATAATCTCAACAAATGGATCAGGGCTGACAGCAAGATTGGAAAAGAAAATGGAGCTTAAAATGCTCTGTAATCATAAATTTGTTTTACTTACATATGTGGCAAAAATCATTAAACAATAATTATTTTGAAAAAGAATTCTAGTCCTTTCTTGATGACATTGATCAAATCACCTGACATTTCTTTGTGGTGTATAATCATTTCCTTTGTGATTTGAAAGAAGGGCACAGGCCCAAATCTAACATTTGGAGGGCTAGCAAAAGAGCACAGAAAGAAGAATTTATACCACATCTTGATATTAAAAATTATAACTCAGTGAAACAAAGTGGTAAATATGTTAAGGACTGGGACCATCAGTTTTGAATGTAGCATTCTCAGACTTCTTGGATCCACACAGATGTGATGGCATGAGGAGACCCAGCTCTGGCCCCTGGATACTGACCCTCCACTTGGCCCTGTTCTTTCCATCCCCAGTTCTACTCCACACTGCTGGTGCTGATACATGTGAACACCTCATCCTCCCTATTCAAAGTGCATCCTCAGCATGGACCCTCCAGGGCCAGGAGGGGTGCACACTAAGACTGTGGGTGGTCCTGGGAGAAGGTAGCTGGGGAAGAGACATTTTCAGACCTTGGAAATGGGTTTGGGGCAAATTGGGTAAAAAAATTCCTGGTCCTGCTCAGCTGCTGGTGATATTAGAAGGGAATGTACTAGGGAAAAATTTAGAAACCAGATGCACAGATTGCCTGACTCTAATGCTCCCTGGCTTGTCACCTGGAATCACTTAAAGAGGAGAACTCAAGCAGAATTGTTGGTTCCACCAAACCATTGGTACAAACAAAGTAGAAGAAAAAATTATAGAAATTCACTTGAATACTCATAGAAAATAGTACTTTGCAAATACTTATGGGAAAGTAGGATTTGTCTTAGGGCTTTTATGATAGAAAATCATCTCAATTCTCAACTTTGGGTGTAAGGATAGTGCAAATGACTTTTCTCTGGTTAGACCTTTTACAATGAAAGAGAAAATAAAACTGCAATGGTATTCTTTTCAAACTATATATTTATTTATTTTCATTGTGATGTTGTAAAAAGAATGTGGATAAAATAATTCATCTATGCCCAGATCTACTGATTTTTCCAGTCACACTTTTCTCTGAAGTGAAAAATACATTTCCACGCTGCTCCAGAGTGGAAACACATACAATGCTGCTGCCGGTATCTAGGGAAGTTCTTGTAAGAGCAGGGTTTGTTTAGTCAAAACTTTCTGATTTCATCTTCATTCTGCCATTGATTTACTACATGGCTTTTGGAATATCACTGGCTTCCTTGTGTCTGTCTTTTTATTTTAAAATGAGACTGTACATCTTAATTTCATGTAAGTGGGTAGAATGTTAGGTAGGTATTAAAAATGGGAGAGACACTGGGACTGAATAAGTGCTACAAAGGCTCATAGGAGAAGACATAACCTGGGAGAAGTTGAAAGATGATGAGGTCATAGACACAGTGAATTTTTATGTTACTGGGTATGTGCTGTGTTTACTTTACTGGTCCCTTTTCTTTTCTTGATAGGTGTGTGCAAAGGCAGAAGATCTTTAATAACAAGTTATACTGTGAGGCATGAGGGAAGGATATTAGGAGAAATACTCTACATGAAACTGAGGGAAACAGAGGACAAATGTAGGGAATCCTGGTAAGAAACTGAAATGCCCAAGATGAGAAATTTTCTTGGATTTATGTATATGGATTAAATTAAGAATTAAAATGCATTTTAGTGATCATGAGTACTAATGCTTTCCTATTTCTTATCATATTTAATGTTTCTGAGTCAAACTTAAGCCAGTACAGAAGAACGTTAAACATGTATTCAGAAATGTTAACATTCGGTGGAGGGGAAAGTGTTGAAAAGTTTAATCTGAAAAGTTTCAGAGTTGTCTGCAGGATGATGGACAGCATAGCTCCTGATTCTAAAGACTGGAAAGAAGGCTTGATGCTTCAAAAAATAATGTGAAATTGCTTTTGAAGGTCCTGTGATTTTGTTCAGTCTTGATTTGGGTCCTGTTGAATGCATGCCAGATGGGACAAACTGATAAAAACTAAACAGCAGATGTTGGTAGATATCCTGGCAGCTGTTTGATATCCAGCCACATGAATTATCAAATTAAAGCCTATCTTCAGGGATTCTGATGAGAATGAAAATATTTTGGAATAGTGCTATAAGAGTGGATTCTGCTGTGAAGACGGGGGAGTTTTAAACTTTCCTAGAGCAGAACATGGATTTATTTGGAGGGAAATGAAAAAAATAAAATCTTCCAGGCTCCAGTGTGATACTAAGTATAACTATGTAGGAATTTAATCTGATTTTGCTGAAGAGATTTTTTTTTTTTTAAACATCTTCATTGGAGTATAATTGCTTTACAATGGTGTGTTAGTTTCTGCTTTATAACAAAGTGAGTCAGTTATACATATACATATGTTCCCATATCTCTTCCCTCTTGCATCTCCCTCCCTCCCTCCCTCCCACCCTCCCTATCCCACCCCTTTAGGTGGTCACAAAGCACCGAGCTGATCTCCCTGTGCTATGCGGCTGCTTCCCACTAGCTATCTATTTTACATTTGGTAGTGTATATATGTCCATGACACTCTCTCACCCTGTCACATCTCACCCTTCCCCCTCCCCATATCCTCAAGTCCATTCTCTAGTAGGTCTGTGTCTTTATTCCCGTCTTGCCACTAGGTTCTTCATGACCTTTTTTTTTTTTTTGCCTTAGAGTCCATATATATGTGTTAGCATACTGTATTTGTTTTTCTCTTTCTGACTTACTTCATTCTGTATGACAGACTCTAACTCCATCCACCTCATTACAAATACCTCCATTTCATTTCTTTTTATGGCTGAGTAATATTCCATTGTATATATGTGCCACATCTTCTTTATCCATTCATCCGATGATGGACACTTAGGTTGCTTCCATGTTCTGGCTATTGTAAATAGAGCTGCAATGAACATTTTGGTACATGACTCTTTTTGACCTATGGTTTTCTCAGGGTATATGCCCAGTAGTGGGATTGCTGGGTCATATGGTAGTTCTATTTTTAGTTTTTTAAGGAACCTCCATACTGTTCTCCATAGTGGCTGTATCAATTTACATTCCCACCAACAGTGCAAGAGTGTTCCCTTTTCTCCACACCCTCTCCAGCATTTATTGTTTCTAGATTTTTTGATGATGGCCATTCTGACCGGTGTGAGATATATCTCATTGTAGTTTTGATTTGCATTTCTCTAATGATTAATGATGTTGAGCATTCTTTCATGTGTCTGTTGGTCATATATATATCTTCTTTGGAGAAATATCTATTTAGGTCTTCTGCCCATTTTTGGATTGGGTTGCTGTTTTCTTGTTATTGAGCTGCATGAGCTGCTTGTAAATCTTAGAGATTAATCCTTTGTCAATTGCTTCATTTGCAAATATTTTCTCCCATTCTGAGGGTTGTCTTTTGGTCTTGTTTATGGTTTCCTTTGCTGTGCAAAAGCTTTTAAGTTTCATTAGGTCCCATTTGTTTATTTGTGTTCTTATTTCCATTTCTCTAGGGGCTGGGTCAAAAAGGATCTTTCTGTGATATATGTCATAGAGTGTTCTGCCTAGTTTTCCTCTAAGAGTTTGATAGTGTCTGGCCTTACACTTAGGTCTTTAATCCATTTTGAGTTTATTTTTGTGTATGGTGTCAGGAAGTGTTCTAATTTCATACTTTTACATGTACCTGTCCAATTTTCCCAGCACCACTTATTGAAGAGGTTGTCTTTTCTCCACTGTATATGCTTGCCTCCTTTATCGAAGATAAGGTGACCATATGTGCATGGGTTTATCTCTGGGTTTTCTATCATGTTCCATTGATCTATATTTCTGATTTTGTGCCATTACCAAACTGTCTTGATTACTGCAGCTTTGTAATATAGTCTGAAGTCAGGGAGCCTGATTCCCCCAGCTCCATTTTTCGTTCTCAAGATTGCTTTGGCTATTCGGGGTCTTTTGTGTCTCCATACAAATTGTGAAATTTTTTGTTCTAGTTCTGTGAAAAATGCCAGTGGTAGTTTGATAGGGATTGCATTGAATCTGTAGATTGCTTTGGGTAGTAGAGTCATTTTCACAATGTTGATTCTTCCAATCCAAGAACATGGTATATCTCTCCATCTATTTGTATCATCTTTAATTTCTTTCATCAGTGTCTTATAATTTTCTGCATACAGGTCTTTTGTCTCCTTAGGTAGGTTTATTCCTAGATATTTTATTCTTTTTGTTGCAATGGTAAACGGGAGTGTTTTCTTAATTTCACTTTCAGATTTTCCATCATTAGTGTATAAGAATGCAAGAGATTTCTGTGCATTAATTTTGTATCCTGCTACTTTACCAAGTTCATTGATTAGCTCTAGGAGTTTTCTGGTAGCCTCTTTAGGATTCTCTATGTATAGTATCGTGTCATCTGCAAACAGTGACAGCTTTACTTCTTCTTCTCTGATTTGGATTCCTTTTATTTCTTTTTCTTCTCTGATTGCTGTGGCTAAAGCTTCCAAAACTATGTTGAATAATAGTGGTGAGAGTGGGCAACCTTGTCTTGTTCCTGATCCTAGTGGAAATGGTTTCCGTTTTTCACCATTGAGGACAATGTTGGCTGTGGGTTTGTCATATATGGCCTTTATTATGTTGAGGAAAGTTCCCTCTATGCCTACTTTCTGCAGGGCTTTTATCATAAATGGGTGTTGAATTTTGTCAAAAGCTTTCTCTGCATCTATTGAGATGATCATACGGTTTTTCTCCTTCAATTTGTTAATATGATGTATCACGTTGATTGATTTGCATATATTGAAGAATCCATCCATTCCTGGAATAAACCCCACTTGATCATGGTGTATAACCCTTTTAATGTGCTGTTGGATTCTGTTTGCTAGTATTTTGTTGAGGATTTTTGCATCTATGTTCATCAGTGATATTGGCCTGTAGTTTTCTTTCTCTGTGACATCTTTGTCTGGTTTTGGAATCAGGGTGATGGTGGCCTCGTAGAATGAGTTGGGGAGTGTTGCTCCCTCTGCAATATTTTGGAAGAGTTTGAGAAGGATAGGTGTTAGCTCTTCTCTAAATGTTTGATAGAATTCGCCTGTGAAGCTATCTGGTCCTGGGCTTTTGTTTGCTGGAAGATTTTTAATCACAGTTTCAGTTTCAGTGCTTGTGATTGGTCTGTCCATATTTTCTATTTCTTCCTGGTTCAGTCTCGGCAGGTTGTGGGTTTCTAAGAATCTGTCCATTTCTTCCAGGTTGTCCATTTTATTGGCATAGAGTTGTTTGTAGTAATCTCTCATGATCGTTTGTATTTCTTCAGTGTCAGTGGTTACTTCTCCTTTTTCATTTCTAATTCTATTGATTTGAGACTTCTCCCTTTTTCTCTTGATGAGTCTGGCTAATGGTTTATCAATTTTGTTTATCTTCTTAAAGAACAAGCTTTTAGTTTCATTGATTTTTGCTATTGTTTCCTTCATTTCTTTTTCATTTATTTCTGATCTAATCTTTATGATCTCTTTCCTTCTGCTAGCTTTGGGGTTTTTTTGCTCTTCTTTCTCTAATTGCTTTAGGTGCAAGGTTAGGTTGTTTATTCGAGATGTTTCCTGTTTCTTGAGGTAGACTTGTATTGCTATGAACTTCCCTCTTAGAACTGCTTTTGCTGCATCCCATAGGTTTTGGGTCGTCGTGTCTCCATTGTCATTTGTTTCTAGGTATTTTTTGATTTCTTCAGTGATCACTCCATTATTAAGTAGTGTATTGTGTAGCCTCCATGTGTTTGTAATTTTTACAGATATTTTCCTGTAATTGATATCTAGTCTCATAGCGTTGTGGTCGGAAAAGATACTTGATACGATTTCAATTTTCTTAAATTTACCAAGGCTTGATTTGTGACCCAAGATATGATCTATCCTGGAGAATGTTCCATGAGCACTTGAGAAAAATGTGTATTCTGTTGTTTTTGGGTGGAATGTCCTATAAATATCAATTAAGTCCATCTTGTTTAATGTATCATTTAAAGCTTGTGTTTCCTTATTTATTTTCATTTTGGATGATCTGTCCATTGGTGAAAGTGGGATGTTAAAGTCCCCTACTGTGATTGTGTTGCTGTTGATTTCCCCTTTTATGGCTGTTAGTATTTGCCTTATGTAGTGAGGTGCCCCTATGTTGGGTGCATAAATATTTACAATTGTTATAGCTTCCTCTTGGATCGATCCCTTCATCATTATATAGTGTCCTTCTTTGTCTCTTGTAATAGTCTTTATTTTAAAGTCTATTTGTCTGATATGAGAATTTCTACTCCAGCTTTCTTTTGATTTCCATTTGCATGGAATATCTTTTTCCATCCCCTCACTTTCAGTCTGTAAGTGTCTCTAGGTCTGAAGTGGGTCTCTTGTAGACAGCATATATATGGGTCTTGTTTTTTATCCATTCAGCCAGTCTGTGTCTTTTGGTGGGAGCATTTAATCCATTTACATTTAAGGTAATTATCGATATGTATGTTCCTATTCCCATTTCCTTAAATGTTTTGGGTTTGTTATTATAGGTGTTTTCCTTCTCTTGTGTTTCTTGCCTAGAGAAGTTCCTTTAACATTTGTTTTAACGCTGGTTTGGTGGTGCTGAACTCTCTCAGCTTTTGCTTGTCTGTAAAGATTTTAATTTCTCCATCAAATCTGAATGAGATCCTTGCTGGGTAGAGTAACCTTGGTTGTAGGTTTTTCTCCTTCATCACTTTAAGTATATCCTGCCACTCCCTTCTGGCTTGCAGAGTTTCTGCTGAAAGATCAGATGTTAACCTTATGGGGATTCCCTTGTGTGTTATTTGTTGTTTTTCCCTTGCTGCTTTTAATATGTTTTGTTTATATTTAATTTCTGATAGTTTGATTAATATGTGTCTTGGCGTGTTTCTCCTTGGATTTATCCTGTATGGGACTCTCTGTGCTTCCAGGACTTGATTAACTATTTCCTTTCCCATATTAGGGAAGTTTTCAACTATAATCTCTTCAAATATTTTCTCAGTCCCTTTCTTTTTCTCTTCTTCTTCTGGGACACCTATAAGTCGAATGTTGGTGTGTTTAATGTTGTCCCAGAAGTCTCTGAGACTGTCCTCAGTTCTTTTCATTCTTTTTTCTTTATTCTGCTCTGCAGTAGTTATTTCCACCATTTTATCTTCCAGGTCACTTATCCGTTCTTCTGCCTCAGTTATTCTGCTATTGATCCTGTCTAGAGTATTTTTAATTTCATTTATTGTGTTTTTCATCGTTGCTTGGTTCCTCTTTAGTTCTTCTACATCCTTGCTAAATGTTTCTTGCATTTTGTCTATTCTATTTCCAAGATTTTGGATCATCTTTACTATCATTATTCTGAATTCTTTTTCAGGTAGACTACCTATTTCCTCTTCATTTGTTAGGTCTGGTGTGTTTTGACCCTGCTCCTTCACCTGCTTTGTGGTTTTTTGTCTTCTCATTTTGCTTATCTTACTGTGTTTGGGGTCTCCTTTTCACAGGCTGCAGGTCCGTAGTTCCCATTGTTTTTGGTATCTGTCCCCAGTGGCTAAGGTTGGTTCAGTGGGTTGTGTAGGCTTCCTGGTGGAGGGAAGTAGTGCCTGTGTTCTGGTGGATGAGGTTGGATCTTGTCTTTCTGGTGGGCACGTCCACGTCTGGTGGTGTGTTTTGGGGTGTCTGTGGCCTTAATATGATTTTAGGCAGCCTCTCTGCTAATGGATGGGGCTGTGTTCCTGTCTTGCTAGTTGTTTTGCATAGGGTGTCCAGCACTGTAGCTTGCTGGTCATTGAATGAAGCTGGGTCTTGATGTTGAGATGGAGATCTCTGAGAGATTCTCGCTGTTTGGTATTACGTGGAGCTGGGAGGTCTCTTGTGGACCAGTGTCCTGAAGTTGGCTCTCCCACCTCAGAGGCACAGCCCTGATGCCTGGCTGGAGCACCAAGAGCCTTTCATCCACACGGCTCAGAATAAAAGGGAGAAAAAAATAGGAAGAAAGAAAGAAAGAAGATAAAATAAAATAAAATAAAGCTATTATAATAAAAAAAGAAGAAAAAAATTATTAAGAAAATTTTTTTTTTAATTTTTAAAAATAGGTTTATTAATTTTTTATAATAAAAAATAAGAAAGAAATAAGAAAAAATTTTTTAAGAAAAAAAATTTTAATTTTATAATAAAAAATATGAAAAAACATTCAAATTTTTTTTTAATTTCTGAAAATAGAAAATAAGGAAAAAATTATTAAGAAAACATTTATTAGGAAAAAAAATTTTTAACTAAAAAAAGAAAAAAAAAAAAAAAACTGACGGACCTAACCTTAGTACTAATGGTGAAAGCAAAGCTATGCAGACAAAATCTCACCCAGAAGATTACACATATACACTCACAAAAAAAGGAAAACGGGAAAAATTAATATATCCTGCTCCCAAAGTCCACCTCCTGAATTTGGGATGATTCATTGTCTATTCAGGTATTCAACAGATGCAGGCACATCATGTTGTTTATGGAGCTTTAATCCGCTGCTTCTGAGGCTGCTGGGAGAGATCTCCCTTTCTCTTCTTTGTTCATACAGCTCCCAGGGTTCAGCTTTGGATTTGGACCCGCCTCTGCATGTAGGTCGCCTGAGGGCGTCTCTTCCCCGCCCAGACAGAACGGGGTTAAAGGAGCAGCTGCTTCGGGGGCTCTGGCTCACTCAGGATGGTGGGAGGGAGGTGTAAGGAGTGCCGGGCGAGCCTGCGGCGGCAGAGGCTGGCGTGACATTGCAGCTGACTGAGGCGCGCTGTGCGTTCTCCTGGGGGAGTTGTCCCTGGATCACAGGAGGCTGGTAGTGGCGGGCTGCACCGGCTCCCGGGAGGGGCGGTGTGGAGAGTGACCTGTGCTCGCACACAGGCTTCTTGGTGGCGGCAGCAGCAGCCTTAGCGTCTCTTGCCCGTCTCTGGGGTCCGTGCTGATAACCGCGGCTTGCGCCCGTCTCTGGGGTCCGCGCTGATAGCCATGGCTCGCGCCCATCTCTGGAGCTCGTTTAAGCGGCGCTCTGAATCCCCTCTCCTTGTGCGCCACGAAACAAAGAGGCAAGAAAAAGTCTCTTGCCTCTTCGGCAGCTGTAGACTTTTTCCCGGACTCCCTCCTGGCTAGCACCGAAGCCTGAGCCTCAGCTCCCAGCCCCCGTCCGTCCTGGCGGCTGAGCAGACAAGCCTCTTGGGCTGGTGAGTGCTGCTCGGCGCCGAGCCTCTGTGCAGGAATCTCTCCATTTTTCCCTCTGTGCCCCTGTTGCTGTGGGATCCGTGTTGATAGCTGCAGCTTGCGCCCGTCTCTGGAGCTCGTTTAGGCGGTGCTCTGAATCCCCTCTCCTTGCATACCGCGAAACAAAGAGGCAAGAAAAAGTCTCTTGCCTCTTTGGCAGCTGCAGACTTTTTCCCAGACTCCCTCTCAGCTAGCACCGAAGCCCGAGCCTCAGCTCCCAGCCCCCGCCCGCCCCAGCGGCTGAGCAGACAAGCCTCTCGGGCTGGTGAGTGCTACTCGGCACCGATCCTCCATGCGGGAATCTCTCCGCTTTGCCCTCTGCACCCCTGTGGCTGTGCTCTCCTCCATGGCTCCAAAGCTTCCCCCCTCTGCCACCTGCAGTCTCTGCCCATGAAGGGGCTTCCTAGTGTGTGGAAACCTTTCCTCCTTCACAGCTCCCTCCCACTGGTGCAGGTCCCATCCCTATTCTTTTGTCTCTGTTATTTATTTTTTCTTTTGCCCTACCCAAGTACATGGGGATTTTCTTGCCTTTTGGGAGGTCTGACGTCTTCTGCCAGCGTTCAGTGGGTGTTCTGTAGGAGCAGTTCCACATGTAGATGTATTTCTACTGTATCTCTGAAGAGATATTTAAGCTTTCTTTTCCTAGAATAATTTTGTATTTCTGAGATTTCCAGTAATTTGGAAAGATTTCTAAGAATATTCTTGGTAATTCCCATCTCCAAAAGACTCTTAACAACACTGTAATGATCATCAAATTGATTTATGAAAAAAAAAAGAATTTGGTATTTGTCATTTTTTTCATTTTTCTTTGTAAATACAGATATTATTCACGTATTTGAAAATGCAAACTTACAAGATACAATCTAAGCCACTTGTTAGTTTTTTCTCACTTCCTTCCTCACTTTCTAAGATCCTTCTAAATAAATATTCTATGCCAGCTAGATGTATTTCTGTTCCCCAATTCTATCTTGGTCATTGGGACCCTGGACTCTTGGTTATATCTTCTCTTCTTTCACATCAATTATATCCCATTCATATATTACTATTCTTCAGAGATATGAAAGATATTTCTCCACAGAATAAATATACTTGACCACTTTGGCTTAGGAGATTTTTTTTGATCTAAACTCCTACATGACAGCTGGTGTGCTGGAGTCAATTCATCTTGCTTCTGGCCAGAACATATTCTGTGCATCTCTCTCCAGCCCAATGTTCAATGACCTCATGTTGGTAGCTTGAAATTAGCCAGTGTGGGAATAGTTACACCATGGAAATTGGCAAATGTTACAAATCTGGTTATTTTCCCCTGGAGAGTCACTTGTTAAACATATGCCAGCACACCTTAAGACTGTATATATACCAAGTATTTGGTTTTTATTATGCTCTACCTTGGGTTGTTCATCTCTACATGTTTTACTCCCTAGCAAGATTGTTAAGCATTTAAGGGTAGGATCCTTTCCTTACACTTTGTATATTTCTCAGCACACTGTATATAGTGTTCTAGAGCACTAAATATGTGCTTAATAAATATAAACTGATCGAAACACTCAAACTTTAAAGAGGAATGAAGTTTTTTTTTTCTCAGTAGAACTAGATTAAACTTACTACATGTCTCCAGGAAACATATTTAGATTTCTTAACAAATGATATGATCACCAGTTAGCTCTTTTAAATATGTATAAATAGATGAGGCAAACAAACTACAAACCAGATTAACTATACCCAGAACTGATCATAAATACTGTCTCAATTCAAATATCTACCCAAATAATAGCATTATGCCAAGGCTCAAATAATAAAGTATGTACAGATAATAGAGCTGAACAATAAAGAAATTACTCCTAATTATCAATGCTAGAGAGGGGTCAATCATAAGTATTAGGCTGGAAGGGGTATTCTAAAAATCAACTCTTTCATTTCATGAACAAATATATGCAAAACTGAGACTAATTATCTTACTTCCAATAACTGAGTTTTTTCTTCTTTTCAGTAATCTACTTTAACCCTTGTGTAATACATTATTTAGTTACTTTATGAATGTGAGGGGAGTAATTTCTTCATTCTACCAAACTCAGTGGAACCTCTTCTTCTCCATTGCATTTCAACAAAACTATCTTAATGATGTCATTAGCTGGCAGAACCTAATAAACAGCAAAGTATGCCAGTGTGATTTAGAGTTGAGCATATCAGCTAGGAATTATGAGTCTTGAGTTCTAGACTCTGCCACTCACATGTATGAACACATGCTCACTTATACCCATATACAAGTTCTATTTATCTATGAGGGTGATTCTGAGGATCATAATCAGATCTCAGATATAAAATTACTTTGAAAAGTAAAAATGTAAAAAAAGTAAAGAAAAAAGTAAACAATATTAGAGGAAAATTTCTCTGACTTCTTGAGAGAAAGCAGGGATCTAATAATATTTATATTTTATTTTTATCTGTCTGCTTTTAAAACCTACCTGTAGTGAAGTAATAAACCCAATAAAATTGTTTTATTAAGAATATGCCATGTGCCATGCCATGTTATATGAAGGAAGAGATATGGTTATCATCTTAATCTGTTTGACCTCTAGCTCAGGAGACAAAACCACTGAGGCAAAATCAAGAAAAAATCAATTAAATAATGAATTGTACAATGCAGATTAAAAGAACTTTAGGAGTTTGAAGAATGAGGAGATGAATTAGTAAAGCAATGGGGGTAGGCATGTCTCTGGATTAGGAGGAATGTGACTGGAAACTTAGAGATGATACACATTTTTAACATGTGGGTGGAGACCCATTGCAAAAGGAAGAAACAAGAATTTTGACCTTCTCTGATTAATCCTTTCTCAAAAGACTAAAGGGAACTCTCTGCACTTTTGTGCAGAGGGAATGTAAATTGATACAGCCACTACGGAGAACAGTATGGAGGTTCCTTAAAAAACTAAAAATAAAACTACCATATGACCCAGCAATCCCAGTACTGGGCATATACCCTGAGAAAACCATAATTCAAAAAGAGTCATGTACCACAATGTTCATTGCAGCTCTATTTACAATATCCAGGACACAGAAACAACCTAAATGCCCATCGACAGAGGAATGGATAAAGAAGATGTGGTACATATATACAATGGAATATTACTCAGCTATAAAAAGGAATGAAATTGGGTCATTTGTAGAGATGTGGATGGACCTAGAGACTGACATACAGAGTGAAGTAAGTCAGAAAGAGAAAAAAAAAATCATATATTAGCACATATATGTGGAATCTAGAAAAATGGTACAGATGAACCTATTTGCAGGGCAGGAATAAAGTTGCAGAAATAGACAACAGACGAGTGGACACAGAGGGGGAAGGGGAGGGTGGGATGAATTAGGAGATTAGGATTGACATATATACATGACCATGTGTAAAATAGATAGCGAGTGGGAACCTGCTGTACAGCACAGGGAGCTCAGCTCAGTGCTCTGTGATGACCTAGATAGGTGGGATGGGGGGGGATGGGAGGGAGGTCCAAGAGGGAGGGGATATATATATATACATATAGCTGATTCACTTTGTTATACAGCATAAAGTAACACAACATTGTAAAACAATTAGACTCCAATTAAAAAAATGTTTTTTTTTTAAGTTTCCACATTTGTGGCTTATACCTCATGCCTTGTCTTCCAGCTGTGTCAGAGTGAAATAAATAAATAGTGGAGGAAGTAGTCTTCACCTTTAGTTAGTTCTTTGGCTAAAATGATGCCATTGGAAACTTGGTAAAACAACCTGGCTCATTCTGAAATTGCAGAGGCCACCAAAGCAAACCAAGACAGACAAAACAAAGGGCACATCAACATAATGTACATATTGTGGGGGTTCTTGAAGGTCAGAGAATGACCTTTTACTTCTTAGTGACATAGAATGCCAATATTTGTCAGATCTTGCTGAAGACTAAAGCTCAGGCAAAGAAAAACAAATGCATTGCATGACATTTGTTTACTGTCCTATAACATTAGATATCTTATTGCTATAAACAACCAGCTGTGCCTATTAAATGGTTGGGGTTATTGGTTGTTTTTTTGTTTTGTTTTGTTTTTTTTCATGAAGCACTGTCTAGACTCATTTATAATCAATTACAAGGAGACAGACCAACATTCTAAACTACAATGAATCTCTTCTCAAATTTTATCATTAAAAAATTAAACATCCATGTTATAATTGTTTTCTTTTTTAAAAATTATCATATGGCACATGATCTGAAAAGAGGTTGTCTTCCCTCTGTTTAGGAAGATGTGTTCTGTAGCTCTCACAAACATCAAAGTTGTGGAATTCCTGGTTGTATTGGACACTTGTTCCTAAGTAAGATCGGAGTATGCCCTGATTATTTGTGAGGACATGTTGCTAGCACTGGGGACAATCTATTAGTCAAACATCCATATTCTAGAACCAAATGAAGACTTGGGTTTATTTCTAGCTGGTGTCTACATTCAAAAAAGATTCAAACTTGTGGTTGAAATTGGATCAGTAATCTATAGGCAGTGAACCTGTTCAGTCAGGAAGTTTTGTGGTTTGGGGTGTTCATTCATTTGTTAACAAAACCTTGACCAGAAATTAGGAGTGCTAAGGATAAGTTCACACTTGTTGGGAGCAGCTGACAAAATCTGACCATAGACAGTGAACGGTATGGTCTACAGCTATTGGAGCATCCAGGCTCATGCCAGTCAATGAATATAGGCTTCCTAATACTCTCTTCTGTGCAGCTTCCAGACCTTGGTGACAACAGGTGAACACCAAGGACTAAATATCTCTTGCAGACTACCACCAGGAGCAGGGTTAGTGTTGTTAGTATAATCTACTCTGTCAGCAGAAGAAACTGTACTCAAATAGCACCAATTGTACTGATATTCTGGTGAAGGGGAGGCACTGAAGGACATAAAACACAAAAGTAAAATATTTCAAATCACTTCCTGAACATAAAAACATGTTCTCTGAACTTGAATAAAAATAAGAGATTGGCCTAAATATTTTAAGACTGCAAAGATACCAAATCTTAGTGTAAAATGGACAATATAAGAAGGTATTTTCTGTTTGTCCTTTGATTTCTCACTTCCCTCTACACCACTGCATGTCCCTGAGACTCTCTCTATACCCCAGTTTGGAAAAATCAGAGCTAGACTTCATTTAGGTGTAAGGTGTGAAATGCCAACCTAACTTCTTTGTACTTCTATATGGTCAACCTCTTTTCCCAGAGTCTGAGTTTCAATTGGCTGCCATCAGTTGCCAATGATAAAACTGTCTATATGTGGGTAAATGCACACTCTTTATGACTATATTCCTGTTGAGTTCATTAGACAGTGTGCAAATGTTAAACTCTCTTTCAATTTTTTTTTCTTAAGATCTGTCTCATGACCCCCATCCTGGCTCATATGGTCTCCCAAGGGCAGAAGAGACTCTTTTAAATGAGAGTAAGTTTCCAACTTGTCTTAAGACAACTATGACATAGAGCAAGTAGAGTCAAGACAAATCAAAGTGGGTCTTCTAGGAGAAAATGAATCACAAAGAAAAAAATGTTCTATTTCTTAACTTGTCCCAGCAAGAATTCCATCAACTATATTGGCCTAATTTTGTAACCTTGACCAGTATCAGAGTTCTTTCTAACAGGAAGTATAGTTGATGTCAGTGACCATGGCGCTTCCTAGAGGGAAGACTTTGTGATGTAAAAGTTTTCAACCTGAAAAATCGCTGAAAATTATTCATGTACACATCACACGCAATCTACCATAATTGAATAGCAGGCTTAAAACAATTTATATAAGGAACTTCGAGTCTACATCCTCAACACAATTCTCCTTTCCTCCTGAGGACGGGCTACTGGGGTGTCACTTCCAAATTCTTATGAATGAGTAATCTCAGCATATTCAGTAATATATCCGTCTTATGAGAAAGTAATCAAGTACAATATAACTGATGACTTTCCTGATTCAGTAATCAGTAATTTGTGGTCAATTTTACCTGATGGTGATAGCCTGGTGTATAAGTTAGTCCTAATGTATATTGCTGCATTTTATTGATGTGGAGGCTGTCAGCTGAGTAAAGGAGGGAGACTGGGATGGAGAGCTCCTCCCCCTCCATTCATAAGTGGAATACCACTGGCCTCCTGGTGTTATTAAAGGAAAATTGGAAAAGTTTCCAGAAGATTAAGAAGAAAGCTTACAACTTGCACAAGACTCTCAATTTTCCAGTGTTTCTGACAGAAGGATAAATCTTTGGCTGTTTTAACTAAGCTGTAAGCAAAACCAATATCTAACTACAGTAAACAAAATTTATTATGATTCGGATGTGGCAGTGGTGTGTACATCTAGGTTGACAAAATTGCCAATGTGTGAGAACCTTAGTTAAGAAAAAGGTAGCAGGCTGTTTCTTATCCATCAGGCAAAGGAAAGGGGAATTTTTTTGAGAGATATGTGCATACAAAGTGATTTTGAACTGTACACTTTGATTTTGCACGTTTGAAACCTGGTCCAGCTTTAAACACAAATGAAGTAAATATCTCATTATGTGGTATGAGTTTCATCCACCTCTGCTCTAAAATAAATTATCATATTAGATACAACTAATGTATTATTTATCTTATTGGTCCTGAAACTATTTTCAAGGTGGGGTTTGTTAAGCCATTATTACCCATAACACTTGGCCTGAAAATAGTTACTCATACATCCTTCTGTCACCAGAAGAAAAGCCTTGAGATGGGTCAAAGGATAGGTTAAGGAGAGAGGTTAAAAATATAAAAGCACCCAGAATTCCAGATGGTCTGGATCATGCTGCTGTGCAGTGTGAAGCCTCTGCAAACTCAGGGAGATCAGCCTGGAGAAAGATTGAGGTTGATAGAAAGGTTTTTGGTTTACTTCACATTTTGACTGATCCTAGCAGTACTATTTTATTAAATTAAAAAGCATGCTGGGCACAACAAACTAGCTGCATTCCAGCCTGGGGCTCGATAATGTTCATTGTACATTGTTCTTGCACCAGGGCTGCCTAGACCTTCCAGCCATGGAGTCATTTCCATTGTAGTGTTGTGTGTAGTGAGCAGGGGGATGATTGAAGGTTCTGATAGGTCTTTAATGGAACTCAAATATGAAGATTTCATGAACAATGTAAAGCCTACATTCTCTCTTGTAAAACCTCAGCTTTCTGCTGAAGATAAATGAAATCTTTTCAACAGGAAAGTTTAATTTTATAATTAGAAGAAAAAAATTAAATTCAACTTGAGAACTTACCATGATAATTTTATATAATATTGAAGTATATGTTTTCTAATATAAGAAACTTTGATAAGAACCGTTGTAGAGCAGACCGTTAAGAATTTGGAAGGAGAAAGAAAATAATGCAAAGTGGTTAGAAGAGAGAAAATGGGGAATAGCTGTTCCATTTTTCTCACAAGATTGGCATTATTGGCAAGGGGTGTATAACTTTTTCAGATTTATCTTTCCTTGGATTGGAACTCAGATTCCCATGAGCAAAAAATTTGGTTCCAGATAGAACTCTACCTAGGGCTTCAAGCTCTCAGTCCCAAAAATGTTTCCTATCTTGTTTTGGAAAGAGATAATATATATAGACAATCAAAAGAAGTCCTAGGAAGCACAAGGCAGGGTATGTTGCTATACCAAAGTGATTATAAGAAAGTGTTCAACTTGTTGCAGTGCAGGCAGCACACTCCCAAA
The DNA here is from genome assembly GCF_965194805.1 of Balaenoptera borealis. Taxonomy (NCBI): domain Eukaryota; kingdom Metazoa; phylum Chordata; class Mammalia; order Artiodactyla; family Balaenopteridae; genus Balaenoptera; species Balaenoptera borealis. Next base: position 34,813,742 of record NC_138875.1, read on the forward strand.
CATGTCTCATGGTTCTAAGAATTCAGTCACAGATTAGGTCTGGGGTTTGCCATTCACCTGATTGCTTCCTGTTAGTTACCTCAATGTTTACATTACCGTAATTTAACTTGTGTACGTCTGGTATTACCATAACCATATAAATCAGTGTTGGGTAATTTAGGACGTACACGTACTTGCCCTAAAGTCTAATAAGTGCTGAGTTAGGAGAATAATTTCACTAGAATTTGTTTATTTATTAGAAATCTCCATGAAGTATACTGTTTTTAATTTAGAATAAATTTCTCTCATTCTCTTCTAGATTTGTTTTCCTGAAATGTATCTTATTCCATTTTCATATATATTATTTCTTCCATTTTCCCCATCAGATTATGAACTCTAACAAATGAATTGTCTAAACAATCCTTGTGCATTGTGTAAGATTTGTTGTATTTTTTTTCATTAACATATATTCAATGTTTTTCTTTTTCTTTCTTTTCCTTCCCTTTATTTCTTCCTTCCTCCTTTCCTCCTTTCCTCTCAAACTTCTTCTCTTCCTGCCTCCCTCTCTCTCCCTCTCTCTCTCTTTCTTTTAGCATAATGATGTTCTATTTTGGTTGCTTTTTCTCTCTAGGCTTGCATTTACTTATTTTCATAGGCTATAGACTCATTGTTCTGATTGCTGCAATTACTTCTCAATATCTTATGTACTAGTTATTCCAGAATTGCAATTTCATTTTGTTATGGAAATGAAATTTGCTCATCCAAATACTTTTAAAAAATTAAAGATATTAGTTTATTCCCTTTGACTTATGTATTTTCTCCCTCTCAATATCAAGGAATATTGTTCTACTTTCTTTTTTTCTTTTCAATTTTTGAATTTTATTTTATTTATTTTTTAGACAGCAGGTTCTTATTAGTCATTGATTTTATAAACATCAGTGTATACATGTCAATCCCAATTGCCCAATTCATCATACACCATCCCCACCCTCTCACCACTTTCCCCTCTTGGTGTCCATGCATTTGTTCTCTACATCTGTGTCTCAATTTCTGCCTGGCAAACCAGTTCATCTGTACGATTTTTCTAGGTTCCACATATATGCGTTAATATACGATATTTGTTTTTCTCTTTCACGCTTACTTCCCTCAGTATGACAGTCTCTAGATCCATGCACGTCTCAACAAATGACCCAATTTTGTGCCTTTTTATGGCTGAGTAATATTCTATTGTATATATGTACCACAACTTCTTTATCCATTCATCTGTCGATGGGCACTTAGGTTGCTTCCATGACCTGGCTCTTGTAAATAGTGCTGCAATGAACATTGGGGTGCATGTGTCTTCTTGAATTATGATTTTCTCTGAGTATATGTGCAGTAGTGGGATTTCTGGATCATATGGCAATTCTATTTTTAGTTTTTTAAGGAACGTCCATACTGTTCTCCATAGTGGCTGTATCAATTTATATTCCCACCAACAGTGTATGAGGGTTCCCTTTTCTCCACACCCTCTCCAGCATTTGTTGCTTGTAGATTTTCTGATGATGCCCATTCTAACTGGTGTGAGGTGATACCTTATTGTAGTTTTGATTTGCATTTTTCTAATAATTAGTGATGTTGAGCAGCTTTTCATGGGCTTCTTGGCCATCTGTATGTCTTCTTTGGAGAAATGTCTATTTAGGTCTTCTGCCTATTTTTGGATTGGGTTGTTTGTTTTTTTAATATTGAGATGTGTGAGCTGTTTATATATTTTAGAGATTAATCCTTTGTCCGTTGATTCATTTGTAAATATTTTCTCCCATTCTGAGGGTTGTTTATGGTTTCCTTTGCTGTGCAAAAGCTTTTAAGTTTCATTAGGTCCCATTTGTTTATTTTTGTTTTATTACCATTACTCTAGGAGGTGGATCAAAAAAGATCTTCCTGTGATTTATGTCAAAGAGTGTTCTTCCTATGTTTTCCTCTAAGAGTTTTATAGTGTCCAGTCTTACATTAAGGTCTCTAATCCATTTTGAATTTATTTTTGTGTATGGAGTTAGGGAGTGTTGTAATTTCATTCTTTTACATATAGCTGTCCAGTTTTCCCAGCATCACTTATTGAAGAGACTGTCTTTTCTCCCTTGTATATCCTTGCCTCCTTTGTCATAGATTAGTTGACCATAGCTGCGTGGGTTTATCTCTGGGCTTTCTATGATGTTCGACTGATCTATATTTCTGTTTTTGTGCCAGTACCGTATTGTCTGGATTACTGTAGCTTTGTAGTATAGTCTGAAGTCAGGGAGTCTGATTCCTCCAGCTCCATTTTTTTCCCTCAAGACTGCTTTGGCTATTCTGGGTCTTTTGTGTCTCCATACAAATTTTAATATTTTTTGTCTGGTTCTGTAAAAAATGCCATTGGTAATTTGATAGGGCTTGCATTGAATCTGTAAATTGCTTTGGGTAGTACAGTCATTTTCACAATATTGATTCTTCCAATCCAAGAACATGGTATGTCTCTCCATCTGTTGGTATCATCTTTAATTTCTTTCATCAGTGTCTTATAGTTTTGTGCACATAGGTCATTTGTCTCCCTAGGTAGATTTATTCCTAGGTATTTTATTCTTCTTGGTGTAATGGTAAATGGGAGTGTTTCCTTAATTTCTCTTTCAGATTTTTCATCATTAGTGTATAGGAATGCAAGAGATTTCTGTGCATTAATTTTGTATCCTTCAACTTTACCATATTCATTGATTAGCTCTAGTAGTTTATTGGTGGCATCTTTAGTGTTCTCTATGTATAGTATCATGTCATCTGCAAACAGTGACAGATTTACTTCTTCTTTTCCAGTTTGGATTCCTTTAATTTCTTTTTCTTCTCTGATTACTGTGGCCAGGACTTCCAAAGCTTTGTTGAATAATAGTGGTGAGAGTGGACATCCTTGTCTTGTCCCTGATCTTAGAGGAAATGGTTTCAGTTTTTCACCATTAAGAATGATGTTTGCTGTGGGTTTCTCATATATGGCCTTTATTATGTTGAGGTAGGTTCCATCTTTGCCCACTTTCTGGAGAGTTTTTATCATAAATGGGCGTTGAATTTTGTCAAAAGCTTTTTCTGCATCTATTGAGATGATCATATGGTTTTTATTCTTCAATTTGTTAATATGGTTTATCACATTGATTGATTTGCGTATATTGAAGAATTCTTGCATCACTGGGATAAATCCCACTTGATCATGGTGCATGATCCTTTTAATGTGTTGTTGGATTCTGTTTGCTAGTATTTTGTTGAGGATTTTTGCATCCATGTTCATCAGTGATATTGGTCTGTCATTTCCTTTTTTTGTAGTATCATTGTCTGGTTCTGTTATCAGGGTAATGGTGGTCTCATAGAATGAGTTTGGGAGTTTTCCTTCCTCCACAATTTTTTGGAAGAGTTTGAGAAAGTTGGATGTTAGCTCTTCTCTAAATGTTTGATGGAATTCACATGTAAAGCTATCTGGTCTTGGACTTTTGTTTGTTGGAAGATTTTTAATCACAGTTTCAATTCCATTACTTGTTATTGGTCTGTTCATATTTTCTATTTCTTCCTGGTTCAGGCTTGGAAGGTTATACCTTTCTAAGAATTTGTCCATTTCTTCCACATTGTCCATTTTATTGGCATAGAGTTGCTTGTATTAGTCTCTTAGGATGCTTTGTATTTCTGCGGTGTCTGTTGTAACTTCTCCTTTTTCATTTCTAAAATTATTGATTTGAGTCCTCTCCCTCTTTTACTTGATGAGTCTGGCTAATGGTTTATCAATTTTGTTTATCTTCTCAAAGAACCAGCTTTTAGTTTTATTGATCTTTGTTATTGTTTTCTTTATTTCTATTTCATTTATTTCTGAAGTGATCTTTATGATTTCTTTCCTTCTGCTAACTTTGGGTTTTGTTTTTTCTTCTTTCTCTAGTTCCTTTAGTTGTAAGGTTAGATTGTTTATTTGAGATTGTTCTTGTTTCTTGACTTAGGCTTGTATAGCTATAAACTTCCCCCTTAGAACTGCTTTTGCTGCATCCCATAGGTTTTGGATCATCGTGTTTTCATTGTCATTTGTTTCTAGGTGTTTTTTGATTTTCTCTTTGATTTCTGCAGTGATCTCTTGGTTATTTAGTAACGTATTGTTTAGACTCCATGTGTTTGTTTTTTATGGTTTTTTCCCCATAATTCATTTTGAATCTCATAGCATTGTGGTCAGAAAATATGCTTGATATGATTTCAATGTTCTTAAATTTACTGTGGCTTGATTTGTGACCCAAGATGTGATCTATCCTGGAGAATGTTCCGTGCACACTTGAGAAGAAAGTGTAATCTGCTGTTTTTGGATGGAATGTCCTATAAATATCAATTAAATCTATCTGGTGTATTGTGTCATTTAAAGCTTCTGTTTCCTTATTTATTTTCATTTTGGATGATCTGTCCTTTGGTGTAAGTGAGGTGTTAAAGTCCTCCAATATTATTGTGTTACTGTCGATTTCCTCTTTTATAGCTGTTAGCAGCTGCCTTATGTATTGAGGTGCTCCTATGTTGGGTGCATATATATTTATAATTGTTATATCTTCTTCTTGGTTTGATCCCTTGATCGTGATGTAGTGTCCTTCCTTGTCTCTTGTAACTTTCTTTATTTTAAAGTCTATTTTATCTGATATGAGTATTGTTACTCCAGCTTTCTTTTGATTTCCATTTGCATGGAATATTTTTTTCCATCCCCTCACTTTCAGTCTGTATGTGTCCCTAGATCTGGAGTGTGTCTCTTGTATACAGCATATAGATGGGTCTTGTTCTTGTACCCATTCAGCAAGCCTGAGTCTTTGGTTGGAGTGTTTAATCCATTCATGTTTAAGGTAATTATCAATATGCATGTTCCTATGACCATTTTCTTAATTGTTTTGGGTTTGTTTTTGTAGGTCCTTTTCTTTTCTTGTGTTTCCCACTTAGAGAAGTTCCTTTAGCATTTGCTGTAGAGATGGTTTGGTGGTGCTGAATTCTCTTAGCTTTTGCTTGTCTGTAAAGCTTTTGATTTCTCCATTGAATCTGAATGAGATCCTTGCCGAGTAGAGTAATCTTGGTTGTAGGTTCTTCCCTTTCATTACTTTAAGTATATTGTACCACTCCCTTCTGGCTTGCAGAGTTTCTGCTGAGAGATCAGCTGTTAACCTTATGGGAGTTCCCTTGTATGTTATTTGTCATTTTTCTGTTGCTGCTTTCAATAATTTTTCTTTTTCTTTAATTTTTGCCAATTTGATTACTATGTGTCTCAGCGTGTTTCTCCTTCGGTTTATCCTGTATGGGACTCTCTGCTCTTCCTGGACTTGGGTGGCTATTTTCTTTCCCATGTTAGGGAAGTTTTCAAGTATAATCTCTTCAAATACTTTCTCAGGTCCTTTCTGTCTTCTCCTTCTGGGACCCCTATAATGCAAATGTTGTTACGTTTAATGTTGTCCCAGAGGTCTCTTAAGCTGTCTTCATTTCTTTTCATTCTTTTTTCTTTATTCTGTTCCACAGCAATGAATTCCACCATTCTGTCTTCCAGGTCACTTATCCGTTCTTCTGCCTCAGTTATTCTGCTATTGATTCCTTCTAGTGTAGTTTTTGTTTCAGTTATTGTATTGTTCATCTCTGTTTGTTTGTTCTTTAATTCTTCTATGTCTTTGTTAAACATTTCTTGCATGTTCTTGATCTTTGTCTCCATTCTTTTTCCAAGGTCCTGGATCACCTTCACTATCATTATTCTGAATTCTTTTTCTAGAAGGTTGCCTATCTCCACTTCACTTAGTTGTGTTTCTGGGGTTTTATCTTGTTCCTTCATCTGGTACATAGCCCTCTGCCTTTTCACCTTGTCTATCTTACTGTGAATGTGGTTTTTGTTCCATAGGCTGCAGGATTGTAGTTCTTCTTGCTCTGCTCTCTGCCCTCTGGTGGATGAGGCTATCTAAGATGCTTGTGCAAGTTTCCTGGTTGGAGGGACTGGTGGTGGGTAGAGCTGACTGCTGCTCTGTTGGGCAGAGCTCAGTAAAACTTTAATCCACTTGTCTGCTGATAGGTGTGGCTGGGTTCCCTCCCTGTTGGTTGTTTGGTCTGAGGCAACCCAACACTGGAGCCTACCTGAGCTCTTTGGTGGGGCTAATGGCAGACTCTGGGAGGGCTCACGCCAAGGAGTACTTCCCAGAACTTCTGCTGACAGTGTCCTTGTCTCCACTGTGAGCCATAGCCACGCCCCCACCTCTGCAGGAGACCCTCCAACACTAGCAGGTAGGTCTTGTTCAGTCTCCTATGGGGTCACTATTCCTTCCCCTGGGTTCTGATGTGCACACTACTTTTTGTGTACCCTGCAAGAGTTGAGTCTCTGTTTCCCCCAGTCCTGTCGAAGTCCTGCAATCAAATCCCACTAGCCTTCAAAGTCTGATTCTCTAGGATTTCTTCCTCCAATTGCCAGACCCCCAGGCTGGTTATCCTGACATGAGCTCAGAACTTTCACTCCAGTGGGTGGACTTCTGTGGTATAAGTGTTCTCCAGTCTGTGAGTCACCCACCCAGCAGTTATGGGATTTGATTTTACTGTGATTGTGCCCCTTCTACGGTCTCACTGTGTCTTCTCCTTTTTCTTTGGATGTGGTGTATGTTTTTTGGTGAGTTCCAGTGTCTTCCTGTCAATGATTGTCCAGCAGCTAGTTATGATTCTGGTGTTCTCGCAAAAAAACTGTTCTACTTTCATATTCACTATTTGTGGAGTTTACTTACTGACATTTTAGTTAAATTTTCTGAAATCTTAGACTTTGTGTTCTAAAATGAAGCAGATTTTGTGTGTGTGTGTGTGTGTGTGTGTTTACAGCCACCTTTATTTTAGGTCTTAATAAAATAAAACAAAGAATATCACTCAGTGTCATGGTATATCTGCATACAAAAATCAGCATATTATTCCTTCCTTTAATACCCATAATGCTAATTACCTCCTTCGGGAAACCTTTACTGACACTCCAGACAGAATAAACCATATTCTCATCTGAGTTACTCTCTATCTTCTGAATCATTCTGTTTTTTTCCTTACTAGAATTTTTTTTTAATCAGTCATAAATTTTATACACATCAGTGTATACATGTCAATCCCAATCGCCCAATGAAGCAGATTTTTTATCATGTTAACCTGCTCATAATTATCCACACTGTTCATTTTCTTTAACTGTTTACCTAGAATATTTTACCTATTTGGAGTCTTGGCTTAAATTTGCAAGATTTAAAATTAACAACAGCTTAAATGTACCATATCCCCTCATGTACCATATTCTCTCAAATCTAAGTTACACTTAATCATAAAACACACATAGATTTTTGGGTAAACATATAAACAAACACACACACACACACATCACATACATTCATGTTCACATAGAAAATAGTATATATTTATCTACATAAATAATTTCTTCTTTGTTATTTCAATCAAACTCTAAGCCTTCTTCCCATTCCAATTCTAAATATTTTTCTGAAATACTTTTGGTCAACAACAATTACATGTCAACATGATATGCTGATTTTCAAAACCCAAACTTAAAATCTTAAGCTATTATCACCTTTTAAGGCATCACATGATTTAATCCACATTTACTATTTACCATATTAAAATTCTTACTTTCAATTTTTTCTAATTATAATAATATTGCTTGAAGTTAAATAGCTGTTCTTAAATATCAACTGAAAGTTTTTGATTGATAGACAGTTGGTGCCTCAGGGATATTTCTTTATTTTTTCAGTCACACTAACCTTTCTGAAGTCAGAAAGAATCTCTGATGTGAGTCACGTGATTTGGCAATTTCAATTGTCTAGAGTTACATTGACTGTATTTGTAGTACTTTTTCATTTTAGTATCACATCATTACACAATTTCATAAAATTTATTATAAACAACTTTATGTAGCACAACTATTATACAACTAATGCAGATAATTCACCACATTTTCAACATTCAAACCAAGTTTGAACAATTTTTCTGTGTATTCCATATGTTATAAAGAAATGTTTAGGCACTCTGGCTAAAACTCTGGGGTAGTTATCTAACTAACCTGAGTTCTAACTATTTTCTCATAAGTACAGTAGGGGGAATAAAGCCTATTCTACAGGGAATAAATGAGAAAATGAAATGTGTTCTCAGCATGGTGCACAGCATAAAATAAGTGCTCACTAAATGGTAGATTTGAAATAATAATAATAATAATGCCAAAATAATACTTCAATAATTCTTGTAAATACTAGAGATTTACTTATTTTTTCAAGGTGTGTTAGCTTTCAGTGTAATAGTTTATCTCTACAATAGCTGTATGAGTTATGCAGGGAAAAAACTGACTATCCATTGTATTAAGCAGAAGCTGACACTCACAGAATTACTGATTTACCTGGGGACCCGGGGCTGGTTTGCTGAGATCTGGGACTAGATCCCAGGTCTCTGGCTTAGTCTTACACTGCCCCACAGTCTCTCTGGTTAGGAAATGTTACATGAAAGGAGAACCCTCTGGACCCTAATTACTTCCATAAGAATCAAAGAAATGTCCTAGGTTCTCCTCAAAGGGAAAACATGGGCTATTAGAAAGATTTTACATAATTTGAGCTGGAGCCCTCAAGGATGGACTGAAACTCATGGCAGTTTGTGCTGCTTTTAACCTTGATGGGGCAGGTAAGGTTTGTGTCCTTCATTATGGAGCTAAACACACCTGGTCAGGAGTCAGAGACACTGAAGGAGGATCCAGGGGAAGATGGAACAGTTACAGGCCCATCTGATACCCACATGAAGATGGGAGCCAGCAGGTAAGTGATAACATGTATGAGCTACAAAGTGACTGGTGCTTTACTTTCATCCAGCAAATATCATCAAAAGAAAGAGAGAGAAAGCAAAGAAGGAAAGAAAGAAAGAAAGAAAAAAGGAAAAGAAAAGAAAAGAGAACAGAAGAGAAAAGAAAAGAAAAGAAAAGAAAAGAAAAGAAAAGAAAAGAAAAGAAAAGAAAAGAAAAGAAAAGAAAAAAGGAAAAGGTCTCTTTTGGCCTACCCTACACTGGAACATACAGGGAAAAGCTATGATAAGTGTAGTTCAGCCTAGCCAAGTTGACACCTTACAAAGTGACCACAGGATATTATAGAAAAAGGTGAATATTCATAAATGCTCATTCATACGGCTTCTAATGCAATGACAAGAGGACAATCGTGTACCCAGAGATGAGGCTGTTGCATGCGCTGTGCTTATAAAATGCTTCTCTGATTCAGTCTTTTATTCATTCAACAATATTTTCTTCTTCACTAAGTACCTTCACTAAGGTACTTCACTAAGTAGAAATTAAAAATATATAATTAATTATCATTAAACCATTCAGTAAATATTTGAGTGATGTATGACATTGCTTGGTGCAGAGACAAAATGCAGTTATTTCTTTTTGCTTACATCACACTAAATAACATCCAAGTGAGCTGTATGACTCTGTTATCTCCATTTTCCATGTTAGAAGACTGAAGCTTTGGAATTATTAAATAACTTGCCTTAGACCATCCCCTGGTAAGTGGTAATGTCAAAACTTGAACTCAGTTCTGTCTGAGACCAAAGCTAGCACTCTCAATATTTATGTGATACCGGCTTCCTTTTTTCATTTACAAACATTTCTGCCATTTCCAGTAAACTTTAAACTCCTTTGAGGCCAATGCATATGTCACATTTATTGTTTTATACTCTTTCTCCAGTGTCTGCCACAGTACAATGCATATCCATCAAATCAGCTTCTTCTGTACTACAACCGTGAGACATTAATCCATTGGAACTTGACTCCACAACATTCTTATAAGTATTTCTTGAGCCCCTCCTATATCCCAGACCCTGTTCTAGGTACTATCGTAGACATCATACAAGAAAGAACGTCACTTGTCACAGAAGCTATAGAAATACTGCAGTGAGCAAAGTTAAATAGGTTTCTTTACCACAGGATTTCTTAGAAACTTTAACATGCTAGTATGCATTTGAGATTCTTTAAAAGGGACACAGTGTACAAGATTTTCTCAACTTGTTTGATCAAAGGTCTCTTTCCCTTCTTTGGATACTCTTTGAATTGTTAACACCACTCTAAAGATGAGATTTCCAGAACTTTGCACAATATCCATATCTAAATAATCTGGCAGATAATATGGTGGGACTTATAACATTCGAATAGAAGCCTAAATAGTTCACCCCAATTCACATTCCTAACACTGGTCCTCATGCCTGAGTCTGGGGACAGTTTTTGTTCATAAAATGATACCTCCCCTTTCAGGTTCCAACACCCCAGTAATACCTCAGTTGCTTAGGTTTTTAGTCAGTTGACAAATAATTCCTTTAGCTAATAAAGGTAGAAGTGTAATACTTTCCATCCCCCAAAACAAAATGTTTGCTAAAATCCAAAATAATATACTTTTAATCAACTTAAAATGGTGAGAAAATTGTGTTGGGGCAACTTGTGAGCAAGTTCCACTTATCATAGGTAGCTACTTACATGCAATTCAGGTCTCTTGGGGCACAATCCACTGGATCATAGAACATGAGACAGCAGGACCCTGGTGCCACTGCTAAAAAAAAAAAACACCAGGAGAATGTTTTCTTCCACTAATGAACTAAGAACAACATCACCATGAGAAGCATCAGAGCTCATGATTAAGAAGAGGCTTTAGAGCCATAGCAATAAAACCTTAACCTTTTATTAAGAATGTGACCTTGCCAAGATTTATGATTTCTCTAAATTATATTAAATAAGATAACATGTATGAGGTATTTTTGTGCAAGGATGGCTTTTTCCTAAGAAAAAATACTGGTGATCACCAAGGCAATAGAAAAATAAGTGATTCAGTTTGAACCTCTACAACAGGCATTTTTTTATGTGTGTATTTCATGAAAATTAAACAATATAACAGCATATTTTTCCTGTCCTATGTTGATATGGGATCCTAATTGTCTTAGTGATTTACACCCTTAATCTTTATATATATATATATATATATATATATATATATATATATCTCACATATATGTACATAGATATAAATATAGATACATATGATGTATGTAACCCATTTGGTAGGTGAAGAGACAGAGGCTTAGGGGCTTGCGTATTATGACACACACGTAAATAGAAGAACCAAGACTGAAAACTAAGTTTCTTTCCCTCCGAAAAAAACGCCTTGTATTATGCTCCCATTCTCTCCTCAGTAACCAAAATTCATGATTCATTTCCCTTCCTTTACCTCAGTTTCTTTTTTGTCAGAGAATAGCCATCAGCTAGATAATTTCTACAGTGTTCCTATCAGATCTAATTCACCATGAAGAGAAATGTAATTCCCTTTAGTCATAACATCTCCTAAGAGACTGAAAAATATATTTACATCATCTATCAATTCAGTCTTCCCAGTTTTGTTATTATTATTATTTTTTCTATATGCCTAGGCCTCCTGGGCCCAGCACCCCTGTCTTCCTGTCAACTTCTTACATGAAGTAATGCCTTTCATTACATTTTGGATGCCACATCAGTTTAATCCCATTGATAGAGGGCTATGCAATCAAGCTGACAGTTGGATGATGATTTGAATCATCCCTGACTCATTACTTTGTGAAGGATTTGGCATGCCAATCAATGGGGAATGATGTGCCGTGCCTTGAAGAATGACAGTAATCCATTTTCCACCAATTGACGTGATGAGTCCTTGACAGCATCACAAGTTATAGGGCCAAAGCCAAACATGATTTGGCACATGCCTCCCAGCACTGCCATTTTGCAAACCCTTAGGGTATTTATCAAAGCGGTGGCCTTCTTGCCTTCTGCTGTCATCAGCCACACATTCTCAGGAGGCAGTTCAACTTTAATAGGCTTTCGCAGGTAAGTAGTGGGGCGACTTCCTTGACCTCACCTGGAATACTTACCCAAAGTGTGTGTGTAAAGAAATAAATTGGACCTCCTAATTACTCCCACTCCTGCTGACACACCTAAATTTATACATCCAAGTGACAGCTGTCTTTCAAAGTAGTCATTTTGGTAGTAGATTCATTTATTCTAACGAGACTGTCAGCATTCAAAATGCATTTGGAATTTCTCTTCTGAAATTTTCTTTAGACCTAGTGTTCAAGTCCCACTACGTTCAAAGACACCTTTTTGAGGTCACAATTGTATCCTCAGCTTGATCATCTTCCGTATTACTCTAATTAGCATCTTGTCTATTTCCTAAATCAATTCATTCTTAGGGTATTGAAAATATTCATAAAAAGTACTTAGAGGTCTAAATGAAAAACCAAAAGAAGTTTAAGAAATTGTTTTAGTAATATCTGACCATTGGATTTAGAGTCCATGTTGCTAAGATGGTTAATTTGAAAGCTTTGATATGACAGGTTTTAATGTGTAAGTTCCCATGTAGTTTTTAAGTGTTAGTAGCTCATTTCTGATATAGGATGTTAAGAACCATCACATTACTTAAGTGATTTTGTAAGCTACACCCTTCCTCCATCTCAGTGCCTTATGTGCCGAATGCTTCAGGAATATATTACCCTGTCATGAGCAATCAAACCCATAAACATTTCCCCCATATTTTCTAAAAAATATTGACAGTTAGTCCTACAGACTACAGATAAAAGATTTGAATGTTGCCTTCTATATCTTGATTGGCCCGAAAGAGAAGATTCCCCATAAGAGAAACCTGGGATTCATTATCAAAAAAATAGCAGAGTCCCTGACCAAATGGTTAGAAGAGAAACAAAGAGAAGCTCACCATTTCTCAATTTTTCCAGGTATACTGGGCTTTCAGTTACTATTTTAGTCACCCATTCTTAAATATGAACAAATAGTCAGAGACTACTTGACACTTGAGGAAAATCTTTTTTTTTTTTTTTTTTTTTAGCTAAAATTGTGTTTAGCAGTATCTCTATAACCCCAATATCTCTATTAGTCTGTAGCATTCTTTTTATGTAATGTCTGCTGGGTTTTGATGTCTGGAGCAATTCTTACAAAGTCATTTCTCTCATTCCTTGTATTGACAATATTTTATCTTCTGTCATTTTTTCCTGATCAAACTAGTCAGAAATTAAATGATTTTATTGATCTCAAAAAATCACTTTGGTTTCATTTATTTATCTATTATTTTTCTACTTCATTGTTTTTACTCTGATCTTTATTATTTTCCTCAATCTGCATTTAATTTGCTTTTCTTTTCCTGGTTTCTTTGTGTGAAACTGAGGTCATTGATGTGAGACTTCTTTTCTTTTCTCATATAGGTAGGCATTTAGTGCTATAAATTTCCCCCAAACTCCTGCTTTAGTAGAATCCCACAAAATCTAAAGTCTTTTCATTTTCATTCAATTCAAACTACTTTATAATTTCCCTTTTAATTTCTTCTTTGACACATGGGCTACATTGAAGTATGCTATTTAGTTATCAAATATTTCAAAAAATTGTCCAGACATCTTTCTGTTATTTAATCTTAATTTAATTCCATTTTATCAGAGAACATACTTTGTATGACTTATATCTTTTTAAATGTATTTTAAAATATTTTATGACACAGAATATTTTATATCTTGGTAAACATCCCATGTACACTTGAAAAACATACCTATTCTGTTGTTCAGTAGAGCATCCTATAAATGTCAATTGGTTAAGTGAATTGATTATGTTGCTCAAGTCTTCTATATACTACTGATTTTCTGTCCACTTGTTCTACCGATTACAATAGAAGGGTTTTGAAATTTTGATTATGTCCATGGATTTTTATATTTCTCCTTTATCATTATAAAATAGACTTCTATATCTCTAATAATATACTTTATTCTGAAATTTACTTTGCTATTAATCTAGCACTTCAGTTTTCTTTTGATTAGTGTTAGCAAGGTATATCTTTTACCATCCTTTTACTTTTAACTTATTTGTATCCTTTATTTAGAATGAATTTCTTATAGCATCATGTAGCTTGGTCTTGCTCTTTTTGTGTAATCTTACTCTAGACTATTTACATGTAGTGTAAATGATTACTGATCTCTAATCTTTGTTTTTGTTTTCTGTATGTCTCATCTAAAATTCTTTGCCCTTTTTTTCTCTATCTGCTTTCTTTTCATTAATGATATTTTATGATTTTATTTATTTCCTTAGTCTGCTTATTATCTAATATTCTTTGTTATTTTAGTGGTTGCATTAGGATTTATAGTATACATTTTAAACTTATCACAGTCAATGAGTAAGGGTACTGTTATTTTTTCTCATGAATTTTGAGGAAACTTTGCCCATTAAATTTTAGATATATATACATTTACACAAATAAAAATTAAAATAAGAACTAGCTAAACTCTCATGGAAGAAAAGAACATGAAAATCAGAGTGGATAATTGCCTTTAAGAGATTGAATAAAAACTGGAAGTTGTTATTCTTGTGGCCAATAAAAATAATAAAAATCATGTTGATGATAATGACTAACAGTTTTGAACATGGACTAAGTACTAGGGACTGTGCTAAACACCTTGCTTACATTACCTTAGCTCAGGTTCCATACTATTAAAAAAAATATTGATGAGTAAACAGAGTTTTAGAGAGGATAAATAAGGAAGAAACATAGAGAGGACACATGGCCAAAAGAACAGAGGCAGGGGTCCAGTTGGGCCCGTGATCCCACAGTGGGCACCTCAAGCTGTGAGCTAACTTCTTTTTTGGGAAGCTTCAGTATCAGGCATTCATTCAAATTGCACCAGCATCTTAAAACCAGTTCCTTTGTCATTTCTCTACACTGATAATGGTTCTTCAAAATAATTCAACTAATAACCATATTTTTTCTCATGTTTTAATTTGTGCCATTTTACCACAACTTTCCTCTCAAGTTTGGCTTGAATACCTTGTTTTTTACTTGAATTTTTCTGAAAGTATCTTAGGAGGAAATGCAAGCTAGGTGGCTAAGCAAAAACATTCATTTTCCTTTTTCAAGATAAGAATAGCATGAAGACGTATGAGGGCTAAGGGAGAAATGTTTATTGGGGTGAGGGTGTGGAGAGAGACATGAATAGGAGAAGAGAGAAACCAATACAAAGAAAGACATAGAGAAGGGAAAAGGAGACAAAAATAACAGACGCAAAGACAAAGGAAAATGAGATAGAGAGAGGTAGGGTTTCAGAAAAAAAGAGAAATGGAAAGAGGACCAGGTGGTTGCAGCAATTCAATGATTGATGCACTTTAAGAAAATTTTATTGAATATAGTTAACATATAATATTGTATTAGTTTCAGGTGTGAAACATAGTGATTTGACATTTATATGCATTACAAATTGATCATGATAAATCTAGTAAAAATCTGTCATTATGCTGTTATTGCAATATTGTTGATTATATTCCCTATGCTGTACTTTACATCCTTGTGACATTTATTTTATAACTGGAAGTTTGTACCGCTTAATCCCCTTCACTTACTTCCCCGAACCTCCATCTCCCCACCCCTCTGGTGACCAACAGTTTGTTCTCTGTATCTATGATACTCTGTATCTATGAGTATCTATGAGTTCTGTTTTGACTTGTTCTTTCATTTATTTTGTTTTTTAGATTCCACATATAAGTAAAATCATACAGTATTTGTCTTTCTCTGTCTGACTTATTTTACCTAGCTTAATACCCTCTAAATCCATACATGTTGTTGCAAAAGGCAAGATTTCATTCTTTTTTTACGGCTAAGATTCCATTGTATGTTTATACTACATCTTCTCTATCCATGTATCTATTCATGGACACTTAGGTTGCTTCCATATACTAGCCACTGTAAATAATACTTCAATAAACATAGGGTTACATATATCTTTTTGAATTAGTGATTATGGGTTTGTTTGGATAAATACCCATAAGTGGAATTGCTGGATCAAATGGTAATTATATTTTTAATTTTTGAAGAACCCCCATCCTCTTTTCCATAGTGGCTGTACAAATTTATGTCCCCAGCAACAGTGCATGAGGATTCCCTTTTCTCCAAAGCCTTGTACATTTGTTGTTTCTTGTCTTTTTGATAATAGCCATTCTGACAGGTGTGAGGTGATATCTCATTGTGATTTTGATTTGTTTTTCTTTGATTATTAGTGATATTCAGCATTTTTTAATCTAACTGTTGGCCATCTGTATGACTTCCTTGGAAAAATGTCTTTTCAGGTCCTGTGCCCATTTTTTAATTGGATTTTTTAAAATATATTGAGATGTTTGAGTTCTTTATACATTTTGGATATTAACTCCTTATCAGACATATAATTTGCAATTATCTTCCCCCATTTGGTAGGTTGCCTTTTTGTTTTGTTGATGTTTTCCTTTGCAGTGCAAAAGCTTTTTTAGTTTAATGTGGTCCCATTTGTCAATTTTTGCTTTTGTTACCCTGCCTGTGGAGAGAGATCAGAAAAGTATTGCTCTGACTAATGTGAAAAAGCATACTATTTATGTTTTCTTCTAGGAGTTTTATGGTTTCAGGTTGTATATTTGAGTCTTTAATCCATTTTGAGTTTATTTGTGTATATGATATGAGAAAGGTGTCTAGTTTTATTCTTTTGCATATAGCTATTCAGTTTTCCCAACACCATATATTTAAGAAATTGTCTTTTCCTCACTGTCTATTTTTGGCATAAATTAATTGACCATACAAACATGGATATATTTCTGGGCTTTCTATTGTGTTCATTCATTTAAGTGTCTGTTTTTGTGTCAATACTGTACAGTTTTAATTACTACAGCTTTGTAGTATAGTTTGAAATCAGTGAGTGTAATACTCCCAGCTTTGTTCTTTCTTAAGATTACCTTGGTTGTTTGGGGTCTTTTGTTGTTTTATACAAATTTTAGGATTATTTGTTCCAGTTCTGTGAAAAATGTCATAGGTATATTGAAAGAGATTGCATTGAATCTGTAGATTGCTTTGGGTAGTGTGGACATTTTAACAATATTAATTCTTCCAACCCATGAGCATGGTATATCCTTTCATTTATTTGTGTCATCTTCAGTTACTTTCATCAGTGTCTTATAGATTCCAGAGTATAGGCTTTCACTTCCTTAGTTAATTTATTCCTAGGTATTTTATTCTTTTTGATGCAACTGTAAATGGGATTGTTGTGTTGATTTTTCTTCTGATAGTTCATTATTAATGTATAGAAATACAAGTGATTTCTGTATATTGATTTTGTATCCTGCAACTTTACTGAATTCATGCTTTAGTCCTAGTAGATTTTGGTAGAGCCTTTAGGGTTTACTATATATAATGTCATGTCATGCAAATAGTGGCAGTTTTACTTTTTTCTTTCCCATTTACTTATTTTATTTATTAAAAATGGCCTTTTATCTCTCTTTCTTGTCTAGTTGATGTGGCTAGGACTTCCAATACTGTGTTGAATAAAAGTGGTGAGAGTGAACATCCCTGTCTTGTTCCCAACCTTAGAGGAAAAGATTTCAGCTTTTCATCATTGAGTATGATGTTAGTTGTGGGTTTGTCATATATGGCTTCATTATGTTGAAGTATATTCCCTCTATACCCATTTTGTTAAGAATTTTTATCATAAATGGATGTTGAATTGTGTCAGATGCTTTTTCTGCATCATTTGATCCTTCATTTTGTTAATGTGGTGTAACATGTTGATTGATTTGCAGATATTGAACCTTCCTTGCATCCCTGGAATAAATTCCACTTGATCATTGTGTATGATCCTTTAATGTATTATTGAATTCAGTTTGCTAATATTTCATTGAGAACTTTTGCATCAGAAGTATTGGCCAGTAATTTTTTTTTTTCTTTCTTTGTAGTGTTTTCACATCTGGTCCTGGACTTTTCTTTGTTAGGAGATTTTTGATTATTGATTCAATCTCATTACTGGTAACTGGTGTGTTCATATTCTCTGTTTTTCCCTAATTCAGTCTTAGGAGATTGTGCATTTCTAAGCATTTGTCCATTTCTTCTAAGTTGCCCATTTTATTGATGTAGAATTGTTCATAGCAATCTCTTATGATCCTTTGTATTTTTGTGATGTCTGTTGTAAAGTCTCCTCTTTCATTTCTGATTTTATTGATTTGAGCCCTCTCTCCTTTTCTTTTTTGGATGAGTCTGGTTAAAGGTTTATCAATTTTGTTTTCAATCAACCAGCTCTTATTTTCATTGAACTTTAAGTATTGCTACCCCAGCTTTCTTTTTGTTTACATTTGCATAGAATATCTTTTTTCATCACTTCACTTTTAGTCTGTGTGTTTCTTTGGATCTGAAGTGAGTCTCTCATAGGCAGCATAAAAATGGGTTTTGTTTTTATATCCATTCAGCCATGCTATATCTTTTGAGTCCATTTACATTTAAAGTAATTGTTGATAGATATGTAATTATTGCCACTTAGTTAATTGTTTACTGGTTGTTTTTATAGTTCTTCACTGTTCCTTTATTCTCTTGTTCTCTTCCCTTGTGATTTAATTACTTTCTTTAGTGTTATGTTTGTATTATCTTTCTCTTAATTTATTTATTTTGGTATCTGTTACAGGTTTTTGGTTTATAGTTACCATGAGGTTCATAAGGTTCATATATAACAACCTATGTATTTAGCAGTCTATTTAAAGTTAATGGTTGCTTAAATTCAAGTGCATTATAAAAGCACTACATTTTTACTCCCTCCCCCCATGCTTTATATTTTGACACATATTCTAAATCATTTTATTTCGTGTATGGCTTAACGAGTTTAGCTATATATGATTTTAGTACTTTTTGACTTTCAACCTTCATACTAGTTTTATAGGTGGTTGATTTACCACATTTACTGTACTGTTACCTTTATCAGTGATTTTTTTTCTTCTATAATTTTCTTGTTTCTTATTATGACCTTTTCTTTTCTGTTTAAAGAAGTCCCTCTAACATTTCTTGTAAGACTAGTTTAGTGGTGATGAACTCCTCTCGCATATGCTTGTCTGGGAAGCTCTTTATCTCTCCTCCAATACCGACTGTTTACCTTACTGAGCAGAGTATTCTTGGCTGTAATTTTTTTTCCTTTTAGTACTTTGCATATGTCATGCCAGTCCTTTCTGGCCTGTAAAGTTTCTGCTAAAAATCAGCTGATAGTCTTGTGAAGGTTCCCTTGTATGCAACTAGTTTTTGTTTTGCCTTGCTGCTTTTAAGATTCTGTCTTTAACTTTTGACATTTTAATTATAATGTTGGTGTGGGTCTCTTTGGATTTGTCTTATTTGGGATTCTATATGCTTCCTGGACTTGGATGTCTGTTTCCTCACCAGGTTAGGGAAGTTTTCAGCTATTATTTCTTCAAATAAGTTTTTTGTCCCTTTTTTTCCCTCTCTTCTTCTCCTAAGGCCTCATATAATATTAACGTTGGTGCATTGGATGTTGTCCCAGAAGTCCCTTAAACTCTCCTCATTTTTAAAATTCTTTTTATTTTCTGTTATCTCAATTGGGTGATTTTCACTCAACTGTCTTCCAAATTTCTGATCTGTTCTCTGCATCCTCTAATCTGATGTTGATTCTTTCTAGTATATTTTTTTGTATCAGTTATTGTATTCTTCAGGTCTGATTTTTTTAAATATATTTTCTATCTCTTTGTTGAATTTCTCACTGAGTTCATCCATTCTTCTCCTAAGTTCAATGAGCATATTTCTGACTATGTCTTTGAACTCTTTATCTGGTAAATTACTCATTTCCATTTTATTCAGTTCTTTTCCTGAATTTTGTGTTTTTCAGAGTTTTGTGTTTTATTTGGAAAGTATTCCTTTTTCTTCGCATTTTGCTATTTTTCTTTGCTTGTTTCTGTGTATTAAGTATATATGCTACATCTCATGATCTTGAAAAATTAGCCTTATGTAGATGGTGTCTTATGGGGCTCAGTGGCACATTTCTCCCTGGTCACCAGAGCAAGGTACTCCTTGGTATCCCCTATGTGGGCTGTGTACAACCTCTTCTTGTGGTTGGTCTGCAATTGTTGCAGGTGCACTGGTGGGAGGGGTTCACCTCCTGGCTGAACTGCTAAGGGCACATTGGTCGGTGAGGCTGACCCCCAGCTCAGCTGGCTGAGAGGTTGGGTCTTGACTGACACAGGAGTGCTTATGTTTGGGGCTGGCACCTAGCACAGCTGACTGCAAGGCTGAGCTGTGATTGTTGTGGGCCTGTACTTGGATCACCCCTGGAGCAGGAGCTGCTCTGGAGGGGCTGGCCAGAATGGGTGGTTTGGGTGGCGTTGCTCCTCAGAGGAAGACTGGGGTAGGGTGTACGGTGTTATCTAGGTTGATGGAGAGTGACATAAATGGTGCCTGCCAGAGCCAGACTAGCTAGATGGAAAGAGAGTAAAAATTTTAAAAATACCAACACTTTTTTCCCCAAAGAAGGTTCCACCAGATTCCTACCCTTATGGCACATGACCTAAAATTAGTCAATGAATCTCCATCTTATGTGATCCTGGCACTTTTCAAGCTGCTGCTTTGGTGCAGGGACTCACAGTGAGTTAGTATGTGTGTGAGCTTTTAAGAGCAAAATCTTGGTTTCCCACAGCCCTCTGGCTTTCCCAGATGTAAGCTTCACTTTCTTTTTTTGGCTGCACCATGCACATTGTGGGATCTTTGTTCCTTGACCAGGGATAGAACCCAAGCCTTGTCAGTGAAAGTGCCAAGTCCTAAGCACTGGACCACCAGGAAATTCACAACTTCACTGTTTTTTATAGCCACTTCACTGGTTTTTACAGCCAGCCATTGTGGGGACTCATCTTCCTGGTACAGGTTCCCCAGGCTGGGGAGCCCAATGTGGAGATAGTCCCCTTGTTCCTCAGGGGGAACCTCCATGGTTGTGATATTTGTCCTGCTTGTGGGTTGCCACACCTGGGCTGTGGGTTGTGGTTAGACTGCATCTCTGTCCCTCCTACACATAGCAATGTGGCCTTTTCTTTATATCCTTAGTTGTAGAAAGTCTCTTCAACTAGTCTTCAGGTTGTTTTCAGAGGTACCTATTTTATGTGTAGCTGTGGTTTAGGTGTGTCTATGGGAGGAGGTAAGCTCAGAATCTTTCTACTCTGCCATCTTGATCTGCCCTTGATGTACTTTAGATATTTTAGCTGAACACAGCTCTAAGTATATGCATCATTTTTTCAGCAATGAAATATTATAAAATAATGAAAATAATTGTGTATTTTTTTCCTGATTTGCAGTTGATTATACAACTTTGTCTTTGCAGAGTAGTGGAAATGAGACTACACAGTACATTGTGACTGCACTTCCTGAAATGTTCTGCAAAGCAAATATAAGATTGCTCTCCCTTGTGTCATTTAAATATTACAAAATTCTTACGAATAAGAGGAATTGGGAATGACAGAAGAATCTACTAAAATCACATAGCCAGTTAACCAGGCAGAGATCTGTCACTTGTCAAGTTTTAGAGATTTATTAGTTCTTTTTTTCCATATCTCTCCCCCTTCTTCTAGAAGTCTGAATTGTAAAGGCTTATCTGGCACTAGAATCTTCAAGGACAGGAACCATATACTTCTATTCCTTTATTAAAGAATCCTGGTGTCATACTTTGAATTTCATATACTTGGGATGGGACAGTCAGACCCTTTTATTGCTTTGCTGATATCTTGAATTATATCCTCTCTGCAAGAATGCTCCTGTGGCCTAAACTCCTCTTCTTTCGACTCTTTAGATCCAGCATCAGAGACAACTCAAAATGTCTGATTTTATATAAAAGATAATAAATGGGTACAAATAGATTGCAAGGTTATAAACCAATCAAGATTTTAATATATACAGGGCATGAGTACATTACCAAGGTCTCATATAATCAGCATGTAGAAGGAATCATGAAAGATTAGCCCATTGAGGATTCAAATATTATGTTATTTTTACCACTGATGTTGCAGGAGAACACAAATAATTTTATAGAAATACTGGATGCAGCCTACCTAAATATTCCTAGTGTCACCCTGCACATACATGTAATCTGTCCAAGTCTCCAGTTTTGATTCTGTAAACCCATTTTCATCACATGGTTCATTTGCTAAAATTTTCTTAAATCCCCTTTGTTTATAGAAGTAAGTAAAACTTTCAGGCTTTTGTCTTTTCACCCACCTGTTACACACTTCAGTCTTCTCTTCCATTAACCTTACCCTCCAGGTGGACGCAAATGTTTACCATCCATACTCCAAATCAAAAAATTTTGAAGAGTAGCGACAATAACCACCACCCCAAGTTGAAATAAAGCCACTTTACGCTCCTTTACACTTGTGCATGTTCAATTACCGTGTCTTTTCATCTGGTCTCATACCCCAACCACAGCTTGGACCAGGGTGTCCATTGACCTATAAGTAAATTCTCTGTCAGATGGATGTAAGAGAGTTTTATGATCTATGAGGTAACTTGACCATTTTCCTTGTCATAAAAACACCCATGTTTGGATCTTTTGTGTGAGTGTGATGAGGTCTTAAGGTTTCCTACTTCCCACTGGAGAACCTAGGCACCTCTCTTTATTGACATTAGCAAGATTCTCTGTCTTACATCACTGATTACAGCCTACTATAAGACTTCCCTCTTTGACCTCCTAGATCAGTTTTATTCAGATCCACTTATTTGATATTAGTCATGTGTCAGCTTTTGACAACCTTTCCACCACAACCTGTGTTAAATTTTCAGTTAGTTATACTTCCAGTGGGCTTAATTTTGATTTCCCAACTATATTTTAAATACCTTGAGGGTCTAGAGTATGTTGATTACAGGGTATTTTGAAACAACTGTTTTGATTTCTGGTATTTTTTGATTCAGCTTAAAAGCAAATGTTAAATTACTGGGAAGAGGAGTTTATGGTGGCCTAGAATTGGGATGACAGATGATCAATTTCAGAAATGACATGAGGTTCAAGAATGGTATGAAGAACAGTGACAGGGCTTAGACACAGATGTGATTCAGATATGAGACAAGGTTCATGAGTACATGTTACCAGCATGGTTAATTAAGTAATTTGTATGTTTTACTTCCATTATTGGGTTATTTACATGGAATGTATAAAAATGGTGCCAGTCACAATGTTCAGCTTTGGAACATGCCCTGAGCCTTTTGAACTCCCCCAAATAATGACTAGTTTCTCTAAAACCATGTATCACATGGAGTATTAACTGACTGACTGTAGGGCCTCCTAGAAAAGGCAATTCTTATATCATACCCACAGTTAAGGATTCATTACCTTGAATTATGCTTGTATTCTGGTTGAATAGTGCAATTGCTCAGCTGTAGTTAATGAATTTCAGAATCATTTATACACTGTTCTTAAACTACTCAGAGGCTGGGTGTAAAGGTGGCAGTAAATGCAAGAATAATAAAGGAAACCCCAAGAGAAAAATGTCCCTAGGTCATTAAGATGTCTTCTAAGAATGGGGCAACCACATGTACATAATGAGAATGTTGTATCTCTCCATGGGATATGCAGGCTGATGGGTGCATTCCTAGCTCCTTCTGTTCTCTTAACTTATTCTTTCATTTGTTTCAGAGCATTTCTGTGTGGGTCTGTTTCAATCCTCATTCTCACCTCAGGTTAGTCCAACTTAAAATTGTCTTACTGGAGCATAGGGGCACAGATTTGTTTCATTTGGTGGCAGTAGGTTCTAGAATCTGATGCATTTGTCTTCAGGAGACAAAATTTCTCAGGTTGTAGATGCTGTTACTTGTAATAATTGAATGAGTTGGAAATCATTTGAGATTCAGCATGTAGGGGGCTCTTAGTGAATTTTTTAAATCATTTGATTTTACTAGTGCACTATAGTTTTATGGATTCCTTGTGTGAATTGGAAAAACATGCCTTCCTTCTGTGAATGCATGGTGGGGAGAGTGGATATGACTTCCTGAAATTAAAAAGGTTTGCCTCCCTTCTGCTGGCTGCCTCCTTATATCAGATGCATAGCTTGGTGAGTCACCACTCACCCTCTTGGCTATATCCTTGTGGGAAACACAATCTGCACAACCATATATGACAGTCCTGACAGGTTAGTGCTACATTATAGGCATCAGTCAGAAAATATTGGTATTTTGTGTACAATGTGTGTGTTGATTTATATAAACATTTATATATTGTTTACATATATTTATATATTGTTTAGCCACATAAACATGTGTTTCTTTTGTTAATACACATCCCCAATCTTCTAGAAGTCCTTGTACTGGGGTTATATATACTAGCTCCAGCAAGTAGGATACAAAACCATGTAACAAGGAAACCATCAGTAGTTCTAAGGGAAAATATCATCATCAATCTAAAGGGAGGTAAATAAATATACAACTTGGGCTTCCCTGGTGGCTCAGTGGTTGAGAATCTGCCTGCCAATGCAGGGGATGCGGGTTCGAGCCCTGGTCTGGGAAGATTCCACATGCCTCGGAGCAACTAGGCCCGTGAGCCACAACTACTGAGTCTGTGCATCTGGAGCCTGTGCTCCGCAACAAGAGAGGCCGCGACAGTGAGACGCCCGCGCACCGTGATGAAGAGTGGCCCCCGACTTGCCACAACTAGAGAAAACCCTCGCACAGAAACGAAGACCCAACACAGCCAAAAATAAATACATAAATAAATTAATTAATTAAAAATGCAACTGTGGAAAAAAATATATATATATACAACTTATTTTTAATGGGTTTATAATGATAGTCAAATGTGAATAGAAATTGGAGGCATAGTTCTAAACATAACAGGTCTGCTTAGTATCTACCATGCATTCCCTTCTTTTGAAGAAGGCACTTCCTCTAACAAACACAGCTTACTTGGTGTTCTGCATCATGTAAGTCAACCAATGTTTTCCCTATGTTCTAGCAACCACCTACCATTAACCAGTGAGTCCCAAAGGAACATTTGATTGACTCCTTAGTGTTGAGCAGTAGGAGTATCCAAAAAAGTAGAAAATGGGTCTCCTTCCTTGAAGAATTTATATATGGTTGGATCCATGATGGTACAACTCAAGTCTTATCGTAATCAAGTATTAACTTTCATCTTATTTTTGATCTAGCTGTCAGATCAAACTCATTATTAGGATCCAAATGTGCTGAGTTTCTGGGTAAGATAATTTGAATGAGTATTTATTTTTACTATTGCTAGATGCTAAAGATAGACAGCTGCACTGTCCTAGGGTATCCTTCCTGGAATAGAACAGTAGCAAAAGATTAGATCACCCAGCCCCTGCTTCCTTACTTCTGACAACAATAGTGATTCTCTCAGATACCAGTTCAGGTGAGAAGTAGCTAATAGAGGCAATGGTAAGATGGGAAGTTCTTTCTCCAGAAGTGCATGTGTGTGTGTGTGTATGTGTGTGTGAGAGGGAGAGAGGTGTGCAGTGCACATATTGGAATTTTAGAGCTGAAAGGTGCCTTAAAAACTGTCACATCTCATACCATCATTTTAGAGATAGGACACAAAGACCTTGGAGTAGTTAAGTGCTTTGCTCAAGGTCACACATTTTAGCTTTCAGATCATAGAAATTATTGTTACTTTTGGTAAAACACAATTCAGCACTGTTCCAAGGGACCAGAACTCTATCCCAAACTTTCTCTTTCCTTTTCCAGTCTCATCATAATCTGCCACTCTTTACTGTGGCTCCTCAGGAAGAAGCGAGGGAGTCTTAAAAACCATCCAGCTCTCCAGATTCAATTGGCAGGTTAATCGAAAACAATTTATTTATTGCAAAATAAAGGACCTGGGAGAAGTGACACATTAATATTTGCTTCTCAAAGAGTGGACCCTGAGAGAATAAAGCTGCATGCAATTGAATTACGGTACCCAGAGTGTGGGGGATGCATTTTGCATTGCTTCATTTTACACCACCATTAATCAAGCAGCAGAGAGTAAAGCCTGCCTCACCAACTGCTGCCAGGGCACCTCGAGAGAAATGTCACCCCCAATTCATGGGAAGGCAGGCAGCTTTCTGAAGTATTTTATGTGATTACAATATAGTTTTCATTATGCATTCTTAATAAAACAAAAGGTGGCCTTCTGACAAAAATATCATCTGGTTTTTATAATGTAAAATACAGCAATTTTATCAGCATTAACACTGATTGGCTGCCATTAGACCCTTGCCTTCTAATAAAATTTATGATACCTTTCAGGAGCCCAATTTGATAGAAAGTGAAGTGATTGCACCCTGCTTAGATATCTCTCTGGCATCTATTCCAACAATAATGTGGTAATTTTATGCATGAAATAGCACAATTGGCATAAGTAGTTATAATACTGAGTGCTGTCTAAGGAAACTGGCTGGTGGAAAATTAGAAAGCGCTTCACACTTTTGAAACAGGTAATTAGGATTTTTCTTCATGCTCATACAAGGCAGACTGGAGTTTCATTTTATATTTCATGTTTCATTAAAACATAGGTGTTAAAAATAAATGTTGAATTTAAAACTGCACATATGAAATTAAAGGTATAGTTCATGGTAAGGGGTGCAAAGTATGCGATGGGACCTGGGAATGTTATATCTAGTTACAGTGGGATATCATTTTTTAAAATAGTTTCGACAGGTAATATAGCCTCATTTCAAGTATGTTACCTTGGAAAGAATTGATTTAGAAATAAGTTGCATTCAATCTCCAGGTCTTTAGCCCAAGATGCAGAATGCTGCCTGGATTGAAACTCTTACTGATGATGATGCCCTTCATTTAATTGGCAGGTGAAGGTAGGCTTTGGGTCATGTGGGATTTGCTGAGCAGTTTTGAACTTTGCATTGGGCTCAACAGTTCCCTGTCTATTCCACATTTCCACCCTGACCTTGGCTGCTTGATCAGACCCAAGCGAAGCCCCAGTGGAATCTTTTTGATTCTCCTGAACTGTGCTGTAGTTTTGGGAGGCAGGCAAAAGGCTGTAATGACACCATTGTATTAACCTCCACTTATGACCTAGCCGAGGGCAGGCCTTTAAGTTTTCCCAGCTGTGTCATTAAATTTGTTGCTCTGGCCCCACTGACATGACACCGTCACAATCCCAGACACAGACTAATGACCACAGTTGTGAAGGCAGCATGTTATAGAAGAGAGTACACAGGGCTAAGAGTACAGAAAACTGGGCTTCTGACTTGATTTTCCACAACTACACATGTGGAATTAGGAAGGACATCAAACCTTTGTATACCTCAGTTTCCTCCTATGTAAATGGAAATTGTGCCCACGTTTCCTTTTTTAGAAGTTTGTGTTTGAATATAGGTTGCAAAACAAGTTGAAAAAAGATAAAGCAAAATAACACTCCACATATGCACAGGGTATTGCTGTTCTGTAATGAAAAAGTGTATGCAAAATGAAAAGAATTGTGTTTTTGTACAATAAAAAATGTTTTTTCTTATAATGTTTGGAGAGCAAACTGTGTCAGTGATTTAGGAAGATATTACAAAATGTTCTCATATGTACATGTATAAGAACCATACCATAGAAAGAGCAGCAGCACTTATTGTGACAAAGTAAAATTGCAAAGTCCCTGGTAGTTTCAATAGAAAATCATGAAGTAGGAAAGAAATTCAACATCGCTAATAATCTCACTGTAAATTCTGTTCATTTTTCCTATCATATTTTCTAGTGATTGCAATGTAAAGCTGTGGCCTGTTAACATTATAATACATTCACATTCTCAAGCAATTCTAGACAAAATATCTAGTCCACCAGAGAGGTGATCATGCAAAGGATATTGGGGACAAACGCTATTTTCATTAACAGTTATCAGTGATACTAAGTTCTAGATAGAAGTCACTTCACTTCACTTATAGTTATTGTGCATCCATAATTAGAACAACTTGCCCAAAGATTTTTGAGTATCTTTTATAAAAGTCATTGAGACTAATATGGACTTCTTCACTTTACCTTTCGTTATGCCAATAAGATGATGTTTCTAATTCACAAAGCTGATTATATTATTTTTCCCATGTTGTGGAGAGAACTTATGTTCCTCAAGAGGGAATGTCATGGGAGAAACATGCTAGCCTTCTTTCTCCACACCATCTCACTTACTTCTCCCTGAAGGAAGAGGAGAATGGTTCAATAATTAATGAGACTAAGAGAAGAGCCTGTCTCAACACATCCTCTTTCCCCTTTTTCAGATCTGCCTGGCTGAAGGATGGGTCTTATCAGCTTCTGTTTCACTGTAGTGAGAAATTTTGAGTCCAATTATTTTCTTTGGCTCACTATAGTATCTACAGCATTGAGAACCTGGCACATAGTAGATGCTCAATCAATATTTCTTGGACAAATAAATGAATAAAAACACCAGTGTGTGGGGGAGAGTGAACCTGGGTAAGTGTATCTATCAACCCTGAAGACAAAATTCTCCCTAGAGTACGTTGTCTTGAGGTGTAAACTAGGAGGGAAAATACTAGGAAGCCTGATCATGGCCATCTATTTGAGACACATCCTCAGATCCAATTTTGTCAGATATAAAGAGGGTACTTGCTCATCAGCTTGACTCTTGTGTCTTTTATTTTTTCAATTTAGTTCAAAACTTGTAGAAGAGAGGACTGTGATATACTTTTTTTCCCACATACCAACTTTCATTAACTGCTTGAAACTAATAATTCTGCTTGAACTAATAAAGTTCAAATTTGTTAGAATGATCAAAAAGAACTTTCATGACTTCACACAGTTTTTCTGTAGGAGGAATGGTGGAGCTAGGGTGGGTAACTGAGAGACTCAATCAAAGATAAGTAAATGAACAGAAGCTTATGAGGAAGACTCACAAGAAATAGAGAGTAGAATTGGTATATGTTTCAATAAAACATACACAATAAAAATTTGTTGATCAAAAACAATTACATAATATAGGAAAATATTGACATGATATGCTAATAATATATACAATGCTTATGTACTTTAATAACCTCTTTTCATCAATTTTAAACATGATTACATCTGACATTTTTCTCAGTTTCAAGATGGTTCAGTTTAAACTCAGACACCTGGGGTCGGTCCATATATTTGTATCCCTAATATGAAATTTGGCTCCAGTCATGAAGAAACGTACTATTATAATTCCAATAAAACAGTGCAGAATATGCCTTTTGAAGAAACAGACTCATGTCATTGGGAACTGCCTTTTAGATATCTCAGATCCAGACAAGAAGTTATTGCAAACTCTCTAAGGTATAAGTTAAGGAACATAAGAGTTTACAAAAAGGAGCCTGTTTTATTTCATTTAGATGGTATTCATCACACTGATTCACTTTGAAAATTATCAATGTGCCATATGCTCTGAAGAAAGAGAAATTGATCCATAAAGGAAGGAATTTCCACAGACAAGAATCAGAAATTATTGGTACACAAATTTCAGAGAGAACTAGCTACATTTAGATTTTGCTTTGAGTCACTTTCCCCAAAGAACAAAGTTTCCATATGTAAGATGGAAGAGCTAAAAAGAAACTGAGCTTAGACTGAAACAGTCCACTCATTCATTAGTTTATTTATTAAGTGAATGCTTTTTGGGAAAAACAGTAGGATCATGAAAAAATGAAGGCTGTAATATGAGACAACTCACTTAGGTTTGGGCATTTGCTTTGTTCATGGTTTATTAGGCAAATTATTTACCCTTCTCTGGACTCATTTTCCCCATTTCATAAGCCAAGGATAATAATAACTTCATTATGTTATTGTGAAGATTAAATAATGTAAAAGAATCAAGTATAGTGTACACACAAAATTATTCCTTTTAATCTCCTTTCCTCACTCAACTCTTCCCCATCTCCCTATTCTAAGTGTTGGGAAAGCAGAGATGACCCAGATATTTCATTGCCCTTAAGATTTGGCAGTTTAGTGGAGGAGCCACTCAATTCAAAGCAAAATCACTTATCAATGTGGTAAGTGCTATGCATAGGACCCTGTATGCAAATCTAACTCTGCTTGGAGCTTCCAGAGAAGGCTTCACAGAGGAGGTGTTACAGAGGCGATGGCACACACTAAGCCACAGGAGAGAGAGAACATGACAAGGCCAAGAAACAACAGGTATGTTAATATAATTAGAGCATAAGGTGCTTATGGAAGTGGTAGGAAACAGAGCTGAGTAGATAGACTGGGCAAGCCATCCAATGACGTATAGGGGCTGTTAGAAGCAGGAGATTTTCCTCTGCAGGTGATAGGGATTCACAAAAGTTTTTAAGTAGAGATTAGCTGGGTCAATCACATTTTAGAAAGCTCACTCTTGTGACCACATGGAAAGTAGAATAAAAACTGTTTAGGAATCATTCAATTAGCTCAGGAAATTTTTTTAACAAAATAAATACAGAAAAGGAAAGACAGATGTGAGAGACATTTAAAAGGTATAAGAGAGAGCTGTGGAATTGGAAATATTATGAGGGACACACCGAGTACACTCTTCACTAAAGCAAAATGCAAGTATTGAAGTCGGGATCTAGCTGGTAGAAGCCATTGACATTGCACTGCCAAAGCCACAGGGGAGACTTATATACTTCTGTGCTGATTGCCTCTATTGCTAAAGGGGAAAGTTTAGTATTGTTTATAGCTCCATAGGTGACCTCTATGCAAAATGTCATTAGACAAACACTAATAAGTTAAATGAGGGGTATGGAGAAGAGAGTTTTATGACTGCTCAGAGACAATTTATAGTAACAACAAATCCAAACATTTGTGTGTTAGAAGAAGTAGCATTTGCACATGATTTGCTTTCTTCTGCTAATATACTTAAACCATCCTGGCATCTGGTTAATTAATTTTTTACTCAGTTATGTCTTCCTTCATAATATCCAGAGAAATTTGCTGCTTGACACATATACATTGATGTAGACAATTATAACTCCTCTCCCACATGAGTGGCTCTCCCTCTTCCCATTATGCTCCTCCCCTTCTTGATCCTTATTCATAGGTGATTGTGCTTCCCTTTTCCCTACTCCACTGGCCTGGAGATTGATTGGAAAGATGCACTCAGTATACCAAGGAGACTCTGAAATATTAGCTATCCAGAACAGACTTTTTTTTTTTTTCTTAAACAACTTCCAGTTGTTATTTTCTATAAT
Organism: Balaenoptera borealis; assembly: GCF_965194805.1. Classification (NCBI taxonomy): domain Eukaryota; kingdom Metazoa; phylum Chordata; class Mammalia; order Artiodactyla; family Balaenopteridae; genus Balaenoptera; species Balaenoptera borealis. The sequence continues at coordinate 34,844,706 of NC_138875.1, forward strand.
CTCCAATGTTAAGTCCATAAAATAAAATTTAAAAAATCAAAATTCAACATCCTGGAAGTACTAATGTGTTATGCAAATACAGTTATTTAATATTGTGCTTTGCTTAATCTTCTTTTCTTATCAGAATATTTTTGCAGTATTGCCAAGTTTAGTGGCTGATTCCTTTTATGGCCTTGAGGTGCATACACTTTGCCCTAGAGCCAAGAAAATGGAAAGCTATTTCAGATAATATTAAAGTGTTTCTAACTCTGGGGTCAGAAATAATTGGAAGAGGTCCTTAATGCTTTATAAGTACTGTCCTCCTTTACTTTTAAAGTTCTGAACACAATGTGAGGAACTAAGAGAGATAGGAAAGTAGACATAGTTTCTGTGTTCAAAAGTCTTTGCCATTTAGATGGGATAAAATATCCATGTATATGTAAAGCACCTATTATATATAACAATACACAATGTTGTATGATCAACTGGTAGATTGTGTGGATATATGCTAAATAAAATTATAGAGAGTGAAAACACATACCCCTCAAACAATTATATAACAGAATGATGTTGAACTAAAACTTACAAAACTGTTCAAAGATGAGAGAATATCTCTCATTTATTTATTGTGAAAACCAATATTTACTACTAGGTGACAGATATAGTTCTGTGCACTGGGATACAGTGGTAAATGAGGTAGTAAAAGCTCCTGACCTAATGGGATTTATCGACTAGAAAGAAGAAAATAAACAAATAATTGTGTAATATCTTTTGGGGAAGTGATGTGAGGTAAAGAGGCAAATAAAGAATGATACTTGGAACTAATTGAAATATGGAACCATTTATGAAGATGGGGAACAACTGTATTTGGATAAGAGTATGAGGTGGCAAAAAAAAAAAAGGCCTCAAGAGTTCTGTATTCAACTATGCTGAGTTTGATGTTTATTAATCAATCAATTCTAGAGTTAATGGGAGACATAAATGTGAAGGTGTTAGTGAACAGATGATACTCAAAGCCATGGATTGATGGATGATCCAAGGCGGAGAGTGATTGTTGAGAGAACAAGAAAATCTAATCTCAGGTTGGGAAGAGGAGGAAAAACCAGCCAAGGTGACAGAAAGCAGCCAGTGAGGTAAGTGGAAAACCAGGAGGTGACATGTCCTGGAAGCAAAGTGAATAAGTGCTTTAAGGAGGAGGAAGTGATTAAGTGTGCCAAATGTTGCTATAGAGTAGAGGAAGATTAGAACTGAGAAGGGACTAGTGATTCAGCAACATGGAAGATTTTGGTGACTGGACAAGAACAGTGCCATTGGACTGGATGGAAGCTTCATTGGAATGGCTTCAAGATAGAACTGGACTTGAGAAAATGGAAAGAATGAGTTTAAATAACATTTTCATAAATTTTCCTGAAGAGGAGAGACATGTATGAGGGGAATGTAAGGCCGAGGAAGTTGTTAAAGTGAGAGGTATTATGACCGGTATTTAGACTGATGAGAACAATACAGTGGAGAGAGTGACTGATGGCACAGAGAGAGAAGTAAAATTGCAGGAACAAAGTCCTTTGCACATTTTACAGAGGGTGGGATGCAGTGTGCAAGGGGAATATTTGGCCTTCAAAGTGAGCAGGAAAAGGTCATTCACTGTAACAGAAGGAAAGCAGTGAAATGAGAGTACAGGTATTTTGGTGACTTTGTTGATGGGGATGAGGATGCTATTCTTTTATGATTTCTCTGTTTTATCACTAAAATTAAACATGAAATAATCAACAGAGTGAGGAATAGGAGGAAGTATTAAAGTTCTGAGGAGAAAGGAAAAGTAGTGACAGTGTTCTAGAGGATATTTGTAGAGTAGAAGAACTAGGGAAATGGAGAAAGACTGCAAGGACATTCTGAGATCCCACAAGAGATGGATGGTTATAAACTTAAAGTGAAACCAATCAGCATTATCATGTTGTTTTCCTTTTTTCCCAACCCACATTCATAGCTTTAGTGGGATAGGTGAGGAAATAAGTTTCACCAAGAGGAGAGGGGAAGGCAAAGGAGATGGGGTTGTTATGCAAGGGAATAAGTGATTGACCCTGGAGTCTAAGCTGGGGAAGGAGGGAAAAGAAGGCACAAGATGGGTCTTGGACAATGAAAAAGGATGGGCTATGGATTGGAAAACAGTGTTGATGAATTGTTGGTTTGGAGGTAGTGGCATAAATGTATTGGGGGTTCATGAAGTGGGCTTACAGGTGAAATTTCGGAGGAAATGAAGATACTCGTAGGGTAAATTCTAGGATATGATATGAGAAAGGGAGGATTTTTTGAGGTGGGAAAGTCATATTGTCAGTATAATCATGTTTGGGAATGGGAATTATGGGGAAAGGCAGATGTGAGTAAATATGTGAACAAATTGATTAACCCTAAGTATTCATTTGAAGAGGAATTATTATTATTATTTTTAGCATCTTTATTGGAGTATAATTGCTTTACAATGGTGTGTTAGTTACTGCTTTATAACAAAGTGAAACAGTTATACATATACATATTTTCCCATATCTCTTCCCTCTTGCATCTCCCTCCCTCCCACCCTCCTTACCCCACACCTCTACGTGGTCACAAAGCACTGAGCTGATCTCCCTGTGCTATGTGGCTGCTTCCCACTAGCTATCTATTTTACGTTTGGTAGTGTCCCACTAGCTATCTATTTTACGTTTGGTAGTGTACATATGTCCATGCCACTCTCTCACATTGTCCCAGCTAACCCTTCCCTCTCTCCATGTCCTCAAGTCCACTCTCTAGTAGGTCTGAGTCTTTATTCCCATCTTGCCCCCTAGGTTCTTCATGACCTTTTTTTTTTTTTTTCTAGATTCCAAATATATGTGTTAGCATATGGTATTTGTTTTTCTCTTTCTGACTTACTTCAATCTGTATGACAGACTCTAACTCCATCCACCTCACTACAAATAACTCAATTTCGTTTCTTTTTTTGGCTGAGTAATATTCCATTGTATATATGTGCCACATCTTCTTTATCCATTCATCTGTCGATGGATACTTAGGTTGCTTCCATGTCCTGGCTATTGTAGATAGAGCTGCAATGAACATTTTGGTACATGACTCTTTTTGAATTATGGTTTGTTCAGGGTATATGCCCAGTAGTGTGATTGCTGGGTCGTATGGTAGTTCTATTTTTAGTTTTTTAAGGAACCTCCATACTGTTCTCCATAGTGGCTGTATCAATTTACATTCTCACCAACAGTGCAAGAGGATTCCCTTTTCTCCACACCCTCTTCAGCATTGATTGTTTGCAGATTTTTTTTTTTAAATTTTATATTTATTTATTAATTTATTTCTGGCTGTGTTGGGTCTTCGTTTCTGTGCGAGGGCTTTCTCCAGTTGCGGCAAGTGGGGGCCACTCTTCATCACGGTGCGCAGGCCTCTCACTATCGCGGCCTCTCTTGTTGCGGAGCATGGGCTCCAGACGCGCAGGTTCAGCAATTGTGGCTCATGGGCCTAGCTGCTCCGCAGCATGTGGGATCCTCCCAGACCAGGGCTCGAACCCGTGTCCCCTGCATTGGCAGGCAGATTCTCAACCACTGTGCCACCAGGGAAGCCCCCTGCAGATTTTTTGATGATGGCCATTCTGACCGGTGTGAGGTGATACCTCATTGTAGTTTTGATTTGCATTTCACTAATGATTAGTGATGTTGAGCATTCTTTCATGTGTTTGTTGGCAATCTGTATATCTTCTTTGGAGAAATGTCTATTTAGGTCTTCTGCCCATTATTGGATAGGGTTGTTTGTTTTTTTGATATTGAACTGCATGAGCTGCTTGTAAATTTTGGAGATTAATCCTTTGTCAGTTGCTTCATTTGCAAATATTTTCTCCCATTCTGAGGGTTGCCTTTTCATCTTGTTTATGGTTTCCTTTGCTGGGCAAAAGCATTTAAGTTTCATTAGGTCCCATTTGTTTATTTTTGCTTTTATTTCCATTTCTGTTGGAGGTGGGTCAAAAAGGACCTTGCTGTGATATATGTCATAGAGTGTTCTGCCTATGATTTCCCCTAAGAGTTTGAGAGTGTATGGCCTTACATTTAGGTCTTTAATCCATTTTGAGTTTATTTTTTTGTATGGTGTTAGGGAGTCTTTTAATTTCATACTTTTATATGTAACTGTCTAGATTTCCCAGCACCACTTATTGAAGAGGCTGTCTTTTCTCCACTGTATATTCTTGCCTCCTTTTTCAAAGATAAGGTGAACCATATGTGCGTGGGTTTATCTCTGGGCTTCCTATCATGCTCCATTGATCTATATTTCTGTTTTTGTGCCAATACCATACTGTCTTAATTATTGTAGCTTTGTAGTGTAGTCTGAAGTCAGGAAGCCTGATTCCTCCAGCTCCGTTTTTCTTTTTCAAGACTGCTTTGGCTATTCGGGGTCTTTTGTGTTTCCATATAAATTGTGAAATTTTTTGTTATAGTTCTGTGAAAAATGTCAGTGGTGGTTTGATAGGGATTGCATTGAATCTGTAGATTGCTTTGGGTAGTAGAGTCATTTTCACAATGTTGATTCTTCCAATCCAAGAACATAGTGTATCTCTCCATCTATTTGTGTCATCTTTAATATCTTTCATCAGTGTCTTATAATTTTCTGCATACAGGTCTTTTGTCTCCTTAGGTAAGTTTATTCCTAGATATTTTATTCTGTTTGCTGCAATGGTAAATAGGAGTGTTTTTGTAATTTCACTTTCAGATTTCTCATCATTAGTGTATAGGAATACAAGAAATTTCTGTGCATTAATTTTGTATGCTGCTACTTTACTAAATTCATGGATTAGTTCTAGTAGTTTTCGGGTGGTATCTTTAGGATTCTCTATGTATAGTGTCATGTCATCTGCAAACAGTGACAACTTTACTTCTTCTTTTCCGATTTGGATTCCTTTTATTTCTTTTTCTTCTCTGACTGCTGTGGCTAAAACTTCCAAAACTATGTTGAATAATAATGGTGAGAGTGGGCAACCTTGTCTTGTTCCTGATCTTAGGGGAAATGATTTCAGTTTTTCACCATTGAGGGTGACGTTGGCTGTGGGTTTGGCATATATGGCCTTTATTATGTTGAGGAAAGTTCCCTCTATGCGTACTTTCTGCAGGGCTTTTATCATAAATGGGTGTTGAATTTTGTCAAAAGCTTTCTCTGCATTGATTGGGATGATCATATGGTTTTTCTCTTTCAATTTGTTAATATGGTGTATCACATTGATTGATTAGCATATATTGAAGAATCCTTGCATTCCTGGGATAAACCCCACTTGATCATGGTGTATGATCCTTTTAATGTGCTGTTTGACTCTGTTTCCTAGTATTTTGTTGAGGATTTTTGCATCTATGTTCATCAGTGATATTGGTCTGTAGTTTTCTTTCTTTGTGACATCTTTGTCTGATTTTGTTATCAGGGTGATGGTAGCCTCGTAGAATGAATTTGGGAGTGTTCCTCCCTCTGCTATATTTTGCAAGAGTTTGAGAAGGATAGGTGTTAGCTCTTCTCTAAATGTTTGATAGAATTCTCCTGTGAAGCCATCTGGTCCTGGGCTTTTGTTTGTTGGAATATTTTTAATCACAGTTTCAATTTCAGTGCTTGTAATTGGTCTCTTCATATTTTCTATTTCTTCCTGGTTCCTTCTCGGAACATTGTTTATTTCTAAGAATTTGTCCATTTCTTCCAGGTTGTCCATTTTATTGGCATAGTGTTGCTTGTAGCAATCTCTCATGGTCCTTCATATTTCTGCAGTGTCATTTGTAACTTCTCGTTTTTCATTTCTAATTCTATTGATTTGAGTCTTCTCCCTTTTTTTATTGATGAGTCTGGTTAATGGTTTATCAAGTTTGTTTATCTTCTCAAAGAACCAGCTTTTAGTTTTATTGATTTTTGCTATCATTTCCTTCATTTCTTTTTCATTTATTTCTGATCTGATCTTTATGATTTCTTTCCTTTTGCTAACTTTGGGTTTTTTTTTTTTTTTGTTCTTCTTTCTCTAATTGCTTTAGGTGTAAGGTTAGGTTGTTTATTTGAAATGTTTCTTGTTTCTTAAGGTAGCATTGTATTGCTATAAACTTCCATCTTAGAACTGCTTTTGCTGCATCCCATAGGTTTTGGGCTGTCGTGTTTTCATTGTCATTTGCTTCTAGGTATTTTTTTATTTCCTCTTTGATTTCTTCAGTGATCCCTTGTATATTAAGTAGTGTATTGTGTAGCCTCCATGTGTTTGTATTTTTTACAGATTTTTTCCTGTAATTGATATCTAGTCTCATAGCGTTGCGGTCGGAAAAGATACTTGATACGATTTCAATTTTTTTAAATTAACCAAGGCTTGATTTGTGACCCAAGATATGATCTATCCTGGGGAATGTTCCATGAGCACTTGAGCAGAATATGTTCTGTTGTTTTGGATGGAATGTCCTATAAATATTAATTAAGTCCATCTTGTTTAATGTATCATTTAAAGCTCATGTTTCCTTATTTATTTTCATTTTGGATGATTTGTCCATTGGTGAAAGTGTGGTGTTAAAGTCCCCTACTATAATTTTGTTAATGTCAATTTCCCCTTTTATGGCTGGTACTATTTGCCTTATGTTTTGAGGTGCTCCTATTTTGGGTGCATAAATATTTACAATTGTTATATCTTCTTCTTGGATCGATCCCTTGATCACTATGTAGGGTCCTTCTTTGTCTGTTGTAACAGTCTTTATTTTAAAGTCTATCTTTTCTGATATGAGAATTGCTACTCCAGCTTTCTTTTGATTTCCATGTGCATGGTATATCTTTTTCCATCCCTTCACTTTCAGTCTGTATGTGTCCCTAGGTCTGATATGGGTCTCTTGTAGACAGCATATATATGGGTCTTCTTTTTGTATCCATTCAGCTAGTCTATGTGTTTTGGTTGGAGCATTTAATCTATTTACATTTAAGGTAATTATTGATATGTATGTTCCTATTACCATTTTCTTAGTTGTTTTGGGTTTGTTATTGTAGGTCTTTTCCTTCTCTTGTCTTTCCTGCCTAGAGAAGCTCCTTTAGCATTTGTTGTAAAGCTGGTTTGGTGGTGCTGAAATCTCTTAGCTTTTGCTTTTCTGTAAAAGTTTTAATTTCTCCATCAAATCTGAATGAGATCCTTGCTAGGTAGAGTAATCTTAGTTGTAGTTTTTTCTCCTTCATCACTTTAAATATCTCCTGCCACTCCCTTCTGTCTTGCAGAGTTTCTGCTGAAAGATCAGCTTTTAACCTTATGAGGAATCCCTTGTGTGTTTTTTGTTGTTTTTCCCTTGCTGCTTTTAATATTTTTTCTTTTTATTTAATTTTTGATAGTTTGATTAATATGTGTCTTGGCATGTTTCTCAGATTTATCCTGTATTCGACTCTCTGTGCTTCCTGGACTTGATTAAATATTTCCTTTCCCATATTTTAGGGAAGTTTTCAACTATAATCTCTTCAAATATTTTCTTAGTCCCTTTCTTTTTCTCTTCTTCTTCTGGGACCCCTGTAATTCGAATGCTGGTGTGTTTAATGTTGTCCCAGAGGTCTCTGAGACTGTCCTCAGTTCTTTTCCTTCTTTTTTCTTTATCCTGCTCTGCAGTAGTTATTTCCACCATTTTATCTTCCAGGTCACCTATCCTTTCTTCTGCCTCAGTTATTCTGCTATTGATCCCTTTTAGAGAATTTTAAATTTCATTTATTGTGTTGTTTGTCATTGTTTGTTTGCTCTTTAGTCCTTCTAGGTCGTTGTTAAACATTGCTTGTATTTTGTCTATTCTATTTCCCAGATTTTGGATCATCCTTACTATCACTATTCTGAATTCTTTTTCAGGTAGACTGCCTATTTCCTCTTCGTTTGTTAGGTTTGGTGGGTTTTTGCCTTGTTCCTTCATCTGCTGTGTATTTTTCTGTCTTCTCATTTTTCTTAACTTACTGTTTCTGTGGTCTCCTTTTCGCAGGCTGCAGGTTTGTAGTTCCCATTGTTTTTGGTGTCTGTTCCCAGTGGCTAAGGTTGGTTCAGTGGGTTGTGTAGGCTTCCTGGTGGAAGGGAGTAGTGCCTGTGTTCTGGTGGATGAGGCTGGATCTTGTCTTTCTGGTGGGCACGTCCACGTCTGGTGGTGTGTTTTGGGGTGTCTGTGGCCTTATTATGATTTTAGGCAGCCTCTCTGCTAATGGATGGGGTTGTGTTCCTGTCTTGCTAGTTGTTTGGCATAGGGTGTCCAGCACTGTAGCTTGCTGGTCATTGAGTGAAGCTGGGTTTTGGCGTTGAGATGGAGATCTCTGGCAGATTTTTGCCTTTTGATATTATGTGGAGCTGGGAGGTCTCTTGTGGACCAGTGTCCTGAATTTGACTCTCACACCTCAGAGGCACAGCCCTGACACCTGGCTGGAGCACCAAGAGCCTTTCATCCACACGGCTGAGAATAAAAGGGAGAAATAATGAAAGAAAAAGAAAGAAAGAAGATAAAATAAAATAAAGTAAAATAAAATAAAGTTATTAAAATAAAAAAATTATTCTTAAGAAAAAAATTTTTTAAGTTAAAAATGAAAAAGAATGGACAGACCCAACCCTAGGACAAATGGTGAAAGCAAAGCTATACAGAGAAAATCACTCAAAGAAGCATACACATACACACTCACAAAAAGAGAAAAAAGGAAAAAAATATATATATCTTTGCTCCCAAAGTTCAGCTCCCCAATTTGGGATGATTCGTTGTCTATTCAGGTATTCCACAGACGCAGGGTACATCAAGTTGATTGTGGAGATTTAATCCACTGCTCCTGAGGCTGCTGGGAGAAATTCCCTTTCTCTTCTTTGTTCGCACAGCTCCCGGGGTTCAACTTTGGATTTGGACTTACCTCTGCATGTAGGTCGCCTGAGGGCATATGTTCTTCACTCAGACAGGACGTGGTTAAAGGAGCAGCTTGTTCGGGGGCTCTGGCTCACTCAGGCTGGGGGGAGGGAGGGGTACGGATGCATGGCGAACCTGTGGCGGCAGAGGCCATAGTGACGTTGCAACAGCCTGAGGCACGCCATGTGTTCTCCAGGGGAAGTTGTCCCTCTATCACGGGACCCTGGCAGTGGTGGGCTGCACAGGCTCCCGGGAGGGGAGGTGTGGATAGTGACCTGTGTTCGCACACAGGTTTCTTGGTGGAGGCAGCAGCAGCCTTAGAATCTCATGCCCGTCTCTGGGGTCCGCGCCGATAGCCGCGGCTCGCGCCTGTCTCTGGGGCTTGTTTAGATGGCGCTCTGAATCCCCTCTCCTCTTGCCCCAGGAAACAAAGAGGCAAGAAAAAGTCTCTTGCCTGTTCGGCAGCTCCAGACCTTTTCCCGTACTCCCTCCCGGCTAGCTGTGGTGCACTAACCCCTCCAGGCTGTGTTCACACCGCCAGCCCGAGTCCTCTCCCTGCGATCTGATGGAAGCCCGAGCCTCAGCTCCCAGCCCCCGCCCACCCCGGCAGGGGAGCAGACAAGCCTCTCCGGCTGGTGAGAGCTGGTCGGTACCGATCCTCTGTGTGGGAATCTCTCCACTTTGCCCTCCACACCCCTGTTGCTGCACTCTCCTCCGTGGCTCTGAAGCTCCCCCCTTCCACCTCCCGCAGTCTCCGCCTGTGAAGGGGTTTCCTAGTGTGTGGAAACCTTTCCTCCTTCACAGCTCCCTCCCAGAGATGCAGGTCCCGTCCCTATTCTTTTGTCTCTGTTTTTTCTTTTTTCTTTTACCCTACCCAGGTACGTGGGGAGTTTCTTGCCTTTTGGGAAGTCTGAGGTCTTCTGCCAGCATTCAGTAGGTGTTCTGTAGGAGCTGTTCCACATGTAGATGTATTTCTGATGTATTTGTGGAGAGGAAGGTGATCTCCGCATCTTACTCTTCTGTCATCTTGAAGCTCCTCAGGTATTAATTTTAATGACAATGAAAGGTGACCTTGATATCTGAGTGATAACATTGGCATAAAAATAATGGTTATTGCTATTCTCAATCTCTTATTAAAACAAGCAAAAGCATATAACATCAGGAAGAAATACAATCTCCATGAAATATATTCTAAAGAATTGCTCTGTTTTCTTCTGAGTTCTTCTAATACCATCTGTGAGAATTAGAAAGCATCCGGTTTGCTATATATTTTTGTAAGTGAATGCATACTTGTTTCTAGCAATGGTATCTTACTTTTGAAGTCCTATAGCTACTGCAAAATCATAAATAAAAATAATTATGTGATATTTAGGAACATATAGGTAAGTCCATCCTGAAATTTTAAAAAAAAATTGTACAAATCAACAGTGATTGAAAATGCTTCAAGAATTAGCAAGAAAGATATTACATTGTATACCTAAGTCTTTATTTCTTTAAAACATATTTTAAATGTTGACATACTTGTTTATATTATTGAACAGTTTACTCTAGAAAGAATTTTAATTTAAAAGCAAGTTATCATCATCTCTTTTATCTATTCCCATTTTGAAACCTGAGTCTTTGTGCCATAAGACTCCAACCATGCACTGTTCTCTCCTTTACTTGTTTATGTGCCAATGGAAGAACTGCAGAGCGTCAGACTTGTGTCATGAATTATAAAGTAAGGACAAGTAAAGTCATCCAGATGTGGAATGTCTGCTTGCCAGAGTCTCCTGTGACTCTTTTACCCCAGACCAGTCATGAGCCCATTGCTATAAAACCAAGAACATATGTTCAAGATACAATGGTATTCATTAATTAAAAAAAAGCTGATTCAATTAATAAGTCAAACACTGCCCAAATAAGGTTCTAAATATGTATATAAATACACATATATTATATATATATATATATAATTTTTCTATTTACTTAAATGAATTAATTTTAGTTGAGAAACCATAATGAGCCTGAAAGAGCCAGTCTGGTCTCTGGGTTAAATACTTAATTAGGCTGTCCTGCCAGGTGCCTTCTGAGCAGACCTACAGCAGTTTATTGCATTGAGACAGGCTCCACTGATCTCAAGGGTGATGGTTGCCCAAGTGAGGACAGTTGATTAACTTAGCTACATTCCGGAAACTTCTTGAGTTTGCACACTTAGACTAGCCTACTCATGAAATTAGATTTCCAGGAACTTCTCTTCTTAAATGAAGGGGCATCTTATTTCAAGGCAAGGGAGATGTGCCTGAGACCAGACACTTAGCCATCTGTTCAGTTCCCGGTTATAAACAGAATTGTAAGGTAAACGCAGTTCTTAATTACACTAAATGTGTACATTTGAATTTTTCTATCTAAAAGTTAGGTTTTCATTTACTCACAGTGCTTTTTAAGGAAAAAGGAGGGGAGGCGTAAATGTTTATTTTTTTTCAACACATTCTATGTGCCAGCCACTCCTAAGCAGTTTTCATACATTATCTCATTTAGGAATCTCGTATTGGAAATAAACAGAAATAATGGTCTCAATCTGCTTCTCTTCCATTCACTGCAGAACTTGTAGTTTTGACAGAAAATAAAACATAGACAAATTAACTAGAGGCTAGCATATTGAGTTAATGAAGTGTAAGACTCAGTTGTAGGCTATGGATTATGCATGTATGGTAAAGAAGGAATATATGATTGGATTGGAATTGGTACATGAAGAAAAATATTAGTCTTGAATTGGAAAAATGTTTATGAATTAAAGGATTTGTTGATGGATATGTGGAGCAGGGGCACATACATATCAGAACTCATGTAATCAGGATTTGAATTGGGGGATGGAAAAAAGAGAGTTAAAAATCTATCACAGTCTCCTGAACTTCTGGGTAGATGAGAAGAGCACCTCACCCTCTAATCAATAGACGTTAAAATTGTTCTAGACTATTTCACAAACAGATTAATAAGACTGGTCTTACTCATAGGATAAATCTTACCTACCATGGGGATGATATTCAATTAGATACTGTTTATGTAGTGTTTTCTTTCTGAACTTACTTTCTTTATGCAAATAACTTTGGGAAGAGGATCAGTTATGTCTGTAATCTCAGAGTAAACTAGTTTCTAAAGTCACTTTCCTTCTTGGCAGAAAAATAGCTGCATGAGTGAATTGGGCACATGTGGTATGTGCCTGCAGAAGCTCAGGACTCAGGTGGACCTGCCTTGCTTTTGATCTCAGCTCTGCCACTTATGTAGCTCTGTGTCATTGGGCAAATTCCTCCACCATATTAAGTCTAGCTTCCTTGACTCTCTGAAGTCAATTCAAAAGTAATAACCAATTTCGAGTTGTAGTTGTGAAGATCAAAGGGCTAAATTATGAAAAGTTTTTGGTGTAGTTCCTGGTACATTTTAAGCAATTTTAAATGTTTGCTATTGTTATTTTTATTATAAGAAATGATAGCTAGAGAAAGAACAGTGAAGGGCATAAGGACTTAGGCATCAGAAATGTCCCAAGGATGCTGGCACAAAAAAAAAAGAGAGAAAAACAAAGAACACTTCAGCTAACTTTATAATTTTCCATTGAACTGCCCTGTAGAGTAACTCAGAAAAGTGTTTGTGGCTGGGCCACAGGATTTCTTACCAATATAATCTTATGCAAATTAGTAGCCATAATATCATGCACCTGTGGTATTCTAGAATGCCTCTGTCCCTTTTGTCCCTTCTTTTCTCCTCATGGCTCTCTGACGATCTTTGAAAGGTGGCGTATCCAGCACCCACTCCACCAGGTCTGAAACCATCACTCCCATGCAGCAAAAGCTCACATGCTGCACTGGTCCTGGGGACAGAGGTGGCGCAGGTTGCTGACCATGTGAGTGGTACTTGTTATTTCCCCACATAGCATCATCAATCACAGGCTGGCAGATGACCCCAGTACTGCCAGGAAAAGACATACCAATTTGTTAGCAAAAGGAATGAAGCTAGAGCAAAAGCTGGTGGTATGGGCATTGTTCAGCTTCATCAGGAATTTCAATGTTTTGTGGTTGAAACAACATGGCCAAAGCAGCTTTCTGAGGCCGGCTCCCTGCTTGGTCTTCCAAAATAAGTTTCTAATGTACTTGAGACTACATGTTGCTCTGGTCCAGGCAGTAGGACAATGTTTTCTTCCCACTACAGGAGTGTGGAAAATGCTTGAGGCTAATTTTTTCCTCTACAGGATTAGACATCTCAAGCCAGTTTGAAATATTTATTAAAAAACCAATCATATTTTATTTTAAGAACACTGTTTCAGTATGCTTTCATTCATTTAAAATAAAAACCTTGTTGCAAACTCTCTCAATAATGCTAAGAATATATTATTTTTTGAGCAGAAAATATTAATTTTTTAATAATCCTTTTAGGGTTATCATTTTATTTTATTTATTTATTTTTTTAAACATCTTTATTGAAGTATAATTGCCTTACAATGGTGTGTTAGCTTCTGCTTTATAACAAAGTGAATCAGTTATACATATACAATCTGTTCCCATGTCTCTTCCCTCTTGCATCTCCCTCCCTCCCACCCTCCCCATCCCACCCCTCTAGGTGGTCACAAAGCACCAAGCTGATCTCCCTGTGCTATGCGGCTGCTTCCCACTAGCTGTCTATTTTACATTTGGTAGTGTATATATGTCCATGACACTCTCTCACCCTGTCACATCTCACCCCACCCCCTCCCCATATCCTCAAGTCCATTCTCTACTAGGTCTGTGTCTTTATTCCCGTCTTGCCATTGGGTTCTTCATGGCCTTTTTTTTTTTTTTTTTTTTTTTTCCCTTAGATTCCGTATATATGTGTTAGCATACTGTATTTGTTTTTCTCTTTCTGACTTACTTCACTCTGTATGACAGACTCTAAGTCCATCCACCTCATTACAAATACCTCCATTTCATTTCTTTTTATGGCTGAGTAATATCCCATTGTATATATGTGCCACATCTTCTTTATCCATTCATCTGTCGATGGACATTTAGGTTGCTTCCATGTCCTGGCTATTGTAAATAGAGCTGCAATGAACATTTTGGTACATGACTCTTTTTGAATTATGGTTTTCTCAGGGTATATGCCCAGTAGTGGGATTGATGGATCGTATTGTAGTTCTATTTTTAGTTTTTTAAGGAACCTCCATACTGTCCTCCATAGTGGCTGTATCAATTTACATTCCCACCAACAGTGCAAGAGTGTTCCCTTTTCTCCACACCCTCTCCAGCATTTATTGTTTCTAGATTTTTTGATGATGGGCAGTCTGACCGGTGTGAGATGATATCTCATTGTAGTTTTGATTTGCATTGCTCTAATGATTAATGATGTTGAATATTCCTTCATGTGTCTGTTGGCAATCTGTATATCTTCTTTGCAGAAATGTCTATTTAGGTCTTCTGCCCATTTTTGGATTGGGTTGTTCGTTTTTTTGTTATTGAGCTGCATGAGCTGCTTGTAAATCTTGGAGATTAATCCTTTGTCAGTTGCTTCATTTGCAAATATTTTCTCCCATTCTGATGGTTGTCTTTTGGTTTTGTTTATGGTTTCCTTTACTGTGCAAAAGCTTTTAAGTTTCATTAGGTCCCATTTGTTTATTTGTGTTCTTATTTCCATTTCTCTGGGAGCTGGGTCAAAAAGAATCTTGCTGTGATGTATGTCATAGAGTGTTCTGCCTATGTTTTCCTCTAAGAGTTTGATAGTGTCTGCCCTTACACTTAGGTCTTTAATCCATTTTGAGTTTATTTTTGTGCATGGTGTCAGGGAGTGTTCTAATTTCATACTTTTACATGTATCTGTCCAGTTTTCCCAGCACCACTTATTGAAGAGTCTGTCTTTTCTCCACTGTATATGCTTGCCTCCTTTATCAAAGATAAGGTGACCATATGTGTGTGGGTTTATCTCTGGGCTTTCTATCCTGTTCCATTGATCTATATTTCTGTTTTTGTGCCAGTACCAAACTGTCTTGATTAATGTAGTTTTGTAATATAGTCTGAAGTCAGGGAGCCTGATTCCCCCAGCTCCATTTTTCATTCTCAAGGTTGCTTTGGCTATTCGGGGTCTTTAGTGTTTCCATACAAACTGTGGATTTTTTTGTTCTAGTTCTGTGAAAAATGCCAGTGGTAGTTTGATAGGGATTGCATTGAATCTGTAGATTGCTTTGGGTAGTAGAGTCATTTTCACAATGTTGATTCTTCCAATCCAGGAACATGGTATATCTCTCCATCTATTTGTATCATCTTCAATTTCTTTCATCAGTGTCTTATAATTTTCTGCATACAGGTCTTTTGTCTCCTTAGGTAGGTTTATTCCTAGATATTTTATTCTTTTTGTTGCAATGGTAAACGGGAGTATTTTCTTAATTTCACTTTCAGACTTTTCGTCATTAGTGTATAGAAATGCAAGAGATTTCTGTGCATTAATTTTGTATCCTGCTACTTTACCAAATTCATTGATTAGCTCTAGGAGTTTTCTGGTAGCATCTTTAGGATTCTCTATGTATAGTATCATGTCATCTGCAAACAGTGACAGCTTTACTTCTTCTTTTCTGATTTGGATTCCTTTTATTTCTTTGTCTTCTCTGATTGCTGTGGCTAACACTTCCAAAACTATGTAGAATAATAGTGGTGAGAGTGGGCAACCTTGTCTTGATCCTGATCTTAGTGGAAATGGTTTCAGTTTTTCACCATTGAGGACAATGTTGGCTGTGGGTTTGTCATATATGGCCTTTATTATGGTGAGGAAAGTTCCCTCTATGCCTACTTTCTGTAGGGCTTTTATCATAAATGGGTGTTGAATTTTGTCGAAAGCTTTCTCTGCATCTATTGAGATGATCATATGGTTTTTCTCCTTCAATTTGTTATTATGGTGTATCACATTGATTGATTAGCATATATTGAAGAATCCTTGCATTCCTGGGATAAACCCCACTTGATCATGGTGTACGATCCTTTTAATGTGCTGTTGGATTCTGTTTGCTAGTATTTTGTTGAGGACTTTTGCATCTATGTTCATCAGTGATATTGGTCTGTAGTTTTCTTTCTTTGTGACATCTTTGTCTGGTTTTGGTATCAGGGTGATGGTGGCCTCGTAGAATGAGTTTGGGAGTGTTCCTCCCTCTGCAATATTTTGCAAGAGTTTGAGAAGGATAGGTGTTAGCTCTTCTCTAAATGTTTGATAGAATTCACTTGTGAAGCCATCTGGTCCTGGGCTTTTGTTTGTTGGAAGGTTTTTAATCACAGTTTCAATTTCAGTGCTTGTGATTTGTCTGTTCATATTTTCTGTTTCTTCCTGGTTCAGTCTCAGCAGGTTGTGCATTTCTAAGAATCTGTCCATTTCTTCCAGGTTGTCCATTTTATTGGCATAGAGTTGCTTGTAGTAATCTCTCATTATCTTTTGTATTTCTGTAGTGTCAGTGGTTACTTCTCCTTTTTCATTTCTAATTCTATTGATTTGAGTCTTCTCCCTTTTTCTCTTGATGAGTCTGGCTAATGGTTTATCAATTTTGTTTATCTTGTCAAAGAACCAGCTTTTAATTTCATTGATTTTTGCTATTGTTTCCTTCATTTCTTTTTCATTTATTTCTCACCTGATCTTTATGATTTCTCTCCTTCTGCTAGCTTTGGGGTTTTTTTGTTCTTCTTTCTCTAATTGCTTCAGGTGCAAGGTTAGGTTGTTTATTCGAGATGTTTCCTGTTTCTTGAGGTAGGCTTGTATTGCTATAAACTTCCCTCTTAGCACTGCTTTTGCTGCGTCCCATAGGATTTGGGTCGTCGTATCTCCATTGTCATTTGTTTCTAGGTATTTTTTGATTTCTCCTTTGATTTCTTCAGTGATCACTTCGTTAATAAGTAGTGTATTGTGTAGACTCCATGTGTTTGTATTTTTTACACATCTTCTCCTGTACTTGATATCTAGTCTCATAGCGTTGTGGTCGGAAAAGATACTTGATACGATTTCAATTTTCTTAAATTTACCAAGGCTTGATTTGTGACCCAAGATATGATCTATCCTGGAGAATGTTCCATGAGCACTTGAGAAAAATGTGCATTCTGTTGTTTTTGGGTGGAATGTCCTATAAATATCAATTAAGTCCATCTTGTTTAATGTATCATTTAAAGCTTGTGTTTCCTTATTTATTTTCATTTTGGATGATCTGTCCATTGGTGAAAGTGGGGTGTTAAAGTCCCCTACTGTGATTGTGTTGCTGTTGATTTCCCCTTTTATGGCTGTTAGTATTTGCCTTATGTATTGAGGTGCTCCTATGTTGGGTGCATAAATATTTACAATTGTTATACCTTCCTCTTGGATCGATCCCTTGATCATTATATAGTGTCCTTCTTTGTCTCTTGTAATAGTCTTTATTTTAAAGTCTATTTGTCTGATATGAGAATTTCTACTCCAGCTTTCTTTTGATTTCCATTTGCATGGAATATCTTTTTCCATCCCCTCACTTTCAGTCTGTATGTGTCTCTAGGTCTGAAGTGGGTCTCTTGTAGACAGCATATATATGGGTCTTGTTTTTTATCCATTCAGCCAGTCTGTGTCTTTTGGTGGGAGCATTTAATCCATTTACATTTAAGGTAATTATCGATATGTATGTTCCTATTCCCATTTCCTTAAATGTTTTGGGTTTGTTATTATAGGTGTTTTCCTTCTCTTGTGTTTCTTGCCTAGAGAAGTTCCTTTAGCATTTTTTGTAAAGCTGGTTTGGTGGTGCTGAACTCTCTCAGCTTTTGCTTGTCTGTAAAGGTTTTAATTTCTCCATCACATCTGAATGAGATCCTTGCTGGGTAGAGTAACCTTGGTTGTAGGTTTTTCTCCTTCAACACTTTAAGGATATCCTGCCACTCCCTTCTGGCTTGCAGATTTTCTGCTGAAAGATCAGCTGTTAACCTTATGGGGATTCCCTTGTATGTTATTTGTTGTTTTTCCCTTGCTGCTTTTAATATGTTTTCTTTATATTTAATTTTTGACAGTTTTATTAATATGTGTCTTGGCGTGTTTCTCCTTGGGTTTATCCTGTATGGGACTCTCTGTGCTTCCAGGACTTGATTAACTATTTCTTTTCCCATATTAGGGAAGTTTTCAACTATAATCTCGTCAAATATTTTCTCAGTGACTTTCTTTTTCTCTTCTTCTGGGATCCCTATAATTCGAATGCTGGTGCATTTTATGTTGTCCCAGAGGTCTCTGAGACTGTCCTCAGTTCTTTTCCTTCTTTTTTCTTTATCCTGCTCTGCAGTAGTTATTTCCACCATTTTATCTTCCAGGTCACCTATCCTTTCTTCTGCCTCAGTTATTCTGCTATTGATCCCATCTAGAGTATTTTTAATTTCATTTATTGTGTTTTTCATCATTGCTTCGTTCCTCTTTAGTTCTTCTACGTCCTTGTTAAATGTTTCTTGCATTTTGTCTATTCTATTTCCAAGATTTTGGATCATCCTTACTATCATTATTCTGAATTCTTTTTCAGGTAGACTACCTATTTCCTCTTCATTTGTTAGGTCTGGTGTGTTTTGACCCTGCTCCTTCATCTGCTGTGTGTTTTTCTGTCGTCTCATTTTGCTTATCTTACTGTGTTTGGGGTCTCCTTTTCACAGGTTGCAGGTTCGTAGTTCCCGTTGTTTTTGGTATCTGTCCCCAGTGGCTAAGGTTGGTTCAGTGGGTTGTGTAGGCTTCCTGGTGGAGGGAACTAGCGCCTGAGTTCTGGTGGATGAGGCTGGATCTTGTCTTTCTGGTGGGCACGTCCACGTCTGGTGGTGTGTTTTGGGGTGTCTGTGGCCTTATTATGATTTTAGGCAGCCTCTCTGCTAATGGATGGGGCTGTGTTCCTGTCTTGCTAGTTGTTTGGCATAGGGTGTCCAGCACTGTAGCTTGCTGGTCGTTGAGTGAAGCTGGGTCTTGATGCTGAGATGGAGATCTCTGAGAGACTTTTGCCATTTGGTATTACGTGGAGCTGGGAGGTCTCTTGTGGACCAGTGTCCTGAAGTTGGCTCTCCCACCTCAGAGGCACGGCCCTGATGCCTGGCTGGAGCACCAAGAGCCTTTCATCCACACGGCTCAGAGTAAAAGGTAGAAAAAATAGAAAGAAAGAAAGAAAGAGGCTATAATATAGTGAAGTAAAATAAAGCTATTATAAAGCAAAGCTATACAGACAAAATCTCACCCAGAAGCATATACATATACACTCACAAAAAAATGAAAAGGGGAAAAATTAATATATCCTGCTTCCAAAGTCCACCTCCTGACTTTGGGATGATTCGTTGTCTATTCATGTATTCAACAGATGCAGGCACATCAAGTTGTTTGTGGAGTTTTAATCCGCTGCTTCTGAGGCTGCTGGGAGAGATTTCCCTTTCTCTTCTTTTTTCGCACAGCTCCCGGGGTTCAGCTTTGGATTTGGACCTGCCTCTGTGTGTAGGTCGCCTGGGGGCATCTGTTCCCCGCCCAGACAGAACGGGGTTAAAGGAGCAGCTGCTTTGGGGGCTCTGGCTCACTCAGGCCGGGGGGGAGGGAGGGGTACAGAAGAGGCGGGGCGAGCCTGCGGCAGCAGAGGCCTGCGTGACGTTGCAGCAGCCTGAGGCGCGCAGTGCATTCTCCCGGGAAAGTTGTCCCCGGATCACGGGACCCTGGCAGTGGCGGGCTGCACCGGCTCCCGGGAGGGGCCGTGTGGAGAGTAACCTGTGCTGGCACACAGGCTTTTTGGTGGCAGCAGCAGCAGCCTTAGTGTCTCACGCCCGTCTCTGGGGCCCGCGCTGATCGCCGCAGCTCGCGCCCGTCTCTGGAGTTCATTTAGGCAGCGCTCTGAATCCCCTCTCCTTGTGTGCTGCGAAACAAAGAGGCATGAAAAAGTCTCTTGCCTCTTCGGCGGCTGCAGACTTTTTCCCGGTCTCCCTCCCAGCCAGCTGTGGTGTGCTAACCCCTTCAGGCTGTGTTCACGCCGCCAACCCCAGTCCTCTCTCTGCGATCCAACCGAAGTCTGAGCCTCAGCTCCCAGCCCCGCCCTCCCCGGCGGGGGAGCAGACAAGCCTCTCGGGCTGGTGAGTGCTGCTCGGCACTGAGCCTCTGTGCGGGAGTCTCTCCGCTTTGCCCTCTGCACCCCTGTGGCTGTGCTCTCTTCCGTGACTCCGAAGCTTCCCCCCTCTGCCACCCACAGTCTCTGCCCGTGAAGGGGCTTCCTAGTGCATGGAAATCTTTCTTCCTTCACGGCTCCCTCCCACTGGTGCAGGTCCCATCCCTATTCTTTTGTCTCTGTTATTTCTTTTTTCTTTTGCCCTACCCAAGTACGGGGGGAGTTTCTTGCCTTTTGGGAGGTCTGACTTTTTCTGCCAGCGTTCAGTGGGTGTTCTGTAGGAGCAGTTCCACGTGTAGATGTATTTCTACTGTATCTGTGGGAAGGAAGGTGATCTCCGCGTCTTACTCTTCCGCCATCTTCTCTCCTCCTATCAATTTAGATATAGACTTGTGGATGAGTTATTTAATGTCTTGTGAGTTTGTTCACCTTTAAAATAATAACACTTAAAGTATATTAGTATGGCCAAATTTCAAGTTAAATAAAGTTCTAGGAAGTTCCCTATCTTTGATGGGTTTGTATACAGGTTGGGGAGAGAAGAATACAAACAGAGAACAATTAGAGAACCAAACAGTAAAATTCTGATGTAGTGCCAATTTGTGTAGTACTGAGGATAATTAAGGTGGGAGGATACATGTGGGAGGGATTAACATCAATTTAGTAGCCAGCTATGGTTTCACAGAGGGTGTGAATTTAAACTGGGCTTTGCCAGATGGATCGACTATGGGTTGACATGGAGAACATAGGAGGGCAATAGATTTAGAGATGACAGCATAAGGAAAGATGCAGGGTTGAGAAGGAGCACAGTAATGTTAATAATGGCATTCACGCGTGCCATTAAACAATACAGCTGAGACAGTATTCAGGCCTGGAGAACATTCCATTGATCACAGTGCTAAATATTCTCCATGTGCTTTACAAAATCTTTTCAAAATGTAAGGAGATGGCATTGGCCAAAGCAGTGCTAAGATTGGAGTCAAATAAACCTGGGCCTCACTTTTAGCCCTGCAAATTACTAGCTGAGTGATCTTGGCCAAAGTATTTAAATCTCTCTGTATCAGTTTACTCGTTTCTAAAATGGCAATAATAATGTGCCTATCTCATAGGAATTTTGTAGAGAGTGAAAGATGGATGTAAGTGAGACATAGTGCTCACTCTGAAAGATCCATGAGTGGTTCCCGCTTTTATGATTGCCATTGCTGTTATCAATTTTAGGAGTAGCGATAGTGTTCTGACCTTTACAGTAAGATTAGATTGATTTTAAGTGGTGTTGGGATATGATTACGTGCATACAGTCTCAAGTACAAGGTAGGGGGCTTATGTCTAAGGTGACCAGATACCCCTGTTTACCTGAGGCAATCTTCATTAACACCTGTGGTCTTGACATAACTATTGAAAGTGCTATTTTTTCACTCACAAATGTGTCCTGGTTTGGCCAATAAATTACATGGTCATATCTCATAACCAGTGCAGGACAATAAAAAGCAGTGTAGCTTTTTCAACAGGAGAAATGATGGGACAGAAGCAGTGTTTTAGGAAGATTTCTGTGGTCACGGCACTCAAGAGGCTTAGAGAACATGAAAGGCAGGAAGAAAAGCAAGAAAACTGTTCTTCCTGACAGCACCCGAAACTCAGGCAATGATGGCAGAGACAAGAGAGGAGTTCAAGATATATCCTAGGAACAAAAGCAGGGCCCAGGAGGAAAGGGGCATGCTCTTCTTCCTAAACTGACCCCTAACCTCTGATCTCTCACATCCCTCAAGTAGTTCTCAAACTCTTCTTAATAGTGATAGAACTTCTAGGTAGAATCACAACTCTTTATTGATGGAAACCCTATGATCAGGGAGCGAACTCTAGTCCATCCTGAGAAGGGGAATTGAAGCTCCTAATCACTCTGACTTGATATAAGACAAATGGCATAAACAAGGCAGAATTATGTAAGAAATAGTTCTTCTGCAATGATCTGTAACCTTCATGGGCATATTATAATCGTTCCTTGTTCAAAGTGCTCTGAACATTTATGTTGAATGACCCAGCATCATGTTCCAAACTTGGGCCTGTCCTATTTGGTATTTCAGAGCATGCAACTCTTAAAGGGAGTAGACTTCCCCATGAAGGTGGGGCAGTTTAATTGAGACCAAAATATCCACTTCTTATATAAAAGAAAAAAGGCAGGAGGGGTAAGAGATGGACTCTGGTGGCTGGAGAGCTCACTGAGCACAGTGATGGGTGATAGTAGGAGGTAGAAGCTGACTGAACAGGGCAGAATTCTCTACTTGATTTGGGTGAAGGCAACGGGGACAGACTCCAGGAGGATGGAGACCAGAGGCCAAAATCTGGGCATTGTGTTGGGGAGAGCAGGGAGGAGAGGATCAGTGAATTTGGAGAGAAACTTTGGAAAGACGAATCTCTGTTCTGGGTATCTATGTGGTTGTGTGCTATGGGGTATGCACTGTAAACCTTTCTCCATCAGCCAAAGGTAATTACTAGAACATAGAAAATTCTACTTTGCTGTCTTATGCTTTTAGTGCTGGGAGCAGGAGCAGGGTCCTGTGGCTAAGTGAGAACAGTGATGACATGGAGTGAGTCTGTTCAGATCAGGTGCAACAGACTCAGAACTACACTTGGAGGTACCTTACCGAGATGAAATCTGGACCAGGAGAAAATCAGAAGCAAAAACTCTGGTTTTGGAATATTATGCCTCAAATGTTTTGTGCACCGACTTTTGACCAGTCAAGTCTGAAGAAGACCATCATGTCTGAATAAGGCATTTCTTCTTTGG
Organism: Balaenoptera borealis; assembly: GCF_965194805.1. Classification (NCBI taxonomy): domain Eukaryota; kingdom Metazoa; phylum Chordata; class Mammalia; order Artiodactyla; family Balaenopteridae; genus Balaenoptera; species Balaenoptera borealis. The sequence goes on from NC_138875.1 coordinate 34,867,435, forward strand.
GAGTGTTTTCCTGAAAGCCCCAAACTAATTAAGCTTATAAACTTCCAAATGATGAAAAGGAGCCCTTAATTTAAAGAAAATCTAAAATGAACCCTCTAGGAAAGCACAGAATCCTTTTGTAATGCAAATAACCCCTCCCCAGTGCCATTACAAGTGCCATCTTGTAAGTTTCTGAGTTGGGAAAATGCTGGACCCACCTGTATTCCAGTCACAGCACAGTGAGAAAGCGGAGCATAATAGATGGTGAGCCTTAGGAATGTTTCAACCCTAGCAGCATGGTTCACTGTTGTCTATGACATGTTGTTAAATTATTGATACTCAGCCAGGCTTTGGGACACAGGCTTTGTTGTTCAGAGCTAGCAAAGCCACCTGAGAGAATGCAGTAATGAGAGAGCAGGGACTTGGCCATGATGGTGTGAGGTTTCTGGGTGGTGAGTCCTGCCCAAAACAGGAGAGAGATACAAATTACTTGGATTGACCTTTCTTGCAAAAAAGAAGAGAAAGTAGGTGCATTAATGAAATTCTTACAACAGATGGTGAACTGTCCTTGGATCCTCTGGTGGGGGAAAAGGGGAAAAAAACTCTCAAAGAATATTTTATATGAGTATATCACACAGAATCCACTTGCTCTGAGGACACAGAGCTAAGAGACATTCAGTTAAATTATTTAACAGAAGATGACAGAAAAGAATTAAAGAAATTTTCTCATCTCAAGTTAAAACAACAATCCACTGTCTATCCACGGGTAAATCTCTGGGTCCAGATGGTTGCCCAACAGAATTTTAGCAAACATTTGGAGAGATAATAAGGCCTGTAACAGTAGATAATTACTCACTTATATATGGCTCAGTGCCCCCTCATCTACATTAGTTTCTATAGTAGGTTTTTGCCAAAAGAAAGGAAGCAGACCTCTGCTCTATTTTTTCATTTGTAATATTCTCTTGCTACACTCTGTGCAGTTGCCAGGAACCGTCCTTTTAATTTCAGTGTCCTTATGAAAACCTTTGAGAACAATGGGAAGGTGAGGAGACGTTTAATATTACTGAAATAGGATACAAAAATAGCTACTAAGAAGTCCTCCAGGAAAATAGGTAAAGGTCCATTTTAAGGTTTTCAAGAAACCTTATCCATTAATCTGTTTAGGGGAGGGGGCTCCCATTTACTCATTCCCTCATTTCCATCACTCAATTTCCCAAGGGGAGGAGTAAACATTGGCATTTGAGAAGTATGTAGGATTGAACATCCACCCTGGAGCATAAAGAGTGCAAAGGTCACAGATGTTTCTTTAGCAACCAGTTCACAGCCATTTTGCCAGGGGCTTAACGGAGGCTGATGAGATTAGCCACAATCTGTGCTCTAAGGTTGAGAAGCAAGGGTGAGGCTCCCAACTGCAGGCTTCACTGACCAGACTGGCTATAAATGTCTCTACAAATTATAGATGTTTCTGGGAGACCATAATCTGTAACTCTTGTTCATGATTTTCCCCTCTGCCGAGCATTTTACAAAGACGAACTAATTTATCCTCTCACCAATCCAATGATTTCAGACTGAGTGATTTTTCCCATTTTATAGATGGAGAAACTGAGCGCCAAAAGTCTTGCCTTTTAGTCGTCAACACTTTGAAGGTGAAACAAATATGGAACAGCCAGTAATTACGTAGTCATTTCAACCTCAGGCAAATCTGTCTACCAGACATCCATGCACAGAAATCACAGTCATGTTTATTGATTAATGCAATGATAACAGTTATCATTTATTGAGTATTTCATATGCACTGCACTGTCCATATGTTAGACTGATCAATCTTCACCATCCTTTAGAACAGTGATTCTCATCCTTGGCTGTGTGTTAGGATACACCTGGGGAGACATAAATATCCTGATGCCCACTTCCTAGATCAATGTAATCAGAATCTCTGGTGGGTCGGGACCAGATATCAGTATTTTTTAAAGCATCCCAGGTGATTTTTAATATGCAACCAAAGTAAAAAACATTTTGGATAAGAAAACTAGAAGAGAAATAGAGGAAGAGAAGGATATTCAGATTGAATAATACAGTGTTGTATTTTATTTTATTTTTTTCGGTGAAGGAGACGAGTTGTGAGATGAGTAGAAAGGGCTAATGGAGAAGAAACATAAAGGAAAGAGAAGAGAAGGGGTCATTAACAGACCGATTTCCCAGAGGAAATAAGAGAATGAGGATTAGCCACTTCCTCCTTTGTGTCTCTTTGTGCACTTACAGATTTCTCTTGGAGCATCTATTACCCTAAATATTTTGTTTGCACGTCTGTCTTCTTTCCAGACTACAAATTGCTTGAGGTATGGAACACTGGCCTCATCTTATATATGTCCAACGCCTTCAGTAATGTCTGAGATATAACAGGCTCTCAGGTGCTGGATAAATGAAATAATGAATTTGGGAAATTAAAAAATCTTTACTTTGTAGAAAAGATGCTCCAACTGTCTTTCACACAGTGTTTAAAACTCATGCCATGAATCACTCTTTTAGACCAAAGCTCTGATAACCTGAGTTAAGAATTGGTTGCGAGGACATTACAGTGCAGTGCTACCTTCAGCCATTTGTGCCTCTGCATAAATTGTTTTGACTGATTGGCCTATCAGTCACCAACAGGAACCAAAGGGAATGAGAATCAGGACATGCTGGGGTTAAGCACAGGAGAGGATAGAGCCCAGAGCACTGGGGTCTGCTTTCAGGTCTCTGGGAGGCAACAGGGTGGTTTGAGACACCTAGAGCCAGGATAGCTGAGGCAACTCTGTGTGTGTGTGTGTGCGTGTGTGTGTGTGTGTGTGTGGTATTAAGGGGGTGGTCAGGAATGTCAGGTGCACCCAAATCCCTGGTATCTCAAAGGCTGTCTTGGAGCCAGATTTAGAACCATACATCATGCTCTCATGTAGCATCATTTGTGCTCCCCGGTTTTCTATGTACAGGCTCCTCAGGAAACTGATGAATAATAGACAATGCCACATTTCATTCAGATGGACCAATTCATCCCAGAGGGAACGTTATTTGGTGATTTGTGGAACATTCTGTGAATGCAGAGAAACATCCCATGCAATGCTCCAGCTCAAAACCATCGCCAGCAGGGGCCCTCACTTCATGGCATCACCCAACGTTCAGTCCTGCCATTGTTCTATTCCCAAGGGTTAAGTCCATCTTTCTCTTACCCCCTTATGGGAACCTGCACCATCTTGCCCAAACACTCAGTACTGCCTTGCTTTGACTCTAACCCAAACCCATTTTTTTCCTCTCTGGAATTGTCTGCTCTCTGATCAATATTCATAGTCTCAAATTCTTTCTTAAATATATTTTCCAGCTTCTTACCTTAATCATGAAATAATTTTATGTCCAATAGTTCAAAATTATTGCTCTCTGGCTGAAATTTCCCACCTTTCCTGCTTGCTTATTCAAGTAGCCTTACCATGAATATTTAGACCTTTACTTCTTTGACCCTTATTAAAAAAATTTTCTTTTGGCTATCCATTGACTTTTAACCTGCTTTCACTCTCCTTCCTATCCAGCTTAGATTGTTTGGTCTATCATCACAATTAAACCTATTTACACAAGTGGTAAATTCCATTTCTCCTCTGTTCCTTATTGCTTTCATCTGGGACAAATTCAGCTCTTGGATAAAACTATTGCCAGGAAATGTCATGTTCTGTTGAAAAAAATATCACATAACAGAATAGTGCAATTCCACTGTGAATTTATGATTGTCAACCTCAACTGAGTCTCAATAATAGTACTACCCAATGATTCTATTATGTTTATCTGGTCAATTTTCTCTCCAACTTTTACAATGGCTATTTCAGACTTATTCCATTTTCATTAATCTTCTGACTCTCCCTTTCTGCCCCTGCCCATTCTCAGCAGAGGATTTTATTACTCACTTAACAGGGAAGATTGATGGGAGCTCCTTTGTCTTTCCACCTCAATGTCTATCTGTGCTCATTCTTATTTCTCTCTGACTTGTTAGAAAAGAGGAATACTTATCTTCTTATAATGTCAATTCCTTTCTATGTATTTCAGAACAGTATATTCTTGGTCATACATTCCCTCTACTGGAACTTCCGCCAGATCTTTTTATAGGATCACCCTAATTCACTGTTAAACAAGCTCCAGTCTCTAATAAATAAGATTTTACTTTCAACTCCACTCTCACCCTTCAATACTACCTATATCCCTCCTTACATCAGAACTACAATTTTTGAGAGATTTTCATGTTTCAATTTCTTTATATATCATGAATTCTTGAGCTCATTGGATCAGGTTTGTATCAAAATCCCTACTACTCCACCAAATGCCCTGGTCACCAAAGTCTACCGTGTCCTAAAATCAATTTAACACTTTTTTGTTTCCTTTTTTCTTGACTTTGAAGTAAAATCAGACATTTCTAGCTTCTCCACTTGGAAATCCTCTTTCTGTTGTTGACAACAACAACATACTTTTCTGTATTTATTCCTACTTCTCTGGAAATGCCTTCTCAGTTTTGCCTTTAAATATTATAATTCTTCAATATTTAATCTTAAGTAGTCTCCACTTTTCTTTTTTTTAACCTTACTATCTACTCTTTCCCTGGACAATTATATTCAATCATAGAGAGTTCTCATTTGTTCACTAATGATTCAAATTTTAATTCTTACCCTAGGTTTTTCTCTGAACTTTATACCCGTATATTTAACTGTCCAAGTGACATTTTCAATCATATATTTCATAGATGCCTCAAAATCTTGTGCAGAACTGAATCTGTGATGTCTTATTGCCAATATGCTCATCTTCTATGATTTTCTTTCTTTCTTTCCTTATACCAACTGTTTTCCTTGTTATTTCATTGACTGGAAACTCCAAAAGAATTAGTAGAAGCAGTGACAGTGGACATTCCTAAACTATCCCTGCCTTTAACTGAAATGCTTCTAAAATGTCACCATTAAATATATGATGACAGTAATCCAGTAGTTGACACTGCTAGTTACCTATGCAATATTCATTACCGCTTTCCTTTTACTAATAGATAATTGCTTTCAAAAAGGGCAGCAATGTGTCCATAATAATAATAATAATAATAGTAATAAAATATTGCTTTTTCAAACTCCATTGCAGCTAAAAACACAGTTATGGATAATGACATATAAATTGAGGGTTTCCAGGAGAGGTTTTTGCATTCTTGACATAGGCACTGCCCCTTCCCCTTTCCACTTCCTTCTTTCTGCCTAGGATACAGATATGATGCCTATGAAACTAACAGCCTGTTTTTTCCATCAAAAATTATGTGACAGAAAAGTAGAAAGATCTGGAGCCCCTGATGTCATTCTTGTATTGCCATACTGTCCTGGGCCACTACTTCTTAGGCCTCTTATAGCATGAAACAAATGAAAACTTTACTTATTTAAGCCTTTTCTGATAGGATTTTGGTTATTCTCAGCTAAAAATGAACCTAATTTACATGTACCTGTGGCAGATAGAATAATGGCCTCCCAAAGATTTTCACATCCTAATCTCCAGAGTCTGCAAATGTATTACAATACTGGCAAAGGGGGTTTAAAATTACAAATAGAATTAAGATCGCTAACTTTAACTGACTTTAACATAGGTAGATTATCCTAGATTAATCAGATGGACAATGTAATTACAAGCATCCTTAAAAGTTGAAGAGGAAGGTAAAAGAGAAGTTCAGAGGGATGCAGTGTGAGAAGGACTCGACCAGCCATTACTGGCTTTAAAGACAAAGAGGCCACAAGCCAAGGAATGTGGGCAGGGTCTAGAACTTTAAAAGGCAAGGAAGTAGATTCTCCCCTAGAGCCTCCAGAAGGAACGCAGCCCTACTGACATCTTGATTTTAGTCCAGTGACACCTGTGTCAAATTTCTAACCTACATAACTGTAAGATAATAAGGATATATGGTTTTAAATGATTAAGTTTGTCATAATATGTTACAGCACCTCTAGAAAACTAATATGAAGTTCCAGAAGTTTCCTGCTCTTTTTGTTAATAAAATGTTTTATCATGAACAAATCTAAAAGCTAACCACCTGCTTTTCTGGTTCTGAAAAAAAAGTATGATGAGAAGATCCTATTTTTCTATTTCTTCTCTTAAGTATTAATATGCTAGGTTACATTGGAATTACTTTAATAAATGTTCTGTTTTAATGATCACTGCATTCCTCAGATAAACAATATATGACATGATGAAATTGGTTTGTTAACATTTTATTTAGGAGTTTGGCCATATGCTCATCAATATGATTGGCCTGTAATTATCTTATATATTTTTACTTTTGCCTAGTTTTAAGATTAAGGTTAAATTAACCTTGAAAAACAGCTTAATAACATTTCTTAGTGTTTAGAAATTCTGAAGATCAGATATACTTTTTAAGAGTTTGACAAAACTTGGTTGTGTACTCATCTGGGACTAGTTTCTTTTTGAAAGATTTTTACTATAATTTATATTTTTAAATTGTTATTGAGGTTTTATTGAGGTAGTTTGGTACTTTATATATTATTTTGGAAAACTATTTGTTTTCTCTAAATTGTATATTAACATTTTTTCCATATTACTCTCTGTTAGTTTTTGAAATCCTTACTATATCTATAATTTATTCCTTGTTTTAATTCTAATATTATAAGCATATGCCATCTCTCTCTGTCTCTCTCCCTTTTTGTCTCTCTCTGTCTCTTTACCCATCTCACTTTTTTTTTTTTTTTTATGGCCCCCTCCTTTTTTTTCGTCAGTCTTACTGGAGATTTGGCTAGAAATTGCTTTTAATTTCATTATTTTTTCTCTTTCTTTAATTTGCTGCTCTTATCTTTATTATTTCCTTCTTTACTTTTTTTCCTTTTTCCTAAATTATTGCCTCTAGTGCTAAATATACCACTAGTCCTATGTTGGTTGTAACTTCCAAGCTTGGTCACATCAGCTTTAATTACCATTCAGTTCTAAATATTTTACAATTTTCATTGCAATAATTTTCACTTTGAGACAGGATATTTCAAAGTACGCTTTTAAATACACACACACACAGATGCACTTGGAGTTAATTTATTATATATTGTGTAAGATGGAAACTCAAAAACCATTTTTTCCCACAAGTACAGTCAATTTTTAAAAACTCCATTTAATAAATATTGCCACATATGTCCACTGGTATGCCAGGCCACCTTTGTCATCTATAATGAGTTGATTTTGAGGCTGTCTTTTTATTCTTTTTTGTCAGTTTTTTTTGGCTATGCCAGGCCTTTAAGGACTTAATTCTTATAGGTTCATAATACAATATTTGGTAGCACCAGTCCCCTCTCCTCGTTCTTCTTTAAGAGTCTTGACTATTCTTCACTCCTTTTTATCCATATGTATTTTTTAAACTTCAGTTTATCAAATCTATAGGTAAATTAGAGAAATAATTGACAATTTTATAATATTGATCATTTCTTCTTTGAATACAGTATCTTTCTACTTCTTTAATGACTCTAAATAAATAAAATATTCTAATGGTCTTACTACAAGTTTTTCTTGTCTTTGCTAGATTTATTTCTAGATATTTCCTATTGTTCTTTTATGATGTTGTCTTCCTTTTAGTTACATTTTCTGGTGTATGGAAATGCAACTGACTTTGATTATCTTATCAACCAGCCATCTTGCTAAACTCTTCCATGATTCTAAAATTTATTCATAGTTTCTTTAAATTTTTTCATATAAAGTCTCATATAATTTATAGTAATGATATTTTGATTACTCTTTTCCAAACTTTAAGACTTTTTGTTTCAATTGCATTAGCTAGGATCACCAATACAAAGTAAAGGAGTTGTATTGATGAAAATTGGTGTATCATTTCATTCCCCATTCTTCTAATATTCCTGCTTATAATGATACTTGTACACAGACACACACTTCTTTTAGTGTTAAGACATTCTCTTCTCTTTTTAGTTTGCTGGAAACTTTTAACATGAATTTATATTTAATTTTATTTAGTGTATTATGGAGTCTATTGAAACAATTATATGGATATTCTTTTTTCATCTATTAATGTCCATTTCCGTGATAAACCCAAATTGGTCATGGTATGTTTCCTGTATGATAATGGTTTCAAATGGTTAACATTTTGTTTAGGATTTTTGCATCTGATTTTTGACTTAAATGGGTCTATTATTTTATTTGTTTTAGTATCTTAGCCTAGTTTTATCTCTTTGTTTCTCTGTGCTCCATTTTGGGGATAAATTTTTCTATTTTTTTCCCAACTCTCTAAATACTATTGTGATTGTGGCCTATTTTGAGTTTGCATTACTAACACAACATTTTATATTAATGAAAATATTTGATCAAACAAGATTTTCTACTTACTTCTTTTTTAAATACATGAGACATTATATCCACATGTATTTGTTTTATTTCTGCCCATTTTTTTCATAAGTTTTTCTTCTAAAGTAATGAAAAGTATGTCATCTGTTATATCTTTAAATATCTGAAACATAATTATCTTAAATTATTTATCTGACTATCCCATAACTTTAATTTTTTATGGAGAATTTATTACCAAGTCCAAGCTCACTCTGCTCGCTGCATGACAGGTCAATAAATCGGACATGAGCTGTTGAGGCAAGGAATACAACTTTATTCGGAAAGCCAGCAGACAGAGAAGACGGCAGACTAAAGTCTCAAAATAACCATCTTATCAGGGTCTGGATGCTAGTTTCTTTTATAGAACAGAGAGGGGGAGGAGATGAACAAGTAAAGTAAAAAGGCCATAAGTTTTGCAAATATCACCTGGAAATCCAGCCTCAGGAAGGGGATGTGTTAATTTCTTCTATTTTGTAACTTCTTGTAACTTCTTTCTTGTCCACAGGTGGACAGGGTCCAGATGTTTACCTGAACAAAGGCACTTTGGTTTAACATTCAGGCACAGGAACAGGGTTCCCTGAGGTAGGCCATTAGGTATAGACAGTATCATTTTAGTGAACAAAAGCAGCGGAAACCAAAGGTTAAAGTAAAAGAAAAAGATCCAACATGCAGTCAGATTTGGCTCTTCCCTGTTACAAAATGACCCTCCTGGTAGGTTTTGTTTGTTGTTATTATTATCTGTTTGCTTGTTTTTTATTCAATTGATATTATTTTTTTTTACTTTTTTAAAATTTTGAGTTATAGGTATATTTTTTTGTGGGGACTTTTTTTTCTCTAGTCTTCTCTCTACCCCTATGCTCATCTCTTACTTCTAGTCGTTTTGCAGCACCCTCTCTCTCCCTCGCAGGAGCAGGTCTCATAAGTGTGGGTATGGTTTCCTGTCTAGTGGTAGTATTAAAGGCCTTGCAGATCCAGCCACACAGCCAGTGGGTGTCTTGGCTCTGTTCCTGATATTGAGCCTATGTCTGTGCCTTTCTGCACATCGGTATGAGAGCCACAACCCATGTTTAATTTTTATTTATTTTAAAATTAACCTATAGCAAAAGTCACTGTTTTTGGTGTACTGATCAGGATTTTGACAAATGTATGGAATCTTGCAATCGATACCACAATCAAGATACAGAATAGCTTCATCATACCACCACCCGCCCCCCACCTATACACATTCCTTTCTGCTGTCATTTTTTTTTAATAAACTTTTTTTAGAGAAGTTTTATATTCACAGAACAACTGAGCAGAAGGCACAGAAATTATCCATATATGCTCTGCCTTCACACTTGTATGGTCGCTCCTATTATCAACATCCCCACCAGAGTGGTATATTTGTTAAAATCTATTCCCAATCTGTGACTTGTCTTTCCATTCCCTAGATAGTGTCTTTTGTGGAGAAGATTTTTTTTTTTTTTATTTTAATGAATTCCAACTTATTGATTCTTTCTTTCATGGAACGTGGCTTTGGTGTCATATCTAGGAAGTCATTGCCCAAACCCAGGTCACCTAGGTTCTCAACTATGTTTTCTTTTAGGAGTTTTATACTTTTGTGTTTTACATTGAGATTTGTGACTCATTTTGAGTTAATTTTTGTGAAGGGGGTAAGGTCTGTGCCCAGATTCATTTTTTTGCATATAGATATACAGTTGTTCCACCACGATTTATTGAAAAAACTACTTTTCCTCCATGTTTTGCCTGTGTTCCTTTGTGAAAGATAAGTTGACTATATATATGTGAGTATATTTCTGGACTCTGTTCTGTTCCATTGAGCTATTTGTATGTTCTTTCACCACACTTGCTGCCCTTTCATAGTCAAATCCTCCAGCCATTCAACCCACAGGAACCACTGATCTGTTCTCCATCCATGTAGTTTTGCCTTTTCCAGAATGACATATAACTAGAATCATAAAGTATGTAGTGTTTTGAATCTGGATTCTTCACTTAGCTTCATGCATTTTAATTCTATGTATGTTCTATGCTTATTTATTCCTTTTTATTGTTAAGTACTATTCCTTTGTGTGAATGGACTGGTTTGCTTAATCATTTTTTCAGTTGAGGGCCGTTTGGATTGCTTCCACTTTGGGTCAATTGCTTATACAGCTTCTATAATCATTTGGTATAAATAAGCATGTAGATTTTCATTTCACTTGCTAGGAACCATGTGTTAATAGTCAACAGTTTGTGGGTGTTTTTGTAGCTTATTTGTACCAATGAGGAGGCCCCCTCTTGTCCTTTCAAACAGAGAGCCTGGAACCAGTTACCTTTCTAAAATCCAGGGCATTAAGTCTCGCCCCAGAGAAGCAGAATTATTGGCTACCATTATCTGTCTTTAAATCTGCAGTGAGAAGACCTACAGCTTTATTTTCTGTCTTCATCTTGTTTTTCTGTTCCATTTCTGGTCCATTAAGATATTGGTTTTCTCATGATATGTTTTGTCCATAATTACTATGTGACCAAACAGAAGAGGTGATCAAAGTGCCAGCACACAGAACACTGGAAAGAAAGCCCATGCAATTCCCGGAAAGCCCTGCCTATGTGAATTGCATCATCATCCATCCAACTGAGCAAGTCAGAGGACTGAGAATTTTTCTTGCTGTCTCCTTGACTTCAGCTTCCATATACAATCAAGCACAAAATTTTATTGGTTTTTACCTTATTCTTCCAATCCCTTCCATCTCCTGCATCTACTCCGACCAGGCTCTTGTCATTTCTCACTAGGCATCTGCTATGGATTCCTAAATGGTCCTCCCCATTTACTCTTCTCCTCTTTTTCTTGCTTTAAATATTCTGTGGTTTCCATTGACCTTCCTTTATAAAAGAATAAGACCTGGGGTGGTGGAGGGCTCTGTCTGTTGCCTACTTTATTAACCTTTTGTGGAGACCCTTCTTTCATGTGTGTTCTATTCATACCAATCTCCTCTCAGTCAGTACTTTGTAAATGGCAGGCTGGTCTCGCTTCAGGGCCTTCACAGGTATTAGTCTTTTCGCTTGAAGTGCTTTTTTTCTTTCTTATCAAACTCCATTTCATATATAATTTTTACTAAAACTTAGTAAGAAGCCTTCAAGGAAGCACTCCCTGACTCCCCAGACTTCTTCAGGTCCAGATTACATATTCTCATGACACTTTGTACTTATAGCAATTCTTTAATCTATCGTTGAATGTCTATCTTGCTTTCCTTGTTCATGACTGTAGCACCTTAAGTTTGACAACACTAAGTTCCAAACTAAATACTTCTGTGTAAATTAATAAATAGCTAGGAAAACACTTATGTATTTGAGGAGTTATTTAAGTGGTATAATTTGATGGATGCCAAATAATTCTCTGTCTTCAAATATGTCACCTGCTGTTGTCTGAAAGTTTATCAATCTTCACTGTTTTTCATGAACCACTGCCCTGTTCAGACTCCTCTTTTAAAAGGCTATTCCTTCTGGTAAAGCTAATCCCTAAGTGTAATGAGATTATCAAATTGCTTTCATTCCTAAGGGACAGACTGTCAGATGACATAGATAACATTACAGGAAATTTTCCAGGTTAAGCTCTTACAAAATTGGGGTGGTGAGGTAAAAGTAAAACTATACTGCCTAGTTCTTACCCAGAGTATATATTTAGCAAATGCATCAGTTAGTTTTATTGTGATGGCTTCACTCACACCCTAGAATAGTCAACACAATTTGATTGAATTGACTGACGATGGTGTCTCTCTAGGCTTAAACGATGAGGCTGTTTGTTCAGAGTGAGTTAATCTCTTTGGGGCAAATGCTCTTAGAGAGCCTAGAATTGTTTCCTTCGAGTTATTCTTGGAATTGGGTCAGATATTTAGCATCTATGACCCCAACAATTTGGCTTATAACTTGGAAAAGTCCATCTTGCTGGCTGACATTCTTCTGAATGATCAGTGGCTGTTTCATGGCATACAAATTGCAAGACAAATACCAAGCTTATTATACTTAGCTTATTATGACTTTTAAATTTTTATTTATTTATTTTTATAAGCAGATATTGGGACAAAGGACTTCTGAAAATGTTTATAATGCCTCCAAAGGAAGGCGTCTTCCTTTTTTTTTTTTTTTCTGGGAGCTCCAGAATCTTGTTACAAGGGAGAATGATTTTTAAGAAATGTGTATTTATTAACAACTAACATTAATTGAGTATAGAATATGTGTTTAGTGCTACAAATAGCTCTTTATATTGTATTATTGTATTTAATCCTCAACTCTACAAGCAAGCTGTTGTTATTACCTCTTTTTTTTTTTTTTTTTTGAGGAAAATAATGATTTATTTCACCGAATTTATTTCAAAGAATGGAAAAATGATAGTAATCATTATTTGTAAAAGAGAAGGAATCTGTATAATTACTCTTGAAAAAATACATTTTGCTAAGAATAAAATCCAGAATTATTTGTATTTTTATAGCATATTCTTCATTATACCAAGGATTTCATAATACATATCCCAAGTTACTCTATATCTGAAGACAAAATTTAAATGATTGAGCAAGAATAATGTCTGGAGGTGAATGAGATTAAGTGGTTAGTAAAGTGGAATTTTAACATCCTTGGGGTCAGCCATGTTGTCATTTAGACCACTCTCCACTGCAGTCCTCACTTCTGTGTTTTTCACACTATACTGGGGAGGAATAGAATGCTTATAACATTTCATGCTCTGAGCAAGGCTTTTAAAGTCATAAGCTCCAAGAACTTTGTTAGCTTCTTGACATACTTGTATCCAATGCAAAAAAATTTTGGGGGATTAAAAAATCCCAAGGATTTTTAATTAATCCCAAGGATTAATTAATTTAATCCCAAGGATTAAAAAATCCCAAGGGATATTCTTGCTGGATTATATAACAATACACATCGATGTGACTCATGTTTAGACTTCAGATCCAAACAGAACAAAGTTGGTTTTGCCACAGATAATATCCATCATATAAACTTTGCACAACTTTGTATTGGCAACCTGATTTTAAGTGATCTTTGGAAAGGTGTAGGAGTACTTTGTAAGACCTCTTATGTGTCCAAATTAGAAGGCTGGAGTAACGCAAAAATAGTTTTGATTCATTGAGCCCCCTCTGGAAAGTTATAAAATGCTGTAAGCAACGACAGATATATTATGTGGGGGCATTCTATTACCTCTATTTTATTGATGAAGAAATTGTATCCCAGAAAGGTTAAATAACTTGTCAAAAGTCAACTTGCCAAGTCAGGATTGAAAGCCCCCAGAGTGATCTTCTCCCTAGGTGCCAACAAAAGTTCCAAGAGGCTTGGTATGCAGCCAGTCTCAGATGATTCTAATGTGACTGACTTCCAGAATCATGCTTGCTGTGAAAGAAATTATTGAAGAAAAAAATAGTCAACACTGCTACAGATATGAGTCATGTGCATGAACTGAGGAAAAAGAAGCAAAGTGGTGCAAAAACTTGAAGTTAAACATTTGCTACATCTCTTCCAAATGTAGCCATTTGCTCCAGAGCATGGATGATGTGGCCTGGTTCTGGGGTTGGGCTCAATGCAGAGGAAATGAAAACCTATTTTTTGCTTTTTAAGAAATAATGTCTAAAGGGTTAGATAATAAATTTAATTTTCTATAATGTGAGGACGCATATTTAAGATTCAGAATTTAACCCAGGGACTAACCCCTTGCCTCTGTAGCATGATCTCAGGAATCTTGAAATGCCAACATGAATCTCTCACCCTTCCCAATGCCATGTGCCTGAAAACTTGCTCTCCACACTTTATTCCTTTAGTTTTATGCTCTAGTCCCTGTGACAATGCAACTTCTTCTTCAGAAGCTTCTCATTTAAAACAAGTGATTCTAAACCAGCACATCTGAAAAATATGTCACACTCCCATCAGCAACTGTGGTTCATTATGGCAGCAATTGTCAGATGTTCCCACAACTTCTGAGTGCAGAAGATATCAAATTTCAGGGTGAGGAGTTGGTGGGGAGAAAATAGGAAACCACACTGTCAAGACAGGAGCCAAATATGCATTTAAGTGAGGGAAAGAGGCCAGTAGTGGGCACCTGGAGCAGAAGGGTAAAGAAGAGGGTAGAAACAATAACAACAAACTATTCGGGTTTCACAATTTACCAAATATGAGTCTGTTAAATACAGTGATAGGACAATAGTTTACAGGTTTACTTAGCAGCATCTGGTGTCATCTAATAGATCTCAAGGCCACTTGAACTATGATACCAAGGTTCTCAGCACTGCCCTTATTATGGGAGCAGGCTGATAGGTGAGAAAAAAGATGGACTTTGGAGGAAAACTTAGATTCTAATCTCTGCATCATCATAGCTTGGCTCAGTAATCCTGAGTATATTAATTAAACTCTCTGAGAATGTTTCTACTATAACACGGTACAGATGGGTAACAATATTTACATGAGTGACCTGCTCAATCTATTCTTAGCAGTCTTTCAGCTAGGACTTGAAATGTTTTCATTTATGTAGCTTAAGTTGGACTCAGAAATATTGCTATCCTACTTTTGAATTTCTTTTCATGGTCCATTATGACCTACTCATCCCCCTTTACAATCTAATTATTAAGGCTTGGGGCTTGGAGTCAGACAGGTATGAGGATTAATTCCAGCTTCACCACCGACCAGCTGTTATTTCACCCATGGATGAGGTGTGGGGGTGGTGAGGAACAGCACAGTTGGCATCAATTAGGAGAAAGTGAGTGATCTTCGGCTCAATGGAAAAAATAATTTTCTCTTATACTATGAGTCATTTACCAATGGAAGAGGCCACTTCACTGAAGTAAAATCATGTAATTTTATTGCCAGAGGCTATTCTGAAATCATGTTAGCTCCTTTTCTCAATTGACTTGTGAGATGACTGAAGCCAAGTTGTGCTTAGTGCCTTTCACAGAATCACAGAGGAGGGATATAGAATCAGGAAACCTGGCTTGAGTCTGTACTCACTGTTCTCTAGCTATGAAATCTTATTTCCACTTTTCTGATTTCAGCAGTCTTGAGAGAAGCTGAAGGTGTTAAGAGCCTGCTTCCCTTCGTCAAAAATGTGGCTCGGAAAGCTTGGAGATGCAAGCAGAGCAGGGGAATGATGTTTTTACATCATAATCACATTAGCTTTGTTGGTTCAGCTGTAATTAAAGCAAAGAAATATGTAAGTAGGAATAATATTAATGTTTGTACATACCACTTTTCAAGTAACTAACTCCTCAATTATTGTGAGAATCAAGCTTTGACCTCCTCTGTCAGAAACCAGGTGAATAATAACTTTGATATTTATCAGAGAGGAGAGTAAGAAAATTATCAGATGTGTAAATAGATTTAGGCCTTAAAAATTTCCATGCCATGCTCTAGGAAGGGGAGAAGGAATGCAAGGAGAGGGTAGTGATAGAAGAAAGAGGGTTGCAGAGGGTGGAGACAAAGAGGTGAGGGTTGGGCATGGAGGATCGAACATCGAGGCCAAACTCAGAGGCCTGAGGGGTCATCCGCTGGCCCCTCCAGAGACTTAGGCAGTAAAGTCACTCTCTTTTTTAATGTTACAGACAAATTAAGTAACTAGAGGAGGAACATCATCATTCCATCCCTCACTCTACCTTGTGTGGCTTTGAACCTGACAAATATATGGACATAAAAGTTCTGAAATCTTCCTTGGAGCAAACTTCACTAGTTTCTGTGAAGGAAATAGAGACAGCCCCTCCTGTTTGGTTAACTAGGGCATCAGATTCAGTGTGGACAGTGAGACATGCCAGAGGCAGTAGCCAGAGAGGTTGTAGAGTCAAGATGTTTTATTTCTTATTCCAGCCTTCCAGTCCATAGCCTTGATGGAGAGCAACCATGAGGGGCAAAATGTGGCCATCTCATGAGTAGCAGTTGAGAAAGTCACTAAACTTAGTAGCTTAATTTTCCTATTTATGAAAATAGTACCATGGCTGCAGGTCTGTTTTGGTTGTTGTTTTAGGCTCACATTAGATAATGTTCAGTATTGTGATGATAAATTTGACCCATCTAGTAGAGCTGTTCACACTGGAAGCAGTCAAAAGATGGACTATCTGGCTCTCAGGCATATGAGGATTGTGATTCTTGCATTGGGTGGGACATGGCAATCATATGTGTGAAGATGCTCTGAAAACAAAAAACACCACACATTTAAAGACATCTTTTTTTAAGAATGAGAGAAGAAGGAAAGCAGCTTGCTATAAGAACAAAAACCTAAGATTTGTAATTTGAGGGTCTATCTTTCAATTTCAGTTTTCTCATTGTTATTTGGATAATTTTGGACAAGTCTTCCTAAATCTCAAATGATGGTAACACTTACACCCAATTGAGAAATAAAAAAGCTGGTGGGCTTAAAAATGTTTTGTTAACTATAAAGTGATACACTACTGTTATTTAGAGCAAGGAAGGACACTTATAAAGCATCTAGTAACTTACTATGTTATTACTGTAAAAAGTTTATCCACAGGATGTACAGAGATAGATGAATACAGTGTAGCTCATCATTTATCTCAGTCTAGACAGACTCAGCCAGTACAGGCAAAATATTAGATTCATGTCTTATAATATGAAGACATAATGGGTCAGGGAGAGAGTTTTATTTACTGCTTTCCTTCCTGTAAATGTGGGGCTCAGACCTACCCGAACACTTGCTCTAACAACTGTGACCCCAAAATTTGCTATGCTAAGATCTAGGAGAAGAGATTCAGATATACTTTGGCTTGGGTATGAACAGAGGGAGGAAAGCTGTTATAGTGAGGTGCCATTTCAGATACTTCAGATTTCCAAGACAACCCAGTGATCCTTCGCTCTGTATTCAGTGCACGGCTCTCTGTGGTGTTGGCTGTATCAGCTGCTCTTAGCCATGAATCAGAGCATCTTGGAGAGAATCTACTAAGTGCCTACTGGGTCTGTAGCATGGAAAACATGTCTGCAAAGTTAATAGAGAGCTTCTGTTTCTGTGGGCTGAGAGATTTTAATCACTGCTATTGTCAGTGAATGGTGATGACTGGGGCCATGGTGTATCCTTGTCTGGAAAAAAAGAGCAGGAACTTAAAAAAAGACAACCAAAAAAAAGAAAAGAAAAAAAAAAAACCAACTAACCCAAGTAGGTGCCAGGTCCAGTTGTGAGCTGTGACAGGTGTGTAAGCTGACTGGAGCTGGACAAGTTTCCTCTGAGGGAGGGTGTCCCTCCTGCAGGGCCATGCAGCTCACCACAGCTCCACTGCTTAGAAACAGGAGGTTAATTAGCCCAGCGCTTAATGAGAGCATCTGGAGGAACTGCTGAGAAAATACTAAAAAATAAATGAGATGGAGAGACAATGAAGAAAAGGCAGAGGGCTGCGATGTGTTCTGAAATGGCTAGTGAGAGAAATAACATGGCTGAGACAAACTGAGAATTACTGTGCAGCTGAGGTCTGACCCCAGCACCACAGGAGGGGTGCTCTGTTAATAAACCAGCAGCACAGAGACGGGGGAACTTGTGAAGCTGGGCTGCTCTGGATGGTGAATCGAGAGTGAGAGTGTGTGCGTAGGGGGTAGTGTGGAAGGGGGAGAGCTCTGTTTTCATTTTGAGGACTTGAGAATCTTAAGACTTCTAAGGCAAAGAGACAATTATCTTCTATTCCTCAGATTATTTTTATTGACTTTCTATCAAGCTTGGTACTTAGTCATTGAAACTAAATATTTGTGGAATAAATGAGTGAATAGAAAATGAAATGAGTTTTGTTAAGTCAGTGCCATGATTTCATGGCAGTGATTTTCAAACCACTCTCTGAATAGTCCAAAAGTTCCACGGAAGTATGTCAGAAAACTCCATGAAACTGTTGGCCAAATTGCTTGAATGAGTGTATGGCTCTTTGGAGAAGTGTTTCAAAGACCAGAGACTCAAAAGGGTTTGATTTAGAATTAAGGTCTAACTGAGCCAAACTTCAGCGCAGCCGTCAGAGCCCAGGGCCATTGGGAGAGCAAGTAGCTTAGTTAAGGAGTAAGTCAAGAACTTCTGATTTATGTTCCAGTGCTCTTTCCAATTCATCAGGCTTGAAGCTGCATAAATATTAGAAAAATGAGCCCAAAATACACTAGATATTCATAAAAAATTGTTAGTGCCTTGGAAATATGTCAAGACTCAGGAAGGCAAAGTGAGAATTTAGCCAAACTTTCAGGCAAATGAGTGTCCAGAAATGGGGACTTAGACAAAACCCAAAGGAGTAAGGAGAGAAAATACAGTATAGTGTGAGACAAATGGTTCATGGGCCTGTTTCATTGAACTGATATTTAAAAGGACTCACAATAGGCAAAGAACCACCACAGTCACCACAATCGATGACAAAATTTAAGAGTGAGAAATCAGAAAGAAGGTAAAACATGTAAGCAAGCCCACTTCATGCAGGGAAACCAGGCAAGGGAGTAGGAAGCAGGCTGTTACCACTTTCTCTGAATGTGGAACTTCTTTAGGTTCTACAGAAACAAACTAAAGAGTTCGCTTGTTGTTCTTAAATCCCTTAATGTGCTTTCAAACCAGTGATGTTCTCTGTCCTTTGGTGTCAGTTACATGTTCTCTGATTGCTTTTCAGTTTATAGAAATTTTCAGACATTTCTTTTAAACTGATGATTCTACTCACATTATATTTGTTGTCAGTTTTTACATTTTGTGTTTGTTTTTTATTGCCTTTTTTAAAACAACATTTTAAATTTTTGCGGGGTGTTGAAGAGAGGAGATGAGCAAAAGATGAGCATGAGTATTGATCCACAACCTTCAACTAGAAGACCTTGCTTACAAAAGCAAACATTTTTAATTTTAATGAAGTTCAGTTTATGAATGTTTTATCTTATGGCTCACACTTTTGGTGTTGTCTTAAGGAGCTTTTAATATGATATCACGCTTAAAGCCTTTGCCTGAATATCCGTAAGATATGTTAAGTGGTATATGAGTAATATAAAGTTCTATAAGCATTCAGGGGAGGGAGATATCACTTAGAAGTAGGTAGTTTTGCAATGTTGCTTAACAGTTTTCCAATAAGCTGCTGCTAACTCCTGAATTTTCTAAGTACTGAGATATATTGTTAATCTATTAAGATTTGGTTTGAGTACATTAAATTTAAGAAATGTATCTCTCTGTGGCCAGTGAGCTCTAAACAAAGTTACTTAGTGATAAAAAGAGCCAGGAATGTTCTTAAGCTCTCAGACTCTGTCCAGCACATCCCCCCTTGCCAACCATATATTCTTTTATTCCACAGGAGTTTCTTCAACGTTTCAATGGACACTTTAGGTTTCATACATTCTCTTCTTTGATTTATGAGGAATAAATGATCTGCTTATTTTACTTATTGCTGTGATCTTTTTTGCTACACTGAGATCTTATATTCTGTTTATTTTGAACATACTTTTGAGGGACTGATGGCATGTCTGAATAAAGAAATATATTGTTTATTAGTAAATGCCCTATCATAGCACTATGAGTACTTTGAGGTCTCGGTGTTTGCATTGTCAGAATTTAGCACATAGTAGGTACTCAATAAATCTTTCATGAAAGAACGAATAAGTGATTGAACTTCTGATACAAATCGGAAGAGAGCTGAACAAAACTTTTAATCCTATACCTCTATTTATCTATTCATATCGATATACATATGAGCAGTAAAACCAAGGTTGCTATGGAAAATTCTGACGTTCAAAGAAACGTTTTGTTTTCCTAATGCTGCAGAGAAAAAAATCTAGTTTCTCTAGTTGTAAAATGAGGGGCATTTTTTCTTTTAGCTATTAAAAAAATCAGCTTTATTATGAATGCTACTTTGCTTAGCTATTTCTAAGGCAAAGAAGAAATCTAGGTGTAGTGAAGGAAAAGAAGCCCCAGCATCATTGCCTCAGTGCCCATCATTGATTGCAGTGGTCTGCAATCAAGCCCTGGTCCTTGTCTTGCACTGGTCACTGTTTGTACTCATGCTGGGGGAACACAGAGCCCCAGCCCCTTCTTTTACTTCCAGCTTCCCAACAGTGCTCATAACTAGCATATGCTCTGGCTGAATGACCTGGCTTCATTCACAACTAAATCAGTACTAAAACAGTCTGGATGATAGATAGCAGCTTATCAATAATTGAAAAGAAAGGCTCAGAGATGTCCCATTATCTGAATAATTAATGCTCCACTTGGGCTTTGTCATTCCTTAATAAAACTGACTGACTGATTTGCTTAATTAATTCCTTCTTTGACAGGCTTATTGCTTTCTTTGGAGACAGGGATGGGCAAAAGAAAAAAAAAAAGATAATTTAAGCTAAAAGGAAAGATTTAAAATCTTCATAAACTTTAACCTGCTTAAACATTAGGAAAACAAATTCTCCAGCAAACCTCCCCCAGTCTCTGCTCTGCCATAAAAGACCCCCAGACTCCTGTCAATAGACACCAAGTGTCACTTGGGTGTGTCTGGGGAGGCAGCTGATGAAACATTATGCTACATTGTAAGGGCCTCAACCGCATCTGTAGTAATAAACTAAGCTCAGCCTTAAACACCTTTGAATAAATGGATCTGAATGAATGTTTACAGCGGACTTCCATTTAAAGCAACGAGCTCTGAGCAAGGCAGTGGCAACTACCTCAGTGCTGAATGAGCTGATGGCTTTGCCTGCACGAAGCATCCCTCTGACTTTATGTGCACCTGACAGCTTCTGTCACTGGAATTTGGTCCCATACCAAGTCTGCTGCCATCCTTCCTATGATGACTGGGGTTGATCAAAGAAGAATTGAATCACTACAGAAAATTAAATTAAAAATGGAAATAAACGGGTCATATAGGGTAAGGGTTGGACGGTGGGGATTGAGAAAAAGAAAACTGTGAATTAAGAAAATGAATGTGAAGTAGTACTTGGCAGAGGGAAGAGAATTAATGCTATTTCTCTTAATTCTGGAACCCACATACAATTTGCAGCTAGAAAAATAATACAATCATTCTTAGAAAATATTATAAAATGATAAAAATATTGAAGATAAATTATTCAATTGGAAGAAGAAGAAAACAAGCTTTTACTAGCATTCATTTCAATGATTTTATCAAGTTAAGTATCTGGGATACACAATAGTAGGTATTAGTGTTGGGTGCCATTTCATTCATCTGCAGTACCATGACATTGATCCCTGTGGTTTTCTCAAGAACTTTGTTTTAATAACCCTGGGCTACTATAACAAGATGTCACAGACTGGGTGGTTTAAACAACAGGCATTATTTCTCACAGTTCTGGAAGTCCAAGATCAAGGTGCTGACCTGTTCAGTTCCTGGTGAAGGACCTCTTTTTGGTTTGTAGATGTTTGCCTTCTTATAGATGCTGTATGCTCATATTTCAACTGGGAAGAGAGAGTAGGGGGTGGGGAGAGAAGAGATAGAGACAGAGAAGAGAGAGGGTAAGCTCTTTGGTTTCTTTTTATAAGGGCATTAATCCCATCATAAGGACCTCATGACATCATCTAAACTTAATCACCTCTCAAAGGCCCTCTCCTTCCACTTCCTGATACCATCACATTGGGGGTTAACGCTTCAACATTTGAATTTCAGGGGGATGCAAACATTCAGTCCATAACAAAATTAGCTTAGGAGAATTGTTGGTAAAAGTGAGTTGGGTTTTGTGTATGGAAGCCCATTTCTGCTGGGGGTTTCTGTTCAAGGACTCTGGGTAATGGCAGTGTCTGTGGAGGAGTAAGGACAGGTTTCTTTCCCTCAAATTTTCATGAAAAAAGTAGACACATAATAAAATGAAATATATTTCCTGGTAAGGCAACACACAATTTCACAGTATGGGCAGTTTAGCTAACTGGCTGGAGGAGGTTGAAATGACCAGGACTGATCCTAAGAGGACTTGAAACAGACATCTCATAATCTTGACTTTTGTCCTAGTGAAAGCTAAAAGTGTACCTTGGTTTTCTCATTTTTAATAAACTAACTACATGTCTCATACACAGGAGGTACATACATCATAAAAGAATGAATAAACAAATGGTTGAGAATACTGGAATAAACATTCTGATCACAGTTCCAGGATCTGTCACATGCCATCTCAGTAAATCTTCATAGCAGTCCTGGAAGAGAAAGAGCATGAGTCACATTTTACAGGTCAGAAATCTGAGACCAAAAGGTATCAGTGCAGAGAAGTAAAAGCCAAAACTGGAGCCAGGTTTAATTCATCTTTTTTTACCCCATTTATTTTTTATAGTCACTTCGGTTTGCACCAATTCTTTACACATTTACCCAGATTCTCTCTGTCCTTCTAGGCCTGTCTCTTCCATGAAGACTTCCCTGATGGCATCAGTTTATATCAAGCTCTCCTCTCTGAATTGCTTTTGCCCTTGTCATCTCCAGTTTAGCACTAGTTTTCTTCCTTTTTTATAAGTTTCATTTTTATCTTTTCGTCTAGTCTATAAACATCTTTACCATTATAATTTCTCTACAAATAACACAATATTTAGTACATTCTTGGTTACATAGATACCTCAATATATTTTAGACAATCAATTGATTAAACAATTTTAGATCTTTCTTTTGAAAAAGTTAAAATTAAAATGTATTATACTTATTACAATACGGTTGAGTAGGCTTTTTATTGAATGCTCACTAAATGATTGCTTCTACATGAAATATGCAGTGAATTAATTGTACAGGGAATAATAACACCAGACAAAAATTTAAAATAATCCAAAATTTAGTACAGGATTAAATGTCTAATAAATTAAAATGATGAGTTTCTGAAAAGCTGTTCATAGGTTCAGGTGACTGTAAAAACGTTGATGTGTAGTCTTCTCAGATGCATTTCCACCAAATAAGAATATGAGTCAGTCTCCCAAAGCTTTAAAACTAGGCATACACTTTTTAGTAGTGACATTCTATCATGCATAATTTTCCAGAACACACCAGTCCCATCAATATTGAAAACACAAGAAGGAAGCTCCTTCCTTAGTGACACTGCAGGTTTCATAGGAGACTCATTAGGTCATTAAGTGAAGGAGCCACATTCACATTTTCACTGAACTACTCACCTTGAGTCAAAGAACATTAAGTTAATTAAAATCCAATATTTATTTGTTCATTCACTCAAAAATATTTATTGAACTTCTATTCTACATCAGGCAAGCTTTTAGGAATAAAATATGTTGGATGGAGGAAGTAAAAATTTCAGATTAGCTAGTGGGAGGGAGACACAGAGAGAGAGGGGGATGGAGAGAGAGAATGCCATGAAGATTTTTTCTTTTAATTGAACAAATCAAATCAGTTTTAACTGCATTACAGTAGTTAGTTTCAACAGTTAAATGGGGTTCATGAGACTCTGTGACCTAGATTGGATCCTAATATTCAGTAGTAACATTTAGGGCATGCTTTGGCTTTCTTGGGCAACATTGTCATTAAAACATTATTGTGGAGATGAACTTTCCTGGCAAAGGGAATTTCAGATACCCTGATGTGGAAGAGTGCTTGGCAAGTTCCAGAAAGAATGAGGAGGCCAATGTGGTTAGATTGATGGGGCAAAGGGGAGAGCAGAGGAGATGAAGGGAGAGGGTAACAGAAAGCCAGTTCATACAGGAACTTGTAAGTCATAGTACAAAGAGGAAGTCATAGTACAGTTTCACTCTGAGTGATATGAGTAGCCATTGGAGAGACTGTATGCCTCCTGTATCACATATGGACGCCCCAGCTTCAATAGCCACTCTGGACCATCCCTTGAGCCTATGAGAATACTCACTGGTAGCACTATTTGACCTTGGAAGACTGCACATAGCAAGGAGCCTGTAGAGAGCTTGGAAACAATTTTCAATTACAAGATCCAGGAAAACTCCACCAAGAATTTTCTTCTGAAAACATGCACGGTTTAGAAATTTACAATTTTATAGAAGTTTTTGTTGTAGATGCAAATGGAAAGTATTAGGAGTTAAATTAGGTAAGGTAGTATATAATTTATTCTGGATTCAGTAAATTTTAACTCCAGAAAAAGACTGAGAAAACTACAACTATGTTCAAAGAAAAGCATCATTTGAAGTGCAGTTTTGTTGGAGTTCACAGAGCACAGACTTTACAGAAAACAGACCACACCTCAGTCTACTCACTCACAACACGTTATGACTTTGGTTCAGAGTTGAGGGCTCTGAACATCACTATCCTCAACAGCAATGTTGTTGGGTGCCCAACTTATAAGGCTGCTGGGAGGAAAAATAATTATATATATATATAAAAATAATATTATATTTAAATTTATTTATATTATATTATAATTATATATTCTATATTTATCATATGTAATATATCATATATAATTTATATATAATATATAAATTATATATAGTATGCATTATATATAATGTATATTATAATAATATATAATATGTAATATATATTGTATAATATATATTCACATATTAATAAGGGGTGCATTTTGTATCAAGTGTCATTTGTCTGAGGCATAAATATATATGTATATATTTACATATATATTTACATATTTATAAATATGCAAATTTTACATATTAAAAAATATATTCTTACATATACTTATATAAATTACATATAATATCATATATTATATAATTTATATAATATATAACATATTATAATATATATTATATATTAACATATAATTTATATATTATAATATGTAATATATAAAATATAATTTATTGTATAATATGTATTATATATTTATATTATATATGTATATATATAATGCATATTAATATATTATATATTACATATTAATATATTATATATGTTATATATAATATTAAATATTATAATACATATATCATATACATTATATAATGTGTTATATATATTTTATGTAATGTATATTATATATTATATATAATTATATGTATTATTAATATAATACGAATTATATATGCTGTATATTATATAATAAAATAATAATATACATTTATTACTATAATATATAATAATATATAATATAATAAATTAACATATTAATAATTTATATATATATTATATAATAATATAATTTATTATGAAAATAATATATATATACTATATTACAATAATATATTACAGTAATATGTACATTACATATATAATATATATTGAGACACAAAAAATACATTTATTCTATTATATAATAGAATATATAATATATATTATATATTATATATTACATATATTATATATAATATGTAATATGGTATGTGGTATAATACAATACATATTATATATTAATATAATATACTATAGTATGACAACAATATATATTATATATAATCTATATATTATACATAATATTATTATATAATATACTTTATATTATTATACATCATACATAATATTATATATTATATATTTATATTACATTGTATCATGGATATTTTATTATATTTTTATTATAGTATCTTGTAGTAAGTTATATATACAATATATAATATGTATTGTATAATATAATATATTACATATCATAATAATATGTAATATATAAATATGTAATACCTATGATATAATATGGATATATAATATTATATAATATCATATGTTATATAATAATATTATATATCTTATATTTTAATATATTATGTCTTTTTTTTTTTAATACAGCAGGTTCTTATTAGTCATCCATTTTACACTCATCAGTGTATACATGTCAATCCCAGTCTCCCAATTCATCACACCACCACCCCCACTCCCGGCTGCTTTCTGCCCTTGGTGTCCATATGTTTGTTCTCTACATCTGTATATATATCTCATATTTATATATATAAATATATATATTTATATACATAAATATATATATTTATATATATATATATCTCATGCAAATAACACTTGATACAAAATGCACTTCTTGATGAATGATGGATATTAATATTGTAACAAATACTTAGATGTTAGTGAATTTAAGTTTGGGGAAATAAGAATGTCCACCAAGAATTAAATTGCAAAATCCATACATTGTGGACTAAATCAGAGAGATCAAGTCTTCCTGAAAGAGACAGATTCTTTCTTAAGCTTACATCAGTTGCCTGTGACCTGAAAGATTACAGAAATTGCAAGGAATAAGGATAAGGTTGAAAATTATGAACAATTTGATGTATATTGGCAATGACTTTCAACACATTGTTGGAGGGGAGAGCACTTTATTTTTTATTTTTTAACATCTTTATTGTAGTATAATTGCCTTACAATGGTGTGTTAGTTTCTGCTTTATAACAAAGTGAATCAGCTATACATATACATATATCCTCATATCTCCTCCTTCTTGTGTCTCCCTCCCTACCTCCCTATCCCACCCCTGCAGGTGGTCACAAAGCACTGAGCTGATCTCCCTGTGCTGTGCAGCTGCTTCCCACTAGCTATCTATTTTACATTTGTTAGTGCATATATGTCCATGCCACTCTCTCACTTCATCCCAGCTTACCCTTTCCCCTCCCCTTGTCCTCAAGCCCATTCTCTATGTCTGCATCTTTATTTCTGTCCTGCCCCTAGGTTCTTCAGAACGATTTTTTTTTTTTTTAGATTCCATATATATGTGTTAGCATACAGTATTTGTTTTTCTCTTTCTGACTTACTTCACTCTGTATGACAGACTCTAGGTCCATCCCCCTCACTACTCAATATTGTTTCTTTTTAGGGCTGAGCAATATTCTATTGTATATATGTGCCAAATTTTCTTTATCCATTCATCTGTCGATGGACACTTAGGTTGCTTCCATGTGCTGGCTATTGTAAATAGAGCTGCAATGAGCATTGTGGTACATGACTCTTTTTGAACTTATGGTTTTCTCAGGGTATATGCCCAGTAGTGGGATTGCTGGTTCATATGGTAGTTCTATTTTTAGTTTTTTTAAGGAACCTCCATCTTGTTCTCCATAGTGGCTGCACCAATTTACATTCCCACCAACAGTGCAAGAGGGTTCCCTTTTCTCCATAACCTCTGTGGCATTTATTGTTTGTAGATTTTTTGTTGATGGCCATTCTGACTGGTGTGAGGTGATACCTCATTGTAGTTTTGTTTTGCATTTCTCTAATGATTAATGATGTTGAGCATCCTTTCATGTGTTTGTTGGCAATCTGTATATCTTCTTTGGAAAAATGTCTATTTGGGTCTTCTGCCCATTTTTGGATTGGGTTGTTTGTTTTTGTGATATTGAGCTGCATGAGATGCTTGTAAATTTTGGAGGTTAATCCTTTGTCAGTTGCTTCATTGGCAAATATTTTCTCCATTCTGAGGGCTGTCTTTTAGTCTTATTTATGGTTTCCTTTGCTGTGCAAAACTTTGAAGTTTCATTAGGTCCCTTTTGTTTATTTTTGTTTTCATTTCCATTTCTCTCGGAGGTGGGTCAAAAAGGATCTTGCTGTGATTTATGTCATAGAGTGTTCTGCCTATTTTTTCCTCTAAGAGTTTTATAGTGTCTGGCCTTATATTTAGATAGTAAGCTTTTGTGTGTTCTGGTCTCTTTGGCAAAACCATCCTGTGAAGATGAATGCCGAAGAAGGTACCCAATAGATTTCATGTGTTTTGGTGGTATTGAAAAGACCATTCCAATCTCAGAATATTAATTCCATTAACTATTTTTTTTCTGAATCTAATATTCACGAATTCTGATTATTATTTGGTTTTCCACATATACCTGCCCCTGAGAAGAAAAGAGTTTTTCTTATAAACTTTGCATATTTCATTTCCTATGAGTGGAATTTATTCTCCTAATAGAAAGATATTGTTTCCACTAAATGAATAAACTGACATCCTGTGTTTATTCTTCAGTCTCACAAGTTTGGTTAAAGTGAATATGTTTGAGAAAAATGGATACAGGCACAGTGTTCTAACAAAGGCAGATTTCTGAGGCTATAAGGATAAGAGCCACCTGAATCACTGTAAGAAAATTTATCAAGAAAATGAATGCTACTCTGTGAGGTATTTTGGAGGAGGACACTTCTTTCATTTTCCTAGAGGTCACATACACACTTCCTTGATACAGTCTAGGACCATCTTGCTTGAATTACTGTAAATATTAATTCTATACACCTGTGTTGCATCTTTACCATGTAGCTAGCATTTTGGTAGTCAATGAGAATAGAATACATCCTAGATATGGTGTCTGTCTACAAAGGCTTCAAAGTCTACTAGACTACTTGTCAACAAGGACATTCTGGAGACAGATGGCTATTGTAGAGAACTATACATAGTCAAAACTTAAAAAAAAAAAAAAAAAAACAGTTTTGAGGCACAAAATTTTATGTCGTAGTCTCTGGAAGGCTCAACTTCCCATAAGCTGTTCAAGCTTAAATAGTCCAAATGTAAGCAGTGTGCTTTTTCCTTCTCTTGCTTCCCTCAGGATTTGACCTACTATATGTCTTAAATGTGTGGAATGATCATGATTTCAAATGTCTTAAAATTTCTGGGTCAATACTGATTTCAAGTAATCAGTGTCCTTATTCCAAAAAACTATAGAGTTCCCTAGAAATTACTGCCACACTTCAACAGTCAAATTGTGTCAAACTCCTAGGTAAAATAAAAACAAAATTTAGAGGAAATCTGATTGGGTGTCTAAAATAACAAAGTCACCTTATTCATAGCGTCTACCATAATGTCAGTTACAAAATAGATGTTCAAATAATAACAGTGTCTGGGTTGATTTTCAGTATATCATAATACCTCAAGATAGATTCATTAAACACGTGGAAGAGTATAGGACTTTCATTGTTTTGTCACATGATGGCCAATTTCATTCTGTGTCTCATAGGAGAGGTTACACTGCCATCATTGGGCATGATCACCACCAATGTCTAACATCTCATCTGCATTGATGAGGAAAAGCCAGGAAGTATATTTCCCAGAATCCCCTTTTCTGTTATAGTTCAGATTTAGAAAGTGGAAAGAAAGAGAGAAGTCATGGAAAACAAATGGGGTGGCTTCACAGGCTCATCTATGCACTCTCACTCTGATGCAGTAGACTGGGACAGTTGTTGGCTAGTTCTGTAAACTTAAATTAAATGAGTTTCTCAGCCAACCACCCACTTCAGTATTTCAGGCTGAAGTCATCAATGACTTACGCCAACCTTGTGACTGCAGCCATTCTGACACTCTTGCTCTTCTTACATGTGTGTAAGCCCTAATTCCCATATTACATTTTTATTCCTGTAATTCTTAGAGAGGATTTGATTCCATGGCTAAACCCAGACTAATTTACAGGGAATTACCCATATGAAGGACTCTAAAGCCTTTTCAGTTACTCAAGTAAAAGCAGTGTAAGGATTCAATTCCATCCTGACAGTCAGGTGTGCTCCAACCAAGCAACTTCCTCTGATGAAATCTCCCTTTGGAAATCATAGGAAGGACTAATACTCAAACATCCCTCAAAGAGGCCTTTCACTAAAGAGACTCAGACCTAAGCAAACCTAAAGAAAGCTCAGCGAGATAGCTGCTTCATGAATAACTTATAATGCTCCAAATATCATTTTTTCAGCATTTCCAGAAGAACTAAATTGCATAGGGCAGAACTTTTTCCAGAATTAAAAATTAACTTAGATGTCAAAATAAAACCCTAGAACTTAATTTATCATAAAAGCTATATTCTCAAATAGAATCTAATGGACCAAAACAGATAAAGCAATTAAATGGGAAATGCTATGAATTAATCTTATTTAAAGAGGCAGTCTAGATGGAATTCATAATTTTAAAGATACAATAACCAGGGGGAAAAAAGCCTTCCCAGCTCAGCTAGTGGTATCATTATTTAAAATAATAAAGCATCATAAGTACCTAATTTATTCATTTTCTGCAGGTGCTATTTGTTAATTTTGACATTCCCTTCTCAGTTTTGATTGCTGGTGACTTTCCTCTCTTTGGGGACATTTTCCTTTTTTTTCTGTTACTTGTTAATTTTAGTGGTAATAGTGTGTGTTATGTAAAGTAGAAGAGTATTGAAGCCCTGAAAAAAGTTCAAACTTAAACCCAGTGCTTCTAAGATATTCTATCAAATAATTTCTCTGTGCCTGAGTGATGAGAAACTCCCATCAAGTGATGAGAACTTCCCATCAAATGATAAGAACCTCATGTAATAATACAGTGGTGCAAGCAATCTTTAAAAGATTCTATAACATCCTAATTATCACTGTTACTGTTATTAATAGAGTGACTGTTTTACCATCTTCCTTTTTATAAGAATTGTATATAATTAAGGTGTATACACCTTAAGGTGTATTAAGGTGATGTTTTGATATATGTATACATTGTGAAATGATCATCACACTCAAGCTAATTAACATATTCATCACCTCACATAGTTATTTCTTCTTTTTTTTTTTTTTATGATGAGACACAAAATCAACCCTCAGCAAATTTCAAGTATGCAAAACAGTACTGTTAACTGTATTTCTAGAGATTTAATGTCCAGCCGAGTGACTATGTTTTGAAGCTTGGTGTTAGATTTTCTTTATTATTGCTTTTTGAGCCATGCTGTCTGGTGGTTACCAGCATGGTCTTGGAGGCAGACTGCCCAGGTTCTCATCCTGATTCTATCATTTCCTAGCTCTGAGATCTTGTACAAATTTATTCTGTCTGTGACTTGGTTTCTCCACCTATATATACTGGGGATATTAACAGTATTTGCCTTGTAGAGATTTTTGTGCTGCTTAAAAAGATTTCACAGGGGAAGTGCTTAGACTATTAGCTGGTACATAGTGAACAATCAGTAAAGGTAAGCTATTATGTTATTATTATTATTATTTTGTATAATTTTTCTTTGATTTACTTCTAAATATGTGTGCTATAATTACAAAGAATTATTCATAACTTTTATAATTTCCTTCATACTTACATATATAAAAACAGACTAATAAAATAAACAAGAAAAACTCAAAGCATTGTCTTAGCAGTTCTTAACCTTAAAAATTACATGCAAAATATAGTAAACTCTAAAGTTTATGACATCTAACATATATAGTGTGACTAAAAACAAATCAACAGTGAGACAAAGTGCACTGCCACTCCCTATCCACACAGTGGAAGCCTGACATTCCCTCCTCTCTTACTTTACACCACAGGAAAAGTGCGCTTCATGAGGACACAACTTTTATTCATTGTTAGCTTTTCCTCTCTCTTTTTTTCTATAGTCTCTGTCCCTCCAGAATATTTTGCATGTTGTCACCACTCTTCAAAGTCTCCACAGGCAGCCTGCACCTGCGATTGACTACATCTGCATTACTGCTCCTCTATTCAGCATCAATGCACTTACTCCTATTAGCTGACATTCTTCTGAGCCCCTCTAGTCATATCTGCCACAGGCCCCACTGTGTTGTGGATCTTTCTGTCCTTGGACTTTCTGCCCTTCTCCACACTTATCCAATCCTATTCACCTTTCAAGATGACACTGAAGTACCTAACAAAGCCTCCTCTGTGCCTTGACTCTCTCAGAGGTTTCTGTTGTGAACCCCATAGCAATTATAAAGGGCAAACCTCTGGTTCATATTATTTTAACTCCCCAATATGTTTTAAGAAACTTTGGAATAGATTCTATGAATCATTTACCTAATAACACAACTTGCCAACTGATATTTTAGTATATTGTTGTTTAATTTAGTAGGGATAATTTTTTTTTAATTGAACTTTCCCCCACTCCTGCTTTTCCATGGCTTCTCTCATGTTATGTATCTATGGCTGATGATAATGCAGTCTCCTTCCACAACAACACTTTTTATTTATTGACATTAGCTCTGACATGTTTTTACTATCAACATATATTTTCTTAATAGTTACTCCTAGGAGTCATATTAAGTTAATGGAATTTCAAAATTAATATTATGGATAAATAGCAGTATAGCTAAAGTCAAATTTGTTTATATAACAAGTTTGGCTTTATATCAGTTTTGCTTCTGGTATAAGATTTAGAATAGTATTTAACAATGGAGAATAAAATAAGTACATTGATTATAAGAGAGCATTGACTCCATTTTTTTTCCCCAGAAAATGGATAGACGTCTAGAAGATTTGATAAAGGATAAATAACTATTAAACAGTCATTAAAGAGACATCTCTGAGGTAACAAAGCCCAAAACATAATTACTTTAGCTCCTGGTCATAAGGAAAAAATAGTGGAACTGCCTAGACTGATGAATGTTATCTGAGAATGAATGATGGATGCGTATCTGAGAAACAAAAAAATAGGTAACATAAAATTGTTGGTCAGATTGTCAGGCAGTGTTATCTTGCCTGAGTAGAACTTTTTCATCATCCCAAGCAGAAACTCTAAATCCCCATTCCCTCATCCTTCCAACCCCTAGTAACCTTTATTCTGCTTTCTGTCTATGTTGAGTGCTTATTCTAGTTAGCTCATAGCAGTGAAATCATAAAATATTTGTCCTTTGTGTCTGGTTTATTTCACTTATTATATTCTCAAAATTCAATCATTTTGTAGCATGGATCAGAATTTCATTCATTAGTTAATTTCTTTGCTATTTATCAATAAATGCCTACCATGTATCTCTTTTTTTTTTTTTTTTGTAGGTAATTCAAAAGAAGTACGTTATTTGTGCATTGGTAGAACTCATAGTCTCTGAAAGCAAAGTTGAACAGCATAATATGACAACATATAATTAGGTGTTGGAATCATATGGTACTAACTATAAGTGCTGCAGGAATTATGATGAAGGAAGACAAATAAAGATGTGAGGAATGCTTCAAAACAGAGGTAAGATTTGAGTAGGACTTTGAAAGATGGGAGGACTTTATTTAAGTGAAGGAGGAAAAGATGAGCATTCTAGTAGTGATGAAAACCATGAACAAAGACATAGAAATGGTGATATGTGAAGGGGGTGCTTGCAGAACGTAGACAGTAAGTTTAACAGAACTGAAATAGATATACTAGGACGCTGCAGGAAATATATAACAGGAAGTCAGTTTATGAAGGTCCTTGATTATTTAAAATGATATACGAGCAAATAGGACATTTTGGCTGGTGGGACATTGGGGCAAGACACATTTCCAGTTTGCCTAAAGTAATGCTGTTCAGAAGAACAGACACTTGTCTACTTTGTTCCTTGTAGGTTGGGTCAATAAAACCAATTGCCATATACCTGGAAGTGAAGATTATCTGATGAGAATAATAGATGTGGTATTTATAGCACTATGCTTTTTTTTTTTTTTTGAATAGAGGGAACTGGCCTAAGAGTAAAAGTGGGAGCTCTTCATTCCAAGAAGCTGATAGTCCAAGTTATGAACATAAAACTCTGTTTCTTTCTCATCCATTCACTTAAGAATGAACACTGCCGCTAAGCAGCAAATGAAATCTTATTACAAGATCCAAAAGCAAATGAAAATGTATGTAATAATGCTCTGCTTTTACTCTTCATGAAAGAACAATTACTTTAGACAGAGATTTAGAGAAAAATCACTTTTCTAGAATTTCAGAAATGTATTTTATTCACTAAAGAAGGGAATAGAGAAATCTGGTACTGCAGGGGGTGGGGGGAGTGCTAATCATCATGTAACTCTAAGATATGGGCTGCTTTGTTTTCTCCCTAAAGTCTTTTCTTTTTTTTTTTTTTTGTTTTTGGACAATAATAATGCAATCTGAGAACTGCTAGAATAAAACTCAGTTAGAGAAAAACTTGTTCCTGGGAGAAGAAGGAGCACAATGAAGACTTTCTTACCCATGGCTGTGCCCTCCTTCTCTCATACCTCACATTGGTGGAAGGTAAACTGACAATGAGACCACACATCCATCAACCCTTCACCTTGAACCTGAGAGATGGATTCTGATAGTAGTGAGTACCCAGACATAGGAATAAGAAACCCCTGCTCTTTCCAAACACCAGGCCTCATTTAAGGACTCTTAGAAGTAACACTCGAGATACGGAAGAGAAAACTTAAAAGTATATGTATTGTAGCACATGTTGATACTAGATTCCCAAGCTCCCCTGCCCTCAATTTCATGTCTAAATACACAGCATTGCATATATATTTATGTATAACATGAAAATAAATTATCTTTTAATTAACAATTGATTATACTATGCTGTTATTGTAATTTTTCCCACTTAAAATACATTGTGAAAAACAAATTTAAATAAAGCAAAACAACAACAACAATAACACATGTATTATGGGAAGATTTTCAGTCAGAAATTTGTAGATCTCTCTGATTATTTTAACAAATACCTTATTTTTGTTGTGTGGTTTATACCATGACATATCTGTCTCTCTTTTATGCTCTGAAAGACACTGCAACTGATATTCTTTTGCTTATTTGTGTGAATTTTTCTATCAAATAAATATTAGAAAGTACTGCTGGGTAAAAAGATACATTTTCATATTTTGATGGACACCATTGTTCTCCAGATAGATTTTATCCATCTACCCTCTAGGTAAGAACGTATAACAGAGATTATTTCCCACACGTTCACCAAACTAGGTAGGTATTAAATAAAAATTGCCAATCTGGCTTTAAAAGGATTCCTCTTGTTTTACTTTGATTTTAACTATCTTTCTCTTTACTTTTTCCTAAGCTGCAGTGATATTGGCCTTCACACAGTAGTCAAACCTGCTGTGCCCATTTCTACCCCAGGGCTTTTACATTTGCTAAGCCCTTGGCCTAAAATGAGCTTCCCGAAATTTTACATGACTGATTCCTACATATTTCTCTTTAAAAAGTATTTGGCATCACCTTATTTAAATTCTCCACCATTCCTACCCTGAGGAACACTCTCCACCCTTTTAGTTTTTCTTTATTTTCTTAGAAATCCCTGAAATTATCTTATTTGTCAGTTTGTCTTTTCCCATTAGAATACGTACTCCTGGAACAGGTTCTAGACTTAACTTTATATTTTCCATATATAATTATCTTCCTCAATATCATTTATTGAATAATCCATCATTTCTTCTCTTATTTGAAATGCTAACTTTTTCATCTACTTAATTTTCTGGAATTCCTGAGGCTGTTTCTTAATTTACTCCTCTTTCCCACTGTTCAGATACGTATTCTGCAACAGAACCACATTTTTCAAATTGTTGCACTTTTTAATATCTTTTGATATCTAATGGGGAAAGTCTTCCTTAATAATTTTTCTTTTACAAAATATTTCTGGCAAATCTCATGCATCTATATTTTTAAATAAATTTTAATAATCATTATCAATAAGACAAATTGATAATAGAGGAAAATACAAGTTAGAGTGCATATTTATTTTTCAAAATGTAAAAATAGCTACAAGTAGAATTTTAAATTATATTCATACTTCCCAAGTTATGGCAGGGAGTCAGGAATAGTAGGTAAAATATAGCTCAATAACAAAAGATAGAAAATCAAGAACATCTCAAGGAGGTATAATAAGCAAAAAGCATAACAATAAAAGAATGATGTAAACTAAACATAATCGTTTAGCTAATATTAATAAGAAATTTATCTGATTTATTAGATTATTACGTTTAAATTAAATAAATCTTGGAGAATCATCCTGTGTGGCAAAGAAGATTATCCTTATAAAATAAAGGTAATTTTTTTTTTTTTTTAAAGGGAACGCTATTTATTTATTTATTTATTTTGGCTGTGTTGGGTCTTTGTTTCTGTGCGAGGGCTTTCTTTAGTTGCAGTGAGCGGGGACCACTCTTCATCACGGTGCATGGGCCTCTCACTGTCACGGCTTCTCTTGTTGTGGAGCACAAGCTCCAGATGCGCAGGCTCAGTAGTTGTGGCTCACAGGCCTAGTTGCTCTGCAGCATGTGGGACACCAGGGCTCAAACCCGTGTCCCCTGAATTGGCAGGCAGATTCTCAACCACTGCGCCACCAGGGAAGCCCCAAAGGGTAAAATTTATCATGGGATTATCTTTCTACCATAAAATAAAGTAACTAAGGCAAAAAGTGGGAAATTTTATACAACTCTCTTGGTCTTTTACAGATTAAGGAGATAAAATTATAAACTGATTAACAGGCATTTTTCAAACTCTTTATTTGTGGGTAGGAGATAAAAAGCAAGAATTGTCTGGATCTTATTCCAAGATCCCACCCAAAACACAATTCAAAATAATTGAAGTTCAAACAGAAAACATGAAAATTTAGAAAATATTTCTCTAAATAAACCTTCAATCAAACTATGGACTCAGGGTTGTGAGGAAAAAGAAAATAATGAGACTCAAAATGAAAAGATTAAAACCTAAGAAGGCCAAAAAAGTGGAATTGATGTGTTAGTTTATCTTTGATAAACAAATAACTGAGAAGTAAAACCCTAAAATAAGCAGTAAATAAAATAAGAACATAAATATTAAAATTAGTAAAAGAAATAAGAAATATGCACACATAGGTGAGATGGAAATAATACTAAAATAAAATTACATACAATTATATTTGAACACTGTATATGAAGAAAATTAATAATTTTCAGAAAATATGATTGTAATAAGCTCAGGAAGAAATAGAAAATCTTATAGTCAAAATTTATTTTAAAACATTTTAAACAGTCAAATAATTATTTTTTAAATGCTACTTGACCTGTTTAAATGAGCGAATTATTCTTTCACTGAAAAGATAACTTCCCTGTGATATTGGAAGATGAAAAAAATCCCTTAATTAATTTTAAGATGCTAATATTACACTGATCTTAAGACAGATAAATGAAAGTTACAAAATGAAAACTATAAATAAAGTTCAGTTCTAAGTAGAGACACAAATTATAAATAACCTAATTTTAATATTAGGCAAAAACGCTTAGTAAAATGAAAATAAAATATTTCCTAAGTACAATGCAGAATATTCATTTCAAACTAAGCCCAAAATGTATATATTGGTGGCTGTTCTTACCACCATTTAAAAATATTCTTTGAAATAAGAGTACAATAAAGGTGGAATGACAAAAAATAGAATAAATAATGGAAAATTTGTAAGTTATCAATATTGGCAGGTGATGTGATTGCCCATTTAGAAAACCAACATGAAATCTATTAAAAATAACAACATACAAAAGTATGTAATACCACATTATATTATTAGAAAATATAATGAGAAAATATAATTTGTAAGAATTGCTTAAAATATAAAATACTTGGAAAGAACTGTGAATGAAGATTTTTTTTCTAGGTTCTACATGAGTAACTACCAGACATTACTTAGGGACATGTTAAAAAAAATGGTAAACTGAGACATCTATTCCTGGTGATTGAAAAGTATCAGCTTGATATTATTTATAAGGGGACCTTTCTACACATTAAGTTAAATATTGGGTTAGCCAAAAAGTTCGTTCAGTTTGAAGTAAAAATAAAAGACATATTTTTCATTTTCACCAATAATTTTATTGAACAACGTATTCACTCACCAAATGAACTTTTTCTCCAACCCAATATTTCATGTAATTCCATCCCAAATGTCAGTAGACACTAAGGAGAGTGAACTGTAACAAAATAATTATGTCTCAAGAAAATAAAACAGCTGACAATGCCCAGGATATTTTTGAGAAAGAATAAGAAGAGACTTATCAGGCATGAAGTCATATAAAGGTAGAACAATTAAAACAACATGATGTAGATATGAGGATATAATTGTTATCCAAGCTGTCATCATCTCTCTCCCAGAACACTCTGCTTTCAATATCATCCTTCTGCAGTCTGTCCCCACACACAGCAGCTGGAAGCTTTATTAGAAGGTGAATACAGATCATACAGTCCTTTCATTTCAAGATATTTGATCACTTTTTGTGCACTTAGATTGATCTAAACTCCTCTCCATGCCTCAAGGTCTTAGCCATCCTGCTTGCTCAATGCCCTGTACTCACCTGCCCTTCTGTCAAATGTGGGGCTGCTCCCACCACCATCCTGGGATCCTTGGTGCCCTTCAGTTACCTGGAGTGCTATTCCCCACTCCAATCATCTCTGCTCATTGTTAAAATTTCAGCCTATATATCACCTTCTTGGAGTCTCTCCCTGTCTGTTCTACCTGAAGTAGATGTCCTTGCTATGTTTTTTCATGCTGTCCTATATTTTTTACTTCTTATCACATTTTGTATTTCTTTTCTTTGTTTACTTGTGTACTTGTATGTCTGTCTGTTTCATTAAGAGTTCAACTCCACGAGATCTAGGTATTTAAAGGAACCAACAAGGCAGGCTTTACTCTTGATTGTTTCTGGGGGGGAAGCTTCTGATGTGGGTGAACATCCACAGGAGGAGCATGCCCACAGCACCAGACAGTCTACCAGAGATGACCCAGTATCCCCCTTGTTCCAGGGGGTCATCACTACAGATCCCATGGACCTTCCTCATATCAGGGATGATGAGGGTCAACATCCATTTTCTCTGGGAAACTGTTCTCCAACTTCCTTCTTCCACCATTCTCTGACCATTTTGATTTAAGAAAATAGTTTCTTCTGACAGTGTTGAATTTTGCTTGAACCCTGTGCTCCTGGAAAACAGTGAAGGTTAAGAAATCCCCCATTCTTTTGTATTCTGGAAATAGTTTACTACAAAGAACCACTCTTCCACATATGACACAGATAGTATTACTCCCTGATCCCCACCCCCCATCCCCTGTTCACCTCTGACAAGGACAGACACAGACCCTCCAAATTCCCATTCTTTGCTTCATAAATAATTAGCTGAACTACTTTGTCCACAGTGAGCAATGGGAATAAAATGCTTGTTAACCAAACTTCTGTTGTTTCCCTTCCTCCCAGGCCCCTGAACTTTAGCCCACCCTCAGCCTGAGTCAGAATACAGCCCAGACTTAACTACTCTTCCTGAGAACAGACTGGCCTCAGGGAAAAACAACCTCTCATCTTCTGTCTTATCACACCAAATCCATTATCCCACTTCCCCACACTCTGTTCTTTTTAGCCTTGTTTACTCCGATAAATGAAAAATTCTTTTAGCCTAACTCTAGAGTTGCTTGCAGATCTTAAGGTGAGAGAATTTTCCATGTGTCAATGGTCCCACTCTTCTTATCAGGATAGTCTCTTTCTCTACCTTGTGATAACCCTTTCAAAGAAAGTCTCTCTACCAAGTCTGGATTTGATTTCTGTTTGACAATTCCCTCTTCTCTCAAGGGCAGTTGCTTCCTTTGGCCTTCTCCTTAAAACCTTTTTCTTATTCTTTCACCATAGAATTCACTGTTCCTTAGAACCCAGATACCAAATCATTAGAAATGTATAGCAAAAGAAGGATGGCATCATCTTCTATCCCTGCAATGTGAAAGAAAATGTGTGGAGTCAATCCTTCTGGAATAGCAAGAAAAAAGAAGAAAAAAAAGTAAGTTTTGTTTTTAACTAAAATACAAATCTGTGTTTTTACCTTAGTTTATGTGTATCAAAAGTTTTCAAAATATACATTCCCTTTAATCCAATGAATCTGGTTATGGAATTTGTTCTAAGGAAATAATATGATATAAGCAAAATTTGTTTAAAATATGGATATACTTGTAATGTTACTTACAACAAGAGCAACACTGAGGAAAAGAAACAAAACTAAAATCCAACAACAAAAAATTGGTACATTCTTTAATAATTTATTTGCAAAGAATATTTTATGACATGGAAAATGTCTGTGATAAACTAATAATATACAAATACATTAGAATTATAAACAATAAAATCTTACTTTAAAAACTCATTACATATGTGTAATTTATATTTTTATATTTAGTATTTATCCATATTTTTCATATTTAAAAAAATGAACGTGCATTTTTCTACATTTAAAAACTTTTGTTTGTTTTGCTAAACTTCTGGTAAACATGCCAGAGTTTAGCTATCTGTCCCTGTATCATTCCCCCACAAAGCATATCCATTTATTACCACAGACAGATTTTTGCCTTGTCTCACATATAGGAAAGGTCATTTTCTCCCTCCTTGCCTCCACTCTGTTATCTTCAAGAAGCTTCTAGTATCTGTGAAAGCCCAGTTGAGAAACAACGGTAATGGGTGATAAGGAGCCATTTCAGATTCTTGAAATTATGTGAGCAAGGTTTTAGGTTACTTAACACAAGGATGGAAGAGGTAGAGGCACAAAGGGCCTTACTGGTCACATTTGGTTCTGTACAAATTTAAATCCATTTGATTGATCCTAGAGTTGTTAAATCCTCTTTTCTACAGTACAGAAGGTGAACCATGATACCTCTATTTTTCAGAAAGAGCTACTTAAACAGCTTTACCTTGTTTTCATAGTAGTTCCTGAGTAGGTAAAATCTGTTTTTATCTACCAGAAATATAGCACTAAATTTGATATATTATAATAATGGTATTGTAGTACTAAAAAATAAATAAATAAAACAAGAACCAAAGAAGACTTGCATCCTTCCCTACTGAGGTTTGCAACCTACTGGGGAGGCTGACACATTAATAGAAAGATAATAGTAAGATCATACAATATGAAATGTCAGATACTCCATAGCAATGCTGTCCAATAGAAGTGTAAGGTAAGCCATATGTATAATTTTCTAGCAGTCACATTTAAAAGGTAAAAAGAAACAAGTGAGATTAATTCTAATAATATATTTTATTTAAGCCGATATTTTTAAAGCACTATCCAAAATATTATCATTTTGTTATGTAATATGTATAAATGATTAATGAGATATCTTGCAATTTTAATATTAAGTCTTAAGTGTGCATTCTACACTTGTGGCACATCTTGATTTGGACTAGCCATAATACAAGTGCTCAATAGCCACATGTGACTAATGACTACTGTTCTAGACAGAACAGGTCTATAGGAGGTTTACAACTAAAACGTAATAAAATAAAGGAGGTAGGAGGAGTTATTTTGTAGTTGGGGGTCCAAAAACTTCTCTTGGAGGACATGCCAGTTCAGCCCTGCTTGCAAGGATGAGATCAAATAGTAGGAAAGGCATTGGAGGGAGGAGGCAGAGCAGTAAAGAGACAGAAAAGAGACAGAAATGCAGTCTGTCTACTGTGGTTGAAGTAGGCCATTCATGGGGTCAAGAGAGAAAGGTAGACAAGGAGGAAAAGCTGGACTAGATTGTACAACTTTTCTAGCTTCTTCCAACCCTTTTTCCTTGTTTAAAGAACAAATTTTTTCTCCAAAGCAAGCCAGTCCCTAGCAGACTCACTCCCTTTAGAGTTTTCATCAGCTTCCTCTGACCTACTTAACCACTGATTTCCAAATTGAGGCAAGTTTAGTGCAAGGCCCACAGGCCCTCTCAGGGGGAAGCTCATGGTGGGTTTGTGGTGTCTGAAGAGCTGCGAGCAGGTGCTGGGGTCTGGCGTCTGCCTCAGCATGGCTAATTTGTGAGTCCCCAGCAAGTTAGCTAGAGGAGGAGATAGCTGTGTAGGGGGACACTGCTAACTGGTCCTTTCAGTTCCTGGCAGGCACTACTGGTGAGAAGCTCCCTGGGCTCAGACTTCTTGTGTCCTTTTCAAAAGGAAGAGAGACAGCTTAGGCTTGATAAATTAAAAAAGTAAACAAATGAGAAAAGCCCCCAGCTCATGGGAGGTGTTGTCACTGGCTTCATCCAGCTGTGTGGCCATCTCATCACTTGGAGAAGCCTTGCCCCTTGATAGAGGCTTTTGTTTCCTGCAAGCAGAAAGGGAGCACATTTCTTGCTGTAGGTAAATGAGTAATCAGGCCAATTAATTTAGACCCATGTGTATCTGATTCATGACTTCAGCAGCTATTTGGAGCTCAATTGCAGCCTGGAGCAGCCCAGAGATGGTGGTTGTCAGGCCACAACTCCACTCTGGTCTACAGTTGATGGCTACCATGAGGACCTAGATCCGAGGATGCTCAGGTCACCACAGGGAACTTCACAAGGAGGTGGCA
Source organism: Balaenoptera borealis (assembly GCF_965194805.1). NCBI lineage: Eukaryota > Metazoa > Chordata > Mammalia > Artiodactyla > Balaenopteridae > Balaenoptera > Balaenoptera borealis. Next base: position 34,909,526 of record NC_138875.1, read on the forward strand.
AGAACAGAAAGAGGACTAATAACACATTGTCATTCTACCCCCTGCCCACACCAGCATCTTGGAGTAGAGTAATGGGAACAGCCTTTACCCTAATTGCACTGTTAATTGCTTCTTTCTTCCTATCTTCTACAATACCCCAGTATCTACTTTTGTTGTTTTTTTGACCTACTTTCACCAGTACTAAAATGATGCCAACTGGGGCTGCTGGAGTGTGGGTGAACATGCTATGGAATGATCCATACTGTTTGCTCCTGGAAAAGTCCTCTGGCTCAAGGAACCATTGAAGGAGTGGTTAGTTTTGGTGGAAATCAAAGACTTACTAGACTAATATTCTCTTCCAACATTTGAAATAGACAGTTTAAAGGGAGACACAGTCACGGTTATAACAACAGATGAAAATACTTGAATTTCCTTTAAAGACTTCTGAACCTAGATTGGCTGGTGAGGATAAGGAAAGGTATTGGATATTTGTGTTGTAAATAGATTGGGGTTATGAGACATACACAGATTAAACATTGCATTGCTCCAGAAAGTAAGTCCCTTTACAGAAAAGGTTAGTTATTCCTTTCTAATAGCGTTATGGTCAAACAAGGCTAGATGCAGGGTTGGTGATGAGAGCTATTATATCTGAATATAATACTGAGTATAAAGTCTTAACTTTGCCTGAAATTATTACTATTGTGTATTAGCTTTAAAAATTCTTTTCATATTTCTCATCTAATGTCTTCTCCACAACGAAGCTGAGAGAAAATAATATTACTAACTATAATGCCTAACATTCATTAGGTAACCACAGTGTGCCAAGCACAGTGCAAACAAATTACCTGTAAAAGCCTGAAGACTAATAGATATTAATTCAATTTAATTTTGACAACCTTTTTGAAGGAAAGTTTACAAATGGGTGTGAAGAGACTTGTATTATCTGTTCAAGCCTTCACTATCTTAACCAGCTGTGTGATTCTGGGCTAGCCACTTAATATTTCCCAGCCTCAGTTTCCTCCTCATAGACAACAACTCATATTCCCATGACACATCAGAGTGTATGATAAACTTTCACATATTCTATTCCACTTTTTCATCCCAACTGTGTGAAGAAAACAAGGCCCAGAGAGAATAAAAAAACTTGTTTAAGATCACAGTAAATCTGTATGCCTGGACTTGAGCTCCAGGTTTCTGATGCCAGTTGCTGTGGAATTTCCCCTTCATTATCATCTCAAAGGCCAACGTGTTAGAATTTCACCTATATGGTATTTGGTGACCTGAGGAATAATTTTCAGCTTTGGCAGGACCACAAATAGTGAGACGGTTTGCTTTTGAGAACACAGGCTTTGGAGTGCTCCACTTGGTGGAAAATTCCAGCTCCTGTGTTGGCTGTGTCCACTCTCCTGGACCTTATAAGCTTATGTGTCTTCATGTACATGTGATAGTTGTAGCAGGGCTTCCTGCATAGGACTGTGGGAGGATTCAATCTCAGTGTCTAGCATTATTAGAGCAGTTGGTCAATATTAGTTACTACTTTTATGACACAGAGAAGGACCCTAGCTTCTTAGCCATGTGTAATCTGCCTGTGTTGGAGATGTGACATAACACTCGCTTCTGGTCAGGGAAAAGAGCTAAAGGAGCTGCAAGGACCACAAGCCCATAGGTAGAAAAGTGCATCCTTTTCCTCTGGATTCTATTTGGTTTGTTCCCTTAACTGAATACCCTTGCTTTAGAACACATACTCCATGAACTAGTTGATGGGCTGAAGATTGAGATCTTGGGCATGTTAAATTAAATTATGCCATTGCAGTATCAAAAAGAAGCAAAAAAAAAAAAAATCCCTCCAATCACATCAGTTTCACAAGGCACTCTGGCTGTGGGCTTATGTAGTGTCCACATATTGATAGTTTTCTCCTGAATTATTGACTGGGTGTCTCCAGCACATTGTAAAATGTCTACTGTGACCCTGTAGGGGTCACTCTTTAAATCTTCTTAAGCACTAAGCACATTTCTGTCTTTATGTATCCAGAGCTGTAATTTTAATAACATTAAGAAGGGAGAAAAAAAAAAAAAAACAATCCAAGATCAAGATTCTCTTCTCTTGGGGCTTCCCTGGTGGTGCAGTGGTTGAGAATCTGCCTGCCAATGCAGGGGACACGGGTTCGAGCCCTGGTCTGGGAAGATCCCATATGCCGCGGAGCAACTAGGCCCGTGAGCCACAACTACTGAGCCTGCGCGTCTGGAGCCTGTGCTCCTCAACAAGAGAGGCCGCGATAGTGAGAGGCCCGCGCACCGCAATGAAGAGTGGCCCCCGCTTGCCGCAACTAGAGAAAGCCCTCGCACAGAAACGAGGACCCAACACAGCCAAAAATTAATTAATTAATTAATTAATTAATTAATTAATTAAAAAAAAAAAAAAGGATTCTCTTCTCTTGCAGTCTCCTTTGGAATTTCTCAAAGTCCAAAATGCAATTAATCACTCCTGTAAGGAAATTTGGAATGGATCAAAACATTTCAACATTGCTTTAATTATTCTTGACACTGTTTGAGGATCAAAGTTTCCAGAGTTTGAAAAATAAATGAATAAACAAATTTCTCATTAAGACTCTACTCCCTCTCCCTTTCACCCAAGATAGGGCTATGGACAAAGACACAATATAGATAGGAAATTATTTTTCCTCTTTTTCCATCTCTCCCTCACCCTCTCTTCTTCTTTTTCTCTCCTTTTCTTCTTTCCTCTTTTCTTCTTTCCATTTCTTCCATCTTTCTTTCCTTCAACTCATCCTCTCTCTCTCTCTCTCTTTCTCTCTCTCTCTCTCTCATTCTTTTCCTAATGAGGAAATTGGAAGGTGGTTTTCTTAAGGCACCCTAACTAACAAGTGAAGCAGGTGACAGGGCACTGAGCTTGCAGGCTAATTCTTAATTTCAATGGTTCAATTGATGAGTACAAAGTGAAGGAGAGAGGAAGATAGTGGTGGTGATGAAGCATTTGGATTGAGTCTCAAAATTCACCAAATTTATCATTCAGTACATTCATGGGGGAGTTTCAAGACAAAGGCACCAGGCAGACCACACTGAACAGATGATACAGTAGTGTGCATTGAAATTTTAAAGTGTAGACCAAGCCTTTTGTTTCCTGGTTTTATTGTAAAATAAAACAGATTCAGCAACCCACATACAAACAAAATGCTTGACTTTTACTTACTTACTATAACTCAATATTCCTGACTCACCAATGGGTCAAGAAATTTAACTTTACCATCTAGCATAGAAGCTCCTCCATGGGTTGAGTCCCAATTCAGCCCCTCCCCACCTCCTTCCAAAAGTGACAGATTTCATGACTTTCTTAGTAAATACTTCTATGCATTGCTTTATGGCTTTATTACCTAAATGTGCATCTCCAGATTAGTTTAGTTTAGTTAGTCTTGCTTGCCTTTTTTTTTTTTTTTTAAACAATATATCTCTTTTGTTCTACAAATTCTCCCTTCATCCATTTCTTGTCTTTATAACTTATCTATTGAAAATCTGGCTCATTTGACCTGTAGAATTTTCCATAGTCTTCATGCTGCTTAGTGCATACTCACGGGGCAGTTCAACATGTTCTTCTGTCCTTAGAATTCCCTACAAACTGGTAGCTGGATCCATGAATGGATCAAACTTGTATTTGAGCCCTTTGAGCCAAGCCCCTTTATCTGCATGTACTAACAATTGAGGTAAACACATCTAAACTGCATGAATCTGCTTTACAGTTTTTATTTAAAGTTACCTTGATTTAGAGATAGTGATTTTTTCCATGTTCTCCTCAATTCATGTCCCACTAAAAACAATAAAAAATTAACAACTAAATAACTCACTAACTCAACAGATATTTATTAAGCTCCTATTAGATGTTGTTCATATCCCCCAAAGTAACACAAACTCCATGTTCTCATGGGTTTTATTTTCAGTTGGGAGAAACAGACCACAAAGAAATAAATGAATGAATAAAATGTCAGATGATGATAAATTGATTAAAAAGGAAAAAAAGCAGGGTCAAGGAGATTCTTGAAGGTTTGAGGAAAAACACAGGGGGCCATGGCAACTAGAAATGAATATGGAAGTGACTAGAAAGAGATGAGGTCAGAAAGCTAGTAAATGGACAGATCATGGAATATTTGTCATCTGTTCATCTAACAAAACTTCATTTAGAGTGTCTGTGTCTGGAGCCTAATTCCATGCACAATTAAAGAGAGAGAGTTGGAGAGAAAAAATTGTGATTTGGGCTAAGAAGAACATGTTCAGCAATCAAGGGGGTTTGGAGATAGACACTATTTCATATTCCTAACTTACATGCAAGTAACCACAATTCAAGGAAGCCTGCAATCAATGTCACATCATTAAAGGTCCTTTAGAATTCACCAGAAAGTAGTTTTCTGATTGTGAAAATAAAAAAAATCTTCCAGAAGGAGATAGCAGTTCAGTGAGGCACTGAGAAGAAGTAGGATTTTGAAGCTGAGGAAGTAGAGGAAATGCCATGAGCAAAGATTCAGAAGCAAGAACACAGAATATTTTGAGAATGGCCAGTGGATTCATTTGACGGGACATGCCAAAGGAGTTGTGTCCTAAAAGGCATGTAGAGGTTAGATTGTGCTTAGAGGTTAGATAGTTTTATGCTTTAGAAAGGGGAAACTTAAGGAAAACATTTGAGCTAGCAAATGGTTTGATTGAAATGGAGTAGGAGGGATTGGAGAAAAAAGAGGCAGTGTTTGAAAGAGGAAATCATCAAACAATATACAATCTAATGGATCAATCCAGAGTTGAGGGACTAAGGACCTCACTCACTGAGGGTAGGGGAGTTTAAAGAACAGACAGAAGAGATTAAGTTTCAACTGGGACTTCAGTTAATGAAGAATAAGAGGGGTGAACATGTGCTACAACCTCAGTTCTAAGTTAAACCACTGAACATGGGAGCATAAATCGTAATGTAGACTATATATGCATATATATAATGAAGTATATTAGTTACATATGCAATATACAGTTGGCCCTCCATATCTGCAGATTCTGCATCTGTGGATTCAACCAACCACAAACTGAAAATACTTTAAAAAATTCTAGGAAGTTCCAAAAAGCAAAACTTGAATTTGCCATGAACCAGCAACTATTTAAATAGCATTTACATTGTATTTACATAACATTTATATTGTATTAAATATTATAAGTAATCTAGAGATGATTATTAAAGTGTACAGGAGGATGTGTAGGTTATATGCATATACTATGCCATTTTATATATGGAACTTGAGCATCCTTGGATTTTGGCATCTGTAGGGGTTCCTGGAACAAATCCCCTGTGGATACTGTGGGACAAATGTGCCTATATATATGTGTGTATATATTTGCCAATTCCTTGCTTTTTCTTTTACTTTTCTTGCTTTCTTTCCCTTCTGAATTCCAGTGCCTTCTATTTATCCCAAGACTCCTGAATCTTCTTACCAGTATAATTTCATCTTAATCTGGCCTTCCAGATAAGTCCTTATAGGGTCTGGATTTTTCTAACTATACTACCAAACACACTTCAAAACTTACCTGTCCTGAGTGTTTCCTTTAGAGCTCTGCATTTCAAAGTGACAATTATTTGTAATAAACTGTGTAGTGGTAATAAGATTAAATAGTACTTTTCTTATGTAACACATTTGCACTTTATATATGTAAAGTGTCCATGGTACATTAATTTTGCAGGCAACAAAATGGATTAGTGGTTAAGAAAGCAGCCCCTGGAACCCTATTGCTCAGACTGCAATTCTACTTCTGTCCTTACTAACTGTGATACTGGGCACATATCCTGAATCTCAGTTTTCTCTTTCTGTAAAGTGGAAACATTATATTAATTATATCATTTTTTTGTATGAAAGGTCACATAAGGTTAATATTTAAAAACACTTAGAAGTGAGACTGACAGAGCAAGGATTCCATAAACGTTAGCAGTTTTTGTTTTACAAGTAATCCTTTTATGAAGTTTCACCTATCATTAGAAACTAGCATGTTTCATACCAGTAGCATATCAGGATGTCTGTGAATAGCAACTTCTAGGTATGGTCCTCAGTGTCCTGAAACCCATAATTCACTATAGTAAATGTACAAAATTAACTTCAATAGTGATCTTGATTAAACTACCAATCTACTCCAGCCACTGGAAACCTATCAGTGTTTTGTCTAAGGGCTGTTATGGGAGAAGGATCAATGGATTGCTGCCAAGCTCTGGTTCTGCCATCAACAAACAGTGTAATTGTGGACCAGACATTTCACCCCCTGGTCTTCTGGCTTCTAGTCAGTAAAATGAGACAGCTGGATGGGAGATTCTCTAGGATTCCTTTCAGATCAGCCTCTCTATGTTTTTATTGTCTTTGTCTTTAGACTAAGTTTAGGGAATACAGGAAAAAATTCTAGCAAAATGAGTTGCTTGTCAAATGCCTTCCTTCAATGAACGTATACACACACACACACACACACACACCATGGACCGAGTTCTCTTTGTTTATCACATTTCTTTGTTGCAGGAAGTTGAAGTTGTTTCTTGTTCTTTCTGTTGTCAGTGTCAGGTGGCACTGATTATACAAATTTTGGTACATAGGCTTTATGATCTCTTTGGCTTTTCACTTTAAATAAATGCAGGTTGACATGAGAGCAGATTACATTTGTCATATTTCTTCTTGTATATATTCCTGGTCTGGAGGAAAAACTGTAGGGCAAGAAAAAGGCAGAATATATTTCTATCCCTCAGAAACAATGTTAAGAGAGCCGTGAGCTAGGACATATACACCATTTTATAAATAGTATAAGCATACATGAAACCTAAAACCAATACCAGATACAAGCAAACTGAGAATGTATCCCAGATATCATCTAAATAACAAATGCCACCTCCTCTGCCACTGATATCACAGAGACATATGTGCTTCAGGGAATTGAGTCCTCCTAGCATTTATTTCCACATTCAACATTCATTCAGACCTAGAGTTTGGCAAATGCCATCTTTACCTAACAGTAGGATGAGTTACATCAGTGTAAGTCCTCTTCCTTTGGAGCTATGTCTTTAAGAATCTTGACATTAAACTGAAACTATAGAAGAGTCATTGACTTTCAGATAAAGAGGGAGTGATTGCCCCAGGTAACTTTATGAACCACTCCAGCCTTTACATGTGAGTGTACTATGTCCTTCCTGGTCTTTCAAACTCTACTTCTGACTCCCAGTATCCTAAAGCATCTCAATCCACATAACCCAGAGCTACTCTTTAGAGGGTTCTTCTTCATCCTTGGCTGAAATGTATCACCATGTCACTTTCATGGATCATAATTTCACATACCAGAGCTCCAAAGAAGAAGTCAAATTTCTCTTCCATATGATAAGATCTCATATATTTGACATGGACTGACTTGGGGTTCTTGACTTTTCTTGACTTTAACTTTGAGGAGGCCCAGCAGGTAGGGTTAAAGAGAGCCTCTGCCATGTAGAGGCATGCTAGGAGTTAGAGAGGGGACCGATGCCAAAGTGAGAGGACACAAAGGTGAATGAACCAGATCTTGTAAAGGAGCAACTTAATTCATGAAAATATCTGTCTCTATTTGCTCTTTGTTATTACAGATCCTTGGTACTTGTTACATAGTTAAGCTTTGTCTCAGTTTTGGTACAGAATACTAAAGGAAGGTGATATGTGATTTTGGGGGACAGAGCATTACAGAGAGAGGAACAAACACTAGAAGACAACATTGATTTTGCCATACTTCACTGGTGCCCCTAGAGAAAAGGGAATATCGCTGGCAGATTGCAGGAGGCACAGACAATGCCTCTTGCCACTACAAGGCGCTTCTTCCTGTGCCAACATCTTAGATAACTTTTTTCTCTATACACTTAGACAGTATTGTTTTCAAAAGGTAGTCTGGTGGAGGACTTCAAACTTTGCAGCTAAAATCTCCATATGCCCAATGAATTAGCCAATTTTAACTCAGGGATGAAATTAATGAACAGAAGAAATACTTTACTGAAGAGATTGGAAATCTATAAAAGAGCCCAACAGGAATTCTGGATCTGAAAATCTCAGTAAGCAAGACGAAGAGTGCATTAGAAAGGACTGGAAATACAGCAGACCATATGGAAGAGAGAATTAGCAAGTTCAAAGATAGAAATCTAGAAATGATACAGTTAGAAGATGAGAGAGAATTAAGATCAAAAAAAAAAAAAGAGAGAGAGAGAGAGAGAAAATTCTATGAGAACTATCAAATTCTTTTAGGAAGGGCAACATTAGGATAACTTGTGTCCCAGAAGCAGGAGAGAGATAGAGAGATTCAACACTCATTTATAAAAACTCTCAATAAATAGTATAGAAGGAATGTATCTCAACATAATAAAGGCCATATATGACAAGCCCACAGCTATCCCTGTAGGATCAGGAATAAGACAAGGATTCTTACTCTTGTCACTCTTTTTTTTTTTTTTTTTTTTCTGCCCCTTCTTTTCCCTCCTCTCTCTGGTCCACCAGGCTCCACTCACTCTCCACTCTTATTCAACATAGAATTGGAAGTCCTGGCCAGAGCAATTAGGCAAGAAAAAGAAATGAAAGTCATACACATTGGAAAAGAAAAAAGTAAAACTTTCACTATTTGTGAACAACATGATTTTATATAGAGAAAACCCTAAAGATGCCACCAAAAACACTATTAGAAATAATAAATGAATACAGGAAAGTTACATGGAACAAAATCAACATGCAAAAATCTGTTGTGTTTCTATATGCTAACAATGAGTTAGCAGAAAGAGAATTAAGAAAACAATCCCATTTACAGCCACAACAACAACAAAAATACCCAGGAATAAATTTAACAACAACAAAAAAACCTTCTGAGAACTCACTATGGCAAGATTATCAAGCAGGGATGTTCAAAATGTACCTACACACACACACACACACACACACACAGAGAGAATGGAGAAATGCGAGAATTTTTTACATCATTTAAGGTCCAACCAACAATTAGAACGTTAAATTCACATACATTATCTTTCTCCTTTAAGTGAAACCCTCCCTTACGTTTTCTTGCCTAGTATTATGCAATAATCAGGGATAACCCAAGAAGCTTGAACAGACAATTTTGATGGAGTTTGACAAGATGAATGTTGAATCATATTTATACTTATTGCCTTTGGAAAGGTCAAGAGTCAGTCCTGAGTATTACGAAGAAATTGCTTCCTATGCTTTGTATTAGCAAATGTGTCCCCGTTTTTCTCTCTCATTGCATTATATTCTTCACTTCCTAATTAAAGATTGATTCACAAGAATAAGGTCATATTTTCAAAGATATGTAACTCTGGGAAATGTAAATTGGTATAAATTGTTTATTTTTCTTCTAGCATCTCATTGAAAGAATAAGAATAGATAGAAAATGGGATGTTTCCTGAAAGAAACACTACAGTGCCACAGTGAGGGTGTCAGGGTGGCTGATGGCAGGTCCTAAAAATGTTGGCAAAGGACATCTCAGGTGTGCTCAGGTGAAGGTGCATGCTCTGGCCCACACAAAGCAGCACAGAGTGAAAGGAAAGTGACAGAATGAGATCCCTGCCATATTTCCCTGTGCACTGCTTCTACCAGCCAGAGAGCACAAAGGATCCAGGACTCCTGTAGGTGATTGAAAAGAAGAGCTAATTTTTAAGCATTTTACTTTAAAACATACATTTCTCTCTGTTTACATTTGCATACATCTTCCCCCTGATGTGGCAGCTTAAATGCTTTATTTACTTTTTAAAGCTCTACAATTGGCTTTTAAGTTGTGGTTATAGCTCCTGTCCTTTTCCAGATGTGATCCAATTGTACACAAACACATAAACAATTAAAATGGCAAGATGAGGTGGGGAAAGGGGCAATAAAAATGGTCAGAGTCAGTTAAACCAGTGAAATAAAAAAAAATTAAACCACGGAATGGTGTACACAATATCCCATATTTTATTATTTTCCCCTTACAACATTGTAAAAAATACATAAGCCCTTGATGTATGTATCTTTCCTTGAGAAAGGTGCTGTATGGCTCAGAGGTGGATTGACGGCATGTGATGTGGGCAGCTGTAAGGTAACAACATGTTTTCCCATAAAAACAGAGGAAATAGGCACATAAATTCCATATAAACTGTCAGTGTGTCAGCTATGCTAACACTAGAGGAGCCAGTGCCCTGGAGCTATGCTAACTTATGCACTTCATTTTTCAAACACACACTTCTTTAATTCACAAAGCTAAGCTGCAGTCAGGCTACTTCTTTTCTTCTTTTCCCATCTAGCAGTTGACCCCACCCCCACTCCTTCAGATATCTGTTGCTTTAATAAAGCAAAAGCAGAGGACACTAACAAAAGAGAGAAGAGGGTATCAGGAAGAGATCCTTACATGTGGTTGCCATTTTGGGCAAGCATAGCACTTTCTTGGTCCTTTGTATTAAGAACCAAACCCCACTGAACTGAATCTAAAGAGCATCATAATACTAAATCTGTGGTTATAAAGGTCAGGAGTACAGAGGAGACTGGGAGGAGTTCTTTCTTCTCCCTCTTCTTCCTCTCCTTCCTCCTATTTTCTTCTCCTCCTTTTCCTTCTTTTGTTTTGCCATTTCTTGGTCATTTGGGGATGGCTTTTAGGATAGAAACTAAATTTATTTGAGAATAGCACCCAGGATCTAATAAAAACATTTTTCTATGGCTAGTAACTCTATGTATAATGTTATTGAAAGTTAACATCACAGATATGAATTCAGGATCATTTGTTAAAGTGAAGCAGAGTTGAAGCTAGCTTCTTCCGGCCTCTTCCATGGGATGGTCCAGGTTTGCTGAAGTGTGTGTATGTTGTGGGGGGTGGTGGTTGGGGGAGTACTAAACCTGGGGTCCAAATTTTAATTCCTGTTTTCAAATTTCTCTATTTGAATGTTTTGGTAGGTATTTTGTGAAACTATAACTATACCCAAACTCCAAATTTCCCTTGTATCATGACAACTGACTACATGTCTAATTCAACCATGGAGGGTCTCAGGGTCCAAGGCCCTGAATTTTTATGTGAAACAGTTTCCTGACCAACCTGGGATTAAATTTCTTTGTCAGATCACACAGGCTCAGCATGTTTATGCTACAGAATTATAAGGCTGCTGTGATTACTAAGTGAAATACTAAATATGAATAATATATAAGAAAAAGTTTCTTGTGATCTTCAGGCATGAGGAAGTATTGGGTCTTTGACAAATTGTGAGCTCATGATTTTGAAGGCATACTTAGACTAATTTGAATCTAAATGTACTTGCCGTTTTCTCCTTAAATATGGAGTTCTAGGGTCCCACAATTTAAAATGTGTCTGACAGTCTGTTTCTCATCTAGGATTTTGACAATGTTAAAATGAAGGAGAGCAGGAATTACCGGTTCAAGATGGCAGAGTAGAAGGATGTGCCCTCACTCCCTCTTGCAAGAGTACCAGAATCACAACTAACTGCTGAACAATCATCGACAGGAAGACACTGGAACTCATCAAAAAAGATACCCCAGATCCAAAGACAAAGGAGAAGCCACAGTGGGATGGTAGGAGGGGTGCAATCACAATAAAATAAAATCCCATAACTGCTGGGTGTGTGACTCACAAGCTGGAGAACATTTATACCACAGAATTCCAACCACTGGAGTGAAGGCTCTGAGTCCCATGTCAGGCTTCCCAACCTGGGGGTCCAGCAATGGGAGGAGGAATACCTAGAGAACCAGACTTTGAAGGCAAGTGGGATTTGACTGCAGGACTTCGACAGGACTTGGGAAACAGAGACTCCACTCTTGGAAGGCACACACAAAGTAGTGTGTGCATTGGGACTGTGAGGAAGGACCTGTGACCCCAAAGGAGACCGAACAAGACCTACCTGCTAGTGTTGGAGGGTCTCCTGCAGAGGCAGGGGGTGGCTGTGGCTCACCGTGAGGACAAGGACACTGGCAGCAGAAGTTCTGGGAAGTACTCCTTGGCGTGAGCCCTCCCAGAGTCCACCATTAACCCCACCAAACAGCCAGGTAGGCTCCAGTTTTGGGTTGCCTCAGGCCAAACAACCAACAGGGAGGGAACCCAGCCACACCTATCAGCAGACAAGCAGATTAAAGTTTTACTGAACTCTGCCCACCAGACCAAGACCCAGCTCTACCCATCACCAGTCTCTCCCATTAGTAAACTTGAACAAACCCCTAAGATAGCCTCATCCACCAAAGAGCAGACAGCAGAAGCAAGAAGAACTACAATTCTGCAGCCTGTGGAACAAAAACCACATTCACAGAAAGATAAACAAGATGAAAGGGCAGAGGGCTATGTACCAGATGAAGGGACAAGATAAAACCCCAGAAAAACAACTAAATTAAGTAGAGATAGGAAAACTTCCAGAAAAAGAATTTAGAATAATGATAGTGAAGATGATCCAGGACCTCAGAAAAAGAATGGAGGCATAGATCGAGAAGATGCAAGAAATGTTTAAGAAAGACCTAGAAGAATTAAAGAACAAAAACTTAGAGGAATTAAAGAACAAACAAATAGAGATGAGCAATACAATAACCGAAATGAAAACTACACTAGAAAGAATCAATAGCAGAATAACTGAGGCAGAGGAACGGATAAGTGACCTGGAAGACAGAATGGTGGAATTCACTGCCGCAGAACAGAATAAAGAAAAAAGAATGAAAAGAAATGAAGACAGACTAAGAGACCTCTGGAACACCATTAAATGCAACATTTGCATTATAGGGGTCCCAGAAGGAGAAGAGAGAGAGAAAGGATGCAAGAAAATATTTGAAGAGATTATAGTCGAAAACTTCCCTAACATGGGCAAGGAAATAGATACCCAAGTACAGGAAGTGCAGAGAGTCCCAGTCAGGATAAACCCAAGGAGAAACACACCAAGACACACAGTAATCAAATTGACAACAATTAAAGACAAAAAAAAAAATGATTGAAAGCAACAAGGGAAAAACAACAAATAAGATACAAGGGAACTCCCATAAAGTTAACAGCAGATTTCTCAGCAGAAACTCTACAAGCAAGAAGAGAGTGGCATGATCTATTTAAAGTGATGAAAAGGAAGAAACTACAACCAAGATTACTCTACCCTTCAAGGATCTCATTGAGATTTGATGGAGAAATCAAAAGCTTTAGAGACAAGCAAAAGCTAAGGGAATTCAGAACAACCAAACCAGCTTTACTACAAATGCTAAAGGAACTTCTCTAAGTGGGAAACACAAGAGAAGAAAAAGACCTACAAAAACAAACCCAAAACAATTAAGATAATGGTAATAGGAACATACATATCAATAAGTACCTTAACGTGAATGGATTAAACGCTCCAACCAAAAGACACAAGCTCACTGAATGGATACAAAAATAAGACCCATATATATGCTGCCTAGTGCTACCACTACACACCTAGGGACACATACAGACTGAAAGTGAGGGGATGGAAAAAGATATTCTATGAAAATGGAAATCAAAAGAAAACTGTGGTAGCAATACTCTTAACAGATAAAATACACTATAAAATAAAGAATATTACAAGAGACAAGGAAGGACACTACATAATGATCAAGGGATCAACCCAAGAAGAAGATATAACAATTATAAATACATATTCACCCAAAGTAGGAGCACCTTAATACATAAGGTAACTGCTAACAGCTATAAAAGAGGAAATCAACAGTAACACAATAATAGTGGGGGACTTTAACACCTCACTTACACCAATGGACAGATCATCCAAAAAGAAAATAAATAAGGAAACAGAAGCTTTAAATGACAAAACAGACCAGATAGATTTAATTGATATTTATAGGACATTCCATCCAAAAAAAGCAGATTGCACTTTCTTCTCAAGTGCACATGGAACATTCTCCAAGATAGATCACATCTTCGGTCATAAATGAAGCCCCAGTAAGTATAAGAAAATTGAAATCATATCAGGCATCTTTTCTGACCACAATGCTATGAGATTAGAAATCAATTACAAGGAAAAAAATGTAAAAAACACAAACATACTGAGGTTAAACAACACGTTATTAAATAACAAAGAGATCACTGAAGAAATCAAAAAGGAAATCAAAAAATACCTAGAGACAAATGGCAATGAAAACACGATGATCCAAAACCTAGGGATGCAGCAAAAGCAGTTCTAAGAGGGAATTTTATAGCTATACAAGCCTACCTCAAGAACCAAGAAAAATCTCAAATAAACAATATAACTTTACACCTAAAGCAACTAGAGAAGGAAGAACAAACAAAACCCAAAGTTAGTAGAAGGAAAGAAATCATAAAGATCAGAGAAGAAATAAATGAAATAGAAACAAAGAAAACAGTAGGAAAGATCAATAAAACTAAAATCTGGTTCTATGAGAGGATAAACAAAATTGATAAGCCATTAGCCAGACTCATCAAGAAAAAGAGGAAGAGAACTCAAATCAATAAAATTAGAAATGAAAAAGGAGAAGTTACAACAGACACCACTGAAATACAAAACATCCTAAGACACTACTACAAGCAACTCTGTGCCAATAAAATGGACAACCTGGAAGAAATGGACAAATTCTTACAAAGGTATCACCTTCCAGACTGAACCAGGAAGAAATAGAAAATATGAACAGACCAATCACAAGTAATGAAATTGAAACTGTGATTAAACATCTTCCAACAGACAAAAGTCTAGGACCAGATGGCTTCACAGGTGGATTCTATCAAACAATTAGAGAAGAGCTAACACCCATCCTTCTCAAACTCTTCCAAAAAATTGCAGAGGAAGAAACACTCCCTAACACATTCGATGAAGCCACCATCACCCTGATACCAAAAACAGTCAAAGATACTATAAAAAGAGAAAATTACAGACCAATATCACTGATGAATATAGATGCAAAAATCCTCAACAGAATACTAGTAAACAGAATCCAAGAACACATTAAAAGGATCATACAACATGATCAACAGGGATTTATACCAGGGATGCAAGGATTCTTCAATATATGCAAATAAACCAATGTGATACACCATATTAACAAATTGAAGATTAAAAAACATATGAGCATCTCAATAGATGCATAAAAAGCTTTTGACAAAAATCAACACCAATTTATGATAAAAACTCTCCAGAAAGTGAGCATAGAGGGAACCTACCTCAACATAATAAAGGCCATATACGACAAACAAACGGCAAACATCATTCTCAACGGTGAAAAACTGAAAGCATTTCCTCTAAAATCAGGAACAAGACAAGGATATCCAGTCTCGCCACTATTATTCAACAGAGTTTTGGAAGTCCTAGCCAAGGCAATCAGAGAAGAAAAAGAAATAAAAGGAACAAATTGGAAAAGAAGAAGTAAAACTGTCACTGTTTGCTGATGACATGATACTACACATAGAGAATTCTAAAGATGCCACGAGAAAACAACTAGAGCTTTTCAATGAATTTGGTAAAGTCGCAGGATACAAAATGAATGCACAGAAATTTCTTGAATTCCTATACACTAGTGGTGAAAAATCTGAGAGAGAAATTAAGGAAACACTCCCATTTACCACTGCAACAAAAAGAATAAAATACCTAGGAATAAACCTACCTAGGCAGACAGAAGACCTGTATGCAGAAAACTATAAGACACTGATGAAAGAAATTAAAGATGATACCAACAGATGGAGAGATATACCATGTTCTTGGATTGGAAGAATCAATATTGTGAAAATGACTATACTCCCCAAAGCAATCTACATATTCAGTGCAATCCCTATCAAATTACCAATTGCAGTTTTTACAGAACTAGAACAAAAATCTTAAAATTTCTATGGAGACACAAAAGACCCTGAATAGCCAAAGCAGTCTTGAGGGAAAAAAGCAGAGTTGGAAGAAACAGATTCCCTGACTTCAGACTATACTACAAAGCTACAGTAATCAAGACAGTATGGTACTGGCACAAAAACAGTAATATAGATCAATGGAACAGGACAGAAAGTCCAGAGGTAAACCCACACACTTATGGTCACTTTATCATTGATAAAGAAGACAAGAATATACAATGGAGAAAAGACAGCCTCTTCAATATGTGGTGCTGGGAAAACTGGACAGCTACATGTAAAAGAATGCAATTAGAACACTCCCTAACACCGTACAAAAAAATAAACTCAAAATGCATTAAGGACCTAAATGTCAGGCCAGACACTATAAACCTCTTAGAGGAAAAAATAGACAGAACACTCTATGACATAAATCACAGCATATGTCATAAATCCTTTTTGACCCACCTCCTAGAGAAATGGAAATAAAAATAAACAAATGGGACCTAATGAAACTTAAAATCTTTTGCACAACAAAGGAAACCATAAACAAGATGAAAAGACAACACTCAGAATGGGAGAAAATATTTCCAAATGAATCAATGGACAAAGGATTAATCTCTAAAATATATAAACAGCTCATGCAGCTCAATATTAAAAAAACAAACAACCCAATCCAAAAATGGCAGAAGACCTAAATAGACTTTTCTCCACAGAAGACATACAGATGACCAAGAAGCACATGAAAAGCTGCTCAACATCCTTAATTATTAGAGAAATGCAAATCAAAACTACAATGAGGTATCACCTCACACCAGTTAGAATGGGCATCAACAGAAAATCTACAAACAAAAAATGCTGGAGAGGGTGTGGAGAAAAGGGAACCCTCATGCACTGTTGGTGGGAATGTAAATTGATACAGCCACTATGGAGAACAATACGGAGGTTCCTTAAAAAACTACAAATAGTATTACCGTATGGCCCAGCAATCCCACTACTAGGCATATACCCAGAGAAAACCATAATTCAAAAAGACACACGCACCCCAATTTTCATTGCAGCACTATTTAAAATAGCCAGATCATGGAAGCAACCTAAATTCCCATCGATAGATGAATGGATAAAGGATCTGTGGTACATATATACAATATAATATTACTGAGCCATAAAAAGGAATGAAACTGGGTCATTTGTGGAGACATGGATGGATCTAGAGACTGTCATACAGAGAGAAGTAAGTCAGAAAGAGAAAAACAAAGATTGTATATTAACTCATATATGTGGAACCTAGAAAAATGGTACAGATGAACTGGGTTGCAGGGCAGAAATAGAGACACAGATATAGAGAATAAACGTATGGACACCAAGAGGGGAAAGTGGCATGGGGGATGGTGGTGTGATGAATTGGGAGATTGAGATTGACATATATACACTAATATTTATAAAATGATTAATAAGTACCTGCTATATAAAAAATACATAAACTTAAATTTAAAAAAATGATGGAGAGCAAAAAACAAAATGAAAAACAACAATAATAAAGACTACGAGTAAAAAGTACTTTAAAAGACCAAGTAGAATAAAGTAAATTGGTTGATCCCATGGTCATTATTTTGTACATCAGCAATTCTGTAGCTTTTAACTGTGTCTTTCAACATTGATATGTAAAGAGCCATGATCTTATTTTGTGCATTGTCCAGGTTCCTTCCTGCTATGCTGTGGCCATTAATAAAACCCTATAATTCATATATATATGGATTGTCAGAAGCAATTGCAGACAGCAGTGGACTTCTAAGCAACACATATCCAAGACTGCCAACAAAATCATTTTTTTGTGATAAGACCTAATTGATTATTAATTAATTACTCTGCATCACAAGATCATGATTAACATTTGTTTCACTATTATGCAGACTGAGCAACGGAGACACAAAAATGCTATTGGACTCTTCATGAATGACTGGAAGAAGTAACTGCGTCAGGATTTAAACTTTAACTTCAAACTATGGATAATTCTATCTACACATTATCTTGGTATGAATCTCCAAGGTTTTTTACACCTTCAAGTTGTTTGTTAATAATTTTAAAACAGATTAAGTTAAGAGGGAGATATGATGTCTACCACCATAAATGACTAAAATGATCATAATAACCTTTGAAGTTAAAGAAAAATAAAGCAGGGAAAGGATGATAAGTGAATCCCAATGATTTGCCTTCCTTCTCTGCATTTGCTCAACTCTCCATTTAAACCTACCTGTGTAACTGAGAAGCCAATTTCTTACTCTCAGAGTCAGCTTTGCATATGGGCCTCTCATGTTCCCAGCAGGCATATCTTGCACTGCTGTTGGACCAAAATGGTTTAAGTTTAATTATCTAGATACACTGCTCTCTGCAGTAACCTCACTATTGTTCTCACTGTAATCTACCACATTGTTAATGTCAGATTTTTTCCTATTAGATTTTAAACTGTTCTTTTACACTGAGTAGTTTGCCACTAAATTGTTGCCAATAAAAATCCCTAAATGCCTAAAGGTTATTTCAAACGCAGTTTGAGCAATGCTTGTCTCATTTCACCATTTATTTTGTTGCGTCATTATCAATAGGCATTGGGTGAACTTATTGTAAGCATTTTTTATGCTGCTGGAATGGCAGTATATTTTTAACAAGCCCATTTTAATATGACTGTTCTAAAAGAAAAAAAAATAAATTAAACCCAGGGTTTAACAAGGACTATACAAACTTCACCTATCATCTCTCCTTGTGTCAAATACTGTTGAGTGATAATTTTGGGAACGTAATGTATTTGAAAATCTTTACTTCCATTTCTTTTAGAGCTATAATGCACACTAAAGGATGCTATAAAAGAACATTTTACTTGCAGTAAGTGTTCTCTGCATCATATTCTCCAGGAGCCTGATAACCAAAGAGTTCAGGCATAGAATAACCTTCTTTATAAATGTCAAAAAAAATTAGGTACATGGTACACATTTTAAGAAAACTTTTAAGTAATCGAAAATTTAATTTGAAATCTATCATAAAAGTCAGTCATATTCTTACTAATACTGTTTCATATGGATATACACTTGGGCCTGTGGCCATACCACTTCTACCTAAAACCTCATCAGGTTTTGTAAACTGAACAAAATTGAACTGGGTCCATAGGGATTAGGACTTCTAATGGAAACAAAACAAACCAATTAGAACTGGGATGGGAAAATGTGTGGTTGATTGTTTGTCACCTAGGTAAATCACTGTGTTACACATAAATTCAATTCCTCAGAAGACAAAGATGAGCTACAGAAGGATTTGATACTTCACCTAGGTTGTCTAGAATCATTTATAAATATTTTGTCCAGGTTCATGGTCTTAACTCAAGCTGACTTGCAGGCCAAGTTCCCTGGCCAAACGGTGCCCCTGGATTTCCTCTGTGGATGGTCAGCTCAGCCTGCTGCCCTCTCTGCTTGAGTGTCACTAAGCCATGTGGCTGACAGGATCTTGGTGCTCCAGCCGAGTGTCAGTCCTGAGACTCTGAGGTGGAGGAGATGAGTTCAGCCATTGGCCCAGCAGATACCTCCCAGCCCCACATAGTATCAAATGGTGAAAGATCTCCCCAAGATCTCCGTCTCAATGCTAAGACCCAGCTCAACTCAAGGACCAGCAAGTTACAGTGCTGGACACCCTATGCCAAACAATGAGCAAGAGAGGAACACATCCCCACCCATTAGCAGAGTGGTCACCTAAAATCATAATAAGTTAACAGACACCCCCAAACACACCATCAGACGTGGTCCTGACCACCAGAAAGACAAGATCCAGCATTATCCACCAGAACACAGGTACCAGTCCCCTCCACCAGAAATCCTACAAAACCCACTGAAACAACCTTACCCACTGGGGGCAGACACCAAAAACAAAGGGATCTATGAACCTGCAGCCTGTGAAAAGGAGACCTCAAACACAGTTAGTTAAGCAAAATGAGAAGACAAAGAAATACACAGCAGATGAAGGAGTAAGTGAAAAACCCACTAGACCAAAAAACTGAATAGAAAATAAGCAGTCTACCTGAAAAAGAATTCAGAGCAATGATGGTAAAGATGATCCAAAATCTTGGAAATAGAATGGAGAAAATAAAAGAAACATTTAACAAGGACCTAGAAGAACTAAAGAGCAAACAAACAGTGATGAACAACACAATAAATAAAATTGAAAATTATCTAGAAGAAATCAATAGCAGAATAACTGAGGCAGAAGAACGGAAAAGTGACCTGGAAGATAAAGTAGTGGAAATAACTGCTACAGAGTAGAAAAAACAAAAAAGAATGAAAAGAATTGAGGACAGTCCCAGAGACCACTGGGACAACATTAAATGCACCAACATTCGAATTATAAGGGTCCCAGAAGAAGAAGAGAAAAAGAAAGGGACTGAGAAAATATTTAAAGAGATTGTAGTTGAAAACTTCCCTAATATCGGAAAGGAAATAGTCAATAAAGTCCAGGAAGCGCAGAGAGTCCCATACAGGATAAAGCCAAGGAGAAACAAGCCACCACTCAAAATAATCAAACTATCAAAAATTAAATACAAAGAAAAATATATTAAAAGCAACAAGGGAAAGGCAACAAATAAAATATAAGGGAATCCTCCATAAAGTTAAAAGCTGATATTTCAGAAGAAGCTTTGTAAGCCAGAAGGAAGTGGTAGGTCATATTTAGTGATGAAAGGGAAAAACCTACAACCAAAATTACTCTACCCAGCAAGGATCTCATTCAGACTTGGTGGAGAAATTAAAACCTTTATAGACAAGCAAAAGCTAAGAGAATTCAGCAGCACCAAACCAGCTTTACAACAAATGCTAAAGGAACTTCTCTAGGCAGGAAACACAAGAGAAGAAAACGACTTACAAAAAACAAACACAAAACAATTAAGAAAATGGAAATAGAAACATACGTATCCATAAATACCTTAAATGTAAATGGATTAATGGCTCCCAACAAAAGACATAGACTGGCTGAATGGATACAAAAACAAGACCCATATATATGCTGTCTACAAGAGACCCACTTCAGACTTAGGGACACATATAGACTGAAAGGGAGGGGATGGAAAAAGATATTCCATCCAAATGGAAATCAAAAGAAAGCTGGAGTAGCAATTCTCATATCAGACAAAATGGACTTTAAAATAAAGACTATTACAAGGGACAAAGTAGGACACTACATAATGATCAAGGGACTAATCCAAGAAAAAGATATAATAATTGTAAATATTTATGCACTCAACATAAGAGCACCTCAATACATAAGGCAAATGCTAACAGCCATAAAAGGGGAAATCGACAGTACCACAATCATAGTAGGGGATTTTAACACCCCACTTTCACCAATGGACAGATCATCCAAAATGAAAATAAATACGGAAACACAAGCTTTAAATGATATATTAACAAGACGGAGTTAATGGATATTTATAGGACATTCTATCCAAAAACAACAGAATACACTTTCTTCTCAAGTGCTCATGGAACATTCTCCAGGATAGATCATATCTTCAGTCACATATCTGCCTTGATAAATTTAAGAAAATTAGAATTGTATCAAGTATATTTTCCAACCGCAACGTTATGAGACTAGATATGAATCACAGGAAAAACATTGTAAAAAATAAACACATGGAGGCTAAACAGTACACTACTAAATAACCAAGAGATCACTGAAGAAATCAAAGAGGAAATCAAAAAATACCTAGAAACAAATGACAATGAAAACACGAAAGCCCAAAACCTATGAGATGCAGCAAAAGCAGTTCTAAGAGGGAAGTTTATAGCAATACAATCCTACTTCAAGAAAAAAGAAAAATCTCAAATAAACAACCAAATTTTACACCTAAAGCAATTAGAGAAAGAACAACAACAAAAAAACCCCCAAAGGTAGCAGAAGGACACAAATCATGAAGATCAGATCATAAATAAATGAAAAAGAAATGAAGGAAACAGAAGCAAAGATCAATAAAACTAAAAGATGGTTCTTTGAGAAGGTAAACAAAATTGATAAACCCCTAGCCTGACTCATCAAGAAAAAAAGGGAGAAGACTCAATACAACAGAATTAAAAATGAAAAAGGAGAAGTAAAAACTGACACTGCAGAAATACAAAGGATCTTGAGAGATTACGACAAGCAACTATAGGTCAATAAAATGGACAACCTGGAAGAAATGCACAGATTCTTAGAAAAGGACAACCTCCCGAAACTGAACCTGGGAGAAATAGAAAATATAAACAGGCCAATCACAAGCACTGAAATTGAAACTGTGATTCAAAATCTTCCAACAAACAAAAGCCAAGGACCAGATGGCTTCACAGGTGAGTTCTATCAAACATTTAGAGAAGAGCTAACACCTAACTTTCTAAACTCTTCCAAAATATAGCAGAGGGAGGAACACTCCCAAACTCATTCTATGAGGGCACCATCACCCTGATACCAAAACCACGAAAAGATGTTACAAAAAAAGAAAACTACAGGCCAATATCACTAATGGACATAGATGCAAAAATCCTCAACAAAATACTAGAAAACAGAATCCAACAGCACATTAAAAGGGTCATACACCATGGTCAAGTGGGGTTTATCTCAATAATGCAAGAATTCTTCAGTATATGCAAAGCAATCAATGTGATACACCATATTAAAAATTTGAAGGATAAAAACCATATGATAATCTCAATAGATGCAATAAAAGCTTTTGACAGAATTCAACACTCATTTATGATAAAATTCTTCAGAAAGTAGGCCTAGAGGGAACTTACTTCAACATAATAAAGACCATATATGACAAACCCACAGCCAACATTGTTCTCAATGGTGAAAAACTGAAACCATATCCACTAATATGAGGAACAGTACAAGGTTGCCCACTCTCACCAATATTATTCAACATAATTTTGGAAGTTTTAGCCACAGCAATCAGAGAAGTAAAAGAAATAAAATGAATCCAAATCAGAATAGAAGTAAAACTGTCACAGTTTGCAGATGACATAATACTATACAGAGAGAATCCTGAAGATGCTACCAGAAAAATACTAGAGCTAATCAATGAATTTGGTTAAGTAGCAGGATTCACAATTAATGCACAGAAATCTCTTGCATTCCTATACACTAATGATGAAAAATCTGAAAGTGAAATTAATGAGACACTCCCATTTACCACTGCAAAAAAAAAGAATAAAACACCTTGGAATAAACCTACCTAAGGAGACAAAAGACCTGTATACGGAAAACTATTTGACACTGATGAATGAAATTAAAGATAATACAAAGAGATGGAGAGATATACCATGTGTTTGGATTGAAAGATTCAACATTGTGAAAATGACTCTACTACCCAAAGCAATCTACAGATTCAGGGTAATCCATATCAAACTACCAATGGCATTTTTCACAGAACTAGAACAAAACGTTTCACAATTTGTATGGAAGCACAAAAGACCCTGAATAGCCAAAGCAATCTTAAGAAAGAAAAATGGAGCTAGAGAAATCAGGCTCCTGGACTTCAGACTATACTACAAAGCTACAGTAATCAAGACAGTATGGTACTGGCCCAAAAACAGTAATATAGATCAATGGAACAGGATAGAAAATCCAGAGATAAACCCACACACTTATGGTCACCTTATCTTTGATAAAGGAGGCAAGAATATACAATGGAGAAAAGACAGCCTCTTCAATATTTGGTGCTGGGAAAACTGGACAGTTACATGTGAAAGAATGAAATTAGAACACTCCCTAACACGGTTCAAAAAAAAAAAACAAAACTCAAAACGGATTAAAGACCTAAATGTAAGGCCAGACACTATAAAACTCTTAGAGGAAAACATAGACAGAACACTCTGTGACATAAATCACAACATATGACATAAATCCTTTTTGACCCACCTCCTAGAGAAATGGAAATAAAAACAAAAATAAACAAATGGAACCTAATGAAACTTAAAATCTTTTGCACAGCAAAGAAAACCATAACGAGATGAAAAGACAACATGAAGAATGGGAGAAAATATTTGCAAACAAAGCAACTGACAAAGGATTAACCTCCAAAAAATACAAGCAGCTCATGCAGCTCAATATCAAAAAAACCAACAACCCAATTGAAAAATGGACAGAAGACCAAATAGACATTTCTCCAAAAAGATATACAGATTGCCAACAAACACATGAAACGATGCTCAACATCACTAATCATTAGAGAAATGCAAATCAAAACTACAATGAGGTGTATCACCTCACACCAGTCAGAATGGCCATCATCAAAAAGTCTACAAACAATAAATGCTGGAGAGGGTGTGGAGAACAGGGCACCCTCTTGCACTGTTGGTGGGAATATAAATTGATACAGCCAATATGGAGAACAGTATGGAGGTTCCTTAAAAAACTAAAAATAGAACTACCTTATGACCCAGCAATCTCACTGCTGGGTATATACACTGAGAAAATGATCATTCAAAAAGAGTCATGTACAACAATATTCATTGCAGCTCTGTTTACAATAGCCAGAACATAGAAGCAACCTAAGTGTCTATTGACAGATGAATGGTTAAAGGAGATGTGGCACATATATACAATGGAATATTACTCAGCCATAAAAAGAAACGAAATTGAGTTATTTGTAGTGAGGTGGTTGGACCTACAGACTGTCACACAGCATGAAGTAAGTCAGAAAGAGAAAAACAAACACTGTATGCTAACACATATATATGGAACCAAAAAAAAAACCAAAATGGTTCTGAGGAACCTAGGGGCAGGACACGAGTATAGATGCAGACGTAGTGAATGGACTTGATGACACAGGGAGGTTGAAGGGTAAGCTGGGACGAAGTGAGAGAGTGGCATAGACATATATACACTACCAAATGTAAAATAGATGGTTACTGGGAAGCAGCCGCATAGCATAGGGAGATCAGCTCGGTGTTTTTTGTCCACCTAGAGGAGTGGGATAAGGAGGGTAGGAGCGAGATACAAGAGGGAGGAGATTTTGGGATATATGTATATGTA
Organism: Balaenoptera borealis; assembly: GCF_965194805.1. Taxonomy (NCBI): domain Eukaryota; kingdom Metazoa; phylum Chordata; class Mammalia; order Artiodactyla; family Balaenopteridae; genus Balaenoptera; species Balaenoptera borealis. Next base: position 34,934,378 of record NC_138875.1, read on the forward strand.
AAGCTGATTCACTTTCTTATACAGCAGAAACTAACACACCATTGTAAAACAATTATACTCCAAGAAAGATGCTAAAAAAAATAAAAAATAAAACAAATAAATATTTTGTCCAGGGTCCTGTAAAATAGACGAGTTTGATGTGTTGTAACAATGCCTTAATTCTAAGGAGCCATTTAAAGTTATTATCTTGGGGACCAGGTGTATGCAGTGGGGAGAAAAGAACAGGGTAGTCCAGTCAACAGGCATGCCACTCATCCATTCTTTCATCCTTTCAGTCTCCCAACATTGATTCAGATTAATCAAATATTTATTGAGCACTTACTATACATCATGCTCCATAAGTAGCTTTCAAATTATACCGATGAACAAGACTGATGGACTCTAATGACAAGAAAGATGGTTTTGTAAAGTGAATTTTTTCACTTCATGAGTAATGTAATCAGGCATAAACATGTCAAGGTTAGTAGAGTTCTTCCATTCATGACATGATCACACTCCACAGCTAGAGGCATGAGAACTGTAATCTCTTAGTACTTGGTTCTCAAATTTTGAGATGTCATAGGAAAACTGCAACCCAATCCAGGCCTACCAATCAGAATGCGAATGGTTAAGGATGGGCAGCAGAGCAGGAGGAAGCAATTTTCCCTGATGATTCTAATGAACTGTGTGATAAGCCCTGCTCTATTTGGAGGGGCTGGTACTAGCTGGACAGAAATATTTATCCTAGCTTTAAAGGCTAAAGTTCCTGGAGTGTCCTCAACAGGAGAGGAAGAGTGAATTGGGGGAGTGATAAAATGAGATTCAAGGCAGACATACTATGTGTGTTAGTTTAGCTGAGGAATAGAGGAGAAAAGAAGATAGCTGTAAATTCCTCCAAAGAAGCTACACCGATAGGTAGGAAGAAGTTATTAAGCCTCACCTTGTGACTGAGTTTGCTCACCAGTTCCTCTTTCCTGACAATGGATTGGAAACTGAGGTGGTTTGGGTCTACCTAAGGTGCTTCTGTTGGATATAGTTCACGTGAAAAACAAAGATTGGAAGGATGAGGCTTCAGCAGACCACTCAACACTTCTGTATGTTCAGCATTTCAGAGATCACTCTCAAGTCTGTTTAGAGAGTTTGAACTACTGCAGTGGTTAAGAGAGCTATTTAGAGGAGGGTGCTATAGCCCAGTGCCAAGTGCTGGCTTCAGGGTCACAGATCTGGTTTGAATCCCAGTTCTAACACTATGTAACCATGTGGCTTTAGTGAAAGTTACCTAATGTCACTAAGCCCCAGTCTCCTCACCTTAAAAAAATAAAAGAAAAGAACTGGGAACTGGGAAAATAAAATATTTTTTCTAAAGTGCTTGGAACAAAGTAAATGGTAACTATCTTTAAGCCTCTCTCCCTTCCATTAACAATAAAATGTATTCTTTAGGTGACTGTTATGCAAAAGTTAGTCCAATAAATTACTGGTGAATTAAATGATTACACTAACCTCTTTGCATTTACATACTTTTACCAGTGTAAACAAATATGATCACACTTCTTGTTGACTGACAGGTAATAGAGATGTATAATTCAAGCACCTTGAATGTGGCTGTATTTTGATGATAGCTGAGAAGTGTCCTTTGGCAGAGCAGGTACCATCAGTTTGTAAATCATCAAAGAAAGGAGCAGGGTAAAATGTTTGATGAGATTTTCATGGCATTATCATATAGATTACAACATAAAGAAGAGTTTGAATATATCTGAAGAAGTGTTTCAGGATTTACATAATGAATTAAAATAAAAAGGCAGACTTAGGTCTGAATACTTTAACCAACATTCATCCATACCAGAGTCAATGGTCCTCAGTGAATTCCATCTGCATTAAAGGGACCTGATATGTCTTGTTAATGGTGTTAATGGTGGAAGAATATCTAAAATTGAGAAATAACAGAATGTTCTTAACCTTTAGAAGGACAGATAAATGGAAGGGACTCAGTAACTCAACTGTCTCTAAATGCTGTAAAATCTTAGATCTCTTAGGTAAATTGTGTAGGCAGGCCATTGGCTAGATTGTGGAAAATAATAAATTGGGTCATTACAAGTCCTAAACACTTCCTTTTAAAATTGCCTCCCTCCCCAAATACCCATAGAATTGTCTTGTGAACCTCTCTTGATTCCCATTGTAGATCTCTCAAATCAGCTATTTTCATCCCAGCTGAATCTTTTATAATCCTCCAACTTCGTTAAAATTTATCTAATTTATAGGATAAATCTAACCATAGATTTTATGTCAACCAAAAATTGAGGTTGCTGATATACATGGATGTCAACCTACAGGGAGAACATTTGCATTTGAATGTTTGTCTTATGCAGGGCTGACTGATGCAGAAACTTCTAACTGCAGGGAGTTACACTTTTGGAGATCAATTAGGGATGTAGGCATGTTTTAAATGCCCCTGATAATACACAGCCACATTCTCATCCAATATGTAGAGCTAGACCTAGATTTGAGATAAGACATGGGCTGAATAACCTGCTTTTTTTTTTATATGGAGTAGTTGGCCAGGAGTGATCTATTCATTGATAATGTGCTTTCTTTGGTAAAGTGATTGCTCTACCATGAGAAAAGGGATGACCTTCTTGCCTGGATGGAGGACAAGCTGGCTTACATGGGCACACGAAATAGCTACACCTAAGACCCAGGAAGGGGTGCTGTCAATCAAACTGGTTACACTGAACCTGAGGGGAAAACCAGAGGCAGAAATTAGCACTACTTAAAGTCCATTTATGGCTACCTAATAGGCCCAAATATCAGTAAGAGGGTCTCTCAACAAATGAAAAATTATGGGTCTCAAAAAAATGTGGAGATTGGGAGGCATGATAATGGTAAAGAGCCTTCTTAGAAGAGGCCACAGAGTTAGCTTCATTGAGTATGTTTGCTCTTGATAGAGGGTGTGATTACCAAGTCACAGGGTAGAACTAGGTCATCTCTTTCACTTCTGTGAATCATTTTCTTTGTGATCTGAAGGTTACAGTCAATGCCTTAAAAAATAAATAAATAAATAACATGCTCTTTACTTGGAGCTCACCAAGCAGATGTATAATTTTTCAGATTTGTTTTTGTGCAATTGTAATGTGTTGGTAAGAAATACTCTAAGCACTCATTTCACAAATACACCTGCACAGCTTATATGTTTAACATTCTGACATTCCTAACAGGTGTCACTTGTCTTTAAATTTGGTTTGTTATAAGGATTAAATTACTCAATATTATCTGGGTCATTACTTGCTATATACTCATGTATTTCCTTAATTTTTTTTTTACTAGTGAACTGCTATTGCTCTTTTTTTTATTAATAAAGCTTCCAAATGATTAAGTCTAATCCTGTAGGAAGATTTTAAGTATTTTCAAAGGGAGGCATTATTTGTAAACTCCTTGGTATCTAAAGAGCACCAAAATTGGTTCTTTTTATAGCATGTATTCAATATATATTTGCTTTGGATAGCAGATGCCTGATTGATATCTGTTGCAAATAGCCAGTACTTAACCTATCATTGCTCAGTGAGTGTCCAGGAATGACAGGAACTTGGGTTCAAATCCTGCCTCTGGCATTAAAATTAATCAATGAAGTCTTGTATTTTATGATGTCAGTAGCATTCATCCTCTGCCTCTTCTTGAATGGCTCTCTGTAGCTTCCAGAATACAGTATGGTCTTCACCTCTGGTATTTGAGGACCACCCTTAACTGATCCAAAACAATATCTTCAAACTTAACTCATCTACTCCCCAATGCATATGCTTAATCAAGTCATCGTAGAGTCTTTAGCATTCTTTAAACAACCATGTTTACTTCCATTGCCATATCATCAATCACATAGAAGCAGTATGGTGCACTGGAACAGTACTGACTTTAAAGCAAGATAGATCAGTTCCAAGGTGTGTCACATGTTTTATACACTAGGTTGATGAATATTGACTTTCAGGGTTGTGATGAAGATCAAAGATAAGATACAATGTGTCTAGCATAAGATGTAGACAAAACAACCTAATAAATGCAAATCTATTTATGAGAACAGAAGGTAGAAAATAAGGTCATATCGAGATAACTTAGGTATGTGGCTACCTAAGTTAGAGAAAAGCACTGCACACACAGCCTCCCCTTCCTTTTTTACTCACACAAATTTCTTTCCAGCTCAGCTCAAATCTCAAATCTTCTGAACTCAATGGTTTTCATAATGCATTCTTATATTGATTTACATTGCTCTAATTACTAAAGTTAAATAAGAGCTCAAAATGCTGATAGATTCAGTATAAACTTTTTTTTTTTTTTTTGCGTATCGACAAGAAAGATGATCCAAAAGAAACACTTGGCTGTTCCAAGAATCTAATTCACATGCTTTCTATAAAAATGAAAGAATTCATAAAATTATATAAATCAGGAAAACAAAAGGAAAAAAGGGAAAAGAAAAGTCTCATTTTGAGACCTTGATAAACTTATTTCCATTTATCAAGCATCTAGTATTTGTTGGATTTTCCTTCATTTCCTGTTGCTTAGTTTCAGACCTTTGGTTTCTTGAATAAAGTTGGAAGATTGTGGTCTGATCAATTGTAGCAGAGCGAAAAGGAGTCCTAAGGTAATTTTCAGGTAAGTTGAAGCAAGAAATACAAAGCAAAACTCTCTAAAGTATATAACTCTCTAAATAAAGCATTTTTAGGGTCTAAAGTCTCTAGGTGATGCCCCCAATTCCCAACTAGATTGTGTATAGAGAACTGTCCCAAGCACAGGAATTCTAAAGAAGAAAATGAGACTGCATAACTCCTGACCTTCACCTCATCCCCTTCCCTTTTAAAGATGGGGCTGAGGCTCCTCATATAGACTCTGCCCCAGATGAGGAAGAACAATCAATGTCCCAACTACAAGAGGTTTTCCTAGGGTTAATCTTACTAGTTATTGAAAGCCACCCAGGACAATTGCTATTCACTCTTTTCTTAAAGGAGAGAGGACTCCAAATTTTACCATCATCTATTTTCCCAAAACTGTGGTCACTCACATTACAATTTCACTTTCATCTAACTTCAGGGAGGCAGTGGTTACACAGACAAGCAAGCAGGCAAACAAAGAAAAAAATGTAAGGCAATCAAGGTCTCACAGTTGGAACACTTTGCGGCAAAATGATGATAAGTCATGTCACCCAGATGTCTTGCTTGCCTTACTGTCACCTCACTTTTTTTCCTTTTTTATTCATTTTTCAACGTTTTAATAAATAACTGAAAACCTGTACGTTCATCAATTGCTTTAATTTTTCTGGATTCTGCAATCCAGATTTTTATATGAATAAGCTCTAATTAACAGCCACAACAAGACTACAAATGTCGATGTATTGCACACTACAGATTTTATTATTTTTTATTGTAATAGTTTCTTGCATTTGGTGAATGGGACAGATTTTATAAAGGGAAAGAGAGAACCCAGGCAGACATGTCTGTTCAGAGGAATTTAAAATAAGCATAATTCCAGTTCTATCCTTTAAGAGTGGAGAGTATTGTACTACTCATCAGCCAGTACATTTGACTGTGAAGTTGAAGACAGGAATATTTAATTACTATCAGTAAAGAGAAACCCAGTGAAGAGTGTTTGTGTCAGTTAGATGCCAATGAAACTAAGCCTTTCTTAGATGGAGAGGATCGATTTAATTTTTTTCCCCTTCTCCAGATTTTTGCTATGACAGAATGACATACCCTTCATTCAGCCACTCAAGCAAAAGAATGGCTGACAATCCAATGAAGGTCAAATAGTTTTCCAGTCAGTTGACGCTGTTTCAGACCAACTTAACACTCCTCAACAAAATGGCTGGAGAAAAAGTTTGGCTCTGAAGACCTTAAGGGGTACCTTTCTGGAGACAACCTGCCCTCACTTCCTCTGTCCCCAAAATACACACTTAAAGAGAACTTTCCAGTGGGTGGTTTTACTTTCTCACAAGATCCCACCCTTTCCTTTGTGTGAAGTTGAAACATCTTGTGACTTTCATTCTACAATGCTGACACTTTCCTGGTCTCGCACCATTGTTGGGCTCTGGCTTTATTTCTCATCAATGTCAGTGCTCCCAGGGAATTAGTTTTTCTCTTTCCCTGAATGAACGAATGCTTTCCCTAAATGAAATCTGGAAATATATGGCTTTTCTAATAAAGTCATAAGGGAGGACTCTCCAGGAGGTGGGAACATTTACATAAAACAAAATCTCAAAGAGACTAGCGAGTCATTCTGTTCCAAGCTCTATTAACAGGCCAGAAGAGCTTCTTGCCTCTGACCTCTGATTCTTTAGACTGTACATTTTTCAATATAGCTTCACATTCTTGAGAGGTACACTGAAGGGAGAAAGTCAGGGAGGATTTTGCCAAATATCATCTAGTGTGCAAAAATCTGACAAAGGCCAATAGGCAGCTGAGTATAGAAGATCTTCTCATTTTGGGGTATATAATCCTAGACATTATTAGCTGAAGTTAGTGGGTTCTTGAAGTTTTATTTTTGTTGTCTTGAAAAGCCGCCTGCCAGCCAGCCTGAGTCAGCACAAATCCCATTTGGCTGTTTGGCCCCTAGGACCCTCTCCAGACTCTAATTCCTCTACCAGCCTCTGGAAAGATATGTCTTCTATTTTTACCCTCTTCTTTCCAAATTTTTCCACTTTAAAAATGTGAAGAATTAGTGGATTCTTTTAAAATGTCTGTCAAGGTAAAGAACAGCAATGTATAACAGTGTGTTTTGCATTTATCTAAAGCAATTTCACACATATTTACTCATTCATGCCTTTGCTCCTTCTTTTACAGATTAGAACATGTATTATAATTGATATATACTTGATATATAAATTTTTTTAGAAGACCTGAGTGGTTGCATTATTTGCACATTATTTGCATTAACCTTATAAGTCATCAATAAATCAACACATGGGTAGAACTTCCTAACTCCTTTGATGGGATTTGTTCTACTACGTGTTTATAGTGCCTCTCTGTTTTCAAGTCTAGTTAAGTATTATTGATTGAAGAAGTCACTCTTCAAGTGAGCTGTTATTAACTCTAGTTATACCCAACACTAAGATGAGGAATATGGCCCCCACTGAAGGAGAAAGAGATTAAGGAAAATAACAACAGATCTGCTGGATAAAAGCTGCCAATGGTAGAAATTATGTAATTTAGTAAATCGTAACTCTACCACTTTAAAAAAGCAATGTAGTATTTGTAACTGAGCTTACCAAATAACCTCAATTTCTCTACTAAGTTGGAATTGCTTGGATATCAATATTACAATATACCATTGAAGTGAAGAAAATGTTAAGTTTAAAAGATGATTGTGCTGGTTGATTTGGGTTTTGTGAATGTACTACACATGTGAATAAACCTGGAGTGCTCTACTGCTTCTGTGGCTGCAGCCACAGAATCTGGTCAATGACCTTATGTCTTTTCAGGTAGACCTAACATGGAAGGCGCAAACACAGATATGAATTTAGTTCTGTTTGCACCATTTTCTAGCAGTGTAACTGTAAGCATATTACTTAATCACCCTCAGCTTGTTTTCACATTTATAAAATAAGGAAAAGAAAACCTGCCTGCAGTGGGAGAATTAAGTAAAATAATTCACATACAGGCGTTAGTGTTTAATAAATACATGGTAGTATTATACTACTATTTTATTTTCTCTGTGTTTTCTTCCTTTTTCCACAAAGACAAAGAAGGTAAAGCAGCTAAGAAATATTGACACCACTAGTGTGAGTGAACAGCCTTTTTCTAGACTTGCCTTTGGATACAGTGCTCTGATCTTGAATCTTCCCCCAACTGACTCAAATCATGGGCTACTCAGTTTATTAGTTATGTACCCCATTGCACCACGATGCAAAATTACTGAGAATGTGAAGGTCAGTAGTCAGTAAAATTCTAAGTAATGTGTTGAGTCAGGGGGGATATGTACTGTTTTTTAATCCAGGTGAAATCAGTCTAAAATAATTTTGTACTTTTAAAAACACAAAAATCACAAAAAATGAAGCCTTGTTTGTCAGAAATGCTAAAGTACATAGGATGCAAGCAGGGACTAAGAAGAAAAAGATGGCCTGACTTTAGATGCTGAAAATACCTGAGGCTCGTTTATATATGAGAACACTAAATTTTGTCTCTGCCCCAAAGCCCCAAATTCCTGCAGCATATATCTAATTTTATTGTTTTGCTTTGTTTCTGTTCAAATGTTCAAATCTCCCCTTTCTTTTAGAAACTGTCACATCCCACTCAACCAGTCACATCCTACTCCACCAGTCACATGACCACCATTGGAACTGCCATGTGAGTATAAATATGGTACAACTCCAGGTGACATCTCCCACATTGCCTGTGTATAGTTTATAATGTAAATGGTATGCCATATGATTATGCAAGCAGTGGCCCTGGTACAATATGAGCCTGCCGTTGACCACAATTTGTTGATCCAGGAATTTACACATGATTCAAGAATTAAAAGATACCAAAAGTCCTATTATCCCAAACTACTAAAACCCATTAATCCAACATAGTTCTTCCTTTCCTAAGGTTTGGATATTCAAAACCTGCTTGGATACTCTGATAAATCCTAATATCTTTCTGGTAGTTTCTCTCTTGCTGCATGAGGTAGCAAGATTCAACTTTCCTCAACCTGAGTAAAGCAACGAAGAACCTAGACTGATAAACCATTCTAACCTCACATTCACACCCTCACACAAACCAGACATGTGGAGCAGATGTACTGCCTGTCCATTTTTCAAGACCCAGATCATTATGACTGAGGATGTAGGCTCTGGGTTTAAATTTTCTTTACCTACATCCTGATACCACCATTTATCCAAACGGCATTGTGCAAAATACTTAATATCAGCACCTCAGTTTCTTCATCTGTAAAATAAGAATAATAGTAACTGTTGCGGTTGTTGAGAGGGTGAAACATTTGTACATATCCTAATTTGCTCTTTATAGTGTCAGTTGTTATTATTCAGACCCTGTGAAGTCGTCTGAAATATCTCCCGTAAATCCTCCAAATCTCCATTTGGTATAATTACATTTTGTGTGTGTGTGTGTGTGTGCTGTCAATTTCTCCTGAACTCTCTTCCATTAAATGTCTTAATACATTGTTTTACAATTACAATTACTTATGTATCCATCTCCCTTTCCTATTTGTGATGTCCTTGAGGGGCAAGGCCCGTGTCTATTTCACTTTTACCCAGAATGCCCAGCTAGAACAATGTCTGCCAAATAACAGTGCTCAATAAATACATTTGATAAAAGATAATTAACAAAATTAATGAAAGACTACAATACAAAATCACATTCAGCTGTTTATAATTATGTTTTTTTCCTCTCTCATAATTGATCCAAATGTTTCTCCATTCATGCACTTATTTGGAAGATTTGTAGGTAGAAAGCTACAATGTGGTATGTTCTGTGGAAATATAAAATGAATAACAATCTCTATCCTCTAAAGCAGCTGCAATACAAGAGGGGATAAAGCAGGTACCCAAATTGCTGTAATATAAAGTGGAAGGTGATGGGTTTCATAATAGAGGCACTAGGAAATTGCTATAAGATCTAGAAGATGTAGAGATCATTTTAGGCTGCAAACTTGAAAAAGTCTTCAAGGAGGAAGTGCATGTGAGGTAGTTCTTAGAGAAATGAGTATGCTTTCAATAGACTGAGAAAATATTTCCTCATATCGGAAAGGTCTGCAGGTTAATGAATTTCTGCTAAGTATGACTATTACTGACAGTTCCTGTCTGTCAAATGAATGCAACCACAGTCTTTGGCTTGGGTTTGATAAGGGTAGAGGTCAGGCGGAGAGATCTGTGTTTGCTTAGGCTTCTACTTTCCCAATGAGCCACATTAACACTACCTAAATCTCTCTGCAGATTGAAAAACTTGGTCTGTTTTAGTTTCACTCTGAACAGAAATCAATACTGTAAAAATAATTTTGATATCCATTATGAACAATGATTATGCAATTGACATTTTCTTTGAGTTGTTTCCTTAATGTAGTTCTTTGCAGGAAAAAAATCACTATCTGGGATTCTACCTAGGATTATTCCTAAGAAGGAATTATCATTCAACACATATTTACTGAGTGCCTACTATGTAACAGACATGCCCTCCATTGGATTTTTTTGGTCAAGCATATTTGATTGAGATATAATTTATGCTCAATGAAATGCACATTTTTAGAGTGTGGTTTCATCGGTTTTAACAAAAGCATGCATCTGTGTATCCCACGCCTCTGTCAAGATATAGAACATTTTATCACCCCAGAAAGTTTTCCTACCCTGTAAGTCCCCATCCCCTGAAAACAACTATTCATCTGATTTCTCTTACCATAGATTCATTTTGCCTTGGAAACAGAATCATGGAAACAGAATCATGCTGTATTCTTTTGTGTCTTATTGGAAACAGAATCTTGGAAACAGAATCATGCTGTATTCTTTTGTGTCTTATTCTTTCACTCAATATACTTTTTTGAGATTCATCTATGTTGCTTCATATATCAGTAGTTCCTTTTTATTGCTACATATTATTCCTTTGTGTGAATAAAACATAATGTATTTTTAATATGTTTTTCTACTGCTGGGCATTTGAATTGTTTTACATTTTAGCTATTATGACTAAAGTTGCTTTGCACATTATTGACAAATTATGACTTTTAGCTATTATGACTAAAGTTGCTTTGCACGTTCTTTACAAAATTTTTTATGGACATAACATTTCTTTTGGGTAAATACCTAAGAATGAGATTGTTAGATCATAGAATATATGTATGTTTAACTTTATGAGAAATTGCCAGATCTATTTCCAAAGTGTTTGAACAATTTTACAATTCTACTAGCAAAGTTTGAGAGCTCTGGTTGCACAACATTCTTTCCAACTAACATCTGGTATTGTCAATTTTTTTTTTAACTTTTATTTTATATTGGAGCATAGTTGATTAACAATGTTGTGTTAGTTTCAGGTGTACCTAATTAAACTCAAAAGCTTTTGCACAGCAAAGGAGACCATAGACAAAATGAAAAGACAACCCACAGAATGGGTGAAAATATTTGCAAATGATGCAACTGACTATTTATAATTTTTGCCATTTTGGTGGGTGAATAACATTGTCTCATTGAGATTTCATTTTACATTTCACTGATAAGAAGTAATGTTGAGTGTTTTTTCATGCTCTTATTATAGATTTGTATATCTTCATTTATGAACTGCCTGTTAAAATTCTTCACACATTTTTAAAATTGGGTTGTTTTTTTACATTGACTTTTCTAGGTTGTTCATTCTGGACAAATCCTTTATCACACATACGTATTACAATTTTTTTTTTTTTTCTCAATATGTGGTTTACCTTTTCATTTTCTTAACAATGTTTCTTAATGAAAGGACTTTTTAATTTTGATAAAGTAAAATGTATCAGATTTTAATTATGGTTATGTTTGCTATGCTGTAAGAAATCGTTGCCCACCTTATGATCTCCTATGTTTTCTTCTAGAGCTTTATATATTTAACTTTAAGTTTAGCACTATAAGCCATCTAGAATTTAATTTTGTGTGGTGTTAAGTTAGAGGTTGAGTTCTGTCTCTCTCTCTTTTCCCTATATCTGTGCAGTTGTTCCCAAAGAGTTTTTGAATGTTTCTTTTTCTTCATTGCATTGCTTTGACATTCTGAAATCAATAGAATGGATATTAATGGGTCTATTTTTGAAATTACCATTCTCTTCCATGAATCTACTTGCATTTCTTTATGTTATAACACATTGCTTAGATTAATATAGATTGACCTGAATATCAGTAACATATCCTCCAAATTTGTTCTTTCTCAAGATTACTTTGCTCACATTAGGTCCCTTGCATTTCCAAATAAATTTTATTTTTTTATTTTTATTTTTTTACACATCTTTATTGGAGTATAATTGCTCCACAATGCTGTCTTAGTTTCTGTTTTACAGCAAAGTGAATCAGCCATATGCATACATATATCCCCATATCCCCTCCCTCTTGAGCTTCCCTCCCACCCTCCCTATCTCACCCCTCTAAGTCATTGCAAAGCACTGAGCTGATCTCCCTGTGCTATGCTGTTGCTTCCTACTAGCTATCTATTTTACATTTGGTAGTGTATATATGTCGATGCTACTCTCACTTCACCCCAGCTTACCCCTCCCCCCATCCCCCCTTGTCCACAAGTCCGTTCTCTATGTCTGTGTCTTTATTCCTGCCCTGCCACTAGGTTCATCAGTACCTTTTTTTTTTTTTTTTTTAATTCCATATATATGCGTTAGCATATGGTATTTGTTTTTCTCTTTCTGTCTCTGTATGGCAAACTCTAGTTCCATCCACCTCGCTACAAATAACTCAATTTTGTTTCTTTCTATGGCTGAGTAATATTCCATTGTATATATGTGCCACATCTTCTTTATCCATTCATCTGTTGATGGACATTTAGGTTGCTTCCATGTCCTGGCTATTGTAAATAGTGCTGCAATGAACATTGTTGTATATGTTTCTTTTTGAATTATGGTTTTCTCAGGATATATGCCCAGTAGTGGGATTGCTGGGTCATATGGTAGTTCTATTTTTAGTTTTTTCAGGAACCTCCTTACTGTTCTCCATAGTGGTTGTATTAATTTACATCCCCACCCACAGTGCGGGAAGGTTCCCTTTTCTCCACACTCTCTCCAGCATTTATTGTTTCTAGATTTTTTGATAATGGCCATTCTGACCTGTGTGAGGTGAAACCTCACTGTAGTTTTGATCTGCATTTCTCTAATGATTAGTGATGTTGAGCATCTTTTCATGTGCCTTTTGGCCATCTGTATGTCTTCTGTGGTGAAACATCTATTTAGGTTTTCAGCCCATTTTTTAATAGGGTTGTTTGTTTTTTTGATATTGAACTCCCCTTCTAGAGTAATGAAAATAAAAACAAAAATAAACAAATGGGACCTAATTAAACTTAAAGGCTTTTGCACAGCAAAGGAAACCATAAACAAGACAAAAAGATAACCCTCAGAGTGAGAGAAAATACTTGCAAATGAAACAATGGACAAATGAGTAATCTCCAAAATAATCAAACAGCTCATGGAGCTCAATACCACATAAATCTTAGACATAGCTTATCAGTTTCCACAAAATGCCTGCTGTGATTTTTGTTTGAGATTGCATTGAATCCATAGACTAATTTTTGGAGAAGAGGCATCCTAATATTGTCATTTCTACTCCATAAATATTTATTTAGAACGTCTTTAATTCTCTCAGCAAAGCTTTTTAAGTTTTCAGTGTGCAGATATTGCACATATTTTGTTAAAGTTATACATTTCTGTTCTATGGATTTTGTTCTATGATAAATAAAATTCTCTACTTAATTTTTAATTCCAATTTTAAAATACTCATAGAATTGCAACTGAATTTTATACATTAATCTTGTTTCTACAACTTTGCCAAATTCACTTATTAATTCTAGTACTACCTTTTATAGATTGTTTTCTACATAAATTATCAGTTGTCTATGAATAAAACACTTTCATATTCCTTCAAATTTATATGCCTCTTCTTTGTTCCTTTTTTTACCGAATATTCTTAAACCTCTAGTACAATGTTAAATAGAAGGTGTGAGAAGTAAACTCCTTTCTTTGTTCTTGATCTTAAATGTGAAGTTAGCTACAGGTTTTGCAAAGTTGCCCTTTATCAGGTCAAACAAATTTCCTTCTATTATAGTTTGCTGATTGTTTATTTCATTTTTTAATCACAAATGGATATCACAGTTTTTCCAATGTTTTTCTGCATCTATTGAGATGGCATGTGAGTTTTTGCTTATTTTTGTTAATGTGGTGTATAACATTGGTATGTTTTTGAATGCTAATCAAACCATGTATTTCTAGAATCAACTTCACTTGGTCATTGTACATTACTCCTTATAAATATTGCTGGATTTAATTGGTAATATATTGTTAATGATTTTTACAGGTTCATGAGGGATTTTGGTCTGTAATTTTGTTTTCTAGAAATGATCTTGTCCAGATTTAGGGTCAGGGTTATGTTGAGCACATAAAATGAAAATGAGTTGGGAAGTATTCCCTTTTCCCTCTAGGTTCTGAGGTTTGAATAGTTTCTATTACCTTGTCTTCAGGTTCACTGAACTTTCTCTTTTGTAGTTTCCATTAACTTTTAGTTTCTATCTATATATATATATAGATCTAGGTATAGATAGAGGCTTACATATATAATTTCAGATATTATATTTTGCAATTCTAGAATTTCCACCTGGATTTTTATATATGATTTCTATTTCTTTATTGAGATATTTCATTTTCCTCCATCATATTCATTTTTTTTTCATTTACATTCTTGAACATAATTGTAATAGCTCTTTTTAAAGCCTTAGTCTGCCAGTTCCATCATCCCAAAGTCTATTTCTCCTGGTTTTTAGTTTTCTTCACATGTCTAGTAAGTTTTAATTGTGTGTCAGATATTATGATTTCTATGTTGTTGAATATCTTTAAAAAATTTTTTCTTTGTATAGTATCAAGTTTCATTCAAGCAGAAAGTTAGTTTATATATAGATCAGCTTGCTTCTTTAAAGGCTTGTTTTTATTTTATTTTTTTATTGAAATATTGTTGATTTACAATATTGTGTTAGTTTCAGGTGTATAGCATAGTGATTCTGTAGTTTTGCAGATTATATTCCATTTTAGGTTATTACAAGATAATGGGTATAATTCCCTGTGCTATACAGCATATCCTTGTTACTTATCTATTTTATATGTGGTAGTTTGTATCTGTGAATCCCATACTCCTAATTTGTCCCTCCCCTCTTTCTTCTTCTCTTTGGTAACCACAAGTTTGTTTTCTATATCTGTGAGTCTGTTTGAAAATATTATGCTTATGAAATAAGTGAGATAGATAAAGACAAACACTATATGCTATCACTTGTATATGTAATTTACAGGCTTGCTTTAAATTAGAATAGGCTGAGTCTAGATTAGCCTTTACTCTAGGATCAGATAAGCTCTGCTCCAAAGGTTTGGTCTTTCTGGGATCGCTACTGAACGTGTTAGCTATTCAACAATTTCTCTTTACTCTGACTGTCAGAGCTCAAAATCTCCCAGTGCTATTTAGCTCCAGTAATTGTTTTGGTCACAATTCCCCCATAACTATTCTTTCCATGGTAGTGCTTTATAGAATTTCATC
This sequence comes from Balaenoptera borealis, assembly GCF_965194805.1. Lineage (NCBI taxonomy): Eukaryota > Metazoa > Chordata > Mammalia > Artiodactyla > Balaenopteridae > Balaenoptera > Balaenoptera borealis. Next base: position 34,949,574 of record NC_138875.1, read on the forward strand.
CTGCACATGCTCTGATTAACATTGATTTAAAGATTCATAGGGACCTTATGTAGGTTTCTGGAGCTTTTCCTCTCTGAAACCATGCTCTGTGAATTTCAGCCACCTTCATAGCCCCAAATTCTATTCTTTGTCTCTTGTTTCATGATGTATGCTCTATTTTAGCTTCTTACATTCTGTGGTCTGGAAAGTGTTTTCAGGAAGAAATACTGGGTAATTCTGGAGCTTGTCTTCTTCAGCAATTGTTATCTTCTTTTGGGCTTATAGTCATGTACTACCTCTTACCCTTCTCTGAAAACAGTATGTTTCATATGTTTTGTCCAATTTTATAATTGAGAAGGGTAGTCTGGTACCCATTATTCCATCATAACTATAGGCAAAAATCTCCATTGGATCTTATAAAATGCCTTGTGAAGACTAGTGACGTGGTCTAGGGTTAGAGAATTATGGCAAATAAAGTAACCAAACATAAATAACCTGGTAGGCTCAAAAGTGAACTTGTAATGGTTAGTTAGACGGAGAATATGGTCACTGGAATCATTATCACATAAAGAACATAAGGATCATATGCTACTTTTTTTTTTTTTTTTTAAACTCTAGCATGTAAAAGCTGTATTAAGGTCTGGAAAACAACAAAAACTCATGTGTCTCATGTGTACTTTTTAGATGGCTCTTCCCTCTAAAATTTGAAAGGCAGCTAAGTCTATTGTATAGTTTGTCATATAAAAATTTAACATCATGATAATTTTATCATAGCATGTCTGTTTAATTTTGCTTTCCATAAGTAGACCAAAATTAGACCTAACCTAGATGTTGTTTAGAGAAATGAAAGTTGCACACTCTGGTATTGGGAATATTTATTTCTTCTAAAGAAAATCAATGGTCCAGTTTACAGGAGTTTAATTCAGCATGCTCCTTCCAAGCTTTATAACTCAGAAATCCCCCCTTCTCACTGTTGTTCCTCTACATGTATAAAGGGTTAAATAGTGTTATTTCTAATGATATTTTCTTACAAATTGGTTTCTAGGGCAGCAAGCCTATTCCTCAAAATAGGACTATTACATACAAATCTTTGGATTCTGCATGTAATGCAGATTTTCAATGTGTCATGATTTTTAAATATGTTGTGCAAAATAGAGTAAAAATGCAGAGCTTTGGTGTTAAATAGATCTGGATTCTAGTCTTGGCATGTGAATTACAAGTTTTGTTACTGGGGGAAATTTATTTTGCTTGTCTCAGACTTGGTTTCTACATCTATAAAATTGAAGTCATGAGAATACCTATCTTGCAAGATAGTCTTGAGAAATAAATTAGGTCACGTATGTAAAACACTTAGTAGAGTGCCACGTACTTGCTAAACACTAAACAGATGTTTACTGTATTTTCAATGCATTAATATAAGTAAATACAATGAGATAACCAGTGGTAAAACAGAAATTTTATATATTTATAAATATTTGTACACATATATTTAAGAACTATTTTCAGCAGTACCAAGTGTGTTGGTTAATTGTATGTGTCAACTAGACTGAGTCACAGGGTCGAACATCATTCTGGGTGTGTCTGTGAGGGTATTTGTCAATGAGGTTAACATTTGAATCAGCAGACTGAGTAGAGCAGATTGCCTACTCTAATGTGGGTGTGCCTTATCCAACTTGCTGAAGACCTAAATGGAACAAAAAGGATGAAAAATAGGGAACTCCTTTTTCCTGACTGCATAAGCTGGGACATCAATCATTTATTGACTTCAGACTTGAACTAGAAAATCTGTTGTTCTTGGATCTCGAGCCTGCTGGTTTTCAAAAGGGAACTACACCATTGGCTATCCTGGGTTTCCAGCTTGCTGACTGCAGATCTTGGGACTTCTCAGCCTCCTAACTGCATAAGCCAATTCCTTACACTAATTCTTTTCCTCTCTTTCTCTCTCTCTCTATCCTATTGGTTCTGTTTCTGAGAATCCTAACTAATATACCATGTCTGTAACTTTGGTAGATCACGGTGAAAAGAGGGATTTTCTGCATTTCCAGGTATCAAAGACCCACAGCATTCAGGTTTATGTCCTATTGTTTTCTGCAATTCTTACCTTGCTGCTCTTACTCTGAAAATTAGAAGGATAATGTCATATTTATTTACATGTACTGAACACTCATGATGTAAATAGCCTGGGGAGGTGGAATAAAACTGCAGCAAGAAACAATTGTTTTTCTATTCCAGAGACCCACAAGATGAATTTATAATATGAACGGTAGGGAGCCAACCCATCTCTGACTTGAAATGCATTTGCCTTGCATACTTACTCATCTCTTTATGATATCAAACTGTCTTAGTCACCTTTAAAAACAAAGCAGAGCTCATTTTAAGGGCATTAAGGTGAAAGGCCAGGTACAATTATTCCTCAGACACATTTAAACTGCCCCATTGACAGGAAGTTAGCACTTACCAGAGTAGCACAAGTTACAGAGAAACAGTGTTTCACTAAATCTGATGCTGAGAAATAGAACTTGAAAGCAAACATGAAACACCACAATAATAAATGACAACGTCTTTCTTTAAAAGAAAATTTTTGAGGTACACTATTCTGATGAAGGAAAAGGTAAATGTATGTTGTCTGATATATTTCTCATATCAATTAAGTGCCTCGGTTCTGTATCTGAGCCCCGAACATTGAAATTAGGTATGCTCTGTCCTAATTTAGCATTCATCTTTTAGAGTTTAGCTCATGTATTTCCCCCTAATTTTAAAGCAACAAATAGTCATTGAGTTCCACCTATTTACAAAACATTGTTTTTAGCACGTTAAGGATGTAAACGTGACCAAGATATAATTCCCTCTCTCAAAGCAGCTTAGAATTCACTGGAACACTTTAACAAGCATTTATTGATCACCCTTATATGCCAGGTTGTGTTCTAGGTAAAGGGGATACACAGATATATATGACCCATTTCTTGCTCTTGATAAATACCTACTGAGAGACACATCAAAGAAATTTTTTTTATAAAAAAAAGTATATACAAGAAGCCCAGAATGAGGAGTGAGTAATTCAGTTTGGAAGAGGAAATAAACATGGTTACAAGTAAAATATTAAGATGAGAGAGTGGAGAGATGTGTATTCATGAATCTAGCACCTTTCTAGGATTCACATAAAAAAAAAAAAAAAGAAAAGCATAGGGTATGTAGGGGAAAAAACCCGTTTTACTTAAATCCAATCTCAGGAAGGATAATATTGACAATCCTCCATGGGTCTGGCATGTCCCTTCTAATTCCAGATCTGGAAGAGGTTCACCTCCAAGTCCTCAAGTGTGAACATACAATTTACCTCTTACAAACCACTGTTGCTTCATAGGTGTTAGTCTTAAGACACTATAGACTTGCTCAGAATTTGAGGGCAGAGGCTATGACCAACGTTTCTTCTGCAATCACAACGTTTTGTACAAAATGAGCAAGATAGATACCAGTTGACTGATAAAGATGTATTTTCCTCCACAGCACTGACATTCAAAGTCCACCTTCCTCAGAGGTGATGAAAAGACTCCTTGGGGTGATGCAGGGCCTTCCCTCAGCATCCATGCTGTGAAATACCCTCAAGGCATCATCCATCTTCATCCAGGGCTTTGGTTGCCCATTGTGATCAGGTGTGTGACCAACAGAAACATAAGGGCCCTATTTCAGAAATAATTTACCATTCCATAGTTAAGGAAAGAACATTCTCTTAGAAATAAAATAAATATAGAATGACTTCTAGATGGATAATATATAAACAATGATTTTTGGATACACATTATTCTTTAACCAAATTAAAAAAAAAATGAAATGTAGATATGCATAATAGGGAGCAAAAGGTATATATTGGATACATTTGTGGCCTAAGTGATTGTAAGGAGTTACAAGAGTTCTTGGAGCTAAGTTTGCTTCCAGTAAAATAGGGTATATGAAAAACTGTGCACTAAAATAAGACTTTCATTTTATGGTTTCAACTTATGTAAGATTTATAGATATTTAAAATAAATTTTAAAAACATGTAAATATAGCTGGGAGGTGTAAGATAAGAAATAATATAAAAAGCCTACTTATTTTTGCAATAGGGACTGGCTACATATTCAATAGTACATTTAAAAGTGAAAGTGCCAGCTTTGCTGCAAGTCAGACTTATTCAATTACTGGCTCCTTAAACTATCAAGAAAGATGCCAGATATAAGCATTTGGGTGCACAAAACCTGGAACACTCATTTTCCTGTCAATGCAACCAATCAATAATTTTTTAAAATTCAGTACCTCATAGATACAAAGTGTTATTCTAACTGTCACAAGGAGATTCAAATAGGCATAAGATGTGCCTTCAAATAGCTTATAACCCAACTGAGTTGAAAATATGAGACACATACATACACACATACTGAGGTAAAATGGAATCATCCCCTATAAAGTATATACCCTCAATGAAAATTGACACAATCAGCACTACAGATTTATAAGAGGGAGTGAATGCTTCAATGAATGGGTTGGTCAGGAGTGCCATCTACAAGGCAAGTGGACTGCAGGTGGAACTTGAGGGAGCATATCATGGAAAGAAAGCTCAGAGTGGTCTTGGGGATGAGGGATTGAATGCCTATCAAGGTCTGGAAAGGACAGTCCCTAAATGGGATTATTGGGAGAGGTGTTTAGGAGCAGACCTTCAAGGACCTTGGTATTGGGGTTGAGAAATATGACTTTTAATCTCTGAATGATGAGAAGAACTTAAATAATTTTGAGCAGGAAGTTATTTATTGAAGGAGGCACTCCTGGATTTTGGGTCTGGGTGAACTATGCAAGGTGATTTTTAGAGAATAGATAGCAAGTAGTCAAGATCATGAGAACTAACCCAAATTTGAAGCTATGAAGGTCAGAATTAAAGGCTCCAAAGCAGAGTGCATGGACTTGCTTGGATCCTGGAGTTAATCTGAAGCATCAAAATGTCTCTACTTACATTTTTTTTTTCATAACATCATAAATTTGATTATAAAAATCTACATCCTTACAGGGCACAGAATTTGGAGTATACATTTTTCTGATCTTTTCATGCTAAAAGATCCACACCAATTCCCCTAGACAAAGATTTGCTTAGATCTTTAGCTCTGCCACCTGAGCTATGGATTGTCTATTCCCAGGATACGTCTCTAACTGAACCTCACACATCTAAGGATTGGGATTTAGTTGACAGTGGAATTTAAGAAGTTTCTCTGTGTTCATTCCCTCATCCTTAGTTAGCCAAGGTCATGCTTCCTGGGAGCGAGGCTGTATTTGTCTGGAAAGAATCCAAGACTGTTGAGTATTCAGAAAGAAATAGTAAGAACATTACCACACATTGTATTTAATTCTCTTTTAAAAAAGAACGAGCTTAACAGAAACTCAAATCCTCCCCTAGCTTCTCATTTATTAATCTGGTGCTATAGTTTATAAAAAAGCAATAGGAAAACGGCAGGGGTGAGGAAGTCTGAAACAGGGATCCTGGACCCAGGGTCAACCACAGCCTTTCAGATGTTTGCAATCCAGGCAGGAAGCACCTAAGAAAGGACAATTAGGTGAGCTGCTGCATCTTCCTCTGGTCAAAAAGGGAAGCTTTCCCCTTTTCCTTCCTGCTCTCTCTTCCTTTTCTCTTCCCCTCTTTCCTTTCTACCTCTCTCCTACATCCCTTGTTACCCTCCTTTTCTCCCTCCATCCTTCCCTTTTTTCTTTGTGTCCTTCTGATGAGGAAAATAATTTAATTTTTTGGTTTAACTGAACAAAAGGTTGAAGATGCAGTGCATATTTCTAGTTGTTGCCAGTTTTCACATCCTTTAGCAAAAAAAAAAAAAAAACCTTTCCCTTTAGAAGCCCATAAGGTGGAGCTGTTGCAAAAGGAGAAAGCCAAGCAGGCCAGCCAAGCCGGCGGGGCTACCGACACACAATGCAAACATACACATGCGAGGAGCCACAGATCCTGGAGGCTTTGCTTTCAAAACATAAACATTTCCTTTTTTTTCCCCAAAGAGAAATAAAAATCCTGATTACAGCAGATGCATTACTGCCAAATTGTGCAAAATAGAACAAGTATTAAGTGTCTGCTTAACCCCCTTTAATTGTTAATTCCATGCACTTTAGTAGATTCCAGTATTATCAAAATAACTGCAGGGAGAAAGGATGCATATTCATTTGGGTCATTAATACCACCGTTTATCAGCATAATGTTCTATGGATAATGATGGGAGGGTTATTCTATTTTCTCCATTTCGACTCTTCTCCGAATAGTGTGCTGAAATGCTATCAGTTATATCTTCTTCGGTGGGAATGGCCTCGACAAATGCTCATTTTGGCAGCTGAAGAGAGGCTTCCACCTCCGCATTTGTTGACCTCTCACAACATTTTCCACAGAAACAGCATTTAGCGTTCAGGATCATAGCATGATATTTTGTTTTCATCATCCTGAGAAGAAATAGCAAATTTTGAAAACCCATTTTATGGAAAGAAACAGGTACAGAGCTTGCTGAATTGTTTTAGTTCCATCCACAGATGGGATGAGTTATTACTGTCCATTTCCATAGACTTTTAGCTCTCGGCTTTATTGCAGAGTTTTGATTGTTCTCTTCCCATGAATTGTTTACTTCCTTCTTTGTCTCTATCCCTAGAGCAAAGGCCTTCAGATTCATGTCTCGAAAACTATTGAAGCAAACAATTTAGCTAATTTTAAAATGTCCTCATTTACTCTCAAAATATGATTTCACCCTCATCAATTTAATGTTTAGTTTCAACCCTGAGTTACTGGAATAAACAGGGACGAAGTAACCTGATATGTTTTATGCCACAGAGACAAAAACGTATTGATCCTTTTTGCCTCTGGGAAAAAAGGTTTCTAATAATTTCTAGATATATTGTAGATTGCATTGCTATCTTTAATTAAAACATGACACAGGACAAAAAACCAATTATTTACTCTTTTAAACCATAGGGCTACCTTTGTCCTAATGGATTCTAATGTCCCATTTGCAAATTGGCAAGTTTGTTTTCAGTACAACTGTGAGTCTGTGTGTGTCTGTGCGCACGCGCACGTGCGTATGTGTGGGCGTGACTGCTTGTGCTACCTGTGCTTGAATGCAAGCGTGATTGTGAATTTATTCTTGGCTTTGCTACTGGTGACATTTAAATGTGGGTTTATGTTGGGTAGTTAAAAACATATAAAAGGCTGAATTATACCAACATTGCCTATCACGTATGCCCCCAAGATGACTGAGGAGGGAGTTTCCAAAGTGGTTTTATTTGTGACGTTTTGATGCACTATGAAACAGGACTTAGGAAGCAGGGGCTAAAGCAAAGTAGAGTAAAAAGAAATGCCTTGAAAGGGAACTGATCTCAGATACAGAAATAAAGCAACCTTATCCTAGTACAAGAATGCTTGAACTAGCTCAGTCTCTTATTTCTTATTCTCTCCCAGCTGTTTCAAAAAGCGCATCTCCTCATATGTCTCTGGGGATTTTCCTCTGATCCAGACCTGGCCTGTGTTCTGTTCTTTCCTTTCAGACGCTGCTGGTCTCCAAGACATCTCCTCGGCAGCTTTTGCCATCTGGAGCTGTCTGCCTTCAACTCTGCTGTGCAGACTCAGGCTCCTTGAAACTGTCATCTTGAAACATATTTATTACCTCCTCATGCCTGGGCTTTTTGGTGCCATGTTCCTTCCACAATTTGATCATGCAGGGCAGAGTCAGTACTATTTTACCGTCTGAATTAGTGCTAAGAGGTGTTGTTAGCATGAAGAAAGCAGCTTCCAAAGGAGAGGTAGGCATAGCACAAGGCTGCCTCCCAACAGCTCAGGCTGCCCATGCTAAGTGGTACCCTTTGAAGCACAGAGGTTTCAAGCAGGACATCTTTCTCCTCACTTTGTTGCTACTGTCTATGTTGTGAAATACAGTTGATGTGAAATGAATCTAATGTGACTGTTTCTTCCTCTCACTAGCCTGATAATGCACCCAGATAACTCAGGTGACAATGCTTTTTAGGTCATTGCTCTTATTGACTCCATCTTGTGGAAGAGCAAATTCACTCACAAAACAAAGCAGAAGTTGTTTTAGAGACCAGAGAACATGGATATTCTGAAACACCTTTTCCCAACAAAATGACAGACTTGCTAAAATATTACAGACAAGATTGATTTAATCCACCATAAACAGAGAAATCCCATTTGCACATTTGTATTTGTAAAACTATCCTTGAGGTCCATGCCTTGTGACCTAGTTACAGTTAATCCCATGGTACTGAAAGGTTCTCTCTGCACTTCTAGTAATAAAATCACATTTCAGGGACCCATGATAGATACACTGAACCACAAATTAGAGCACATCCTGTAACGGCAAAAGTCACATCTCACAGACATAGGGCAGTGATCAAAATAGATTTTATTTTAATTTTTTAAAAAAAATTAAATTTCATTTGGCTCAGTATGTTCACTTATACCATCACTTCTTTGATTATGGTTGCCCCTTAATTGATAACATTAAATTAATGAGGGGGAAAGACTGCCAAATGTGTCCCACTGCAATTTTTGACAGATGCTCTGATGTGAGCGGCTGTCATAATGAACACGGAGGAGAGAGCTCCGGAAGGACTTCAAAGTTCAGCTTTGGTTGAAGAGCTATCATTAGTCACATGTGAGAAATATTAATATTTTCCATTAATTCCAAAGAACTTCCCACATGTATGCGGATTTCCATGGCTAACATTATGGTGGAAATGCAGTGAGGTCTGAGGAAAGGAAAGAATCTAAAATCTTTGAGGGTCTACTAAATGTGGGAACAATTATACATCTTACATCTATTACACTATTGAATCTCATAACATCCCCTCAGCAACCACACAAGGTGAGTATTGTTATCTTAATTTTACACATGAAGAAACTGAGACTTAGAGGCCTCCTGATGAAAAAATTGTATTCTTAAGGTGTTAGTCTATTAGGAAAGCAGCTCTGCTGATCTATCTTTTCAGAGATTCTGTCAAACAAATCATGACCATAAAATTAAAATCCCACGAGAGCAAAGGATGAAAAATAGGGACAGTGAAGGGCAATGAGGTACAGGTATATATGCTGAATTCCGCTCAGCCCTGGGGGCTGCAGGAATAAACCCCCTGGATGTATCTACTGGCTCACACTTCCCTCCCAGGGACCAGGCTGAGGACCAGGGCAGTCTGGAGAAGAGTTCTCCTAAATCACTCTCAGGGGACATTTCTGAAATGGAATAAAATTGTTTTGGCTGATTCTTGGCTAATCTTCCCTTAGAAAAGAAAGAATCATATTGGATGGGGAAATAAAAGGGCAAGATACTAACACTTTCCTGGACATGAAGGATAGTATCAGGTTTCAAATGCTATTAAATCTTCACCTAAGACTGAGAGGAAGTGAAGGGCCTAATGTTGAATTATTATTATTTTTTAATCTTTGTTCTCATTCTTATGCTCTTAAGAAAGAGGTGGGCCAATGCCCTCAAAAGTAAAGAAAATAGAAAAAAAGTGAAATGAAACACTCAGACAAATAAATAAAACATAGGGGAAATACAAATGGCGCTTTCTGAGTGATGGGAAATCCAAAGGGTGCTTGTTGTCATGAGCTTTATAAGCCCAAGTATCACAGATGCCCTGTTGCTTTATTTATACTGTTAAGGGAGAAAGGCAGCCCCTAACTATCAGCACCCATCATTAAAACATTACAGAAGCATTATTGTTAAAAAGACAGGCTTTAAGAAAGACACACATCACACACACATTGTTGTACAGTTTTATTTTACCAGAACTCAGAGTGTTTAGATACTTTATGTATTACCTAGGCAACACATAGAGCTTTCAAGGCTACTATTTTAGAGAAATAAATACATTCAAATAATTTTTAAAAAAAAAAAACTTTTGTTTTCTTTTTCCAATCTGACCATTGTTTGGAAACCTGGATCAAGGGCAGGTTTAAAATGGGTTGAGGGGAGATAAGTGGAATGGAATGAGATGCATTTATTTTATACCAATGCTACATTTAAGAATGCTAACCTGATCACTATGTATGTGCTTATTGATTAGACCAGTTTTAAGAAGACCACCATATGTGTGCCTATTGACTACACCATAAGAAGAATTCTGGTCAGGAACACTCCCATCTTCCTCGAGTCTTGACACCAGGACTAAGGTTCTTCTCCACTAATTAGATTAACATACTACACATACTACTTGAAAGTTGCCTGGAAGGGCTACTGTGTTTAGCACCAATTTCCACCAAATTTTCTATCTTGTGTCCTAAAGCAAAGCAAAGATAGGTGGTAAAAGTATAATCTGCCTTCAGATTATACTTTTCAGAGAGTTGCTTCACCCTAAAGAAATAGCATCTTCAAGTCTTAGAATTGTAAAGCAAATACTGTGCTCACGTTGGTAAACATTATGGTGACATAATAATACTGGGTCTCTTGACTCCTTTATTAATGAACATTCCCCAGCCATTAAGAATTAAGGTCACCCATCTTTATTTTTATTTATTTATTTTTAACACCTTTATAACAAAGTGAATCAGCTATACATATACTTATATCCCCATATCTCCTCCTTCTTGTGTCTCACTCCACCCATCTTTATAAATGGGTAAGTGTAAATTAGCACAGTTTACAGCAAATTTTACACATTAATCGAAGGGTAACTAAAACTTCACTTCCTAGGGGGAACTTGCTGATTGATCAGGCCCCCATGACTTCTGCAACTCCACCTTGAAATCTTATAGCATCATTATGTCTACTATCTACTATCTGTTTGGACCTTGGCATAAGCTTAGATTTTAATTTAACTGGACATGGTACTGAAACCTCAGATAAATGTCAAACTCCTCAATGATGAAAACTTGGTCTTAAATTTTCCTTCATTTAACTCCTGCTCCAACGAATCCCCAGCACCATGTTTCACAGTCTCATTTAATCATTCTTTCATTTGATTATTTGTTCATCAAATATCATTGAGTAGCTATTCTCACTGCTTATTGAAAGTGGAGTACTACATCCACATAAATGAGATATTTAAAGCAATACAGTCTACATAAAAATTAAAAGAATACATTTAAGGTATCGAATCCAACTCTCCCCAAATAAGCGTAGGGAAAAAAGCTTCGATAAACAACTTTGTCTGTGGCAGATAGCAGAGTCCTCCAAACACTACAGGAATTTCCACATGAGATTTATAACTGGCAAGACAGTCTTGTTTGCAAATGTATTCCATTGGTCTGAGATTTGCAGAAATCCCGGGTCACTTACATTGCTTACTCGATGCATCTTTTTATTCATTGATCATTCCACTATTTTAGAGAATTTCAAAAAAAACAAAAACAGAAAAAAACCCAAAGTCCTTAAGAATTCCTTTTTTTTTTTTTCTGGATGTCCTAGAGGAGAGACAGCTTAGTAAACAATTAGAAGTACAAATTAGGTGGCATTGACTAAAAGAAGGAATGAGTAGAAAAGAGTTACATTATGAATTTTGTATCATTTCACCTAATTTAGAGCTACCTGTGGTGAAGATGGGAGAATGGTAGGAGGTGGAAGGTCAGGCTGGGATGCTAGTGATTTTCTGATGAAAGACAAGACTATTGCTGAGAAGGGACCTTAGGTGCCAGGTGGCAGTGCTGCACAGCCTCGGGGTGCCAATCATATCAGAGTCCACGTGAACGGAGCTGGGCAGCAAGGAACCTGCAGGACCACCTTCTTCATGGCCAGGCTCTGATCTCAGGGTGGATATCTGGGTGTCACCACCAGGCCATTTTGAGGTCCCATGTGTGAAAGTTCTTATCCTGGGCAGTGATGCTATTAATGCCTAAACTTTAGAGGCAGCGTCTGTAGAAAAAAACTGTTCACCTATCATTACTCCAGGAAATTATGTTTCTCCTTTGAAAAATGTTACTGTTCATGGGCATATTCTTTGCTTTTCTATCCCTTGGGTGCCACATACTGGATGTGAGTCTTTGTTTTTTCCTTGACTTTTTGACAATTAGAGTGTAAAGGTGCCCATGAGAACTGAGGGCTTGGCAGAATTTTACTAGTGAACGCAGGGGTGCCTACTGCTGGCAGACAGAACCCCCACTTATTTTGAAAACATTCATTTGGGCTAAAAATGATAAATCTGTATTTATGTTCTTAAAATGCTCCCAAAGAGGAAGAAAAAGGAAAAAAGAGCTTAGATTTGGAAAGCATAGAGACCAGAGAAGAGAAGAAGGCGAAATCTGCTTTTCCCAATAATTTATCTTCTTTGATATTTCCTAGTGGGCATTGGGTACATTTTCAGTCTGTATTTTGAAAGATAAAATGAATATTCCATTTAACCAGCTGTATTCCAGAATCTGCAACTATCCAAAGCCTCATTTTGGAGAGCCAGAAGAGGTGTTTTACCTCATTGTACATAGGTTTCCCCCACTACCTGAAAGTAGAGCATGTCTATGAAACATTTTGTAAACCAAAATAGCATAAAGCAAAGAAGCAGTTACCTTAGGACACATGTTGCTAACAGATGCACAAAATAAATCGAGGTAAAGCACAGATGCTCACAGACACAGCTCAAAGCTCTGAGGACTTGATGATGCTGAGTGTAGTTCCAGGGGAAGAGGCTTTAGCGGTGCCCTTCTCACTGCTTGGGGTGGGCACTGCCTCTATAACAAACTCTGCAAAACAAATACCATTTTCACTTTTCCTCTTTCTTTGTAAAAGCAAAAAACCCCTTTGGATTTTGGTTAGCAAAAACAGGTATTAATGTAGATCTTTCATTAAAGTAAAGTGGCATAAAATGAACTTTTGGAAAGTTGAGGATACCTGTGTAAGCCAGAAGAAAATGTTTTCTAAGTAAGAAATGGTAGACACCTTCCCTGGGCATCATCCTAGCTGGTACTTTGACAGCTTTGCAATGCTTTCCAGCAAGTCTTTCTGGTTAAGTTAGTCATGGTGTTTAAAATGCCATATATGTTACTAGGACCATTTTCCCCCAAAGTTTAAATATTTTGTATGCAAGAAGTAATTAAATGTTTTGAAAGATAAATTGGAATAAATAAAGGAATCTAGGATGTTCATGGTAAAAGAATCAACAGCTCAATTTTCCCCCAAATGGATAATCCAGTGTTAAGAATTAGCTCAATTATAATATGATCATATTATAATGACACGTTAATACGTATACAAATGAATATTTTTTCTATATAATCTAAATAAAATTCTATGGTATTTTGTTCTTAATCTTTTTCTTAGTTAAAGGCTACTGATTGTCTTGTTTTCTCATACAGAGCTTATCTGACTTTAATGTGCATATGAATCAACTAGAGTTCTTGTTAAATATGCACATTCTGATTTGGGTAGGGTCTTAGTTTCTGCATTTCTTTTTTGTTGTTATTTTTTATAATTAATTTTTATTGGAGTATAGTTGCTTTACAATGTTGTGTTAGTTTCTACTGTACAGCAAAGTGAATCAGCTATACTTATACATATATCCCCTCTTTTTTTTGGATTTCCTTCCCATTTAGGTCATCACAGAGCATTGAGTAGGTTCCCTGAGCTATACAGTAGGTTCTCATTAGTTATCTATTTTATACATACTATCAGTAGTGTATATATGTCAATCCCAATCTCCCAATTCATCCCACCCCCTCATTCCCCCCTTGGTGTCCATATGTTTGTGCTATGTGCCTGTGTCTCTGTTTCTGCCTTGCAAACCAGTTCATCTCTACCACTTTTCTAGATTCCACATATATGCATCAATATACAATATTTATTTTTCCCTTTCTGACTCACTTCACTCTGTATGACAGTCTCTAGGTCAATTGACGTCTCTACAAATGACCCAATTTTGTTCCCTTTTACAGCTGAATAATATTCCATTGTATATATGTACCACATCTTCTTTATCCATTCATCTGTCGATGGACATTTAGGTTGCTTCCATGTCCTGGCTATTGTAAATAGTGCTACAATGAACATTGGGGTGCATGCATCTTTTTGAATTATGGTTTTCTCAGGGTATATGCCCAGTAATGGGATTGCTGGGTCATATGGTAGTTCTATTTTTAGGTTTTTAAGGAATGTCCATACTGTTCTCCATAGCGTCTGCATCAATTTACCTTTCCACCAACAGTACAAGAGAGTTCCCTTTTCTCCACACCCTCTCCAGCATTTATTGTTTCTAGATTTTTTGATGATGGCCAATCTTCATCAAATGAGGTGATACCTCATGGTAGTTTTGATTTGCATTTCTCTAATAATTAGTGATGTTGAGCATCTTTTAATGTGCCTCTTGGCCATCTGTATGCCTTCTTTGGAGAAATGCCTATTTAGGTCTTCTGCCCATTTTTGGATTGGGTTTTTACTTTTGATATTGAGCTGCATGAGCTGTTTGTGTATTTTGGAGGTTAATCCTTTGTCAGTTGTTTTGTTTGTTGTTTGAAAATATTTTCTCCCATTTGAGGGCTGTCCTTTCATCTTGTTTATGTTTTCCTTTGTTGTGCAAAGCTTTTAAGTTTCATTAGGTCCCATTTGTTTATTTTGTTTTTATTTTCATTACTCTAGGAGGTGGGTCAAAAAAGATCCTGCTGTGATTTCTGTCAAAGAGTATTCTACCTATGTTTCCCTCTAAGAGTTTTATAGTGTCTGGCCTTATATTCAGATCTTTAACCCATTTTGAGTTTATTATTGTGCATGGTGTTAAGGAGTGTTCTAATTTCACTCTTTTACATGTAGCTGTCCAGTTATGCCAGCACCACTTATTGAAGAGGCTGTGTCTTCTCCACGGCATATTCTTGCCTCCTCTGTCATAGATTAGGTGACCATATATTCATGGGTTTATCTCTGGGCTTTCTATCCTGTTCCATTGGTCTATTTTTCTGTTTTTGTGCCAGTACCATACTGTCTTGATTACTGTAGCTTTGTAGTATAGTCTGAAATCAAGGAGCCTAATTCCTCTGGCTCTGTTTTTCTTTCTCAAGATTGCTTTGGCTATTCGGGGTGTTTTGTGTTTCCATACAAATTGTAAAATTTTCTGTTCTAGTTCTGTGAAAAATGGCATTGGTAATTTGATAGGGATTGCATTGAATCTGTAGATTGCTTTGGGTAGTATAGTCATTTTCACAATATTGATTCTTTCATTCACAGAACATGGTACCTCTCTCCATCTGTTTGTGTCATCTTTGATTTCTTTCATCAGCATCTTATAGTCTTCTGAGTACAGGTCTTTTGCCTCCTAGGGTAGGTTTATTCCTAGGTAATTTTTGTTTTTGTTATTGCAGTGGTAAATGGGATTGTTTCCTTAGTTTTTTGCATTTCTAATATCTTCCCAGGAGGTGCCAATGCTGTTGGTCCACAGCTCACACTTTTTGCAAGTTTCCCCATCTCACTACTTAGAATATTGCTTGGCTCCTGATAGACACTCAGTAAACATTTGCCAATAAGTGAATGAATGAATAAATGAATCTCAATCATATTCATATTTTTAAAATTCCTTTTGATATTGTCTCTTAGTTGGGTTAATTACTGAGTTTAGTTAACACAAATATAATTGGTATTTATCCTAGACTCTCAAGTTCTGAAATGTATAGCTTTCCAAGTGAAAAATAATACTTCCTTTTTACAGGGAAAGTATAATTACAGCCTGTGTTCAGTTATAGAACTTTATTCAATAGATTAGGAAAGGAGAACCAGAGAAGTTTTGTTCAAGAAGCCACATGATGTAACTGAAAATAAAAATTAGGTGAGGAAGGTGGTTATGTTGGACAGACATGGGGTCAAACCTTCCTTACCTTGTCTGCTCTGTGGCCTTGGGAACTCACTTCACAAACCTCAGGATCCTTCTCCAAAAAATGAGGATAATGCTTCCTATGTAAAATTATGAGGAAAGACTGAAATAAATTATGTAAATGTTACGTTTCTATTTCTCTTCCCTCACCCTTGCTCAAAGTGACATCATAAGGAAGTGTCACAGCAAGTTGGTAATTCCAGATCACTGAGTTGCCAATCCTCTGCTCACAGAAGAAAAAGCAGATTTCTGTAGAGATTCACCTCCAGCTTTGGGGATCAGATAGAAGCAAGTGGTAAATACTCTCAGGAGTGTTTATTTATCCAGCATTAACTATCTGTTTACTAGTTTTAGCATAAGAAATGGTCACTAGCTTTATGTAGCCTAAGAGTCTGAGAAAGTTCCTCCATCCTTGCTACTTCAGAAGGATTTCCCAAATTGAAATCAGAATTTTGGCCCTGAAATGCCAGAACTTTTCATATATTTTCTTTTTTTTTTAAGAAATTTTTGTAACTTTCCTCAATAACACATTATTGGTTTGTTGTCTTGATGGCAAGAACTTTTCATGTGCAAATTCAGTGATTTAAATCTATTTCCGTTTCTCTTTTTAGATCGAAATAGATGATACTAAGTAACCCCTTCCTTGAGGAGAAAAGGATGCACTATTTAATATGCTATTCACTTCATATTTCCTCATTTAATTCTCTCAACAATCCTGATCTGAGTGTTCTTAGATTTATCTTATAGATTATGAAACTGAGTTTTAAAAAAGTAAAGTATCTTTCCTAAGGTTGTAGCTAGTAAATGGAAGTGAGGATTTGACTCAAGGTATCACTTGTTTGAAAAATATGTAAAGATAAATCATGGTCAGTTTGGTGATCTACACTGGACATAATGGGGCAGGATCAAGGAGGCACCTTCTCTCATGGATATTATAGAATCAAGAAGTGAATCAGCAAGCAACCATGTTGGCTCAGCAGGGTAAGTGTTCTTGTGAGGAACGTCCTTGCCCTGAGCTCTGCGATAGGAGCTCTTGACCAGGGAGCCATGAGCTGTTTGAACACAAAGGCCTCACTTTTTCCCACAGTGTGTCACTTCTGAATGTTGATAGTAAAATGAATCATTATAATATACTGGAACACATGAATTCAGTCCCATCTACCCCATAGTTCAGGCTTACACAAAAAGTAATACAAATACTTTTAATATTTAGTCAGCCCCTTCATTCCAGAACTTTATTGTTTTCAGCTCTTTCCCTCAAGGAATAAATGGAGTTTTCAATAAATTCAGACTTAGTAACAAAAAAAAAAAAAAAGGAGAAATACCATTACCAGGAGTCAAACATTTTATTTTCTGGTAGCTAATGAGTTGAATATCAGGTCTTGATTATGGAGTGTCCAATAGGACACTCAAAATAGGAGTGTCCTATCAACCCTAGGAGAAAGCACTATTTTTGTTTTTGTTTTTTTATTTTTAGAAAAATGCTTAACTTGGTTCATGGTTTTTACAATCTATAGAACTTTCTCCTAATTTCAAAGACGTTACAATCTGTGTCACATAATTGTTTAGTCTTTGAGTCTATTCTCTGATATTTTTCCCATTGTTTCAAGGCCTGATAGATTTGTCCTCTCAGTAAGTTTACAAATTATGTCAAATCAAGTGTTGTGACTTCTTCCTCCTTCTCTTCCTCCTCTTCTTCTCCTTCTCTTTTTACATCTACCTCTTGTTTTTGTGAAAATAAATGAAGACCATAAATAAGTAAAGCAAAACCTATTTGAGTTTCTGTATCAAGGGAGTCAGCCATCTCACTTGCATTTGGGCACAGACTCAAAGACAGGCAGAGGAGTGGCAAAACTTCAGAGTGGAAAAAAGGGATGACTTCAGGTATGTCTTGATTAGAGCCTGTTGGCATGGGAAGGCTGTGATTAGGCAAGCTAGAAGTGGGGCCTATATGTAATTGGTTAGCAGTGGCTATTTAACTTTCTCTAGTTGGAAGCAGGGATAAAAATTAGGAAAGCTGTAAGTTAATAATCAAGTCCTAGCCATTTTTGGTCAATTATCACAGAAGTTAATATTTAGCTTCCTGGATTGTCAATAGAGATAGAAATTTGGCTTCCTGAAAGTCTCACTTATACCAGCCTGGCTTCCTGGCTTGTTTGTTGTAGATAAGGGAGTTGCTTTCCTGTGCAGATTGCTGCAGATGTTGGTCAAAGTTCTATTTTAAAATATGATCTGATCATTGTCCATTTGTACATTTAAACTCTTACCCTCCCCCTTCCCTCCTCTCCCTCTCCCCCACTTTCTTCTTTTTCCTACTTTGACATTCTCCATACCAGTCAGTACAAATATGATTTATTGAATATTTTCTTTTCTTTTAGAGACTTTAAAATTATTAAATTTGTGCTTACCTATTGAAAAAAAGTCAACCAATATAGAGTGTGTGAAAGACAAGGGAAAGGTTACCCCTTTCTCATCATTGTACAACAGCCATTAATTAGCAGTGTGATACATATTTTAAAGATATTTCAGATACATATCATTATTTATTTAAACACCAAAATTATAGCATATTTTTCAACTTGCCTATTATTACTTATCAAAATATCATAGATGTCCTTCTAAGTCAGTACCCACCAATCTATTTTATTATGCTTTCAATCATTGAATTCACTAGAATATAAACTCCATGAAAGCAGGGATTGTAATTCTATTGTTAACTGCTGCCTTCACAGCCTTGAAAAGCACCTGGAACATTACAGGTAATCAATGATGTCTGATGGATGAATGAATTTAGGTTGCATCCTCTCTTTTTTTTTATTATTATTATTTCAAATAATAAAAGGATATGTAGTCTTGAACTTAAATGTCTGCACACGTATTTCTGTAGGGTAGATTGCTAGAAGTAGAATTGTGGCAAAATGCATAAATATTCTAAATCTTTATATAAGTATCAAACTTTGCTCCAAAATAAAATATTTGTTATTAATTTTTTATTTGGTTATTATTTGCATTAATAACAACAGAGATAAGTTTAGGTATTATTGGCTGCTTACTCAGAATCTATTACCTCCCCTAAGTCTCACCAATCACTCTCTTGAAAATAGACCAAATTTTAATTTGAGGTGTCTACTCCTCCTCCTGAAATCCTGTTCTTTAAAGAACTCTGACCCCAGCTTGGCCCCGGTTCAGGGACCTGGTTAGCATAAACCAATCAGCACATTCTATTCTCCTGAGTATCCTTAAGGAATTTCTTCAGGAAGAAATTATCTTCTAAGTAACTCACCTTCCAAAATACCTCTAAGAGAATCTGGGCAACCTGAAGAGCTTCTCCTTGTGCCTTACATCCTATCTTCCATTATGTTCAGTTTTCTATTAAAATGCTTATCAGTTGCTTAGGTGTGGAGGAAATTGTGCCAAATCACATTTTAGTTTTATTTTCCTTGATCCCCTGTGGATGACAGCCATTTCCTCTCTTGCTGCTGGCCTCTACACACTATGATCTTGGTCACAGTCTGGCTCAAGATCCAATTTTAAGCCTAAGGCATGGGAGAAACTCCCTTGTACCCAGGTGACTCAGATGCTGTTGCTAATAAAATTGTGTCTGAAAATAGAGTTTAGCTTCTGAGGCATCATAGAGCCAGACTATTCTCTTACTAGATTTATCTAATCAGTATTAATAGGTTAATTATTACGATCCAGGCTACAGAGGGACTTAAGATGAAGAGGGAATGGAAAAACCCTGAGAAAATGGTGTCTCAGTTTCTTGACATGAGTGTGGTTCAGGCTGGCTCCTGCTCAAGAACAGCCAATACATGTCACAAGAACTAGTGAGAACACACCATAGGCACAGATGGTGGTGGATGGAACTTGGTCTGGGAAGTAGAAAGTGAAGGCCTGGAGGTGGTTATCTGCTGTGGCCCCACATACAAGTGGTCTGTCACTGGCTGCCCTGCAGGGCTCACCCTGGTATAGGACTGATCTTGGTGTGCCTACCACTGTTCTCTTCCTTGTCCTGCTACCTTTCCCTATCCAAGGTGTGTTCAGACACAATCCAGGGGCAACATTAAACCAAAGAAACTTTTAGTTGGATTTGAGAACATAATATGGTGCAGACTTTGCAATATCAAGCATCTCTACTTGTTTGAAAACCAGGCACAATATTTTTCAGGTCTCTGGTCTCAAATATTTCTTGACTCTATCAATCCATATATATATATATACATATATATGGTAATATCATATATATATAAAATAAGATAATATATATAATAAGGGTTTATATATATACACACACACACACACACACACACACACACACACACACATATATATATATATATATATATATATATATATATATATGTGTGTGTGTGTGTGTGTGTATATATATATTTACCTTTTAGTTGTAGTAGCTAAACTCCAAAATGTCCCTGATAATCCTCATTTCCTAGTATTTGCACATTTGGATAAGCACCCTCCCACATTGTGTGAAGGTGGCTGGGGGTGATGATTGTTGATGGTTGACCTTTGTTTTCTCTAGTTGTGGGAATCCAACACCAAGAGAACAGATTCATAAACAAGAAAGTAAGGTCAGAGCCACTGGAGATGAAATGGTGAAGAGGAGGAGTGATTTTTTTTTTTTTTTTTTTTTTTTTTTTTTACTGAGGCCAAATGGAAAGAACATTTCTAGCCCTGTCTGAGTTTCAGAACATGCAGCAGAGTCCTAGAAAGCTGGGAGATGGACACAAAATTAATTACACCACAAGATTTTACATTTTAGCTCAAGAAAATGAATAAAATATGAGAGAAAAGGAAGAATGGCTCTTGTGATTGAGGTCATTTGGTTTTACTTAGTTTGTATATGCATGGAATCTATTCACATAATGGGTGATAAATATATGGTAGAGCTCTTACATAGATTTAACTTCATCAAATAGCTTTGTGGAAGGAAGGAATGCTTTTTCTCATTATTTTGTGACATTTACAGTAGGGCAAGAAAAGGTGACATATGCCATATAGCAAGATTCCATGGCTCAAATTATCTGTAGAGATTATTAAAATAAAAATGCTCTTTCTTGTACTTTAGAAGGATACATTACCAGATTTGATTGTAGTGCTTATTTCACCACTTGTGGAAAAGTGCTTTTTGGTAAACCTTTAAATCTATTTGAGACTCAGCTTTTACATAAATAAAATGGGACTCCAAAAAAGTGTTTTGAAAGTTCTTAAATAGTTCTAAATTCTGAGTTCTATCTCCATCATGCCACGTATCTTTCAGTTCTAGAACCTCTGTATACAATTACAAGAGAAATAACCCCCTCTATCCTTGTCCATTAGATCCTTAGCACATTGAGTATAATAGGGTGAAAATAGCCTGGTGCAAGAAAAGTTCCAGGGTGATCAAAAGGGGCAGAAAATGGAATATTTTCCCCTTAAGTCAACAGTACAAGTTTGTGTCAAGAGTTCCTGTGTTACTAAGGACAGTCTGAAATTTTAAGTGACTTGCACTTAAAAGCATACATGGTTGTTTCATCGAAGTAAGTGAAATGGATCCAAAGATGAAAGTTTCATTTTTTAATACTGTCACAAATCCAAATTAAGGAGCTGTGTCTGCAAAAGCCTTTGATTATAGATCATAAAATCTCCAGCTTATATCAGACACTGTAAAATTGCTCAGTGACAAATGAAATGCCTACGCACTAAATATATCTTTTAAGCACCTTGCAGTTCGGGTACGTTTATCTCTGAGATACAATAGTACTTCTGCAGGTCACAGGTACAAGGTCAGAAATTCTGGTTCTGCTGGCTTCGAATGTAATACTTAATGGCCCATTATTTGAAGACATGGAGCAGAGGCTTCAAGCAAATACCCAGGCTATATTTCATGTGGAAACTTCAGAAGCCAATAGACCAGCCATATTTAGAAATAATGATAGACCAGACTCAGCATGCGCATGTATGGCTCAAAAACCACAGGGACTCACCGAGATTCAGCTTTGTAACAATAGCTTGCATCTGTGTAGTGTTTTGTAGTGTTTCAAAGAACTTTCACATACAGTATCTCATCTGATCTTCACAGCAATATTGTGAAGTTGGCAAGGCAGGAATTATTATTCTCATTTTACAGAACAGGAAACTAGACGCAGAAAGGTTAAGTGACTTGGCCAAGGTCACCCAGATGGCATGCAACAGAATCACAGGATTTGAATATACACCTTCTGACTTCAAGTTCCATATTTGTTCCATTACAACAAGCAAGCAGAAGCTGATAATATCTATTCAACTACCTTGTTGGCCATTTCTGTTTCTAAAAGTCTACACTATGGAGTCAAGCAGGAAAATATTATAGGCATTTGAAAAAATTGTTTTTCTCTTCCCTTGCCATCTCCAAATGCCTAGAAGTGAAACAGGTATATTTTGACAATGACAGTAGCAAAATATCTCAGGTGGATGGCCAATGTGAGAGGTTTCCCCAAGAGCAGATTTGGATATACAAGGAGAGAAAGCAGAGAACCACTGGATACTGAAATATTAGAATGACAGCAAACAAAGAAAGCAAGTTGATAGTAAATGGGTACAGAAATACTGAAAACGTACGTCTTGATTTAACGTTCTACTCCAATGAACACCTGCCTTACCCTCCTCTAACCCTTTCTCCAGCCATTTCTCATTTAGTGATGCTTTTGTGTAACTTCTTGCTATTTCTTGGCTGTTGTGGAACTTACAGATCTATTTCTCTCTCTTCAAGTAAATGAGTTAAATTTCACCCCACCACCCTCTGCCTTGATGTTACCAGTCTTGAATCTCACTCCCTCAAAGCTCTCTTTTGCCCTCTGCTAAACAAATGAGCCAATTCACTCCATACATGACATACAAAGCATAGTCTTCAGGTCCTGTGCTGGCATCCTAAGAAGAAATACCAAATCTAAACCTACTATGGCTGATTCCCATCCTGGATACTTATCATCCTTATTCTTACTCTTACAGCATGTGTCATCAGTAGATCCCAGAACTTCTTTTCCCTATTGAGTTCAGTCATGGTACCAGACTCCTTCTCTGTCCAGTGTTTTAAAAAGCAGCCAATAATTAATCAGAATAGACATGAGAGATGAGAACTATTTAACATCCTTGTTCATCCAAATATCTTGTGGGTGGGACAGGTAGGGGACTTTTCCATAACTCTTTCCCCACCCAAATCAAACCACATATGCTGCCTAGAAGACAGCAGCTGTTGTTAGCTTCACTCTGCTTTTCTTATCCTCATTCTAGTCCATCTCAGATTAGTATATTCAGAAGCACTAAAATAATACCTTGCAACCCATGAGTGAGAATCCAAAATCTTACATGTAAAAAATTAAGAATCTGTGACTCAAAAGAGCATTTTGTTTTTAATACTTCTTTTGCCCTGTTATTCTAACTCATGCGACCAAAATAAAAATGCTAAGCAGTGGAGAAAGGGATAGCTGTGTCAATCAGTGACTCAAGTCTTAATACCTCCCATTTTCTCTGAATTTTTCAGAGGTTTAAAGAAAAATTCTTCCTTCAAATTCTGTTTGTTGAAAACTAAAGAGAGGTCACAGATGAGTGTTTGGTAATTTCTTGCTTCTCTGTGTAGTGAAAGGCATGCAAACACTCCTGTGACTGCACAGTGAACCTCTAGCTTCCATCTTTCTTTTCACCAAGGAAGCTCAGGGCTCTGATTGTAAGGAAGTTTGGTTGAGATGATCAATAAAGGACTCCTAATTTCACCTTGCATCTAAAATGGCAATCCGTAAAGGCATTCTCAGAGGGTATTGGAAATAGAATTAAGCCTCCTTACAGGAAGGAGAGACACAAGTTTTCCTGCCAGGACTGCTTGCATTACATACATCTGCAAAGGGACTTTGCTAGTGAGAGCTTGCTCCTCTAAGGTACTTTGTATTAAGTCATGAGCAGGCACCCAGGGAGGCAAGGAACAGAAATACAGAAGGAAATACATTGAATAAAAAAGTGAATAAATTCAACTGGAAAAGAACCTTATAAGAACTCGGTGTTCATTTTCGTTGGTGATTTGCAGGGAGCTGTGGGAAGAAGGATTTGTAAGGCTGTGCATTGAAATCAAGGTTTCAACGTACACTGTGAAAAAGCAAGAGAGGGCAGTGTTGGCACATCGAAAGCACATCTTGGAGGCTTACAGGCTGAGCTACGAGAGACATTTTTTGTTCAAAATTTATGAATTCTTATTGTTGTTTGTCTCATCCCCCCAAACTCTACTCCCTCACACACACTCCTCTTGGAAGTTTTGCCTGACCCCCATCGAATAAGAAACCCTAAAGTAACACCTAGCTGGAAACTTAGCCAAGATTTAACTGTGAGAGAATGGAAAACAAACTGAACCTGGGAAGGGAAAGAAAAACATGATAAATTACTTGTAACTAAATGGAATCATTTCAATCAAAAGCATTTTTTTTTTTAATGAATGAACTTTCTCCTTTTCTTGATTCTAGCTTTAGCAAGAAGATCAAAGAGATTTATGACCTGTGTCTCTTCAAGCCTGATGCCAGAAATGAACACGTTCTCACTAATAGTCATTTTCTCATCAAAAGAAGACTGTTATGCAGAAAATGTGCATTGTTTTCATAGCTTGCTTGTTGGCCATATTTTTTATTAGAAGTTGGATGGCTCATCTTAGGGAATAATGCACTGTATGTTGTTTGTGTGTGTTTTGGGGGTACTTAATTTCTTTTATGTTTCAAATGTTCCAAACTTATGTGGCCCATGTATATTTCAACTTTCAGATACCTGCCTATTTTGTTGAGGTGGTAGATTCACTGACATAGTGAGAAGTTCAACAGACAAAGGTAAATCTCTCGTCCTTTGGATGTTTGAAGTCTGATGATATGAGAGGATGGACTTTCTCTGGGAGTTCAAATTTTGCACATTTTTATATAGCCAACTTCACACTGAGATTCCACAGCGTTACTCTTGTGAAGACTTAATTATCTGCTGAATTTGAGCAACAAAAGTCCAAAAAGCTGAATAATGAAAAAATAAAATAAATAAATACAAGTCTTTCTTCTGCTTTTAGGAACAGGATGTTTTGTTCCTCTTCAATGAGTAGTTTCTGTTTGCCTGTTTGCTGAGTATATTGGCCCCAGTCTGTGGCTGAGTATATATTTAGACACACAAAGAAATTATCAAGTAGAAATAACTGAAAAGTTCGATTAAACAGCCAGTGTGAATTTTTGTCACAAAATTAATTAACAGACCAATTATGTGGGACATTATATAACCACACATAAAGTAATGACATATGTTTGGGGGAATTTTTCATTTTGACTTTGAATCTAAGATGCTACGAAGACATAATATCACCTATGGGCCTCAAGTCACCTCGGGCTGGCTTACGCCTCTGCCCCTGCCTATGACCATCAGATTTTTTAACCTTATGTTATTGTACAGATCATTCTCCCAAACTGACTGCTTGCTTTCTCAAAACATTCCATATTTTGCCTTTTCTGTTGCTATATATACCTAATTTTCTTTCCACTTTTCTGTTGCTATATATACCTAATTTTCTTTCCACTTCTCTGGCCATTTTTGCTCAGCCTCTTTCTTGCTTCTTTCCCTTCATCTAAATATTGAATCCCCTCAGTATCAGTCTTGGGCATTTCTGTTCTGCAGTTCCTCTCTAGGTGAGTTCATCCCTTGCCATGCCATTAAATGACATAGATGGAGTTCAAGACATGCTATCCCAAAGTGTGGTACCTTGGAATACTGAATATTTTAACCTAAAGAAATTTGAGAAATGGCAGGTGCAAGAAGGACTCTCTGACAGCCCCCACCTTCCCAGAAGCAGGTCATGAGACCCTCATCTGAGAGGTGCCCTCCCCATACCTGGAGGAAAGGCATCCTTATATCAGAAAATGGAGGGATGCCAAGAGGAATTGGAACAAACAGATCTTGTTAATTTTCCTCCAGGTTAATACTACCCTTAGCTCATAACCTTTATTCCTGTCACATTTTTCCACGACTTCCCACTCTTCACCAAACCTAGTATAAAAACACTCAGGTTCAATCATTACTTTGGGGCTTCATGTACTTATGAAGGTTCCTATATCTCAGAAAATTTGTATTAAATAAATAGGTCTTCTGTTCTCTTGTTAATCCATCTTTGGCATTCAAATTTACAGAGTCCCAGCTGGAGAACCTAGGAAGGTAGAAGGAAAATAATTTTTCCTCCCCTGCAGCATCTATATGCTGATGACTCCCACAGTTTGACTCAACCCTGGCCTCTCTTTTGAGCTCCCGATTTGCATAGCAACTGCCTACCTGATGTCATCACTTGGATGGCTCACAGACATCTCAAAATTAAAAGGACTTAAATGGCATTTTCAATTTTCCTCTTTCCTAATACTGTTTGATCCCAAACCTTATCCGAAAATGCTACCACCATTCAGCCATCTGCTCAATTTGCTTCCTTCTCTCATCACCCAGCTCTATTCATCTGCATGTCCTGGTGTGGATATGCTTATGTGTATTTCGATAAATATATTCCTCCCCATCTCCACTGCTCTCACCCTACTCCAAACCAGCACCATCATCTCTCACTCAGGCTACTGCAATTTTCCTAACTATTCTCCTGTTTACTTTCTTAGCCTCTCCAATCCATTTACTGTATGAGAATCAGAATAATCTTTTTAACTAGTTGCATGATCATTTTGCATCTCCACTTAAAATTATTCAACATTATCTCTTTTGCTTTGAATTATAGTTTACCTACCTACCTTGGCTCACAAGGTCCTTGCCTCCCTTTCCAACCTCATCTCATGCCTCTCTGCCCTGCATTCACTCAGGGGCTACAGCCCCTCAGACTTCCTTTGAACACGCTTGCTAAATTCTTTTTTAATTCAGGGTTTCTGCACATACTCTTCCCCCTGCTCTTCCCAGGAATGGCTCCTTCTCTGCATTCATATATGAGTTCAATGTCACCTCTTCCTAGAGATGGCCCCTGACCACTGAGCATCACTAGTCATCACTGGGCATCCTCCCTGTTCTCTCTGTCACTGTGCCTGTTCTGCTCTGGCAACACCATACAGGAGAACAGAGCACGTTTGTTTATTCACTGAGCACTCTCCCAGTTTCCAACAGTGCCTGCTACATATTAGCACCTCAATAAATAGATACTGAAGCAAGAAAATTAATAAAGAAGAAGGAATGGATAAACCTTCATGACTAGAATAATGGCTACTTTCGAAGGTGGGCTTGAAAAGGGTAAATTTTCTTGATAAACTTAGGGCTCTTTCAGTCACACATATAGCTTATTTATAGAACAACGTAGTTCTTGTGACTTGTAGGTACTTTAACATGTGCTGTTTCCTTGTCAAGCCAGGGGCTATCTGCTTGTGATATGGAGAAAAGAAAGGTCACTTGAAGATACTATCTCTCCCCAAGATCATGGCATTTTTTCTCTAATGAATATGAAAATTTCTGCTTGAAAACATTTAATGTGTCAGTGAAAATATTATATTTAGTTAATACTGAAATAAAGATATTGATTCAAAACCACCTGCCTATGTGACAAGGACAATCTTAAAACAGAACTAATCTGACCAGGCACATATTTTGAGGGTCAGCAATTGCTCCCTTGAGAGAGAGACTGCACTCAGGGTTTGCAATTCAGGGTAGCTGTTCCTAGTGGTATGTGTCTTGTTCATTTATACAGCCAAGAGATTTCTAAGTGCCTCACTGCTCTAAGTGGATAGTGAGAAATTGTAAGAGCCAGATAAACCTAAAATGTAAAGATAAAAAGCAACAAAGAATAAAACTTAGACTTGGTCCAAACAGAGAAGACTATAGAATGAGTCAGAAAATTTCAAAAAGTAAACAAGGCAGGAAGATGTTCTACTTTGTGATCTATACAATACCACTCATTCTGGTCACCAGTGTTTTCCAACATTCTTTGGGTTGCACTGTAGATTTTTTAGCAACCTGTAAAACTTGGTCTTTCTATTTTGTTCTAATGGGAAAGGTGAGCTTACATTCAAATAAAGTACTAAATAAAATTTAACTAGAAAAAGAATGTAAGAGAGTACACAATGAAAGGAATTATGATGCTGAAGTTGCTAATCAAGTCAATTAAAAATTTTGTTCATTATTTCAGCATTATATATACATATTAAATAGTACATTGAACAAACTTTTCCATATTTAAATCACATATTTTCACATCAGAACGATATGGGACACTGAAATAAATCAATACAAGGACAACATCTTTCATTCTGAAAAAATATACCAATCTGTGAATATTAGAATGTGTAATTATCACACATTCAAAGTCAGTGTTAATATATGATTAATGGATGAGTTTTGAGTGGAATCTGGTCCAGAACTTGCTCTCTGGAAGGGTCTTGGTAACGATGTATACTGTCAAAGATGTGGTGGGGGACAGAAAGCAAGGAATCAGTGTGTGCACTGTTCAGACAGAACATTTCAGATCTGCAATAAAAGTGAGTTTAAGAGAAAATGTCTGCCTGTCTTCCATGTTAAATACACAACACAGAGCTACATCCTAGGGCCAGCTGTCCCTAATTGGAACCGTCAGAGGTTTCCAATCCTATTTCCCACCACACGTTTTTACAAATCCTGCTTTTCCACCACTTTCTAAAGGTGGCTCTGGTTTCACTCACTTTTCTTCCTGTCTTGAACAATACCCCTCCTCCAACTGTTTATCTAAAGCAAACCCACCTTCTGTGGCCAAGAAGACAGCTCACATCTTTTTATCAAACTTCCCTGGCCATTTCATTTAGAGGTAAAATCTTTCTCCTTTGAATTCCTATAAAATAATTATATGTACAGTGAAACTGACATTTAATCACACACTGCCTTTTGACATATCTTCTTTTGCTATCTTGAACTCATATTTGCATTTTGAACTATTATTTTCATTTGCTTTTCACAAAATTGGATTCTAAGTCTTGATGCCAATGTCCATGATTGATATTTACTTTGTAATTTTCACAGAATTCAGTACAGTGTTTTGTGAACATTCATTTACAACTGCTAGTTTCCTCTTTTTTTTTCTTTTTTGATCCTCCTGCTAAATTTCCTGCATAAAAGTCCTATAGGGAGGATTTTGCTTCAAACCTTCCAAATTCTTTTGCTACAGGTAGAGACACACCTGAATTTTATTTTTCAATTTTTAATTCTGTTTTTTTTTAATTAAATTATTTATTTATTTATTTTTGGCCGTGTTGGATCTTCATCGCAGCGCACAAGTTTCCTCTAGTTGTGGCGAGCGGGGGCTAATCTTTGTTGCGGTGCGTGGGCTTCTCATTGAGGTGGCTTCTCTTGTTGCAGAGCACAGCCTCTAGATGTGCGGGCTTCAGTAGTTGTGGCACACAGGCTCAGTGGTTGTGGCTCGTGGGCTCTAGAGCACAGGCTCAGTAGTTGTGGTGTGCAGGCTTAGTTGCTCCATGGCATGTGGGATCTTCCCAGACCAGGGCTCCAAGCTGTGTCCCCTGCATTGGCAGGTAGATTCTGAACCACTGCACCACCAGGGAAGCCCCTGAATTATGTTTTTTAAATTAATTTTAGCATCCCTCCGCATCCCCTCAAATTCTAGCACTGTCGATTTTAATCCTCGGTGAAAACCAGTTGGGAGATACAAGGAGAGGAAAGGACACTGGAGATGAGAATGGACTAAGATTCCTTGGCTGGCTGGGGAGATTGTTTAGCAGTTTTCAACTTGCCTTTTTTCTTGTTCGTTTACATTTTTACCTTTCCTGGTTATCTTTATTTGCTTGTGTCACAAAGAGTGGAATCTGATTGTCAGGAGCACATTTTCTTTTTGCTCCTGTCATGCATGGTGGACTCTAGACACAGTAGTGCATCGAATGCTCAGACTCTTCAGACAGGTGTGTCTTTTTGTCTCACTTAATAGATTAGAACTTGGGATTTAGAGAGCGTGTTACCTAGGATGTCAGAACTAAAACTGCAGGATTGGTGTTTTGTTTTAAAAGAATATGAAATTTGTTATATAATGAATGCAAAAATAAACCCCTCCCTCGAAATAGGGATGTAGCGAGCTCCTTTAATTTCACTCCAGGTGCCCCCAAGTCTTCCCACCCAAACTTCAGTGAAAACATCATTTCAACCATCCTGCAGTTTTAGGAATATATGCATAAGAAGAACAAAAGGTGGCAGTTGGTGAGGCTTTATGGTACATAAGAAGCATCCTGTGGGATTAACTGGGGCAATAGTAATTTTGAAGTTAGGTGCCCTGGCCATATTTTCTCTTTTTTGGTTTTCAAGCCCTCCTACCACTGTTAGGCTCCTTTGGTTAGGATTTGTGCGAGCAGGCAAATTTGACAGGTGTTCATCATCTGGGTTACAGAAAGGGAGCACGTGAAAGGGTTTGCTATAATGACAAGAAATTACAGAGCAGCAATATTCAGTGTAATGCAGCACAAAATTCTCTCCGTGAGAGCTGAAACTGTGTCTCAAGCCAAGCAGTGTCAGTCTGTGTGGAGCGGTCACTGGTTACTTTAGTGATAACGTTGCTAGGATATGAAACTCCAAACGTACTGTTAGTGTGAAAATGAGATTTCATATTTGGGTGGGGGGAGAAAAAGAATAAAAAAGAAGAAAGAAAAGAAAAGTCAGGAAGACAGTCAGTCCCTAATGCTTTTCCAGGGCATTGGAGGCACTGAGATGACATCACCAGCAGCCTATCAGAGCTCTCCAGCTTTGTTCAGGTTCCGAAGCCATGTCATCATCACCGATGTAGCCCAGAAATGAAAATAGAACCATCTCTAAATATACAACAATGAGAGTCCAGCACTGCTTTTAAAAGGATGAGAGAACCAAGAAAAACTCCTTAAATCAGCGTCTTCCTTTCATGAAGTACACGTAAATCTAGAATTTGGCTCCTGGAGCCACTAACTTTGGTATTGAATATAGTCTGCTTAAGACTTTACAAACTGGCAGTCAGAGCTAATTAATGCACAACTGAGACCACCGCCCAGTCACTCCAGCTTGCTCCTGGATGTGGGACACAGGCAGACTGGCTCTTCCCTAAAAGGCAAGAGTGGGGTCATGGCTGCATTGTCAAGGGGACAGTCTGCCTGGTTGGGGGCCGACATGGGGATATAGGACTCCCCAGCAAGGTGCGTAAGTGGCTGTCATTGTCAATACGTTTCACTTAGCTAAAAGCACGGTTTACAGTTGTTGAAGTTTGATTGATCTGTTGATAAACACTAATGTTTTCCAGTTGACAATTTCTCCATGTTAATTTCTTTAATGCTGGCAGACCTGCCTGGCAAGGCCCTATAAATAGCATCAGTGTCATCATCCTTTTTATGTTATTAATGAGCCATTGTGTTTCAAGGGGCTGGGATTTGGGGACAGGTTGTGCTTGATTGCAGTTTCTGACATTGATACCTTAGCATTTGCAACTCGCTTGAGATGAGAACATGTTTCTTAAAAAAATTACAGCCCTGGCCAAATGCATCCATAATAAAAGAGAGTTGTTTATAATTAGTGACTAATTAAACTTTGGAGAGAGGAATAAACTGCCAAGGCCCTACACGCAGCATGTCCTTGATTTGGGGGCATTAGTACTGTCCCCACCTCTGCTTTCTTTTCTACTTCTCCCTACACATACCCTGTTATCACCGAGATGAATGAATGCCTGACTCTGGAAATCAGCTTCAGCCCAGACTGTTCTGTCTGCCAACTGGCGACAGGGGGCCAAAGCAGACTTCTCCAATTAGCAGAGTCCCCCATCAGGCAGCTGGACACACTGTGTTTATGTTTGTGGACAGCACACTGTAGCAGCAGAGCCTCTGGCTGAGGTCTCCTGGGCTGAGAAATATGATTCTAAAAGCAAGACAGACAAATAGACAAGGTAGCATGATATCGTTTGAGGACATTGTCTCAATTCAACTCTTCTTACTCCTTTGAGGTGATTCAAATGAACACTAAAGGCATTACACAATAATGATGATAGATCTCTACCATGGTAGATTTGCATCATGGCAGCAGGACCACTGGGTAGTTGGATTGCTTCCTAATGGACATCAATATGAATGGGACATGTGACCAAGCTGGGTTGGTTATTATAACAACTCAAGTATTTCTCTAGTCTTAAGTTCTTGCATTGCACAGAAATGACCCTAAAACCCTTTGCTGGGCTAGGATTTTCTATTTAAATGCTTGTCTCCAAATCTTCCTTGTAATTATTCAATTATTTACTTCACTTTGAAAAACTAATTTATAATTACATTTATCCATTTTATTCAGAGTTCATTTTGGATTACCAACTCATGAGTAAATATATTACTATTCTGGTTTCAAAAGCTTCTCTACGTGTTTTCAAAATATTGGGTTGGCCAAAAAGTTCTTTCTGGTGTTTCTGTAAGATGTTATGGAAAACTCTGAATGAATTTTCTGGCCAACCCAATAATTTAATGAATTTTTTCCCACCCAACATACTACATTCAGAAGATCCTTCTTAGGTATCTTAATATCAAGAAATGCAGGGACTGATGCTCTGGTGTCTCAATTTCAATATATGTGACCTGACAGCCTGAGAGCATGGAAATATAGAGAAGAATGTACCCATTTTGTCCACTAAGGAGATTTAGCTCAACTGAACCAAAATGACAACAATCTTTCAGTTTCTCTGCTGAGTCTACCTACTTCTCATTCCTTAGCAAGAGAACTCAGCAAAAATAACTTAGAAGCAAAGGCAAAGCTGAGAAAGCAATTTTTATAATAATCTAATTATCTGCCATCTAAAGAATATTATGGAAAATTTGGGTTGGTAATTTTCTGTAAACCAACAACTTCCAGTGTAAAATTATTAGCTATAAACTGGCACCAAAGAAACAAATATCTGAGTTCACCAATCTTAATTATATCTAGAAGCATTGTAATATTTTTGAAAATAAAGGTTACTAATCTGTTTGCCGTTATAATAAGAAATGGTTTCATAATACTGAGATTTGCTTTCTTATATATAGGGAGATAATTTGAGATATTTAAGGAATAAATTTAAATTATTAAAAATTAGTAGATCTAAAGATCATATAACAGGAGGCTTAAGTTGAGGTATGATTATAAAACAATAGCAGTTAGAAGGAGGAGAAGAAGTAGAGAAGAAACAATTCTACTCATTTTTTCTTGGGTGGATTCTGAGGTGGCTGTCAAGGTAACTCCACAATAAGAATTTCCAGAAGATCTGAGTGGTGTCAGCCTTACTGGGGCAGCTCTATGTTCCCACCAGAAAACTAATGTGAAGAGGATATACCACCTCCTCAGCTTGTTTAAAGGAAAAATAGAAATATTCTCAGATAGTCGCTGTCCATTCCTTAAGCATCACTACCAGAAAATTGTCCAAAGCAATCATTGGCAGCTGAAAGGCAATGGTGTGGTGGTGACAGAAGAAATTGTAGAAAAATAAAGAGGAGCGAAGTGGTTATACTCACCTGATCCAAAAAAACTCTAACAACATGGTTGCTATATAGGAATTCCATAAAATCACAGAAAAGGTGAGAAAAGAAATGGCATGTTGCCATAATTCAGAATAACAAAGAGCAATGAGGATATTAGACAAAGCATGTGACTGAAAATCCAGGTGACTTGCAAAAGTCAAATTTTCTGGACTTTCTTGTTGCTCATCTTCAAACTATGAAGTGTATGTAGATGATCTCTATTAGGATTGATGGCTTTGATATTGTATTATTATGTGTTTAAGTGTGTGTGTGTCTGTGTATACGTCTGTGTGTATATGTATATTTAATTTTGTATATAACCACCTAAATTATACCATATGTATACATACATACACAAATATGTAATATATGCATATATATTAACATGTGCACATATGTATAAAGAAATGCACAGCCAATCTGGTAGAAAATTCACTCTCCGAAATCAAAGTACAGCTAACCAGTCATAGCAATCATCTTCCTATTTATTTATTTATTTATTTATTTTTTCATCTTCCTCTTTAGAGCAGTAGTTTTAATATGTCTTATGGTAATCTCCAAAGGAAGTCAGTATTTTTACATTACAGAATACATTTCTCCACCCCCAAATTCTTTTGAGATTTGATTAAAATGTCTTTTCTCAGATGTAGAACAATTTAAAACAATTGAAACAAGTAAGGAAAAACCAGTTTAAGGGTGCTTTATTTCATCATCTCAGGTTTTGTGACTCAAAGTAACATTATAGGTGAAACAGGATTTATGTGGGGTTTTGGGGGGAGGGGAGGAGGTGTACTGTCAGTAGTAATCTCTCTTGGCCTTGATCTAAGGCTCCCTTATGCTCAACAGGACCTCAGATAGTGTTGTTGGGAGGTCCAGTGTTTTCCTTTCTCCACACTGAAGCACTCCCCAGCAACTTTAAATCAACAGTAATCATACTCCTGGTACTGTAGAAAGAAACCTCAATTATATTTTTTTCCCTAATAGTTCAATTTTAGGATAAGAAGGGACAAGTTACAAAGAAGGAAATATCATTAGGGATTTAAACTTTGTTTGTTAAACACACTCTTTGGCTGTAGGCTTTGGTCATTACTTGTTCAGACTATTATCTACACCAGATTTTTGGAAAGAAATGTCATACATTCATGTGACATAACAAACGTGTGTTGACTGATGCCCACACTGTCTGCTGTCACAGTGTCCTCCTCTCACCGAGTACGATAGCCACTTGCTACATTTCTGGGAGAGCTGGACAATGGACTCCAACATAGGCTTCCCTGTCCATGAATTCAGGCATGTGTCCTGTCCCCTCCTTGCAGTGGGTGTACCATTCACAGATCCCTCCTCACCTGGTAAAGACAGTGCATTATCATCTCAACCCCCGCTCACCTAAAACTCCTCTCACAGGTAAACATTTCCCTTCAGATATTACCTATTCTCTGTACCATCCACTTATAAGTTGACAATGACTAATTGTAGCTTTGATGCAAAGAATGAACCAATGGTTGCATCATCATCAAAGAATGACGCAGTTATAGTCATCTAACTCCCCTAATTTAAACAGAAATAGGTCTTAGCAGAGGGCTTAGAATAGTTGTTCAACATATATACATACATACATATATATATATTCATATATATGGGACTCATATATATATTCATATATGTATATATATATATATAGAGAGAGAGAGAGAGAGAGAGGAAGAGTTAATTGTAGAGGGTCAATACTTTCCAATGAAAAACTGAAAGGGAGGGAAAGAGAATTTCAGTTTAAACTCTATTGTTCAGAAATTTAGTAAATCTCATTTAATCCAAGTTTTACAATATTTGATATTTAATTTCAATCCAAATTAATTTGTCTGTATTATCATCATTATAAATAAATACTTGTTAAGTATTTATCAGATAAGTGTTTTGGAAGCTACAAATTTTGACAAGATGCTGTGTTTACAGTTCTGGTGGTATTCTATTACGTAGTGAAGAGAAAGTCTCCAGATATGTTACCTAAATCTAGTAAAAGATTCATGGTGAATTTAGAATGATTAGCTAATTCCAATTGCTTGTTTTAGCTATGAAGTCCTCCACACAGACTTTAGAAGTGTTCTAACAAATACCCTGCCAGGATGTCAGTGTAATGAAATTTGTATTAAAACCTTATAAGGAGAAGGATGGGCACTACCACTTGGTCTTATTATGTGTATAGAGGGACAAATAATAGAAGAGAAAGGTCTTCTGATTTCTTATCTAGTAATTTTTTTCTGTGACTGTGGTGCATTACCTCACATGGATGCCAGTTGTGAAACTCCACAAAATCTAACAGTGTGGACTTTGTGTATTGTGTGAAAAGGATGGCTAGTAGACACTGTTGTGTGTTATTGCCTCTTCCATCCTGTGAGTGGCATATATTTAAAGAAATACTGCCAGTGCCACAGGATAAACACCGCCTTAAAACTTTCCACTCCAGGATATAAACTGCATGTTCCCTCAAGCTAAGGCCTTCCTGGAATACTCCATGTTTTGTTGATGTCCCTCTTCTCTGAGCTCACAAAGCTCTTAAAGTCTGTAAGCTCTTAAAGTCTTAAAGTCAATGAGTCTCACCTCATTGAGCATGCTTCATATACCATCTTTTACTATTAACTGTTTCATGTCATTGTCCTTGTTCAATGTGATTGTTAGTACCTCTTGGGTAAGAACTTTTCTTCCTCTTTTTCCTACCCATCACCAAAAAAATCCTAGGAATGTAATTTACACAAATAATCCATTGAATTACTGGTTAATTGATAAAAATACACAAATTTAAACATTATATCTTAAATTTGGGGTATGCTTCTGGTTTGGGTGGGAGTTTGGTAGGAGAATGATATAATGAAGGGTCAGGAGGCAGGAATTAAAATATTACCTCAAATGTTGTCCAGCTGTCAGGTGGTCTATTCCCAAAGAATACAAAATTGTTATTTAAAAAAATGACTTTGTCTTCCCAGAGAAAATTTTGAGAACATGAACATAGTTAGAAAAATAATATGAAGATCAGAAAATTGCTATTGAAGAAAATTAAGGATTTCAACCCAAGATACTAGGTTCAGTGTTTACCTCCAAAAAAACCTATGTGTCCAACTCTTCCATCTTAAGTGGGATAGCATCTTTATCCTTATCCAGACCCATAAATGAGTGTTTGTGGTTCTGCATTAGAAGCATAATGTTATACATGACGTGTTATGCAAGCATGAGGAGCCAATGGGAGGAACCTTAACAAGGAACTCAAGGAAAGAAAGTTGAATTAAGGAGGTGCTTATAGAAGTCCAGCTGGGGTTAAGGGGACCAACAAGGCAGGTTAAAACATGCAGGGGCTAACAATTGTTGGAAGCTGATACCATTTCGAGGCTTGGAGAATCACAGGGGGGAAATAGTGTTACTGGAACCATGGAGAATGAGTCACCCAGAACGGACTGCAGTCATGGAGTGGCAGCCACTGCCAGAGATGTAGTTTCAAGGAAGGAAGAGAGAAGGAATCTGTCCTTCTTCCTGCTTTTTGTTTTCCTATTTGTGTCTCCCATTAACTTAAATGGAAACCAGTTCTGATCACATTTAATTAGCCAAAGTAAGTCACATGACCAAGCTTGATGTAAATAGGGCAGGAAAGCATAATCCTAACCCAGGGCTGGGCAGTTAATATTAGTGAATGATAACACAATCCACCAAGCTCACTGAGTCCAAAGTTGCTGGGATTGGAAGCAAGTTCCTGAGTTATCTGGCTAGTGGGTGTAATGATACAATGTATTGGTTGTTTGTTTAAGGGCAGTATCATGGCCAATAGGAAAGCATCTTGACCTTGCAAAATGCTGTGTCCCAGACGGCTCTCCGACCTTCCTAAGCATATAGGTGGCTAAGAGGTAGGTTGCTTGTTTCCCCTCCTCCTGTAATGCCTTTTCCCTATTTGACCTTCAATATCCATCTTCTGACCTTCTTTCTGTTGTTTTTGTCCCAGAAGGCTGACTTCTATGGCTTGCTTTGTCTTGCTCCCTTCTGTTTGGATTTAACCAATGGGAAGCACTAGGAGAAAATCAGAGGGCAAGATCAGAAAGAGAATTGGGGCTATTTTTTTCCAAGCTTTCTTTCCCCTTTTGACCTCTGGCAGTGGCTGAATTCTTCCCAAAGTGATGGAAAGCCCTTTGTGTAATGTCTGTGCCATATGCACCTTCTACCACTTATAATAACTATCTACATTCTGATGGTAGTGTTTCTGATCAATCCAAATTGGTGAAGTTCATAGATGACTGCTGCAAACTTGCCTATAGAAACTTGTTTGCCTGCAGAGGATGGAAAAGTGATTTTATGTTTTTAGGGAAGTACTTTTCCATATTCACAACATGCATAGGATTTTTTTTTTTATCTTCAACTGTCTATTGATATATTAAACTTTTATTCCGTGAACATTCATATCTATATGTGATGAGACACCCAGGGGTAGAACTTTGGCTCTTCATCCTTTGAAAAACCACATACATGCTTACACCACCCAATAAATAAAATCTCACTCTGCCTTCCACTGATCATAGCAGTATACAATTAGTCTTGTTCTATTAATCAGTCAGGAAAATCATTGCATATGATTCAGGACATCTTGCTTTTAGGTAGATTCATCATATTTCTTTATTTTGGTACATCTAACCTTTTAATTTTGTTTATTACCTAAGTGAAAGACTAAATATTCTCTTTATTTCAATCCTGTAATATCAAATACTTTATTTTTTGCAAAGTATTTGTTATGAGGTATGTTTGCTTTAAAGTCTCCTTAAAAAAGCAGTCATCACCTTAGGGTTTTTGAAGAGAACTTATGAGTCTTTTTATTTTTATTTTTAAATTTAATTTAATTTAATTTTTTAAATACAGCAGGTTCTAATTAGTTACCTATTTTATACATATTAGTGTATATATGTCAATCCCAATCTCCCAATTCATCCCACCACCACCTTCCCTACCCCCACTTTCCCCCCTTGGTGTCCATATGTTTGTCCTCTACAACTGCGTCTCTATTTCTGCCTGGCAAACCAGTTCATCTGTACCATTTTTCTAGATTCCACATATATGCATTAATATACGATATTTGTTTTTCTCTTTCTGACTTATTTCACTCTGTATGACAGTCTCTAAGTCCATCCACGTCTCTAAAAATGGCCCAGTTTCGTTCTTTTTATGGCTGAGTAATATTCATTGTATACATGAACCATATCTTCTTTATCCATTTGTCTGTCAGTGGTCATTTAGGTTGCTTCCATGACCTGGCTACTTTCAATAGTGCTGTAATGAACATTGAGGTTCATGTGACTTTTTGAATTATGGTTTTCTCTGGGTATATGCCCAGTAGTGGGATTGCTGGGTTATATGGTAATTCTATTTCTAGTTTTATAAGGAACCTCCATACTGTTCTCCATAGTGGCTGTATCAATTTACATTCCCACCAACAGTGCAAGAGGGTTCCCTTTTCTCCACACCCTCTCCAGCATTTGTTATTTGTAGATTTTCTGATGATGCCCATTCCAACCGGTGTGAAGTGATACATCATGGTAGTTTTGATTTGCATTTCTCTAATAATTAGTGATGTTGAGCAGCTTTTCATGTGCTTCTTGGCCATCTGTATGTCTTCTTTGGAGAAATGTGTATTTAGGTCTTCTGCCCATTTTTGGATTGTGTTGTTTGTTTTTTTTAATATTGAGCTGCATGAGCTGTTTATATATTTTGACAATTAATCCTTTGTCCATTGATTCGTTTGCAAATATTTTCTCCCATTGTGAGAGTTGTCTTTTCATCTTGTTTATAGTTTTTTGTTTTTTGGGTTTTTTTTTGCTGTGCAAAAGCTTTTAACTTTCATTAGGTCCCATTTGTTTATTTTGTTTTTATTACCATTACTCTAAGAGGTGGGTCAAAAAAGATCTTGCTGTGATTTTTGTCAAAGAGTGTTCTTCCTATGTTTTCCTCTAAGAGCTTTAGAGTGTCTGGGCTTACATTTAGGTCTTTTATCCAATTTGAGTTTATTTTTGTGTATGGTGTTAGGGAGTGTTCTAATTTCTTTCTTTTACATGTAGCTGTCCAGTTTTCCCAGCACCACTTATTGAAGAGACTGTCTTTTCTCCATTGTATATCCTTGCCTCCTTTGTCATAGATTACTTGACCATATGTGCATGC
Source organism: Balaenoptera borealis (assembly GCF_965194805.1). Classification (NCBI taxonomy): domain Eukaryota; kingdom Metazoa; phylum Chordata; class Mammalia; order Artiodactyla; family Balaenopteridae; genus Balaenoptera; species Balaenoptera borealis. The sequence continues at coordinate 34,989,011 of NC_138875.1, forward strand.
ATTTATCTCGGGGGTTGCTATCCTGTTCCATTGATCTATATTTATGTTTTTGGACCAGTACCATATGGTCTTTATTACTGTAGCTTTGTAGTATAGTCTGAAGCCAGGGAGTCTGATTCCTCCCACTCTGTTTTTTTCCCTCAAGATTGCCTTGGCTATGTGGGATCTTTTGTGTCTCCATACAAATTTTAAGATTTTTTGTTCTAGTTCTGTAAAAAAATGCCATTGGTAATTTGATAGGGGTTGCATTGAATCTGTAGATTGCTTTTGGTAGTATAGTCATTTTCACAATATTGATTCTTCCAATCCAAGAAAATGGTATATCTCTCCATCTGTTTGTGTCTTCTTTGATTTCTTTCATCAGTGTCTTATAGTTTTCTGCATACAGGTCTTTTTTCTCCCTAGGTAGGTTTATTCCTAGGTATTTTATTCTTTTTGTTGCAATGGTAAATGGGAGTGCTTCCTTAATTTCTCTTTCAGAATTTTCATCATTAGTGTGTAGGAATGCAAGAGATTTCTGTGCATTAATTTTGTATCCTGCAACTTTACCAAATTCATTGATTAGCTCTAGTAGTTTTCTGGTGGCATCTTTAGGATTTTCTGTGTATAGTATCATGTCATCGGCAAGCAGTGACAGTTTTATTTCTTCTTTTCCAATTTGGATTCATTTTATTTCTTTTTCTTCTCTGATCGCTGTGGTTAGGACTTCCAAAACTATGTTGAATAATACTGGTGAGAGTGGACATTCTTGTCTTGTTCCTGATCTTAGAGGAAATGCTTTCAGTTTTTCACCATTGAGAATGATGTTTGCTGTGACTTTGTCATATATGGCCTTTATTATGTTGAGGTAGGTTCCCTCTATGCCTACTTTCTGGAGAGATTTTATCATAAATGGGTGTTGAATTTTGTCAAGGATTTTTCTGCATCTATTGAGTTGATCATATAGTTTTTATTCTTCAATTTGTTAACATGGTGTATCACATTGATTGATTTGCGTATATTGAAGAATCCTTGCATCCCTGGGATAAATCCCACTTGATCATGGTGTATGATCCTTTTAATGTCTTGTTGATTTGTTTTTGCTAGTATTTTGTTGAGGATTTTTGCAACTATATTCATTAGTGATATTGGTCTGTAATTTTCTTTTTTTGTAGTATATCTGTCTGGTTTTGGTATCAGGGTGATGGTGGCCCCAAAGAATGAGTTTGGGAGTGTTCCTTCCTCTGCAATTTTTTGGAAGAGTTTGAGAAGGATGGGTGTTAGCTCTTCTCTAAATGTTTGATGGAATTCACCTGTTAAGCCATCTGGTCCTGGACTTTTGTTTGTTGGAAGATTTTTAATCACAGTTTCAATTTCATTACTTGTGATTGGTCTGTTCATATTTTCTATTTCTTCGTGGTTCAGTCTTGGAAGGTTATACCTTTCTAAGAATTTGTCCGTTTCTTCCACGTTGTCCATTTTATTGGCATAGATTTGCTTGTAGTGGTCTCTTATAATGCTTTGTATTTCTGCGGTGTCCACTGTAACTTCTTTTTCATTTCTAATTTTATTGATTTGAGTCCTCTCCCTCTTTTCCTTGATGAGTCTGGCTAAAGGCTTATCAATTTTGTTTATCTTCTAAAGAACAAGCTTTTAGTTGTATTGATCTTTGCTATTGTTTTCTTTGTTTCTATTTCATTTATTTCTGCTCTGATCTTTATGATTTCTTTCCTTCAACTAACTTTGGGTTTTCTTTGTTTTTCTTTCTCTAGTTCCTTTACATGTAACGTTAGATTGTTTATTTGAGATTTTTCTTGTTTCTTGAGGTAGGACTGTATTGCTATAAATTTCCCTCTTAGAACTGCTATTCTGCATCCCATAGGTTTTGGATCATCCTGTTTTCGTTGTCATTTGTCTCTATGTATTTTTTTATTTCCTCTTTGATTTCTTCAGTGATCTCTTGGTAATTTAGTAATGTATTGTTTAGCCTCCATGTGTTTGTGTTTTTTACATTTTTTCCCATGTAATTGACTTCTAATCTCATAGCATTTTGGTCGGAAAGCAAGTTTGATATGATTTCAATTTTCTTAAATTTACAGAGGCTTGATTTGTGACCCAAGATGTGATCTATCCTGGGAATGTCCCGTGTTCACTTGAGGGGAAAGTGTAAACTGCTGTTTTTGGATGGAATGTCCTATAAATATCAATTAAATCTATCTGGTCTACTGTGTCATTTAAAGCTTCTGTTTCCTTATTAATTTTCTCTCTGGATGATCTGTCCATTGGTGTAAATGAGGTGTTAAATTCCCCCACTATTACTGTGTTACTGTCTATTTCCTCTTTTATAGCTGTTAGCAGTTGCCTTATGTATTGAAGTGCTCCTATGTTGGGTGCATATATATTTATAATTGTTACATCTTCTTCTTGGATTGATCCCTTGATCATTATGTAGCATCCTTCCTTGTCTCTTGTAATATTCTTTATTTTAAAGTCTATTTTATCTGATATGAGTATTGCTACTCCAGGTTTCTTTTGATTTCCATTTGCAAAGAATATCATTTTCCATCCCCTCACTTCCAGTTGGTATGTGTCCCTAGGTCTGAAGTGTGTCTCTTGTGGACAGTCTATATATGGGTCTTGTTTTTGGATACCATTCAGTGAGCCTGTGTCTTTTGGTTGGAGCATTTAATCCATTCACATTTAAGGTAATTATCGATATGTATGCCCCTATTCCCGTTTTCTTAATTGTTTTGTGTTTGTTTTTTTGGTTCTTTTCTTCTCTTTGTTTCCCACAGAGAAATTCCTTTAGCATTTGTTGTAGAGCTGGTTTGGTAGTGCTGAATTCTCTTAGCTTTTGCTTCTCTGTAAAGGTTTTAATTTCTCTGTCGAATCTGAATGAGATCCTTGCCAGCTAGAGTAATCTTGGTTGTAGGTTCTTCTCTTTCATCACTTTAAATATATCATGCCACTCCCTTCTGGCTTCTAGAGTTTCTGTTTCTGTTTTCTAGAGTTTCTGCTGAGAAATCAGATGTTAACCTTATGGGAGTTCCCTTGCCTGTTATTTGTCATTTTTCCCTTGTTGATGTTAATCATTTTTCTTTGTCTTTGATTTTTGCCAATTTGATTACTCTGTGTCTCGGCATGTTTCTCCTCGGATTTATCCTGTATGGGATTCTCTGCACTTCCTGGACTTGGGTGGCTCTTTCTTTTCCCATGTTAGGGAAGTTTTTGACTATAATCTCTTCAAATATTTTCTCCAGTCCTTTCTCTCTCTCTTCTACTTCTGAGGCCCCTATAATGCAAATGTTGGTGCATTTAATGTTGTCCCAGAGCCCTCTTGACTTGTCTTCATTTCTTTTCATTCTTTTTTCTTTATTCTGTTCTGTGGCAGTGAATTCCACCATTTTGTCTTCCAGGTCACTTATCCGTTCTTTTGCCTCAGTTATTCTGCTATTGATTCCTTCTAGAGTATTTTTCTTTGCAGTTATTGTTTTGTTCATCTCTGTTTGTTTGTTAGTTCTTCTAGGTGTTTGTCCTTTAAATCTTCTAGGTCTTTGTTAACCATTTCTTGCATCTTCTCAATCTTTGCCCTCATTCTTTTTGCAAGGTCCTGGATCATCTTCACTATCATTATTCTGAATCCTTTGTCTGGAATGTTGCCTGTCTCCACTTCATTTAATTGTTTTTCTGGGGTTTTATCTCATTCCTTCATCTGGTACATAGCCCTCTGCCTTTTCATTTTGTCCATCTTTCTGTGAATGTGGTTTATGTTCCACATGCTGCAGGACTATAGTTCTTCTTGCTTCTGCTCTCTGCCTTCTGGTGGGTGAGTCTATCTAAGACGCTTGTGCAAGCTTCCTGATGGGACGGACTGGTGGTGGGTAGAACTGGATGTTGCTCTGGTGGCAGAGCTCAATAAAATTTTAGTCTGCTTGTCTGCTGATGGGTGGGGCTGAGTTCCTTCCCTGTTTTTTTTTTTTTTTTTTGGCCTGAGGCAATCCATCACTGGAAGCTACAGGCTCTTTCTTGGGTCTAATGGCAGACTTCAGGAGGGCTCATGCCAAGGAGTACTTCCCAGAACTTCTGCTGCCAGTGTCCTTGTCCCCACAGTGAACCACAGCCATGCCCCCACCTCTGCAGGAGACCCTCCAACAGTAGCATGTAGGTCTGGTTCAGTCTCCTGTGGGGCACTGCTCTTTCCCCCAGGTGCTGATGCACACACTACTTTGTGTGTGCCCTCCACGAGTGGAGTCTCTATTTCTCCCTGTCCTTTCAAAGCCCTGCAATCAAATCCCACTAGCTTTCAAAGTCTGATTCTCTGGAAATTTCTCCTCTTGTTGCCAGACCCCCAGGTTGGGAAGCCTGACATAGGGCTCAGAACCTTCACTCCAGTGGGTGGACTTTTGTGGTATAATTATTCTCCAGTTTGTGAGTCACCCACCCAACGGTTATGGGATTTGATTTTATTGTGACTGTACCCCTCCTACCATCTCATTGCAGCTTCTCCTTTGTCTTTGGATGTGGGGTATCTTTTTGTGAGTTCCAGTGTCTTCCTGTAGATGATTGTCCAGCAGTTAGTTGTGATTCCAGTGCTCTCGCACGAGGGAGTGAGCACATGTCCTTCTATTCTGCCATCTTGAACAAATCTGATGAATCTTTTTAGAGTTTGGAAAAGTCAAACCTATTTCTCTTATGACTTACCACCAGAATTAAGTTAATTTTATATGAAACAAAGATTATTTAAGGGAATAGGACTAGAATAGTTTCTCAGGAAGGAGGTAGATTGGAGCAGGTATTTGATAAGGAAAAGCAAAATAATATAGGATCTGTGAGAGGAGCTAGGACCTGCTGGTCACCACGTTACTTTGTTGACATGGTCCTAATTAGAAATGTCTGATGTCTAAGTAGTATTATTTACCTACAGAGGAGAACCCTCAAAATTCCTAAAGACACTCATCTTTGTGAAAGAAGAAGACAGATTTGATGCAGCATTTCTAAATCTTTTATAAGCAAGTCTGAAGCCTCTGAACATGTATTGCTTTCTCCCTCAATGTCCTCTGCACTTGTGCACCAGAATGCTTCCCTTCTGCCTCCCCACCTTTAACAATTCTCACCATTTTTCAAGACCTAGTCATGTAGTACCATTTCCAGTTCACCTCTGTCCTGATTAATCTCTCCTCTAAACTGTAAGACTTACTGCTTTAAGGGCTCTCTGGCTAATTAATCATATACTACTTGCATTGCTCATACTGTTTCCTTGTATTATTATTTAACTTTTCATGTCTACATATTATCTTTCCACCGAGAAAGGTGTTCAGAAAGTAATTTTATAAGGCCAATTCAATTTAGTGCACTGAAGTCTGTACAATTCTTGTGTTGATAATACACTATTTGGTTCAGTAAATGTGGCAGCATCACCTGTAAATAGAATTGCTTGTAGCTCTTTGTGATTGGGAGTATCTTTAGCCTTGTAATTTGATTTTTAAATGTGGAAAGTGTTTCTGATTTTCGCTATTTACTGAGATTGATGGAGAAAAAGAGAATGATTTTTATCTAACAAAGAATTTCAAAATTATGAGTGGATATTTAGCAATATTACATAAACGAGGAGATCCAGCCAGGACCCAGTATTTTGAAGAAAGCTGGGGTCAAGAAGGGATGAGGCCTAAGTAATGCGCAGTGCTCAATGTGGATTTCTAGATGTTTATAGATCTACCATGGTCCTTTAAAGGGATTTGTTTGCCAGTCTTTCCGTGCAGAACCATTTAGGGAGCAGAACAAGTTATAGACTTGGAAAGAGCTAAGGTTTCTGATTCAAAGACATTTATCAATTGGCATCTATTTATAAAGGATATAGCATGTAGGAATTGGTATGAGGAGTAAAATACAGAGTGAGAAAATATACTGCAGTGTAGAGAGGTATGAGGCAGTTTGGGACAAGTCCCAGGAATATGATTTCTGATTGACAGGTAAGCCCTAATGGAAGAATTATTACAGACAAAACACGCAGATAAATCAAGGCTCTTGAATTATTTAATCATCATCAAATATTTTTCCTGCATAAGACACATATGAATCAATTGGTAAATAATTTAGAAGAAGTACAATAATGTGCTTTAATATTTATAATGATTATTCACCCTATGATAAGATCTGTTCCTTAAGCACACATTATAAATGTGCTTTGCTTCATCCCTTAATGGTTGCTGTAAGCCTTCATTCTCACATCAGGGCCACACACTGGGCATCACATAAAAGGAGCACTCTCTCTTGCTGTTAACAGCCTTAGTTCTGAACAGTTGGTCTTGACCCATTTTTTTGTGCTGCATTGCAGCCTGCCTTTGATCATCTCAGCCCTCACTGCTCATTCTCTCCTTTCTAGCATCACCTTGCCTCACCCTTTATTCTTGATGTGTTGCACTAGCATTCCCAGTTCTCACCCCAGTGACGCTAACTCCACTGCCATGAGTAAATGCTCCTCCTCTTATGATCAGGTCCTGGAACCCCTGGATCAGTGCTGTTCCCTTCAGTCTCCTCTAGCCTCTCCTGCTCCCTTCAGGTAGCACACCCTCTTGGTTCATCTAAGCTTCAAAATAGGCAATAGAAATATTGTTAAATAGCATGCATCTCTCCATTTACCTGTGATGAAGGACCATGCCCTATTTTTACTTGTATCTACCATAGTACATATCAAAAAGTTGAACACATGTGAAGAGCCTGAGACATGTTTCATAACTTATTCTTAGATGAAACAAACCTCAAGAACACAGGGGCAAATGGAGATGAGCAATGGAAAGTGAGTGAAAATGTAAACTTCTGATTTTGCAGTTTTGCATCACTGTAGGCTGTTTGTTAGTTGTTAGTAAGCTGGCTTTTAGATATGAGAATGCATCAGTGACAGTAGACAATGAAGTGGAGAAGCTGTAGCAAATTACCCTAAGTCCAACATGTTCTAAGGTAGGCTGGGACAGTGGTCCTGCTCTGACCTTGAGTATCTCTCCTCCCCTCACCTACAGTGATGGAGTCACATTCAGACATCACAGCCTGTTTGCTCAGCTCAGCTCTTGCCTCACTGAACCAACCTACTTACTGAGCCAATACAGAAGAGACACTGTTAGTTCCTCAGTACTAGTTGGTTGTTCTAAGCATAGTTTTTTTCAACAGCTAGGTTAGATGAGAAATTATCAGTTACTTTACAATTGTATTATTATTTTTTCTCAAATTGAGATAGGATTGCAACTCATAACATTCTTCATAGTCAACCTCTTCAACATTACTTCATATTTAAGCTGATAAGGGGAAGAGAGAAAGTCACAAAACTTCTTTATGACATGGAAGTTTGGGCAGGGGAAAGTTAAAGACCCAGACAGATTGACATGACTACTAAGCGGTCAAGAGCAGCATTAAAGCTTGACACCTGTAGAGATTTTGGGTATACTCAGGTAACTCGTGTGATCTTAATCCACAAACTCAGCAGTATGAAAATAGTACTTTTTTTTTTTCCCCTGAAATTCAACCTGTGAGAATTCCAAGCCACCATTTTGTCATGCTGGTAGGAATTTAACCTCAGTCGTTCTGGGAGCTTTTTCCCCTATGAACCCATTACATGTTACACATTACACAGATAACTTCTGATCTTTGGCTATCTGTCCACTCAAGTTCTTACCTCAGTCCCAATGTCACATTAAATCAGGAAAGGACATCAAGAAATAAGTAACTTAAGGTGAAGAACGATATGCTGCCAGATGTATTGCAGTCATTTTGGCAACACTGTATTCAAATATATCCTAGACTAGTATATATGACCTTATCATGCCCCTACCATTTCCAAAAGGTATAAAGACTTTAAGAAAATACTTATAGCCAGAAATAGAGCTATTGACACTTTCTAAATTCTGTGATTTTGTTTTCTTTGTTCAACAGGGTAAAATAGTCATTAATCAAGAAGCTCCAGCCATTGAGGGTGTGGTTATAAATCAACATAATATCTGTGTTTATATACAGTTCAAGTATTTGCTAAAATTGAGTTTAGGACACCCATATTGTTGGAAGTAATTTTGACTCTTTTGAGAGGTACACACATTGGCCATTTTTTATATAGTTTCTTTTCTCTAAAGGAAGAGAATAGAGTGATAACTCTTTGAGGAGATAATTCACCATGTCTACAGATTTTGGAATCCCTTAGATATCCCAGAACTGAGCCATAGTAAGGGGTCAATAAATACTTAAGAAATAAATTGAGGTCAAAAACATTGTTTGTATGGAATGTGTTTCAGTCAGTTTGATCATTTTGCCACAACTCATACTCAACTTGCATATATTTACCCTAATTCAAATAAATCCAATGAGAACACATTTGTAACCCAATGGTATTATTTCACCATAGATATTTTACTTTATCTTCTTCCTTAAGTGTAAACTTGCCCATATTTTAAATGACTCCATATCTTCAGATGTAGAAAAATGCATGTTAGGGGGGAAATGGCTGCAAATCCCACAAACCATAAAGTGCCTAGATGGGTCTTAGAGCCTCTGCCAGGGTCTGCTGGGGAGAGGTAAATAGGGCTGGAGGATGCAGATAGGAATAGTGCTTGATTTGAAGTTAGCTGACCTGTAACTCTCATAGATTAAAGCAAGTACTCATCCTCCCACAGACTGTCTTTTCTCTGAAACATATCATTCTTACCCACAGGATTTGATAAAAGTAACTCTGCATCATAGTTTTACATAACAGCAGAGAGTGACTGAAGAACTTAGAATGCTCAGACTGGGGGTCTGGGGAGCCCTCAGCCTGTTGATCCCCTAAGAGAACTGTATATATTTGACCACTGGACCCAGAACAGCACACTCTACTGGAATGTTCTCCTGTGTCCTCGGTGTTCTTAATATTGTTAAAGTCAGTCTTTCATGAGACCTAAAGCTCTCAGACTTAGAAGCAGGTTGAGGTCTTAAGAACTAGAGGTAAAATGAGGACTGGATATGAATAAGGCTGAGTACACCTCTAATCTAAGTTTAACAGGATGCATTTTGCAAACTTTGTTTCTACATCCATGTTTTGTAGTCTAAAGCTGTGTTCCACATTCACTGATCCTCATAGGAGAAGTTCAGGTGTTTAAAAGCCTTGTGGAAGAGCCTTCCTGAGAACTAGGATTTGCCCCTCTAAGAGGAAAGAGATAGAACTATATTAGCATAATGCATCCACTCCCTCCCCCATCCTAGACCCTTGGAAAATCAGTGCTAACCTAGAGGGAAGCCAAGTAAAGGGCGAACATCAGAAGTGTGAGAAAAAGGCAATTCTGTACTGTGTTAGCCCAGGTGGATAGGAGCAGAATGAGAGCTGTAGTCTAGGGGAAAATCAGTAATGAAGTTTTCTTTTCCTAAAACAAGAAGGGAAGACAATTACTGTGGACCTGGTTGTCAGGCTTGCTTTGAGATACTAATTTACAATGGGTCTCACTCCTCACCCTGAAGGGTTGGTGGGGAAACAGGATTGTTGCTAGAGGGGAAATCAGAGCCCTGTTTCCTTAATCCTCCCCAGGGCCACTCCCTGTGGAACTTTTTAATTCTGGATTTGCTTTAGGCATTCCACCTTACCAGTACACAGCCTGGGGCACAGTTCTACTGATAAGCTTTGGGCAGTGGACTGGAGTGGGATGAAGATTCCCCACAGGAAGGAGGGGAGCCAGCAAATATGAACTTCTCTGCCTAGGCCACTGTAGAAACCCATTTTAAGAGACCTGGATGGGCATTCTTTGATACAACAGCTTAAATTCACTAAGAAATAAGGGTAGAGTTTGGAAAAAATTCTTCCCAATCTACTTCTCTCTTTGTTAACTCCCCTACCCACCTATGCAATCAATGGTTGGCTTTAGCAGTACCTTTCCAGATTCAGTTTGGAGGTTCCTAATCTTCTAGGAAGACATAGACTCTTTTGAGAATATGTTTAAAGCTGTGAATTCTTGTGGGTGGGGAGGCAAAAGATAAGAGACAGAATTAAAAGCACAGAAAATTTTGTATTCAGTTTTAATGCATTAATAAGATCTTTGAAACCCATTCTTCAAAATCCTAAAGAATCTTGAATGTGAGGTTATGACCCTGCTCTAGACATACACAAGCCAACTGATAGTGCATAACTGTTTAAAATAGACTCAATCAACATGCAGTGATTATGGAGCAGAATAATCGAATGGTTAAGTGTATAGAGCCAGCCTGCAAAGAAAGTGCTTTACAAAGGTTTGTGGTCACACTTTATTACACACTGATAAGTGTCTAACATCTTTGTGCCTATAATCTGCCCATCTTTGTGAGACCTGTGAAAAAGGAGAAAAGATTATTCTGCTACATGGTTTCTGACCTCAAAGAATTTGCAGGTAAAGTGAAGGAGGCAATGCCAATGGACAAATTAGATATATAGTATAATAAAACAGTAAGTGACTAAGTACTGAAGATAACACAACACCTATGTGCAGAGAAAGGACACCTCAACTAGGCAGGGAAGACTGAGACTTCAACAGTGCCCTAGGGGTAAGCAGGATTTTAAGAGAAGAGACAAGAACATGAAAATCAGGGGGAAAAAATGCGAAAAAATTCTAAGCTGGGAATAAAGCAGCCTGCAGAATAATCCTAACTAAATTAATTAGTAGACATTGTAGGACAGTGTCAAATAACTTGACAAAGGAGATATATTTCTGAGAAATTCTTATTGTTTTGTTGAACAGATTGTATAGAACGCGGAAAGTTAGCCTAAGAATCTTGAACTGTATCTAAAGGATATGGGATAACTATTTCAGGTTTCCTAAAAGGACCAGCCTACAGTTTAATCTACTATAGAACTCATTACCAATGATCACAAATCTAGGTCAAGGGAAATAAAAAAAAAAAAAAAGAAGTCTACCAATCAGGAGTGAAACCACGTATCGTTTAAGTCAAGAGCCATAGATACTTGGAAAGTTCAAACAAGGATATTCAACATATTTCTTGTGCTTAAAATGATTAATTGGTAATGATATTAATAAGTAAGGTTGTCACTCTAAAAGCGTCCATGGAGAACTCCCACTGGTATGGAAGCTACATCCTGTAGCCTCACAATTGGGATGAAAATTGAACTCAGTAATAGCAGAGGGAAGGAGAAATTAAATGTTATAAGCCTGAGAGAAATGAGAGGGCATAGGCAATGAGAGTTGAAGAGCAAAAGGAAATTTAATAAGGGTAATGTAATAAACTCTCTTGTCTGGCAGACACTGAAGGAGATGACTCTCCCACCCAAAGGAGAAAGGATGACAGGAGTGTCTAGAGAGGCTGGTTATTCAAGGGAAGTTCAGAATATATCCTGGATGAGCTAGCTACAGTGACAAAAGTTACTGATGACTCTTACTGATACAACTCGCCCAGCATCCACTCCACCTGCACTGCATCTGTGCCTCTTGTTACATATTTTTAATATCAACTCTGATGAGCAGCCTGGTCCTTACCTTTGTTCCACCAACATCACTGCTCAATAAAAGAATTACCTGAGCTCTTTGCACATGTTTAGCACTACATACTTTGGGGGAAAACATTTTTTTTCAATGCTTTTGCTATTTACAATAACTCTAAGAAGTCGTTAAATGAGGAATTATTATCTACATTATAAAGATGTGGAAATTGAAGTATCAATACAATATAGTAAGTGGGTTTTCCAAGGTGAATTGTGATGCTGGAACTTGAGGCTCCTGGTTCAGAGTTCCGCTTTCACATCTCTCTGTTTTCTCTAAGAGTAGCAACGGAAGCAATAAGTATTCTTTCCCCTCATGTCAGACAGCAGGGCTCTGTGCTGCTGGCGATGTAGAATAAAGTGCTGTCGTCATAAAATCTGATTCTTGCATACAGCTTTACAGAGAGACATTTTGCATAACAAAGTCATTCCTGTATCCCAGGGGGAATGGTCTACATAATAGCATTTTGTTGGTCTGGTCACAACAAATAATGTACAATTAATAACACCATATAATAAATGCTTTCTCTGTTGACTGTTCATAAAACAAGTTGTCTCTAAAAAAAAAAATACTTGTTGGTTTATTGCTCAATTATTGTTTAATTATTGCTTTTTTAAAAAGCAATCAATGGAGGAGTGTATTTTGTTAGAACTGTAGGTGAGAAGGAGAAATCTCCAGCTCTGTACTGGCCCAGCTCTTCCAAATTTAGCTTCTATTCTCAAGCATTGCATTGGTCAACTCTTCTAATCTTTCCCAGATTCCACCTATCACCATTCAACTGTCACTCTACCAGAAAAATAAAATGCTATACAAACCCTAGTTATAACAAACAAATGATCTTGGAGGTGGGAAGGACATATGAGGTTAACTATGTCAAATGACATCTTTTCATTTCTGAAGTCACTTGAGAACATGAGTACTCCATAAATGTTTGATGGATTTTGTTTTGCTTTATTAGCTCTAGCTCATGCCAAATGTGAATATGGTTTACAGATTAAAAAAAAGTCATTATGTGACTAAATAATTTGAATGTTTTGCATTATTTGCTGTATAATGAAGTATAATCGGTATCTCTTTGCATGGTATTCAGATTTGGAAAATATTTACTCAGAATTTGAAAATAGGCAGTTAATCCTATCCTTTTGCATACTTAGGAAATTTTTGAGAACAATGCATATTAATTTTCCTTTTTAATCACCTTTCTCCAAAGTGCTCCACTTCTTTGATTTTTGTCTGTTTTGTGTAACTATATGTAATATGTAAATGTATGTATATATGTGTGTGTACATACACACACACACATATCTGCATATGTACATATTCATACATATATATATATATTTTTTTTTTTTGGGGGGGGGATAATGTATTTGGATTGAAATAATGACCAAAAAAAACTGGATGAGGTAAGGGCAGATTATAAAATGCAGTCACCTTTCATTCAGTGGGAAGGTTCTAAATTGGTCTTGATTGGGCTGCAAAAGCAGCACTGTCATGGCGTCTATGTGGACATGGAAATCCCAAACTCAAAATTAGAACAATCATGATACTGTAGGCTACACTCACCAAGATCACCCAACCTGTGCCAAACCCTGAGCTAAATGACTGGCATGTATTACCTTATTAACTCTTCTTAACATTCTTATGCAGACGGTGCTATTATATCATTGCATAGATTTAAATGAAATACAGGCCGATAGAGGTCAATTGCATTGTATAAGAGTAGATGACTAGAACTTAATTAAACTGGGAGTTAATGCATATTTCTTCTCTAGTCTTTGTTTTTAAACACAGGAAAACTTAAGGGAAAACTTAGTAGAGATGGGTTAAGAACAATCAAACTACTGCATGATGGAGGGGCTTTTCCAAGATACTACACTCTTTTTCTGAATGAAATTTTAGAGTGTTTCTCAATCTTTTTTTCATTATCTCCCTACCCCTCCATGGATCATTTTTAGGAAAAATTTTCCTAATTGTCTTCCCATGAAATGTTCATTCCACAACATACTATATTTCTGAGTATGTTTTGTACTTATTTCTGCATTTTATACAAAAGAAGAGTAAAATTTTTTTCATTCCCAAGAACCAATTTACATCCCTGTTGAGAATGCAAGCTTTAGAGTAAGTAATCTAGGTGGTGATAGAAAATAATCTTATAATTTATATGTATACAGCCCAGAGTAATACAAATATTTAATCTTTACATTTTTCATTCTCCTTTAAACTGTAACTGAATATTTTTCTGGTATTTATAAAAAGTAAACAAAATTTAACCAATATACAGACTTTAGCTTAATTAATTTTAAACATATTTAATTTACAATTTGTTACTTTGCTTCATTATAAGCATGTTAGAAAATAAATAAAATACTCATTAGTACTAAATTGACTTAAGTAGATGTTACTGTTCAACTCTGACAGTTACCTGAAGTGAAGGCATACTCTTTTTATTAGCAGAATTTCAAGTATTAGCAGAAAAGAAAAAAGGAAAAATAAGTCTTAAGCATAAAACAATCACTACTAGCTTAGCAAAGTTTATGTGCAAAAATAAATCGCATGCATTCAACTTTTGCAATATGAAAGCATACACTCTTTAATACTGGCTTACCTGAAATTCATACATTTTCTTTTCATGTGTTTATTGCTATTGCTTTGCTGGTTTTGACCCCTAAAAGTTTACATTATGTCTCTTTTTATCACTTTCTTTAATTTATTCCTCAATTGCATTATCTTCATTTCCCTAATACTCTTAAAATCCTCAGAAATCATTATTATTTTCTATTCTCAGAATTTAAAATATTATATTTTTTACGTCTTTTAGGTATAACTTCATTATTTATTTGATCCCTTACTCTCTTGATCCCATGACAAGCATGTGATCTGAAGTTGCTATTCATTCATCTATGTACATATTTTGTACCCCCTGCCTGGCAAATGCACGAGTCAGGCATGGCCCCTGAATGTAGGGAATGGATAGTAGACTTGGGGAATCCCAATTGCTGACACTCTTTGATGACTTAATATCTATTTAACCTCTCTCCACCTCAGTCTCCTATTATGGTAAATATTTCTACTTCTACTACTGTCATTAATAATAATGGTTAATAATAATAATAGCAGCTAACATTTGTGAGATATTTGTTACCTACTAGGTGCTATATTCATTTAATCAACCAAGGAATTCCTGAGATGAATACTATGATTATCTGCATTTTACAGATGAGACCAAAGCAAAGAAAATATAATCCTCTTGAAAGGGATGGAAGAGCTAGGAAATAACAGGGTGAGATTTGAACACAGTCTTGAGTCAAGAGCCCAGTGAATACATGGAGTGTAAGGGCAATAGGACAGGACCACGGGACCACAGGGAGGTCACACAGTGGTTACTTTTTAAAGTCCTTTTTTATTCCTTCTACTTTCCTAACATTTCTCATGTTATTAACCCAAAATTGATTGGTCATTAACCAACACCAAAAATTGGGAGGGGAAGAAAGAGAGAGAAATAACCACTAAGATAGCAGAAATTCACCGAGAGACAAAAAACCTATTGTAAAGAGAAGAGCCCACTAAAAGGGATACAAAATAAGGAAGCAACTCCTGTATTTCTATGGATAAAAATTTAGAAGGATATTTATTTTGGGCAGATATTAAAAGTCTTGGTGGATTTCATTACTTATAAGCATGTATGTTCCTCATCATATCTAACTCATCACTGAAAAATTAAACTAATCATTTGAATAGCCCCAAAGTCTAAAGTTCTCCCTTACTGGCTTCCAAAATTTTATATAAATAGATCTGTGGCTTTTTTCTGAATGAACTTGATTCCACTACTTGATTTGATATCGGGAAGACTCCATGGTCTCTGCCTTCTCAGTACCCTTGGTCTAAAATATATTACCTTGATATAAGAGTATCATAAACAGGCACAAAGCATCTTCTCTGTGCCTATAAGAGGAGCTCAACATTAGTGAATTAATAAAATAGATTTATTTGGTGGCTACCATATTCCCTGCTTTATGCAGAATGAAATATCAAGACTTTTGGAGGGGATCCTGTAAAGCATTCTTTTCCTTTGGAGGAATCCTGCTCTCCTTTTGGCAAAGTTTACTTTTTGCATATGGCATGTCTCCAAAGGTGTAGGCTGTACCCTTTATACTAACCTGGGACAAAGCCAGAACGCAACACATTTGGGTTGTGTAAACTTCTTTGCTCTTGCTTCTTCACTGAGGAGTGAAAGCCTCACTGGAACGAGCTACTCTAATTCCCAGCCCTTCAAACTAACCACAGACGATAACCACTCACAACAGGTATTGACTTTCCAAGCATAAGGATTCATTTTATGTGCAAAACATTTCATAGCGTTCCAGTCACAGCTCACTGGTTGTTATTCCAGAAAGCATCTGTCTGAACCACTAATCGGGGTTTCTTAAACAAACCGCATTAGGTGTCTCTTCCTGGGTTTTGCAAATTTCTTAGAAAAAAATACAAGATTTGAAGTGCTTGTGTATCATTATCAACAATATCAACAAATATATAAGACAGTAAGGCCTATACTAGGGGCCTATTTTCTTCTGAGATTGATAGAGATTTCATGGAGGGACATAAGTTTCTCAAAAGGTGTTCTTTCGAATACCTAGAAAAGGATCTTTAGTTAAATAAGTTTGGGAAATGATATACACTGCGTATCTCTCTTAGAAATTTACAAACAAGGCAGCATATAAAAGGTTTCAAAGAATACTGTAGTAACAGGACTTCATTATGTTAAAGACAGAATTTTCTCAGCTAATTTTAATTCTTATTCTTCTTCCTTTTTTTTTTTTTTTTTTTCCTTTCTTGTGACATGTAATACCAACTAAGGGAATTAGTGTTTCATAGAACTCTGGGACATGAGGACATCATGGGAACAAGTGGGGTTGGGGGTTATGAGACCAGCTCCTCCTCTAAAATCAGCTGTGGGACCTCAGGCTCAATTTTACCTCTTAGACTTTGTTTACTTATCTGCCAAATTCAGGTAAAAGTATTTACCATGTCAGATAAGATATGGAATTTTCAGAAAGAGCATTTATTAAATAGCTGTGAAAGCACAGCACATTAAAGTTTAAGGGCAATGTATACATGTGAATTACCTTTATAGCTCCTGATCCTGGCTTCAGCACAATTCTAAATATATCACTGAAGTTTCTCCTGTTGTTTGTAACCTTCATCTTCACAACAAAACATTTACAAAAACAACAGTTTACAGCTGGTTAGGTCCTGTAGACTGTATTTAAGTAAGTTAGCCAGGATCTTCTCTGCTTTTGCAAAATTTAGACTGCTCTTTATGTAAATAAATCCAGAAGTATAAATACATTTCAGTTAAACATGATACAAGAGTTACCCCCAGGTGGTGATGATTGAGTACAAAGTCTCTACTTTATGATGCTGATCTTGGTAAAAGGATTTACTCCCTTTAATTATGTAACCATCTTATATATGATTTTTACAGTATACACTTCTGATAGTTAGAGGAAGAGAACATGTTTTTGGCAAATCAAGATTTGTGACATAACAGGCAGCTATATTGAATCAATTGACACATAAAAGAAAAATAGTAACATGTTCCCTTGTTTTCTTAAGATATTTCCCTTAAACGTGTGTAATGATTCATGTTACCTGATAGATTGGGGTTGTAAGGCCTGAATGCCAAATTACTATGCTTGTTATTGGGTAAGTTATCAACTGCTTGACAGAAGTGCCTGATTATAGTCAAATACCTTGGATTCCCACAAGTCAATCAACTCACAGAGTTAATAACAAACAATTTTAGTTAGCTGATCTTTCCTTCAATCAAACAACAACAGTAATAAATCTAGTTTTAGCTACAAAGTGTAAACATTTGCTAGACAATGTGTTAATGCAATAATAAACACCTAAATTATTGTGTGTATGTGTGTGTGTATGTTCTATTTTCTCACTAATCATGAACAATCCTCAAATACTACTTAATCTGACTAACTAAGTTATCTTCCTTAGAATTTGTAAAATTTTTATGGTTCCCCTGTGATTTTATGATACCCAGGCCTCTGGAGAGCTCAATTTAGACACCTAATTTTTTTCAGATAAAGAAACCAATGTCTCTAAAAGTAACCGAGGTAACCTCTTGGAGTCTAGGTCTTTTAAAACAGAGCTGGTTTGAGAACTTTTTGGTCCTGAGCAATCTTTCTTTTGGAGGACCCGCCACTCATCTTACCAAACATCCACATCAAGCACCATATTTATTCCAGTCCAGATATAGCTGATGAGTGGAAGTTATATGCTATGTTTTATAGATGTCGTAAAATATTTATAATTCAAATTTTGTACTTCCTTTTTTTTTTGAATTTTGGATCTATATTTATTGTTTTAGTTCTCAAGTGTCATTTTTATAGGTCCTTAGAAATTTCATGGGTTTTAGACATTGTACCTAGAGAACCTGAAACATAAGATCCATTGTTTCAGCCACATACTCACATTTTCCATGTCACCACAGCCATCCTTCTCTCTGCCCTGCTCTCCTACCCTCAGCCAATATGTCTAGCAAAATCCATCTCTTTGTAGGGCCAAACTCAAACCCCATTCATAAACACATTCTTATTGATCTCTTCCATCTCTGTACTTCACATCTGAGGATGTGCAACTGAATTTTAATCCAGTATCACAACTTTCCATAGTTGTTTTCTAGGTGGTACTCTTATTTCTTCCATTAGCCTATCAATGAAATTTTCATTTTATTTTCTCTGTCTTCCTGCATAGATGGACACATGCTCCAGCGTATGGTGAACAGAAGCTTAGGGTACTGTTTTGGACTGAAACATCTCTTCTGATATCTACTAGAAGAGCAGTCAGTGCAGTGTATATCCCAGGAATGTGTGGGGCCATTCTGGTCACCACTGGCCCTAGAGTGCCCTCCTTCCTGCCACACAACCCAGGAGACAAGTGATCATAGAAATGCTGCATAAGGCTCCATGTCTTGCTTAGTTTTCCATAACTTTCTCTCCCCTAATCTAGTGGGTGTAGCAGCTAGGACACAACAGTTTACTGATTACACTTGTTTCCCATCTGACTGGAATCACAACAGCTCTATTGGTAAAAACTTAGCCTCCTCTCCCCAGCTTCCAGTGGGCCAAGGTTGGCCTGGAGATGTTTTGCTACCATGCAGGCTAGAGAACATGTACCTGCCAATGGCCTCACACTCCCTCTGCAGCATTTTAGGAGGGCTGGTGACAATGCCATGACTGGGCAGCACAGCCCCCATTTTATTCTTCCTAGAGCATTCTGTTTTGATGCCTGCTAAACTATTAGAAAGCAAAAGAGTTAGTTAGGTTTATTCTGAAACTAGCAATCTCTGGGTTTTGCAATGTGCCATCTCTGGGATTCCCCCAGGAGTTGGAATGAAATTGGATGATATTTCCAGATAACGATTCCTGACTTTCAGCCTATGTGTATCTTTCAGCATCATACTTTCTCATACCCCACACCACACACACATGCATACGTGTGTGTATGCACCCATACACATCACATATTTACACCATACACCAAAAACATGCATACATGCCACATGCACCATACAAACACATGCTACGTTGACTACACAAGCCAACACATGAGAAGAACATGCACTCACCACATATATACACATCCACACACACACACTCACACACACACACACACACACACACACACACACACACACAATAACACAGCTTCTGCTTCAGTATCAGATCAGGAATACCAAGGATGCTGCTGTGAGGGCTGTTTATATACAGAGAGTAAGCAACGTGCAGGGGTTTAACCTGAATGTTGGACATATAAAAAACAGCCCCAAATCCCATTTCTTTGCATTGGTATATCACTTTAGAGCTTGTAAAGTCGTGTATACTATATCATGTAAAGCTTGAATCTGTAAGAGATCATCTCCAATTTATAGACAAGAAAAGAAAATTCAGGCATGGTTAGTGACTTGTCCCAGCTCTAGATGAAATGAATTAGATAACCAGATTTCCAAACCACATCTCTTGCACCTATTTCAGTGCTATTCCCAGTACTTGTCATTTTGCCTTTAGTAATAATATGAAGTGATTCTGATAGGATTTAAATCTCATGGCTCTTGCATTCACTTTTGCCCTATGATCCATGCCCAACCATTCATGGTGTCCTATTCAGTTATCAGGCTAGGCTTTTTATGGATATTTTCAAAATTTAGAACTGGAAGATCAGAGGCCTTACCTTGAGGGTAAGGTGGTGAAGTCTGAACTATCTGCTGTCCTGGACCCTATTATTTCTTATAATAAGAGATAATTAACTAGGTAGGCATAAAATGGGTGAGGGAGTGGATCAGAGAGAGTGAAAGAATGATCATGGGAAATGACCTTCAAGATGGCAGAGGAGTAAGACGTGGAGATCACCTTTCTCCCCACAAATACATCAAAAATATGTCTACATGTGGAAAGACTCCTACAGAACACCTACTGAACACGGGCAGAAAACCTCAGACTTCCCAAAAGGCAAGAAACTCCCTGGGTACCTGGGTAGGGTAAAAGAAAAAAGAAAAAAACAGAGACAAAAGAATAGGGACAGGACCTGCACATCAGGGAGGGAGCTGCGAAAGAGGAAAAGTTTCCACACACTAGGAAGTGCCTTCACTGGAGGAGACAGGTTGAGGGGGGAAGCTCCAGAGCCATGGAAGAGAGCACAGTAACAGGGGGGCAGAGGGAAAAGTGGAGAGATTCCTGCACAGAGGATCTATGCCAACCAGCACTCGCCAGCCTGAGAAGCTTGTCTGCTCACCCGCCAGGGTGGGTGGGGGCTGGGAACCAATGCTCGGGTTTCAGAGGTCAGATCCCAAAGAAAGGACTGAAGTTGGCTGTGTGAACAGAGCCTGAAAGTGTCTAGTGCACCACAGCTAAACAGGAGGAAGTCTGGGAAAGAGTCTGGACCTGCCTAAGAGTCAAGGGACCATTGTTTTGGGGTGTGCAAGGAGAAGAGATTCAGAGCACCACCTAAATGAGCTCCAGAGATGGATGCAAGCCATGGCTATCAGCGCAGACACCAGAGATGGGCGTGAAACATTAATGCTGCTGCTGCAGCCACCCAGAAGACTGTATGCAAGCACAGGTCACTATCCACACCTCCCCTCCTGGGAGCCTGTGCAGGCTTCCAATGCCAGGGTCCTGTGATCCAGGGACAACTTCCCTGGGAGAATACACGGCATGCCTCAGGCTGTTGCAAGGTCGTGCCGGCCTCTGCCACCACAGGAACACCCTGCATTCCATACCACTCCCTCCCCACATCCTGAGTGAACAAGAGCCCCCTAATCAGCTGCTCCTTTAACCTCCTCATGTCTGGGTGAAGAACAGATGCCAGAGGGCAACCTACACTCAGAGGCAGGGCCAAATCCATAGCTGAAACACAGGAGCTGTGCAAACAAAGAAGAGAAAGGGAAATTTCTACCAGCAGCCTCAGGAGCAGCAGATTAAATCTCCACAATCAACTTGATGTACCCTATATATGAGGAATAACTGAATAGACAATGAATCATCCCAAAATTGGAGTGGTGGACTTTGGGAGCAACTGTAGACTTGGGGTTTTCTGTATGCGACTGAACAGATCCTGATTTTTATGTTTATCTTAGTTTAGTTTTAAGTGCTTACTATCATTGGTGAATTTGTTTATTGGTTTGGTTGCTCTCTTCTTTTTTTTTAATGTTTTTATTACATTTTAATTTTTGTATTTTAATAAATTTTTAAAATTTTTTATTTTAATAAATTTATTTTATTTATTTTTCTTTCTTTTTTTTTTTTTTCTCCCTTTTCTTCTGAGCTGTGTGGCTGACAGGGTCTTGGTGCTCTGGCTGGGTCACAGGCCTAAGCGTCTGAGGTGGGAGTGCTAAGTTCAAACACTGGCCCACCGGAGACCTCCCAGCCCCACATAATATCAATTGGTGAGAGCTCTGTCAGAGATCTCAGCCTCAATGCTAAGACCCAGCTCTACTCAATGACCAGCGCTCCAGTGCTGGACACCCCATGCTAAACAACAAGCAAGACTGGACTACAACCCCATCCATTAGCAGAGAGGCTGCGTAAAATCATAATAGGCTCACAGACACCCCAAAACACACCAACGAATGCAGTCCTGCCCACCAGAAAAACTATATCCAGTCTCATCCACCACAAAACAGGCACCAGTTCCCTCCACCAGGAAGCCTACACAACCCACTGAACCAACCTTACCACTGGGGGCAGACACCAAAAACAACAGGAACTATGAACCTGCAACCTGTGAAAAGGAGAACCCAAACACAGAAAGTTAAGCAAAATGAGAAGACAAAGAAATATGCAGCAGATGAAGGAGCAAGGTAAAAACCCACCAGACCAAACAAATGAGGAGGAAAAAGGCAGTCTACCTGAAAAAGAATTCAGAGTAATGATAGTAAAGATGATTGAAAATCTTGGAAATAGAATGAAGAAAATACCAGAAATGTTTAACAAGGACCTAGAAGAACTAAAGAGCAAACAAACAATGATGAACAACACAATAAATGAAATTTAAAATTCTCTAGAAGGGATCAATAGCAGAATAATTGAGGCAG
Organism: Balaenoptera borealis; assembly: GCF_965194805.1. Taxonomy (NCBI): domain Eukaryota; kingdom Metazoa; phylum Chordata; class Mammalia; order Artiodactyla; family Balaenopteridae; genus Balaenoptera; species Balaenoptera borealis. The sequence continues at coordinate 35,011,073 of NC_138875.1, forward strand.
AAGAATGGATAAGTGACCTGGAAGATAAAATAGTGGAAATAACTACTGCAGAGAAGAATAAATAAAAAAGAATGAAAAGAATTGAGGACAGTTTCAAAGACCTCTTGGACAACATTAAATGCACCATCATTCGAATTATAAGGGTCCCAGAAGAAGAAGAGAAAAAGAAAGGGACTGAGAAAATATTTCAAGAGATTATAGTTGAAAAATTCCCTAATATAGGAAAGGAAATAGTCAATAAAGTCCAGGAAGTACAGGGAATCCCATACAGGATAAATCCAAGGAGAAACACGCCAAGACACATACTAATCAAACTATCAAAAATTAAATACAAGGAAAAAATTTTAAAAGCAGCAAGGGAAAAGCAACAAAAACATACAAGAGAATCGCCATAAGGTTAACAGCTGATTTTTCAGCAGAAACTCTGCAAGACAGAAAGGAGTGGCAGGACATATTTAAAATGATGAAAGGGAAAATCCTACAACCAAGATTACTCTACCCAGCAAGGATCTCATTCAGATTTGATGGAGAAATTAAAAACTTTACAGACAAGCAAAAGGTAAGAGAATTCAGCACCATCAAAAGAGCTTTACAACAAATGCTAAAGAACTTCTCTAGGCAGGAAACACAAGAAAAAGAAAGAGCTACAATAATAAACCCAAAACAATTAAGAAAATTGTAATAGGAACATACATATTGATAATTACCTTAAATGTAAATAGATTAAATGCTCCAACCAAAAGACACAGACTGGCTGAATGGATACAAAAATGAGACCGGTATATATGCTGTCTAAAAGAGACCTACTTCAGACCTAGGGACACATACAGACTGAAAGTGAGGGAATGGAAAAAGATATTCCATGCAAATGGAAATCAGAAGAAAGCTTGGAGTAACAATACTTATATCAGATAAAATAGACTTTAAAATAAAGACTATTACAAGAGACAAAGAAGGACACTACATAATGATCAAGGGATCAATAAAATAAGAAGATATAGCAATTGTAAATATTTATGCACCCAACATAGGAACAACTCAATACATAGGGAAATGCTAACAGCCATCAAAGGGGAAATCAACAGTAACACAATAATAGTAGGGGACTTTAACACTCCACTTTCACCAATGGACAGATCATCCAAAATGAAAATAAATAAGGAAACACAAGCTTTAAATGATATATTAAGCAAGATGGAGTTAATGGATATTTATAGGACATTCCATCCAAAAGCAACAGAATACACTTTCTTCTCAAGTGCTCATGGAACATTCTTCAGGAAAGATCATATCTTGGGTCACAAATCAAGCCTTGGTAAATCTAAGAAAATTTAAATCATATCAAATATCTTTTCCGACCACAACGCTATGAGACTAGATATCAATTACAGAAAAAAATCTGTAAAAAATACAAACACATGGAGGCTAAACCACACACTACTAAATAACCAAGAGATCACTGAAGAAATCAAAGAGGAAATCAAAAAACACCTAGAAACAAATGACAAGGAAAACACAACAACCCAAAACCTATGGGATGCAGCAAAAGCAGTTCTAAGAGGGAAGTTTATAGCAATACAATCCTACCTCAAGAAACTAGAAAAATCTCAAATAAACAACCTAACCTTACACCTAAAGCAATTAGAGAAAGAAGAACCAAAAAATCCAGGTTAGCAGAAGAAAGAAATCATAAAGATCAGATCAGAAATAAATGAAAAAGAATTGAAGGAAAAGATAGCAAAGATCAATAAAACTAAAAGCTGGTTCTTTGAGCAGGTAAACATAATTGAAAAACCACTAGCCAGACTCATCAAGAAAAAAAGGGAGAAGACTCAAATCAACAGAATTAGAAATGAAAACGGAGAGTAACAACTGACACTGCAGAAATACAAAGGATCATGAGAGATTACTACAAGCAACTCTATGACAGTAAAATGGACAACCTGGAAGAAATGGACAAATTCTTAGAAAAGCACAACCTTCCAAGACTGAACCAGGAAGAAATGGAAAATATAAACAGACTAATCACAAGCACTGAAGTTGAAACTGTGATTAAATATCTTCCAACAGACAAAAGCCCAGGACCAGGTGGAATCACAGTTGAATTCTATCAAACATTTAGTGAAGAGCTAACACCTATCCTTCTCAAACTCTTCCAAAATTTAACAGAGGGAAAAACACTCCCAAACTCATTCTATGAGGCCATCATCACCTTGATACCAAAACCAGGCAAAGATGTCACAAAAACAGAAAACTACAGGCCAATATCACTGATGAACATACATGCAAAAATCCTCAACAAAATACTAGCAAACAGAATCCAACAGCACATTAAAAAGATCATACACCATGATCAAGTGGGGCTTATCCTAAGGATACAAGGATTCATCAATATATGCAAATCAATCAGTGTAATATACCATATTAACAAATTGAAGTATAAAAACCATATTTTCATCTCAATAGATGCAGAAAAAATCTTTTGACAAATTACCGCAACATAATAAAGGCCATATATGACAAACCCACAGCCAACATTGTTATCAATGGTGAAAAACTGAAACCATTTCCACTATGATCAGGAACATGACAACATTGCCCACTCTCAACACTATTATTCAACATTGTTTTAATCACAGCAATTAGAGACAAAAAAGAAATAAAAGGAATCCAAACTGGAAAAGGAGTAAAACTGTCACTGTTTGCAGATGACATGATACTATACATAGAGAATACTAAAATCCTACCAGAAAACTACTTATCAATGAATTTGGTTAAGTAGCAGGATACAAAATGAATGCACAGAAATCTCTTGCATTCTTATACAGTAATGATGAAAAATCTGAAAGAGAAATTAAGGAAACACTCTCATTTACCATTGCAAGAAAAAGAATAAAATACCTAGGAATAAATCTACCTAAGTAGACAAAAGGCTTGTATGCAGAAAACTATAAGACACTGATGAAAGAAATTAAAGGTGATACAAACAGTTGGAGTGATATACCATGTTCTTGGATTGGAAGAATCAACATTGTGAAAGTAACTCTAGTACTAAGGTAATCTACAGATTCAATGCAATCCTTATCAAACTACCAATGGCATTTTTCACAGAACTAGAACAAAAATTTCACACTTTGTATGGAAACACAAAAGACCCCGAAAAACCAAAACATTGTTGGGAAAGAAATACAGAGCTGGAGGTATCAGGCTCCCTGACTTCAGACTATACTACAAAGCTACAGTAATCAAGACAGTATGGTACTGGGACAAAAACAGAAATATAGGTCAATGGAACAGGATAGAAAGCCCAGAGGTAAACCCATGCACATATGGTCACCTTATCTTTGAAAAAGGAGGCAAGAATATACAGTGGAGAAAAGACAGCCTCTTCACTAAGTGGTGCTGGGAAAACTGGACAGCCACATGTAAAATAATGAAATTAGAACAGTTCCTAACACCATACACAAATATGAACTTCAAAATGGATTAAAGACCTAAATGTAAGGCCAGACACTATGAAACTCTTAGAGGAAAACATAGGATGAACGCTCTATGACATAAATCATAACAAGATCCTTTTTGACCCACCACCCAGAGAAATGGAAATAAAAACAAAAATAAACAAATGGGACCTAATGAAACTTAAAAGCTTTTGCACAGAAAAGGAAACCATAAACAAGATGAAAAGACAACCCTCAGAATGGGAGAAAATATTTGCCAAGGAAGCAACTGATAAAGGAATAATCTCCAAAATATACAAACAGCTCATGCAGCTCAATATCAAAAAACAAACAACCTAATAAAAAAATAGGCAGAAGACCTAAACAGACATTTCTCCAAAGAGATATACAGATTGCCAACAAACATATGAAAGGATGCTCAACATTACTAATCATTAAAGAAATGCAAATCAAAACAACAATGAGGTATCACCTCACACTGGTCAGGATGACCATCATAAAAAAATCTACAAACAATAAATGATGGAGAGGGTGTGAAGAAAAGGGAACCCTCCTACACTGTTGGTGGGAATGTAAACTGATACAGCCACTATGGAGAACAGTATAGAGGTTCCTTAAAAAAACTAAAAACAGAACTCTGATATGACCCAGCAATCCCACTACTGGGCATATACCCAGAGAAAACTGTAACTCAAAAAGAGTCATATACCACAATGTTCATTGCAGCACTATTTATAATAACTAGGACATGGAAGCAATCTAAGTGTCCATCAACAGATGAATGGATATAGAAAATGTGGCTCATATGTATAATGGAATATTACTCTGCCTTAAAAGAAACAAAATTGAGTTATTTGTAGTCAGGTGCATGGACCTGGAGTCTGTCATACAGAGTGAAGTAAGTCAGAAAGAGAAAAACAAATACCATATGCTAACACATATATATGGAATCTAAAAAAAAAAAAGGGTTCTGAAGAACCTATGAGCTGGACAGGACGTAGAAATGGACTTAAGGACAGAGGGAGAGGAAGGGTAAGCTGGGACAAAGTGGGAGAGTGGCATAGACATACAGACCAAATGTAAAATAGATAGGTAGTGGGAAGCAGCCGCATAGCACAGGGAGATTAGCTCAGTGCTTTGTGACCACCTAGAGGGGTGGGATAAGAAGGGTGGGAGGGAGACACAAGAGGGAGGGTATATGGAGATATATTTATAAGTATAGCTGATTCACTTTTTTATACAGCAGAAACTAACACAACAATGTAAAGCAATTATACTCCAATAAAGATGTTAGAAAAAAAAAAAAAAAAAAGAATGATCATGAGAGTGACAGGATGTGATGGTACCATCTGAGTTGGTGGACCCAGTGAGCCAGAGACTAATTCAAACTCTCCTTCTAGTTATGGACAGACATAACTAAATGTCCTTTGTTGTTTGTTTGTCTTCATTGAAGCTAGTTTCAGTAGTGTTTCTATTACTTATATCTGAGTAATAAAGCTGTTGAGGTATTTATCAATTGGATAATTAGATGATAGTCCTATAGGCAGGATAAAAGAAGCAAAGACACTGAAGTAAAAAACAAAACAAAACAAACAAAAAACATGGAGTGTGCTCAGGAAATAGAATCAAGATCAAGATCACAGTCCCCAAGGAGTACCAAGGAGTAGTTCCACTTCTCTGATCATCTAATTGTAATTATTATCCTCCAGGTCTGTGTCTTCCACTTGTGTCTCACCAGCACTTGGAACAATGTCTTGAGTGTGTGAGGAACTTACTAAATGACTGCTGAATGGATGGATTCTGGAAATAAGTAATGTAATAATTAGTAAATATTGCTTTATAAGGCAATTTTCACATTCTGGTTTCTGAGAGCTAGGATGGAAAAAGTAACAACAACAAAAATACAAAGGCTTTATAATTAAACAGATATGAATTTATACACTGCCCCCTTAATTCACTGGTTTTATGAACCCGTACAGTTTCATTTCCCTCTTCTATAAAGTGAGCACAAAAATATCTAGACTCAAAGGGTTGAGTCTAGTGTTGGTTTTATGAGATAATCTATATAAAAATGCTTCTAGAAATGTCTAGCTCAAAATAAGTATTCAAGAAAAGTCAGTTGAAGTTCTAGAATTCTTGAGGAGTGACCTTCCCAATCCATTTGGAAAAATAGGAATCCTCCTTATCAGATCTCTGTTAGATGGTTACCATGCCTCTGCTTAAATATATTCAGTACTGGGTAGACCCCTGCTTCCTGTTTCATGCTTGGACCACCAGAGGTGCCTTGTCCTATCTTCATTAAAATGACTTTTGTTTCTTTTAACTTTTACTCATTGCTTCCACTTCAACTGTAAAGGTACATGGCTATCAGTCAGGATAACTGGAATGAACATTTCTGAGGATAGTTTTAGGGTTCAATTTTTCCTAAAGTCAAAAGATTAAAAATATGTTAAATATTTTATTTCAATTTGGATGCAGAGTATAAGTTTTTGAAATGTTTTTGTCATACATCAGAAGGAAAAAATACCATATATATTTTCATTTAGTTCCGTCAATCCTCTGCAAATTAGTATGGTTTTTTTTGAAGTTTTATTCATAATTTGGATTTATAGACTGAGATTAAGCAAATTTTCTGAAAAAAATTCAAAATTCCTACAATGACCTATGAAAGAGCTGCAGGATCTGAACCCTCTGTTCCCTCTCTCTCCCCACACTCTCCCTTGCTCCAGCCCCACTGGCCTCTTTCTGCTTCTCTTCTTAAATCTCAGCTTTCCAGTTAAGGTTCTCTTGACAATCCTTTAATATGTAAACTGTAGCCTTTTCTCTTTCTTCCTGTTCATTATTTCCATTTGTTTACCATTGAATGGTTCAACTCCCCATGCTATATAGATCCTTTAGTAAGTTTATTGTTAACAATCTGTTTCCCTTTACTAGAATATCAACTCTTTAGGGGTGGAACTCTTGATCTTTTTTGTTCACCAATGTATCCCAAGAATCTAAGATAGTGCCTGCTTATAGGAGGTTCTTAATAAGTGCTCATTGAGTGAATGAATGAATGCACACATGAAAGGAGAAAGAAGAAGGAGATAATCAATGCTCTACCCCAGGAGCAGTTCATGCCCCTCTGTTAAGGGATGATCTCTGTCCATGCAGGAAGGCCACAGAACCACCAAAAGTGAGAACAGAATGGAATAGTTCAGAAAACGTTCTGGAGACTCGAGCAGTAGGAGAATCAGGCTTGGACTTGTTAGGCAGGAGGAGAGGAATGGTCAGCAGGAAGGAATGCTTTTTTTCAAGGTTTTCCCCATGAAAGTGTCAACAATGCCTCCACTCCCAAAACTGGTCACTCCAGGTTAAAACCACCAACCACAGGAATCAACGTGGGTACCTCCTTTGCTGCTTTGGAACTGACACATTTAGATAAGATCTTTGTCTAGATTGGTATCTTTAGAGATGTCCAAGGAAAATAACTAGATGATATTTGTTGAAAAGACAAATGATTCCAGACTTTGCAGTCTGACTACTCCACTTACTTGTCCAAAATTCTTCACTGCTATATAGCATTTGCTTTGGTCTCATGTGTGCTACTCAGGTTGCTCTAATAAGAGTTTACTCTGGAAGTTGCTGAGGACTGTTTTATTCTTCTCTTTTCTCCACTAAAGATCCTAAACATTTTATTGAGGATATAGAAGCAGCTTCGAGGATAGAGCTGGCCAGTTAACAATAATTGATATTTTGTAAAAGCAAGATTGATTTATCATATTTATTACATAGTGTGTCACAGAGAGTTTATTTGGAAAGTCACCTAATATAGGAACACTTTACAGAAATAAATATTGCTAGGGCACAATTGGGCAAAATAACCCAATGAGCATTCCACAAAGGGAGCAAGATTATGCATCTTACCCTCCTCTGTATAAAGGAGGCACATGGCGCAGAGTGGGGATACCCAGCCTGTAAACCAAACCTGCCCTCCTGTTCTCTGACAGCAGCCAATCTCTGCTGGGCAGCGAGGACAATCCCTCACAGCTGCTCTTTCTGTGTTCTTTATTGTTCTGTTCTTTAAATTAAAAGAAAGGAATAACCTAACCATTTAAGAGTTCTGTACCTTGCATTTGGTACTGAGTGAAACTTAGAAGGGCGATGGCAGCAGTCAGGTAAATTGACCTGTGTTGACCAAAAAGTATTTTAAAAGAATATCTGCCACTCTTTTCAGTTTTATCCTCAACCAATGTCGAAGCTTCAAACCATCCACTTAAAAAAACTGCTGGATACCTTAAAAAAAACCATAAATGCAGGAGGTGAATATATCACTTACCATTTCCCATGCCTAATTATCCAGAAATCTCTAGTAATGTCATTCGTATTTGTTTAAGAGCCATGTGCCGTTTCAGGCTTCCCAGTTCAGAGGCTGACTGAGCGGGAAAGTGCCCTTGTTCTCGGCTGCTTCTTTTCTCAGGTTGTCTTTCCTCTTCTTTTTAAATTTCATTTCCTCTTTTATGTATTATGCCTTTTCACCACTTGGTCCTCATTTTTTTCCCTAAAATACTTGTGTGTGTGTGTGTGTGTGTGTGTGTGTGTGTGTGTGTGTGTGTATGTGTGTATGCATGTCTGGATCCTGCAATAACTGAGCAGTTTAAGTTTAATAGAATTTCAAACTTGCCTTTGGAGATAGGAGCAGTTTTCCTGAGCAAAGAGGAAGAAATATGCTTTAATAGCCTTAAGCCTTAATAGCCTTAAATAGCCTTAATGAAGCAGTGAGATAGTGCCAGTGAGGAATAAGATGGCTCAATTTACAAATTTTCTTATATATATATCTCCAAAATTTGTCCCCAAAATTGTTTTCATAAATGCTACCTAACCTCATCATTGACAAAACAAAAACAAAACAGAGAAAAATTTCCCAAAATAACAAACAAAGAGATTGGAATATTTCTCAGGTTGGAGTTTCATTTTATTCATATGAAGCATTAATATGGATTTTCAACAAAGAGAAATGGGCTGATGTTAATCCATTTTTACAACCCTCTTTATAAGGGTTTCAGTTTAACAGCTGTTTAAAGAAACCAGTGGTTTGATGCAAGAACAAAGGTGAGATTGTGAGGAAGAGAAAAAGCGGAAATGCAAAGATCCATGAGAAATTATAAAGGCCCTCATAAAAAATAAGCTGCAGTGTTTAGAAATATTATAATGTATGTTTGGCCCCAACACATAGCAGACATTTAGTGAATATTTGTTGATTAAATTGAAGGAAGGGAAGAGGAAAGAAAGGAATAAAGGAAGGAAGGGAGGAGGGAGGGAGGGAGGGAGGAAGGGAGGGAGGAAGGAAGGGAGGAGGAAGGAGGGAGGGAGGGATGAAAGAAGGAAGGAAGAAAAGGAAAAGGAAGAAGGAAGGGAGAGGAAGGGAGGGAAAAACCCTGTTTTCAGTTCCTGTGAGCTGTTTCCTATGTGAAGTAAAGTACTGTGTTGCTTCTGGGAAAAAACCTTCAAGAATAGTTTTTCAGTAAGAGAATCCTGAAACTCCAGACTGCTGTAATCTTCCAGAGTCATTTATGATGTCTCAAACGCCTCATCATTTGACCCACTAGTTGTAAAATTAGGCCCCCAAGCTGGAGACTAAGCAAAGGGTCAAAGGTGAGGTTCATTATGTTACAGAAGGATCTGGAATAAGATCTGTACACATTTCTTTCCCATTGGAGTACCCCCATGGTCCTGTGGGCAAGGAAGAGTACATTGGAAGAACACTGACCTTGGAGTTCACTGAGTTTGAATTCAAAATCTGTTAGTGACATACTTCCACATCCTTGGCCTCATTTCCCTGTTCTCTGAGAGTAACTTTGTTGTCCTCTCCCCTACATATCACTCTGTGTTCTCCAAGGAATGTGTGTGTCACTTATCAGTCTGGTGGACACAAGTCTTGTCTGGGTGCACTCACCTCAGGGAGTTCTTTGTTATTCTCAGGTCCACATGCCCTCGGAGGGTGTGCCCTGTTCTGCTCTCAAGCATAAGCTTGGAAGGGAGGGCTTTGGGCATCCACCTGTGCCAGCCACTGGGTGGGGCAAGACAACATCCCATTAGTAGAGTCCATTTTGACTGCAAATCCAAAAGATACTCTCTAATCTCACTTTTATGGTCTTCACTGTAATTTATTGCTAAGGCCTTGGGTAAATTACTCATTTCTTCTAAAAAAAAAAGTATTTTAAACGATAAAAAGTTATGAAGAAAAAATGACACTGGTTATAAAATGCCTAATTCAATGTCTAATACATTATATATCCTTTATAAGTGGCAGCTGAACCTTCTTTGTAGTTCCAACCATGACTCTTTTGTAGTAAGTATCTGATAAATATGCATGAATTCACTACTGTCAAATATGGAGCCCAAGAATAAATCAGGTAGAAAAGCAAGATTTTTAAAACTGTCCTTCTAATCTTAAATACTTTTCCATATAACTTACTCCCCACTAACCCCACAAACCTGAAGCAATACAGGAAAAGCAAAGTCTTAATTAGGCAGTTTTTGGTGAAGTTGATTAATGCAGAAAGATATTACTCATTAATTACAGACAGAAACCCCTCATTTGAACTCAATAACAGTTTTAATTAAAATTCTTAGTCTCCCAAAGTATGGCTCCCTTAACCTGGTTTAATTATTTTGTAGGTCTTGCCTATGACCTTGCATTAATTTGCATGGTGCAAAACATGTTTCTCTATTTGTCTGGCTATGCGTTATTATAGGAGAATTTCACATTTTAGCTAAAATCAATATTAACCAAAGATGCCAGCTGATTAATTGGGTTTAGAGATGTATCACACATGCACTTAAAATGCAAATAAATGGTGGGGTTTAATGGAGAATATTTTATAATAATGTGGAAGATTTCAGCTTGTTCATAATTTTCATTAAATGTGGATTTGTTAACTATATACCACTTAATTATTCATTATCAGAAGGTAGTCTTCTTTTAAGAATTTTGCAGCCTGTGTTATTTCAATATGGTATACAAATCAAATATCATCTCTACATCAAAATTTAAATTGAGCACACCTCAATTTAAAATTTAAAATGAATTACAAACATATAAGCAACTCTAGGAATTTACTCTACAGATACATAAATATATGTACAAGAAGGTTTCACACAGAATTATTTGTAATAAGGAAACCTGAAAATTACCTGAATGTCTATCAGTAGTATGCATCTCTACAACAAGGCAAACATATACGTACATTCATGAAACCATGTTCATGGTACACTGTGCAGCATTGCAAATGTGTTGCAGAGCTGAGAAAAGAGATGATGCTTGCTATAAGGATGTAATCTATTTACCCATGGATGCAAGACTTAAGGAACATGATGCAGTAGCACAGGGAAGGAGTGGGCACAGCCTGACTTGGTGCAGTTTGCCCCTTGCTCTGGGTTCCCTACAAGGAAAGCCATTCTGATGATGATGGAGAAGCTGAATTCTTGCTTTGCCACTGATTTTGTATACCCTAGTTTCTGTTCTTATTCCAGAAGAACTTAGATTCATAATCTATACCTATAGGGTAATGTTTACAACATTGGGCCTGACCAATGTTTACATCATTGGTCTAAGGTCAGCACTATCAAGACCACCTCCTCATCAAAGAAACAAAAATAGGACTGGGGCCCAGATGCTCTCATTCAATATTTCTGCTTCTAACTCTCTGGGGTCCCAGAAGACCTGTCTCTCTTAAAATTATTTTAAAAATAAAAATAAGAATAAAGAGAGAAAGACATAAGCAAATGATAAAACAGTATTGATAGTATAAACTCGTTAGTCTTATGTTCATTGCAAAAAGAGTAGAACAACATACATAAAAGCACTAGCAAAGTTAGACTTTGGAATGTGATTTCATACTAAATTATGTTTTCTTTCTTTATTTTTCTGTATATTCCAAATGTTTTTTAAATTATAGTAAGTCCCGTACAGAAAAATGAGTTCCTTTCTGAGAGCACGTTTCTAAGTCCAACTTGTTCGTAAGTCCAACAAAGTTAGCCTAGGTACCCAACTGACACAATCAGCTGTATAGTACTGTACTGTAATAGGTTTATAATACTCTTCACACAAATAATACATAAAAAACAAACACAAAAACTAAAGAAAACATTTTTAATCTTTCAGTACAGTACTTTGAAAAGTACAGTAGTACAGTAAAACAGCTGGCATACAGGGGCTGGTATTGAATGAACAAGTAAGAAGAGTTACTGACTGGAAGAGGGGGAGGAGGTGGGAGATAGTAGAGCTTAAGGATCGTCAGCAATAGGAGATGGAGGGCAAGCTGCAATTTCACTCATGCCAGACGTTGATGGAACGCATGTTCAAATCTTTGAAAGTTCGCAACTTGAAGGTTATGCAGGGGACTTACCGTACACATATATATCTTATTAATGGTATCATGTATTAGTTAAAGCCAACACACTTGGCCAGAGTCAATCTAGTCCTTAACAAATTATCATGCAATAGAGCCAAAAATATTGAAACCACTGCTTTCTGTGAAAAAAGTAAAAAAAAAAAAAAAAAAAAAGAACAAAGCAATTAATGTCATTCACCTAATTAATATAATAGTTACCTAATGGTGTTAAAGATAAGCCAGCTGAAATTGAGCAAAGAAGCTGAATATTACCAGTATGTCTCTTTCCATCTCACTTACTCTTGTACGCATATCTACTCATACAATCTATGTACACCCACAGTAGAGAGAAAAAAATATATGTAGTAAATGAATATCAAAATAAAAATTAGTTAATTTAAAATTAGACTTTTTCTACCTGTGAAATGGCATATGTACATTTCAGACTTTTTTAATATTTTTAAGACAAAATCCTGTCACAATGAAGACATGATTTAATTCCCTATAATCTATCTGAACACATATTAAAGGAAACATTCTCAAAAACAATGCAATGAATGCTTTCAGATATCATCTGCCCTCTGAACCAGCATAACGCATTTTAAGTAAAAGTAAATGAGAAGTGGTTTAAAATATCCTAAAGAAGACAAAACAGTGGGCAATTTCATAGCACATTTGCCCCACTCACTGCCCATGCTTTACAATTATTCTAAAATATAGAGTTTGAATGTGAGATATATTAGAAGAAAACAAAAACTTCCATTAGCATTGCTTAAAAATTTGTAGTTAAACTAAACTATTTAGAACTATTACATTATACATTAATAAAATTATGAATTAAAGATAAGTTTAGCTTTATTACTTTATGTACAGACAAAACAGGTGACGCTTTTTTAAAAAAAAATTAAAATTCCTTGGAATATGAACATTTGGTTCTTGGTCATCTTAAAAAAGAAAATAAAAAAGCTATGAATCTGTTTCGCTCTGTCATATTCTTCCATGCTTTACCTGTAGCTCAGTCTTCTCCAAGTATGTCATAGGTCCTATCAAAAATACCTTGTTAAAGAATGCAATGTCTTCAGAGAGAACCCAAGTGGTTTCTTATAATCACTACTTGTTTTTCTAAGTCTTTTTATACTATCTTTCAATAATCTCCCTTAGACATTCAGGTATTTCAAAACTATCAGTGAGCAGAATGAAAACTACTAAGCTCTGGAAAAAATTTATTTAATGGAATATTTTCCCATTTCTACTTTCACCATCCTTATTAATTCTCTGTGATTTCCCCCCCCACCACCACCAATTACTAATCCTGATTATTTATAGATTCCTTTGTTTCTCTATGATGTAATCCACTTGGTCTTGGAACTTTGAAATTATTTAAACAAGCATCCATGATTCTCTTCCAAAGTTTCTGAGGTTTCGATTTCCTCTTAATCAAGTCTATCCTACCCTTTTTTTAAATTAAAAAAAAAAAAATTAAACATCTTTATTGGAATATAATTGCTTTACCATGGTGTGTTCGTTTCTGCTTTATAGCAAAGTGAATCACCTATACATATACATATATCCCCATATCTCCTCCCTCTTGCATCTCCCTCCCACCCTCCTTATCCCACCCCTCTAGGTGGTCACAAAGCACTGAGCTGATCTTCCTGTGCTATGTGTGAAGATCATTCTTTCTGTTGCCAATAATGGAAGCAAAATAGAGGTTGTTTGGTTCTGCCTTCTCTGCGCAAAATGTCTCATAGTGCCAGCTCATCCAAAAGCTATAAAAACTCATAGTCATGCGTTAAAAATATCCAAGTCTTAATCCTGAACTTGTGATTTAATCAATCAGGCATTAATAATCTCTATCATCAATGACTACAATGTATTTGCAAACTTGTGAATTGGAACCAAAATAAGAATCAGGAAAACTCAGATCTTATAGGGCAGCTGTCCCTAACCTTTTTGGCACAAGGGACGGGTTTCGTGGAAAACAATTTTTCCATGGATGGGGCACGGGGGTGGTTCAGGCAGTAATGCAAGCAATGGGGAGCAATGGGGAGCGGCAGAGGAAGCTTCACGTGCTTGGTTGCTGCTCACCTCCTGCTCTGTGGCCCAGTTCCTAACAGGCTGTGGACTGGTACTGGTACTGGCTGGGGACCCCTGTTATAGGGTACTATTGAAAACCTTTATAGAACAAGTATAGAATCAAGGTAGCTCAGAGGTCAATTCAGTGAAGTAGGAGCAGACAGAGTTTAATTCTTATCCTTTTCATGCTGAAAACAAATCATATCATCCAGCGAGCCTGGGATTCTTCATCCATAAATCAATGTAGTGAACACGGTAGTTTACCTGACTAACACTGTTCTCAATTCTCTTCTCCTTTGCTTATCTTTACCAGAGAGAGTTTAATATTTGCTTTCCTGGCTTCCTCTTAATTTAGTAGTGGTTCCATGTCACTGTGCTGACCATTAGAACCTAAGTGAAACTCTAATGGAGAGGTTCTTGGGTAAATGTTAGCTTTCCTGAGAAAAAGGAGCAGATGTCATGTTTTCCCCTCCTTTTTCCTGTCTTTAATGAGGACTCCATGTCTGTATTGAAGTAGCCATATTATGATAACATGTGAGTCAAAGTATATGAGGCAAAAAATTCACTAGCCTAGGATAGGGGAATGGAAAGGTTACATGTACCTGGGTCCCTGATGACACTTCTATACTATGGGACCAATGTCAGTGGTCATCTACTTCCAGACTCCTTGGATAAGAAAAATATATGCTTTGGGGACTGAACTTTTGTCAGTTAGCTATTCTGTTGCTTGCAACCAAATATGTTCTTCAATCACTGTTTCTCAGATTGGACTGTTCACAGAGTAATTGTACAAAAGACAATTTTCTGGGTCTCTACTTTAGGAATTTCATTGTATCAGTTTGGCATGAGAGCCAGCATCTGTGTTTTTAACAAATAATCCAGGTGATCCTTAGGTCGGTGCCTCTCAAACTTACATGATAGAATATATTTAGTAACTGAAACATTGTCAATTATCTAGAAACTTGGCTCTTATTCTACACTTAATGTTTGTCAATTAAGCCATAAGGTTTCCAGTAAAAATACAGAGCAAAGAATTTTTCACAGGTGCTTCTCATTACCTTCCCTCTTCTGATGCCTGGGTCCCCGCCACCTTGACTCACTCTCTCCCACCACCATCCATCACCTTTCCCATTTTTTTCCCTGCAGTCTTTCCTCTTGCCTGCTGGAATTCTCTCATGTGTCATTTTCTCACTTTACAATTCTCCTTCAATCCTTCTGTTCCTCTTTATTCTATGATTGACTCTCCCTGAGAAGCCATTTGTGATCCTCTATTATGAAGAATTCCCTATAAAAATAAATTATACTGTGCTGTGTTTAGGAGATAAACTTGATGGGGTAAACAGCTGTACACAGCAGCTCTGTGCAAACAAGTTTAAAGCAAAATCCAGCCAACTGCTCAGCATGAACCTTCTGAGAGTTAAGATCAGCTGTTGTACTACCCAACTATTGCCCTACAGAAAGCCAGGCTTGCTGGGACAGAAATGAAAAGAAGAGTATCACCAGGTGATCCAAGCAGGGGTAGCAAGTGAAATGTGTACTGTCCAAAAAAAGATGCTACAGTGATAACCTTTCACATTGACATATTTCATCAGGAGCAAACCAAAATGACTTTAGGAATATTTTGTTTTAAAAGGACATTGATATCAGCTATGCTGAGGCATTTTCATGCATACATATCTTCCCTTTTAGTATAAAACACCAGAGGTTGATGACAGAGAGTAAAATCACTTCCATCTTGGGAGGTCATAGGCATATATATTTTTGCTAAAACATCTTCATGTTCAAGTTGGAGATTTCTGAGGTTTCACTTTCTTCCTGTAAAGGTTTCTGTTTGTTTGTTTGTTTGTTTTGTTTTGTTTTGAAGATGAATATTAACCTATATTTGATGAAAAAAATCACAAATAGCTAAGATTGGTTTGGACCTTAATTGTTTTCTAGTCCCACATTTTCAAAGCTTTTTTCAGCACTTCTCAATGTTCAAACCCCATCCACCATATACTCAGTGACCTCTAGGGAAATGCAGCCCATCTGATAAGAGTATCTTTGACAGTTTTCCTTGTGTGGAGCTAAAATCAGCCTTTTTAAAAAGTCCATCAGGCTTCCTGTGGTCAAATATAATAAGAGAACCTTTGTCAGTTGTTTGAAGGAAACTAATCTTCACACCATATTACACTCAGTCTTCCTTTTTCCAAGCTAACCTTTGCCAATTCCTTTACCTGAATATCCCGTCATGAGTTCAATTCCTTCCAGCATCCATCATTTGAACAAGTTCCAGCTATCCCTCGTAAAATTTAGGGCTCAGAATTATGTGAAATATGCAAGTTGAAGTCTGACAAGTAAAGAATAAAATGGGATAATTATTATCCTTTATTTGATGTTGTATGGCTAGTAATCCCAACATTTACTGTTTTATAATTTTGGAGATGTTTTATTATATTGCTGACTCATATTTAGAGTTTTAACTATTCTTAATAAATACTTAATAAATATTATCAATATTTCATATTAATCCACCATATCCCTAACTATACCTAGATTCTTGTAGCTGGATATTGGCTCAAAGTTTTAGGTGTTAATATTAGACCTGTTAAATTTTACATCATTATATTCAGCTCATATATTCAGGTTCCTATGGATCCCAATTCTGCCCTCCAATATACTTTCTATACTTCCATATTCAAGCCATCAAAAAATTGCAGAATCATTGTTTTCTATCAATTCCTACAATAAATTTTCAGCCCTTTATTAAACTAGGTTATCACAATAGAAATGCATATCAAAACTCACTTTATCCTCCCTTTGCCTCACCCCATGCACCCCACACAAAGACTTCCCAAAGTTACTTTGTAAAGATGTAATTTAACCACATCTCTCTGGCCTTCACTGGTAAAGAGATACCTACATTTTGATGCCTTACTGATTGTACATTTTGTAACACCAGGAGCTTGCCTGTGTTTTTACTTCTGTATTCTCAGTACCCCCAAATAGCCTCTGGCAGATAATGGGTGCTCAATAAGTACATGCTGAAAGAAGTAATAAATCAGAGTTTTGACTTTACCAAAAAATTTCAAGTTAACCTTACTCAAAATATATAACATTTACATATTGCCCACTTTTTCTATATAGCAGAAAAAGAAGCAAGAGTGTCCAATTATCCAGTTATGATGATGAATGTACAGAGTCAAATAAAACAGCTCAGTTAAAAATGATGTTAGTGCTTTCAGCATCATTATGTATTCTGGTTAATATATGTGAATAATGTTTTACAGCTTTCAAAATTCCTTCCCATTTATCAACTCATTTGAATCTAACATTAATATGGTAAAATAGCCAGAGTGATATTATGATCTTGATTTTTCAGATGAAAAACAAACAAAAATATCAAGCAATAATTGGAAAAGTTAAATTATTTGCCAAGATTATCCCATTGTCTAAATCAGCTTTTAGTATATTTCACTTATTTCAAGAAAATCCGGACATCACCATCTTAAAGGTGATTAAGGTGTTAAACTAGCTATGTGACTTGGACAAGTCAACACTATTCACTGAGCTTCAATTGAATTATTTATAAAAACTGATATTAAAAGGCCATCCTCACCAAATTTCTTAAGATTATGAGCTCACTTGTCATATAAGAAAATTACTGTGATATCTCTTGGACAAATTTAAAAAAAAAACTGTAGAATCACATAATTTCAGAGGTAGAAGAAACCTTACCAATCCATATATAAAGCTTCTTATTATTCATAAAAGGGAACTGAAGTCCAGAATGGTTGAGTTGGCAAGGGACACTGAGTCACTCTGGAGAGAAAATATGACAAAACTCTGGACACTGAATTCTTGGGAATGGGCTTTTCCCACCACATCATCTTGATCTTTACTCAATCAGATGTCTAACGTCACATTAACATGATAGACACATTCCTTTTACTTTGAGGATAGCTATTCCTTATAATAATATTTTAATGCAATAAACATAAATAAACATTATATGAGAATGGTGGATTCCAGATTATCACAATGTTGGTAGCCTTAGTTCATATTTGCTCTATAGAACAAGTTCAATAGTCTCCAAATTAAGAACCACTGACTATTTCTGTATAGATGGAGGGAATTTGGAGACACCAAAAAGCCAGCAACAAATAAAATTAAGCTACTCCCATACTGAAGAATTAAAATTGTAACAAGATGGCATTAATACACATGTTAGATAGAAGGGGATCTAAACACAAAAAACTCAGTTTGAAATGTCACTACTGAGGGGGGTATATCTTCTAGCTGGGTTAAATCTAAAACTTAAATACACTAATTGGCTAGTTTAATAAGTTAGATATGACCTCCTCCACTTTCCAGACAAGAATCCCTCTCTTGCCTCAATATTCAGCCCAACTCCTAAAACATAAATTCCAAATCTTTGTTTTCCATCAGTTTTCTCTCCTCATGAGCATGAAGGCTTAATTGTTCTTAGGTGTTTGCTAAAACACAAAGTAGTAATCATTCACTTAGGGGACTTGTTATTCTCAACAAAAATATTTTATAATATATATATGCTAGCAGAGATGGGACGTGCTTGTGGTGGCTTCAGACTGTTATTACTCTAGTTTTAGTGTTCTTTTCTTGCCATTTGCTGAAAGCCACCAATAATTCCAGTATTTGGCCCTTGGAATGTAGCAAAGAAAGGAAATTCAGAGGCTTCTGGTCCAATGAGGCATTGCCCACCCCCAAACCACAGCATCTGAGTCGACTATATGGTTTCCACAGAAATGGAAGTGTCTCATAAATGTGTGAGGCAGATGATTATCCAATAGATAGAGAGCAAAGGGAGGTGGGGGATGGTGAGGTCAATGTTATTTGCAGAAGGTCTCACATCTAAGATTGTCCTCAAAAAGTTTGGAATGAAAGTAGTTAAGATGAACAAAGAATAAAGGGGAATTTGGGAAAGAACAGAACACTGTTTTATTCTACTTCTGAGTTGCTTCTTTAGTGTAGTTTTAGATGATTTTCCTGATTACAAGAACAGAATAGATGTGCCATTTTGGGTATTTAGTAGGGTAAAATCCAAGGTGTTATATATGTAAGAGTGTGTTTAAAGAATTCCACGTGAAAAATTTATATCTGCGGACTTCAGTGGTGCCCCAAAGCCTCTAAGAATGAACAGTTGTGACTTGGATAAAACATGATGTGCATGGACTTGGGAGATAAGAGAAACTCACTGGAAGCCAAGTTGTCCTTAAAAAATAAAAACAAACAGATACAAACAAAAACCCAAACCTACAAGTGATGAAGGCCTGATGGACCAGACTTAGCAACAGACAGTACTTGGGTATGGGAGGGGCTTTGGTTCTCAATGAACTTAGAAGCTGTATTTGAACCCTCCCTGATCCAGACATCAGTAACTCAAATATTTAGGGAAAGAAAAAAATGAGCAGTAAAACTGACAAAAAGACTCAGTAAAGGTGAAGCTTGTAACAGAGCAATATGTGAGAAAGGCAAAGTGTTTTCTCATCAGAGGGAAAGAGAGGTGAGTGTGAGATATGCAGAACAAGTGGCAGTGGCACTTTAGGGGATAGTAATAGAGAGAATTGCTGGCCCCAAAGACTATGGGTACTAAGAAGAGGTGAGAGTCACCATGTGGGCAACCCTGGAGGAGCAGGTGATATAGGAAGACAATTTTTGACCAGCGGGCAAAAATTGAAAGATTATCTTAAGGTAAGAAAGCAATAATGATGGTAGGAGAGAAAACTGATATATTTGGTCATGTTGGAGGATTGAACCCAGTCCCACCATGTGGACGCTTCTGTCAGAAAATCATTGGTTCATGCACTGCTAAAGTTACCTCACAGTCTTGGCATCCTAGAGAGAGGAAATAGCAGCTGCAGCAGAGGGGTTAGCAGAACCACTGCAGGGAAATATCATGCCCTGCCCTGCCTGCCCCATCTGCTGCTCTGGAGCCTCTGAGAAGGTATTAAAAAAGAGGAAAATATTGAGCTCCAGAATTTGCTGGCTAGCAATATTGATTCCAGTTATTGAGGGGTCAGTTACTAAGGTGGATTTATCTATGATCCATAGGCACACTCTTTTTCAGATATGCACATTTACTTCCCCAAAGTTAGCTTATCAGTACTGTTTGCATGAGGTAGTTGATTTCATAAAGCTTTTCTTGTATTTTTATTTTGGAAAAGATGCAATTTAAAATTCCAAGAAAACCAACTTAATTATATAATTTTGTCATCTGTTCCTCTTACTAATGTGTCAAAACACTTTCAAGAATGGCTATCGTCAAGTAGAGGCCCAGGTGGTTTCCAGGAAATGGATGCATCGAGAAACTTCTGGCATTGAGTCATGTATAATGTTGGAAAAATGTAGAAGTTTATCCCTTTGGGAAAGGTGCCTGAAGGGAAACACTCGCATTTGTTTCCTTTCTGTGTTGAGTAGAATGCCCAGAAATTACAATAGCTCAGAGACTTTTTCATACTGCCTTTGTCAAATAGATAAAGATAGGTACTTCTTGTATGACTAGGCTTTGACTAGTGGGCAGTGAGAGAGGGGTACCCATGAGAAGAACACTGCTTAGTTTTGTTTGCATTTCAGTTGGAGGAGACCAATACCTCAGAGACAGCTTGTTACTATAAGAGTGACTGTGGGAAGATGCTCAAATTTGACAAACAGAAGTAAGGCTAAATATTAAGGCATCTTAGACAAATGAGCTACAATTTTTGTTTCTCATAACTGTACATTTCCCATCTGATAAAACACTCATTAACATAATATATCACTTATTATATTAGAGCTGCCAAATTTATCTTGTAATGTGAACTAATCACACACATAACTTTGTTTAGGAGTTAAAGTCCTGTCCAACACACACACACAGACACACATACATGCACAAACACACAGAAGACAAATTGAAGTCTTTCAAGAAGGGGGCATGTCTTCTAGCTCTTTGGATGCTTTAATTCACTTATGTATTTAATTATTTAACAGATAATTTTTGAATGCCTATTATATGTTAAACACTATATTTAGGTTCTTGGTATACAAAATAAATGGATATCAGCCCTCACAGAGCTTGAAATTTATGGAGAGAGTAGACAAGTAAATAAGCAAGAGATGGATATGTACTTCAATGAGGAAACCATGAGATACTAAGAAAGTGCACAGGAGAGACATTGAACTTGGTTGCAGGCACTCAGAGAAGACTTCCTGAGGGTGATGAAATGGGGAAATAAAGTATGAATAGAAATTATTCAAATGAGGATTTTAGAGAGAAATATTCCAGAAAGAGGAAACATCTTGTGTGATGGCTCAGCAACAAGTGAAAGTATGGTCTATGACAGGATCTTAGAGAAATGCATTGTGGCTGGAGTGTAGAGAGCAGGTGGGGAAAGTAGGAGGGAAAGATGAGAAAAGAGAGAAAAATCAAGGGAAGGGTAATCTCAGTTATGAAAGTCCTTATAGGAGAAGTTAAGGATCCTGGACTTTATCTTAGACATTGTGCCATCTGCCTGTACCACTTTCTTACAATTCATGAGAACTTGAACAAGTTACTTAACCATTCTTGTCTACTTCCACAACTCTACGATGGATCAAGTGATCTAAATGACTGTGTCTTCACATGACTCTGTCAGGATTTGCTCTCAGAGCCTCTGACATCAACGCACCAAGGCTTTGTGTATCATACTACAGGTCTTTAACTTATGAGTAAATTAAATTATACACTTTTTCAATATCCCTAATATATAAAATATGGGTCTACTTGTATTTTTACTTTTGTCCAAAGAATGATGATTAGAATATTTAGTTTAGAGAGGAAAGTCTTAGGGGAAATATAACTTTTTCAACTATGTGAAATCCTGTCATTTTAAGATATAATGAGAATTTACTGCCCCAGAGGGCATAGTAGGATATATAGATCAAATTTACAAGTAGATTTCATCTCAACTGAAGTTTTGAATAATTTGTCATATTCTCAAGTGCAATAGGCTTCTTCAAAGATAATGAACTTCCCATGATGGGAAGTGTCTAAATAGAGGCTAGATGACCATCTGGCAAATATGTAATAGGGAGATGGGAATTTGGAATAGATGACCCTTATAGTAGACAGATAGTGGAGTTACTGCCTTGACTAAGTATTTCTCAGAGAAATTGATTTTACCCACAATTTCAGCAGAGTGGTCAAAAGGCCACATTATTGCCTCTATTTCCCATGACCACCACCTAACGTCAAAGTTAGGTCACAGATAATTGAATACAGGTACCTAAACAGTACCAATCATATTGCACTTTAAGAAAGCAAGTTAATAGATTATCTGAATTATCACGGGATGGTCCATTCTCAAACAAAATTCCCTATGATGTTAGAACCACATAGAAACATGGTACCAAAGCCAGGTAAGGTTCGAGGAAGACAGAGAAACCATACATAAACTAGGGACTTCCCTGGTGGTACAGTGGTTAAGAATCCGCCTGCCAACGCAGAGGACACGGATTCGATCCCTATTCCAGGAAGATCCCACATACCACAGAGTAACAAAACCCGTGTGCCGCCACTACAGAGCCTGTGCTCTAGAGCCCATGAGCCACAACTACTGAGCCTGTGTGCCACAATTACTGAAGACTACACACCTAGAGCCCGTGCTCCACAACAAGAGAAGCCACTGCAATGAGAAGCCCGAGCACCACAACGAAGAGTAGTCCCCACTTGACGCAACTAGAGAAAGCCCACACACAGCAACGAAGACCCAATGCAGCCAAAAATAAAATAAATAAATGTAAAAAAAATTTTAAAAAGCATACATAAATTGAAAAACAAAGGACTCCAGAGGTAAGCAGGGAACGACACAACCATGCAATGGAATTCCAAGCAGCCCCATGAGAGACTAGGAGAAGTTTTAGTTCCTGATATCCTGAATTTTTATCACATTCAATTCATTTTTAAGATCTGGCCTATTATAGAAGAAAGCTTAATTTAGAAGTTAGTGCAAAAACTAAAGAGGCAGAGGTCATAATACTCATAAACTGTTTGTTCCTTTTATATCTTCTATTCCTTACCCTTAAACCTTAAAAATAAGGGAGGACAAGGAGGGAAGGAAAAAGAAGGAAAGGGAAAGACATATGGGCATAATCCTTTGCACTGGAAAGAAATGGAGACTACTCCACTTGCAGGAAGTATTTGGACCACTGGAAGGTCCTTTCGAGGTGGATGGTAGACTTTCCAATGATATCTGTCCTACTTGGGTTGGCCTAACCACTGCTTTTATCCTCTCCTTTGGGTCTAGTTCTGCCATGGACATTAACATTCAGACCATGGTCCCGTCATCTCAGTGCTCATGAGGACTTCCTTCCTGCCCTGTTAGCATGTTGGTTTCAATAATGACACATAGTTCTTGTTTATTTCTACAGATAGTTCCTTCTGGTGTACAAAGCACATAATATAATAAAATAATAACCAAAAAAATGTTTTTAAACAAATTTTTTCTCTGGTTAGGGGCATGGGAAGTGGTCAGCAAATATCAAAGTAACTGCAAAGGAATTTTTCTTGCTCAAATACTCCTATACTTGATTTTTCTA
This sequence comes from Balaenoptera borealis, assembly GCF_965194805.1. NCBI lineage: Eukaryota > Metazoa > Chordata > Mammalia > Artiodactyla > Balaenopteridae > Balaenoptera > Balaenoptera borealis. Next base: position 35,034,558 of record NC_138875.1, read on the forward strand.
CTTTCATTGCTTATGTGGTCCACTTATATTTAATTTCCTATTTTTGCATGTCCATGAGATTAAATCCTAGGTCCTCTAAAATATATATATATATATATATATATATATATATATATTTAAAAGCTTGGTTGGTATATGAAAGTTTCATTCCTTACCAAAATATTTCCATAATTGAACAATCTCAACATTCAGAAATTTCAACCTAGAAACTTCTGGCATTGCAAAAGTAATTTGATGTTTAAATATGCCTGAACAACAATAATAATATCTTACATTCACATGGTGTTTTAAACTTTATACAATAAATTCTTAGCAACTACTGCCTTACTATTGACAATCACAATTAGAGGCTATCTTTATAAATAAAGCCCTATGATTTTGGACTATAAGCAGTCATAGAGGTTTAAGGGTCTAGAAGTTCAAGCCCATTATTTAGAGGTGAGAAAGCTGAGATATTTTACTTATGTGACCATACACACTATAAGTAAAATATTGAAATGGTAAATGTTGAATTTTTGTTAAAAAATTTCAACAAAATATAGATTCAATGATTTTTACTTTAGCCCACATTACATTTTAATTAAATCATGGTGAGTGGATGTTGTTTCAATGATTTGAGTTACTGGATAAGACTGGTTCATTTGGCTGGGGGACCTTTTAGAGGCAATGACCGTGAAAATACTGGACCTGCTTCTAAAACCATCCAACATCCCTGGTCCTGACATTCCTTGCCTGAGCTTCCCTGGTTCTGCCATGGTAGTCTCCTTCCTTTGATTCTACACAAGTACAATGTTTATTAACCTCTCCACTCCCCATCTTGATAAATCTTTTAGAGTTTGAGACTTTGTGTCATGACTTAATATTACAGAGATTCCATAAAGTATGCAAAGTGGTAGTAATGGAGGAGGTATAGGTAGGGAAGCCTGCCGTTGCTACCAACATTATCACTCTCTTTGTTGTGCTCAAATGATACCTGATGTACATTCAAAATGTAAATTCCATCTATGTTCAATGGTTTAAAGCTAGGAGTGGCTTAAAATTGATCTTAAAATATGTTAAGAATTGTCTGAAATAAATATTCCACCTTTCCTCTGAACTGGAGAGTGGTCACACTGAAACATGAGATACTCTAGTCAGACACATAGTACATGAGATACTCTAGTCAGACACATAATACAAGATCTATCACATGTATTTTTATCTTTTTCTTCTTCACCAATCTTGCTAATTGTTCTATAATCCCTTTTAGCTTAGGTTCAAATTTTCTGACTGATGTCAATGTGTCCCAACCTATTTAGTTTTTTGTACGACTTAAAAATCTCTGAAAAGAGTGAAAAGCAAGTTAGAAAGGAAGGAGGGTAAGATAGAAATGTAGCCCTAGGGAAGGACAAAAGTTTGAGAGAGAGGTATAAGCTGAGGTATAACGACAAAGGTATTTCCCAGCATCATGAAAGATCTAAGGGCAAGTTAATAGAAGGACTGTGGAGAGAAACACGAGTGTGAAGTCAGTCAGGAAGAAGGAACACTGGTTTTTACATTCATATTATTCATTTAATAGATCTTAGCATCTTTGATGGGTTGGCTGTTAGGAAGTTTTATTGATTATTCCTCTTTTGTATCCCTGTGTTTGAGTGTTAATCTGATATATTTCCAGTGTCTTGCATTTCAAGATTTAATTGGGTCACCAAAATTCTGCTCAAAATGAGAAAAACAAACACAGTATAAAATACAATACTTATATTGTAGGTAAATTCATTTTGCCTTCCTGCAGTGTGCTAACTTAAACCACAAGGAATTATTTCAGTGCATTATATTTATAATTTATTTGACTATTTTTAAAACTCTATTTTAATTTGTTCCTCTAAGGCAATGCAATCATAGAATTATTTAGATTTTCCTTTACATTCCTTCTTCAATTTAGATGACTGCTAATTAGATATTTTTCTCTTCCGTGCCCCAGAACATAACTGTCTAAATTGTATATGGAAATATACATGAATATATAAGAGCTAAGAGTTTTTGATTAATATACATAGATTTTTATATGAGAAATGCAGTTTTGATATTTAAGTAAGTATTTCAGTTTAGAAAATTTATTTTTGTAATAGTTGATTAAGATTTTCCATTGTTGTTGTTACAGGTGACTTGGAGTTCAGGCAAGGGAAAACACTGTCCAAATGCCAGGTGGAGGGATAGAAAGGGAAGCTTAGCCTTTATTTGATTGCCTCATGTAAATATGTAGACTTATTCTACCTCTGATCAGTTTCACTGACCAAGATGAACTGGTAGATCAGTGAAAAGAAAGATCATAAGCACCATTTTGCCCAAAGGTACCTACATAACTAAAGGAGACGAAATATTCCTCCCAATTTTCCCTTCTAGTCTGTCTGGCTTTTGGGAGAGTCAACCAGTGAAACCATGTCCCCCTGAAACCAAGTTCATCTGTTGAGTGTATGATTTACCTCTCTATCCAAAATGTCATTCTCTTTCTTGTCCAATACCTATTCTCCTCAAGACTGAGGAGTATCAAAGAAAATGGGGAACTGAAACCGAGCTGGACACTGTGGGGCCATCTCAGTACCATTCTACCATCTCAAAAACATTTCCATGTGCCCCGTTTCTTGTTTTTGTAGGGAAAAAGTTTCAGCCTCCTAGACCTTCCCTGAGTTTCAAAGGGCAGATTCAAAAAGTTACTAATCAGGAAAGTGAGGGTATGCAGAAACAAAAGAAAAGCAGTCAAACAGTTGTGCAGTGAAGAGACAGAGTTCCTCCTCAAGGGATATACATGACAATATATCTTTCAGTTTTTCTACAAGAACCCCAACTCCCAGGTAGAGAGGGTGACTTCACGCTGAGCACACAATTTCTGGAACACCACCCGGTTACCTCACCACTAAACAATCAGAAGAAAGTCACAGACCATATAGCCCTCATCTCCAATTTTGCCTATAAAAGCTCTTCCCCCAAAACCATTGCTTGGCCCTTGTTATGAAAAGTTCTCTGCTCCAAACTCCAATGTTTTGGTTTGTTTGGCCTCACTGTGGGTCAGGCACATGAACTTGTGTTCAACAACACCAGTTTAACTCATGTAACCCAGTTAAACTCCCTGTAATCCATCTCCATATTTTAATACTTACATTGCCTTGATTGACGGTACAGTGCTCTCTCACACCATAACACAGCTCATTCTAATTCCTCCTTTGTAGTTTCTACTTAGTAGAATTGGAAAGTAGCTGGGCTGCAGACTCTGTAAAGCTACCTCTTGTGTTCTTGAGGATCATTATAGAGCCATTACATTAAACTCACATAAATTTGACATTGTTGAGAATGATACAGATAGCATTTTTGCATTAAGATAAAAGCATCATTCAAACTATATACATACTTGGAAAGGATAAGTAAGAATTAGTAATATAGTAGTAACATGAGAGGATGAAATAGTATGGAAAATAAACCATTTTGCTTTGTACAACATCCTGTTTGCTCACAAAAATTTCGTAATTATGTATTGGAAATATTACTATGAATGTCCTTACTTGTTACTCACTACATACCCTCTTGTAGCAAATTTTCATTCAGGGGAAATGAATTGTCTGGAGAAGTTAAGCAACTTATTAAAAAGTATACTCTATATAGATTGCAAAATTCATTTGCCCTTTGCCCAATATTTAAGTTTTCTTGAGTCATTATCTTGTAAAGATGCTCATATTGCATATGGATTATTTCTCTAGCTTCAAATATCACAAGAGAGAGCAAAATGAAGTTGTAAGAACTTAGCTTTGTGCTCAGAGAGCCTGGATTCAAATCCCAGCTCTGTCACTTACCAGCTGTGTGACCTTGGGCAAGCTACTTAACCTTTCTGAGCTTCAGTTCTATATGTGAAATTGGAATGAAGATAACATTTACTATTTTTTTTTTTTTTTTTGGTTATGGGCAAACTTTTTATTTAGTATTCTGTAGTTGCTTAACACACACTTAAATGGTCTTATTGGGGAGGGGGAAAGGGGAGGTTCTTGTAGATTCCCAAGGAAATGTCAGAAAAGCAAAATATGGCCAGCATTATCCATTTGCTTTTTTGGGTTTACTGGGCGAATAGCATTTTCCTTACAATATAAGCATCTGATCTCAGGTTTTTCATACTGAGAACACTGAGATTTCAGTTTGAAGACACTCTGAAATCCTAAGAGTAGCATACCCCGACCATCCTCTAATAGCTAGCTTGTTTGTATAGGCAGGAGGATTCATCTCTCCATTTTAGATGAATAGATATTTTGTGAAAGAACTTAGAATTGCTTGCCCCATCATTTACTGGGGAAAATCTTATAGAAAGTGGCCTTTAGGAACACTTTTACTTGGAAAATTACAATACTAGTACACATGTCATAGTGGCTATATCAGTTTACATTCCCACCAACAGTGCAAGAGTGCTCGCTTTTCTCCACACCCGCTCCAGCATTTATTGTTTCTAGGTTTTTTGATGATGGCCATTCTGACCAGTGTGAGATGATATCTCATTATAGTTTTGATTTGCATTTCTGTAATGATTAATGATGTTGAGCATTCTTTCATGTGTTTGTTGGCAATCTGTATATCTTCTTTGGGGAAATGTCTGTTTAGGTCTTCTGCTCATTTTTGAATTGGGTTTTTTGTTTTTTTGTTATTGAACTGAATGAGCTGCTTGTAAATTATGGAGATTAATCCTTTGTCAGTTGCTTCATTGGCAAATATTTTCTCCCATTCTGAGGGTTGTCTTTTGGTCTTATTTATGGTTTCCCTTGCTGTGCAAAAGCTTTTAAGTTTCATTAGGTCCCATTTGTTTATTTTTGTTTTTATTTCCATTTCTCTAGAGGCTGGGTCAAAAAGGATCTTGCTGTGATTTATGTCATACAGTGTTCCGCCTATGTTTTCCTCTAAGAGTTTGATACTGTCTGGCCTTACATTTAGGTCTTTAATCCATTTTGAGTTTATTTTCTGTAAGGTGTTAGAGAGTGTTCTGATTTCATACTTTTACATGTAGCTGTCCAGTTTTCCCAGCACCACTTATTGAAGAGACTGTCTTTTCTCCACTGTATATGCTTGCCTCCTCTATCAAAGATAAGGTGACCATATGTGCGTGGGTTTATCTCTGGTCTTTCTATCCTGTTCCATTGATCTATGTTTCTGTTTTTGTGCCAGTACCATACTGTCTTGATTACTATAGCTTTGTAGTATAGTCTGAAGTCAGGGAGCCTGATTCCTCCAGCTCCATTTTTCGTTCTCAAGATTGCTTTGGCTATTTGAGATCTTTTTTGTTTCCATACAAATTGTGAAATTTTTTGTTCTAGTTCTGTGAAAAATGCCAGTGGTAGTTTGATAGGGATTGCATTGAAACTGTAGATTGCTTTGGGTAAGAGAGTCATTTTCACAATGTTGATTCTTCCAATCCAAGAACATGGTATATCTCTCCATCTATTTGTATCATCTTTAATTTCTTTCATCAGTGTCTTATAATTTTCTGCATACAGGTCTTTTGTCTCCTTAGGTAGGTTTATTCCTAGATATTTTATTCTTTTTGTTGCAATGGTAAACGGGAGTGTTTTCTTAATTTCACTTTCAGATTTTTCATCAATAGTGTATAGCAATGCAAGAGATTTCTGTGCATTAAATTTGTATCCTGCTACTTTACCAAATTCATTGATTAGCTCTAGTAGTTTTCTGGTAGCATCTTTAGGATTCTCTATGTATAGTATCATGTCATCTGCAAACAGTGACAGCTTTACTTCTTCTTTTCCGATTTGGATTCCTTTTATTCCTTTTTCTTCTCTGATTGCTGTGGCTAACACTTCCAAAACTATGTTGAATAATAGTGGTGAGAGTGGGCAACCTTGTCTAGTTCCTGATCTTAGGGGAAATGGTTTCAGTTTTTCACCATTGAGGATGATGTTGGCTGTGGGTTTGTCATATATGGCCTTTATTATGGTGAGGAAAGTTCCCTCTATGCCTACTTTCTGCAGGGCTTTTATCATAAATGGGTGTTGAATTTTGTGGAAAGCTTTCTCTGCATCGATTGAGATGATCATATGGTTTTTCTCCTTCAATTTGTTAATATGGTGTATCACGTTGATTGATTTGTGTATATTGAAGAATTCCTGCATTCCTGTAATAAAGCCCACTTGATCATGGTGTATGATCCTTTTAATGTGCTGTTGGATTCTGTTTGCTACTATTTTGTTGAGGATTTTGCATCTATGTTCATCAGTGATATTGGGCTGTAGTTTTCTTTCTTTGTGACATCTTTGTCTGGTTTTGGTATCTGGGTGATGGTGGCCTCGTAGAATGAGTTGGGGAGTGTTCCTCCCTCTGCAATATTTTGGAAGAGTTTGAGAAGGATAGGTGTTATCTCTTCTCTAAATGTTTGATAGAATTCGCCAGTGAAGCCATCTGGTCCTGGACTTTTGTTTGTTGGAAGATTTTTAATCACAGTTTCAATTTCAGTGCTTGTGATTGGTCGGTTCATATTTTCTATTTCTTCCTGGTTCAGTCTCAGCAGGTTGTGCATTTCTAAGAATTTGTCCATTTCTTCCAGGTTGTCCATTTTATTGACATAGAGTTGCTTGTAGTAATCTCTCATGATTGTTTTTATTTCTGCAGTGTCAGTTGTTACTTCTCCTTTTTCATTTCTAATTCTATTGATTTGAGTCATCTCCCTTTTTTTCTTGATGAGTCTGGTTAATGGTTTATCAATTTTGTTTATCTTCTCAAAGAACCAGCTTTTAGTTTTATTGATCTTTGTTATTGTCTCCTTCATTTCTTTTTCATTTATTTCTGACCTGATCTTTATGATTTCTTTCCTTCTGCTAGCTTTGGGGGTTTTTTGTTCTTCTTTTTCTAATTGCTTTAGATGCAAGGTTAGGTTGTTTATTCGAGATGTTTCCTGTTTCTTGAGGTAGGCTTGTATTGCTATAAACTTCCCTCTTAGAACTGCTTTTGCTGCATCCCATAGGTTTTGGGTCGTCGTGTCTCCATTGTCATTTGTTTCTTGGTATTTTTTGATTCTCTCTTTGATTTCTTCAATGATCACTTCGTTATTAAGTAGTGTATTGTATAGCCTCCCTGTGTTTGTATTTTTTACAGATCTTTTCCTGTAATTGATATCTAGTCTCATAACGTTGTTGTTGGAAAAGATACTTGATACAATTTCAATTTTCTTAAATCTACCAAGGCTTGATTTGTGACCCAAGATATGATCTATCCTGGAGAATGTTCCATGAGCACTTGAGAAAAATGTGTATTCTGTTGTTTTTGGATGGAATGTCCTATAAATGTCAATTAAAACCATCGTGTTTAATGTATCATTTAAAGCTTGTGTTTCCTTATTTATTTTCATTTTGGATGATCTGTCCATTGTTGAAAGTGGGGTGTTAAAGTCCCCTTCTATGATTGTGTTACTGTCGATTTCCCCTTTTATGGCTGTTAGTATTTTCCTTATGCATTGAGTTCCTCCTATGTTGGGTGCCTAAATATTTACAATTGTTATATCTTCTTCTTGGATCAATCCCTCTATCATTACATAGTGTCCTTCTTTGTCTCTTGTAATAGTCTTTATTTTAAAGTCTATTTTATATGATATGAAAATTGTTACTCCAGCTTTCTTTTGATTTCCTTTGCATGGAATATATTTTTCCATCCCCTCACTTTCAGTCTGTATGTGTCCCTAGGTCTGAAGTGGGTCTCTTGTAGACAGCATATATATGGGTCTTGTTTTTGTATCCATTCAGCCAGTCTGTGTCTTTTGGTGGGAACATTTAATCCATTTACATTTAAGGTAATTATCAATATGTATGTTCCTAGTCCCATTTTCTTAAATGTTTTGGGTTTGTTATTGTAGGTGTTTTCCTTCTCTTGTGTTTCTTGCCTAGAGAAGTTCCTTTAGCATTTGTTGGAAAGCTGGTTTGGTGGTGCTGAACTCTCTCAGCTTTTGCTTGTCTGTAAAGGTTTTAATTTCTCCATCAAATCTGAATGAGATCCTTGCTGGGCAGAGTAATCTTGTTTGTAGGTTTTTCTTCTTCATCACTTTAAATATACCCTGGCACTCCCTTCTGGCTTGCAGAGTTTCTGCTGAAAGATCAGCTGTTAACCTAATGGGGATTCCCTTGTGTGTTATTTGTTGTTTTTCCCTTGCTGCTTTTAATATGTTTTCTTTATATTTAATTTTTGACAGTTTGATTAATATGTGTCTTGGCGTGTTTCTCCTTGGGTTTATCCTGTATGGGACTCTCTGTGCTTCCAGGACTTGATTAACTATTTCCTTTCCCATATTAGGGAAGTTTTCAACTATAATCTCTTCAAATATTTTCTCAGTCCCTTTCTTTTTCTCTTCTTCTTCTGGGACCCCTGTAATTCGAATGCTGGTGTGTTTAATGTTGTCCCAGAGGTCTCTGAGACGGTCCTCAGTTCTTTTCTTTCTTTTTTCTTTATTCTGCTCTGCAGTAGTTATTTGCACTATTTTATCTTCCAGGTCACTTTTCCGTTCTTCTGCCTCAGTTATTCTGCTATTGATCCCTTCTAGAGTATTTTTAATTTCATTTATTGTGTTGTTCATCATTGCTTGATTCCTCTTTATTTCTTCTACGTCCTTGTTAAATGTTTCTTGTATTTTGTCTATTCCATTTCCAAGATTTTGGATCATCTTTACTATCATTATTCTGAATTCTTTTTCAGGTAGACTGCCTATTTCCTCTTCATTTGTTAGGTCTGGTGTGTTTTAACCCTGTTCCTTCATCTGCTGTGTGTTTTTCTGTCTTCTCCTTTTGCTTATCTTACTGTGTTTGGAGTCTCCTTTTCGCAGGCTGCAGGTTCGTAGTTCCTGTTGTTTTTGGTATCTGTCCCCAGTGGCTAAGGTTGTTTCAGTGGGTTGTGGGGGCTTCCTGGTGGAGGGGACTAGTGCCTGTGTCCTGGTGGATGAGGCTGGATCTTTTCTTTCTGGTGGGCAGGTCCACGTCTGGTGGTGTGTTTTGGGGTGTCTGTGGCCTTATTATGATTTCAGGAAGTCTCTCTGCTAATGGATGGGGCTGTGTTCCTGTCTTGCTAGTTGTATGGCATAGGGTGTCCAGCACTGTAGCTTGCTGGTCATTGAGTTAAGCTGGGTTTTGGTGTTGAGATGGAGATCTCTTGGAGATTTTTGCCTTTTGGTATTACGTGGAGCTGGGAGGTCTCTTGTGGACCAGTGTCCTGAAGTTGGGTCTCCCACCTCAGAGCCACAGCCCTGATGCCTAGCTGGAGCACCAAGAGCCTTTCACCCACATAACTCAGAATAAAAGGGAGAAAAAATAGAAAGAAAAAAAGAAAGAGGATAAAATAAAATAAAGTAAGATAAAATAAAGTTATTAAAGTAAAATATAATTATTAATAAAAAAAAAGAAAAAAAAATTTAAGTAAAAGAACAAACAAACAAAAAAAATGGACGGACAGAACCTTAGGACAAATGGTGAAAGCAAAGCTATACAGACAAAATCTCACACAGAAGCATACACATACACACTCACAAAAAGAGGAACAGGGGAAAAAATAATATATCTTGCTCCCAAAGTCCACCTCCTCAATTTCAGATGATTCGTTGTCTATTCAGTTATTCCACAGATGCAGGTACATCATGTTGTTTGTGGAGCTTTAATCCGCTGCTTCTGAGGCTGCTGGGAGAAATTTCCCTTTCTCATCTTTGTTTGCACAGCTCCCAGGGTTCAGCTTTGGATTTGGACCTGCCTCTGCGTGTAGGTCGCCTGAGGGCGTCTGTTCTTTACTCACACAGGACGGGGTTAAAGAATCAGGTGCTTCCAGGGCTCTGGCTCTCTGAGGCTGGGGGAGGGAGGGGTATGGATGTGGGGCGAGCCTGTGGCGGCAGAGTCCGCCGTGATGTTGCAGCAGCCTGAGGCGCACCCTGTGTTCTCTCAGGGAAGTTGTCCCTGGATCACGGGATGCTGGCCGTGGCGGGCTGCACAGGCTCCCAGGAGGGGAGGTGTGGGTAGTGACCTGTGCTTGCACACAGGCTTCTTGGTGGCGGCAGCAGCAGCCTTAGCATTTCATGCCCGTCTCTGGGGTCCACGCTCATAGCCGCGGCTGGAGCCCGTCTCTGGAGCTCATTTAGGCGGTGCTCTGAATCCCCTCTCCTCTCGCACCAGGAAACAAAGAGGCAAGAAAAAGTCTCTTGCCTGTTTGGCAGCTCCAGACCTTTTCCCGGACTCCCTCCCGGCTAGCTGTGGTGCGCTAACCCCTTCAGGCTGTGTTCACGCCACCAACCCCAGTCATCTCCCTGCGACCCGACCGAAGCCCAAGCCTCAGCTCCCAGCCCCCGCCAGTCCTGGCCGGTGAGCAGAGAAGCCTCGCGGGCTGGTGAGTGCTGGTCGGCACTGATCTCTGGGCTGGAATCTATCCGCTTTGCTCTCCGCACCCCTGTTGCTGTGTTCTCCTCCGTGGCTCCGAAGCTTCCCCCCGTGCCACCCACAGTCTCTGCCCACGAAGGGGCTTCCTAGTCTGTGGAAACCTTTCCTACTTCACAGTTCCCTCCCGCTCATGCAGGTCCCGTCCCTATTCTTTTGTTTCTGTTGTTTTTTTCTTTTGCCCTACCCAGCTACGTGGGGAGTTTCTTGCCTTTTGGGAGGTCTGACGTCTTCTGCCAGCGTTCAGTGTGTGTTCTATAGGAGCAGTTCCACGTGTAGATGTATTTCTGATGTATCTGTGGGGAGGAAGGTGATCTCTGCATCTTACTCTTCCGCCATCTTCTCCTCTCAGCATTTACTTTTTGGATTAAATGAGTTCTAGTCCATAAAGTGTTTAGATCAGAGCCTGGATTATTTGTAATCACTCAATAAACATTGGCTATAACAATTGTTGTTATTATTATGTTAAAATTAAAAAAAGCCTTTGTTGAATGTAAGAAGGAATGTGACCTCTAAAAATCTTCATTATGAAATTGTAGGGGAGAAACAAGATAATTTTCACTCTTACCTTCTAAGTTATCTGCTAGAAATCCTGTAACAAAAGACAGATTAACAAGAGAAAAACAGAAAATTATTAACATGTATACCTCATGTCTACATAGGAGATATTCAGGAAAAAAATGAGTAACTCTCAGAGCTGGCTTAGAATGTAGGCTTAAATACATTCTTCAGCTAAAGGCAAAAGAGAGAACAGTAGGGGTAGGCCAGTTATGGGGTGTGTGGGGGGTGTTAGGAAAAGTATTGTAAATAAAAATAAGGTTTGTTATGCAGATTTATGTCAGTGTCTTCTCCACTGTTAAGTTTCATGTAATATAGTATCCTTTTCTTCTTGGTACAGAGGGGGAGACACCCCTACAAATGGAGATTTAGAAATAAATAAGATTTATTAATAAATGGAGAAATATAAATAAATGTAGTTTTCCCTTACAAAAGAGTTATATTTGGGGGAGACATATTCTGCCACTCTACAAAATGATGGAATTGAAGAAATGGTATATAACCCAAAGACCTGCTTTTTAGTTATACAGCCATACCCTGGGGGTTAGGATTATAATATATTATCAAAATGTAAATATATTTTTGGATCTTCAAGCTGAGTACTGGGTAAATTGTTATTTTCCTTACCCATCTTGAGGTGATGGAAATTTGTTTTTTGTTTTTTCTTCTGGCCATCTTTGACTTATTTTGCCTAATTTTCTAGCCAAGGACAGTTTTGACCTAATTCCTAGAGTTACAGTATGGAAGAGTCTTGTAGGCTGAAAATCGATCTTGACAACCTGCCTGAATGATTACTGTAAATCCAAAAAAGCAACTCATTTTCAACTTCTCAACCCTCCAAATACTAGGTGGCTGAGCCTTATCACACACACACACAAAAGAAGAATTAAAGAGAAAAACCTTGATTAGTTAACACTTGGGTACCTAAAAATGTAAATTAATTTGATGTAATTTCCCCTTTTGTTAGTTAAACAAATTGGGTATGCTTAAAAAGAGCAAAGTACACAAGACTAAAATATAACATATGAATGATGACAAGAGGGACTTAAAGTCAATGTTTTCCATACTTGTAACACAAAACTGTTACCCATATATGCTCAGCCATGGCACGAAATGCCTTCCCTTTAATGTGAACTTATTGGATATTATAAAAAGATGTCTTCAAATTTTCAAGGTGGAAATAATCTCAGAGATCACCTAAAATGTTCTTTATTTTACGCAGGAGGAAATTGTGCCTTTAAAAAGAATGCTATGGTTAATTTGGGAGAATCCAGGTCTCAACAATCCAGCTCACTTTTCAGAGTCCCTTCCTGTTAAGTAAGCAAATGATACACACTTTCTTCCCTGTTTGAGTTTTGCAAGCGGGCACTCCTTAACTCTTTGTCAGCTTTATTAAGCTGGGCTAACTTCCTAGGGCTAAACATACAACCATTTTTCATTTCTTGGCAATCTGTTCTATTAAATTTCCATATTCAAATATGCAGCATTTATGTCTGCTCTCTAAAAGAAAACTCACTAAATTCCTAGTAGGATTATTCACTCTCTTTCTCTTTGGCTAGGGACAAAGGTTTGTGTAACAACTGAGAGAGAAAGCAGAAGTTAGGCATTGCTTTCATAAATGAAATTAGCAAGTTTCTACAATTTAAAGGTTCTATTTGTAATTCAAAAAACATTTTTCCTTCCTCCCTGCTTAGCTTCAGGCATGAATAAAAGTGTTGGGAGGGAGGAATGTTTGCTTTTCTTCCCCTTAATGGGTAAGAGATAACTAAATGCTGAATTTACAAAATACTTTGCTGGTTTGGATATTATGCATAAGCACAAGATGAATATCATGGCTTGGATCTTAACTGAGTACTATCTGCAAAGTCACTTTGCTGTATACATGAAAAATCTACATTGTTTAACTTGACAATCTTCTCAAATGATATCCACAAGTATTTAGCATTAAAAAGCTCAGTTTAGAATTTGAATTTCTAATGTTGAGTTTCCACTTCAAGGTTCTACAGTCCAAAACAGGCTTGAAAAGGAAAAACAAAAAAGAACAAGCATAATTGAAGAGAAACGGTAACATTGGCTCCCACTTGGTTAAGTTGCTTCCAGGAAACCTAAGGGGTCCTCACTCTGTGTGACTTCCAATTGCCTTACATTCTACCATGCTCTGGGGTGGAACATCCTAAAGAAAATATTGATGTTATGTTATCCAAGCTGAAAGAGAAAAAATGCACTCATACCAATACGTATTAAACTAAACAAAATCCCAACATGAATTTTAAGAGGGAAGAAATCAGTCAGCTTCTCACACAAATTCACTGTTAATCATCAACTTTTGTTCTCTCATCTTCCTCTCTTTCTTCCTGCACCCCATGTTAGGAATAAAACCTCTGTGCTTGTTCAGAGTTGTGTGTAAAAAATGCAAAGTTTGAACATTTTCTTTGTGTTCTACTTTTTTTTCCTTCTCTATGGATTTTCTTCTTTCTGTGGACATACTTCCTTCCTAGAATTTGCCTTACGAAGAGGATTTTGCATTAAGTTTATTCTTCATTTCTCTGTAGAGAAAAAAAAGTTTCCTGCCTTTCCAATCTGCAAAGATCAAGTCACTAGCCACTGCAGGTGCAGACCTGTAGTATACACTGAAAGGAATTCTGGATAAGGCACTCTGTGCTTTGCGAAAACAGGAAAAACAAACCCTTAGATAGTTAGATATATTTCAGGAGAAATTTCTATGAACCCAAATTCTTGCATCTTCCCATACTTAGCAAAGTACTAAAACTATTAACTGCTATCTGACTAGCAGTGACCTTTTATGGAGAAGCATATTTGACTGCATGGATCCCCTAGCCAAAATCACATATATACTGGCCTCTCCCCATACCTCTTTGGAGCAGTCCCTGATAGCTATCAGAGGGGCTGTCTCCCAGGCTGTAGTACTCAGTAAGACACTGAATAAAACTCAACTCATAGCTCTTACATTGTGCTTTATTTTTCCCCCCAGTCAATGTCTCTAAGAGTAATGATATTACTTTTAGGAGTTTAGTTATCATCACCAAATTTCTTATTTAGAATCATTCAAGAAACTCTGTAGCTAATTGCAATGGAAATGAAAAGCATTCTGTGATTAGTCAGTCTATAGAATGAATTGTTTCTAAATTCAAAGACAATTGAAAAATGATAGATGATAGCAGACAATACAACAGAGAAAAGATCACATAGGAACCTTATTTTGTATTCCTTTATCCATGTTAAAGGGCAATTTCCAAAAAAAAAGTAAAATCATGACTCTCAAAGAAATATAAAATGAATGTGAGTCAAAGATTTTATTTAACTCATTAATTAATGAGTGTACTAGTAAGGTGTTAAAACTAGATCAAAGAACACCTGAAGAACAATATATATATATATATATATATATATATATATATATATATATATATATATCAAGAATATTCAAAGGCCAAAGAAAGTTTTGTCTTGGTTCAAAGAACAAACTTTAATCAGTCTCCTCTAAGTCCTCTTCACAACTATGGTTCAATATTGGGCTTCTGTGTCTGTAGTTGTTTGACATCTGCCCCCCAATGGTAGCAAGAATCCTGCTGAGTAAGTTTAGAGAAGCTTCCTCACCCTTGATATCTAATCACCCTCCATATCATGTTAAGTTTATCACCCCCTACCCCTGGCATCTGATCACCCTAGTTGGCTTTCAACAAGAATTCTGTCAAGTAGTTTTAGCCAGAATCCCCCCTTACCCCTGATGTTTTCTCTTAGAATTTTCCATCCAGTGACAGTCTCCTCGACCATGCACTTGTCTATGTTGTATTAGGAATTTAACCTAGTTTTATACTGAGTTCTCTATTCAACTATTGCGATAATTCCTGAATAAAATCTGGTTTTTACCACTTAAACTACTGTTCAGCTCCAGTTTTCTTTAGCAGAAGTGAAAATCAATTGTATCTCTATTGGACAAATTCACATTTTTCAGGCCAAAATTGATTTGTGTTGACATCAGTTCTGTACAGTTTGCAGAATTGTAAAATTTGTCAAAGATGATGAAAACAGTAGACCCCCTTATAGAAACACATAACCCTGAAAGGTCTACTAGACTATGCTCTACATTCCATTAAAAGGATATCCAGTAATCATTATGCCCATGTCAAAAACTTTCCCAATTTTTCCTTACCTCAGATCCTAGAATATCTGCCATAGTGAAAGCTAGGTAGGCATCTCTCCTCTTCATTTCCGTTCAGTAGCTGTTTCCTTCAAAAGGCTACACTTGTTTCCTTTAGCTCATTGGTCACTCTTTCTAAATTCATCTGAGAGACTCTCCCTGAAACAACGTTTATTGAAATGAATTATACACTTTGTAAAGGTGGAAGCACATGTTGGTAACCATTTAAGGTTCAGTTCTCTCAGAATACTCTCAGGATTCTTATATATTTTTGAAACATTGCACTTAGCAAAAGAGAAACCATAAAATTTCGATTATTGATAGAAAATAATTACTACCTATTGTAGGCAGAATAATACCTGTGAACTAGCCCCTAGATTTTGTAAATATGTTAAGTACATGGAAATTAAGGTCACTGATGGAATTAAATTAGCTAATCAACTAACCTTAAGAAAGGAGAGTATCCTGGATTATCCTAGTAGGCTTGAAGTAATCCAAGCATTTTTAAAAGTGGAGATGAGGGGAGGAAGAGATGAATTAGAGTGACATATGACTATGCAAAAATGGTCAGAGAGATGTAAGTCACTGCTTAAAATGGAGGAGGAATCCAGGAGCTAAGGAATGTGGGTGGTTTCTTCCCTAGAATCTTGAGAAAGGAATGTAGTCTTGTCGACAACTTTTGATTTTAGCTCAGTGAGGTAATGTAGATCTTATAAATCTAAACAACAGATTTATAAGATAATATGTTTGTGTGTTTAAGCTTTTAATTTTGTGGTAAGGTGTTATAGCAGTAACAGGAAACTAATGCACTATCCCATAGTTAGATAATAAGGCAATGGTAGATGGTGGTGATGCACCCTCAGAATAGTGGCTCTAGTCTAGAAAATCAGTTATGATCTGTGTCCTCCAATTTGCATATAAGGTATGAGAGTGAGAATCCAATAACACTTGGATGAGCAGATAGGCATATTGTAATGTAATTTTTGGAAAAGTAAACTCGTATCTCTCAGGGAAATAGAAAATAAACACATGTCAAATCTGTTCTTTAAATCATTATTTAATGTGATAACAAAGAAGATGTTAGAACCTGCTAGAAGAACACCTGAGAATATTGGATATTTAGAGGTACGTTAGCAAATAAATGTTAGTATAATATTGCTGAGTTAGATATAAATTTGTTAGTGTCCAACAAGCCATACATCACTGAAATCCTCTCTTCTACCAAAATGAAATGATTGCATCTTGACTGGACAAAATTCTCCAAGTTAACAAGTCACTTCACTGAATCTGGAACCTTCAGTCTAATATTATAAACAATGAGATAAACTCTATATATTCTCCCCCTGATGTCAATGGGAGGAATTTTCATCTGTATAACAAAATATGCCACCCAAATTTTTCATTTCCAACTTTTAGATACATTTTCTGAAAGGGGCAGTAAAGAACATATTGTCAGTTGGAAAAATACAATATTGAATAGCTATTTTGAAGTCAAGAATTGCTAAAAAGCAAAATAAACAAATAAATAAATAAATATACTTTAAGTAAGTGCATAGCAGAAAGAAGGAAATGGACTATCCTGTAAGTAGAAAGAAAAAGACAACTATGAAAATATTTCACTCCCTTAAAGAATATTTTATAATTTATTTATTTTGTGTTTTTAAAGAAATGAAAGAGAACTGGACTATATAGAAAATGGAATAATTAAGAGGAAAAAAGAATCTAGGAAAATTAAAAATACACTGGTCACCCTCTTTCAATTTTAACACATAGAAATATTTTGAATAGTTATGAAATATACATAGTAAAGTTTGAAAGAAATGGAAACAGCAGTGCCCCAGAAACAAAGAGATAGTCCATAGTTGTGAGTTTATACTTCACTTAAATTGAAGATAAAGTGACCACAGTGGGACCAGGATAAAACACCAGCTTTAGGAGCTACGGTTTATATGCCTCCATGGCAATAATAGTAAATGACACAGAAGCGCTACAAGGAAAGAACCTTTTTAAATGAACACAGAAGCTTCAAAAACACTCCCTATGTAAATGGGAAACTTACAATTTCTGCAAACCAGCCCATGGTCATAGTTAGAATAAAGATACGTGGACTATGCCATAGATAAAAAACAAATCAGTGACCGAAGATTAGAATTCCAAGTCAGGAATATATTTGTCTTGAAGATGGAATGGTTGGTGAGGCAGAGACATAAACTGTAGACTCTAATAAATTAACATGAAATCCAGATTGGACCTGGTGAAACTCATAGATACCAGAAAGATGAAAATGTGAGTTGGTCCTACAGGAATACAGAAATGCTTCCATAATGTAGTGCAACCCCGGTCTATGGCCAATGCTAATCCTTGATGGAAATAAGAATATAGACAAAAAAAAAAAAAAAAAAAAAGAAAGAAACTTGTTAGACAGTGCAATTCTATGAGCAGCACAATGCCATTAAAAATGTTTATTAACTAGATTAATTCCTGTGTTACTAGAGACAATATCAAACTCATAGGGATTTTAATACTTAAGAAATGTATCCATACAAATTTAAACAGATGTGTAAAAACTGATTACATAGGAATCTTGGAAATGTGAAAATATTATCAATATTTTTTTTTAATTATTATATAGGGTAAGTTGTAAGAGTATTAAACAGCAAACCTGGCCCTGCAGAGGCTAGAATTGGTGAATTAGAAGATGGAAGAGAAGGAGCATGACAAAGATGGCAGAGTAGAAAGACCCTGAGCTCACTTCCTCTCATGAGCACACCAAAATTATAACTATCTGCAGAACAACCATTGATGAAAAAGACTGGAACATACCAGAAAAGATCTATAACTAAAGACATTAAGAAGGAATCACAATGAGATGGGGTGGGGGGGACTCACAATATAATCAAATCCCATACCCTTAGGTGAGCAAACCAAAAACTGGCGAATAATTATACTGCAGAGATTCTCTCATGAGAGTGAGAGTTCTAAGCCCCACGTCAGCCTCCTCAGCCCAGGGGTCCTGCACTGGGAAGACAAGTCCCCAAAGTATTTGTCTTTGAAGGCCAGTGAGGCTTAACTTTAGGAAGCCCACAAGACTGGGGGAAAGAGATTTCACGCTTAAAGGGCACACACAGAATCTCACGCACTGGGACCCAGGGCAAAAGCAGTAATTTGATAGCAACCTAGGCCAGACCTACTTGTTGGTCTTGAGAGTCTCCCAGGGAGGTGAGTGTGTGGTTGTGGCTCACCCTGGGAACATGGACACTGGTGGCAACAATATTTGGGAAAATTCTACTGTGTGAACACTGCTGCTGGTGTCTGCCATCTTCGCTCATTAGCATCAAGACCTGGCCACACCCAAAATCCTGTAGTTGTCAGTGCTGGGACGTCTTAGGTCAAAAAACTAACCAGGCAAAGACAGCCCCACCCATCAGCAGATAGGCTGCCTAAAGACTTCCTGAGCCCATAGCTACTTCTACATGTGCCCCTAGTCATGATGCTACCCACCAGAGGGCCAAGACCCAGTTCCACACACTGGTGGGCAGACCCTGGCCCATCCCTCCAGGAAGCCTGCAGTAGCCTCTAGACCAGCCTTCTCCACCAGGGGGCAGACATCAGATGCAAGAAAACTATGATCCCACAGCCTGCAGACTCAGCCCACTCACAGCAGGCCAGATCCTTCCCTGGGGTCAGCTGGGCTCTGGCCCTGTCCACTAGCAGTCCAATACAAGTGTCACAACACGCTAGATCCCATACCCTACTGTGTCAGGAACTTCTGCCCCACCCCTCCCCCCACCACACACACACACACACACACACCAATGATTTGAAAGGAGTTCTGGGATCTCTGGAACCTGCAGCCAGACTCCAGTAACCAGTTCTCCCTACCAGTAGTCCAGCACTAACTCCAGAACTTGGCTTCACCTGCCAGTGAGTAGGCAACAGTTCTGGAGTCTTTAGGACCCTGACTCTACCCACCAGTGAGCCAGAACTACCCTGGGGCTCCCTAGGGTTCTGCAGCCAGCTGCCTCATAACCTGACCCCACTAAACAGCATCCAAGAGCATCTGCACAAGGCAAGGCCTGGCAACCAACAAGGTTAGGGGCCAACCAAGCCTGCAGACTGCCTACATAATCAGCCTGCCACAACAGAAGGATCCACACAGCCCTCTTATGGAGAAGACCTAGAACATATAACTTGGGTGATGATGAGAGGGAGGGCACTGTTGGGATACATAGAACATCTCCTACAGAAGGCCTTTTCTCCAAGGATGAGAAATATAACTAAACTACCACATACATAAAAAAACAAATAGAAACTTAGACAAAATGAGGTGGCTGAGGAACATGTTTCAGACGAAGGAATGATATAAAACCCCAGCAGATAACTCAGTTTCAATGGACCTAGAGTCTGTCATACAGAATGAAGTAAGTCAGAAAGAGAAAAACAAATACCATATGCTAACACATATATAGAGAGTCTAAAAAAAATGTGGTACTGATGAACCTAGTTGCAGGGCAGGAATAAAGAGGTAGACATAGAAAATGGACTTGTGGACATGGGGTGGGAGGGCAAAGCTGGGGCAAATTGAGAGTAGCATCAATATATATACACTACTGAATGTAAAATAGTTGGCTGGTGGGAAGCAGCAGCATAGCACAGGGAGATTGGCTCAGTGCTTTGGTGTATATATATATGGCGATTCACTTTGTTGTGCAACAGAAATTAACACAGTATTGTGAAGCAATTATACTCCAATAAAGATCTATTAAAAAAAATTTAAAAGAAAACCCGGCAGAATTAAGTGAACTGGAGATAGGCAATCTACCCAAGAAAGTGTTCAGGGTAATGATTGCAAAGATAATCAAAGAACTGGGAAGGAGAATAGATGCACAGAGTGAGAAGTTAGAAGTTTTTAACAAAGAGAAAAGGTAAAGAACAACCAAACAGAGATGAAGAGTACAATAACTGAAATGAAAATACACTAGCAGGAATCAATAGTAAACTAAATTATACACATGAAGAGATCAGTGAGGTGGAAGATAGAGTAGTGGAAATCACTCCTACTGAACAGAAAAAAAGAAAAAAATACCTAAAAAGAAAGGAAGACAGTTTAAGAGACCTCTTGGACAGCATCAAGCACACTAATATTTGCATTATAGGGCTCTCAGAAGGAGAAGAGAGAGAGAAAGGGCCTGAGAATATATTTGAATACAAAATAGCTGAAAAATTCCCTAACCTGGGGAAAGAAACAGTCACCCAAGTCCAGGAAGCACAGATAGTTCCATAGAGGATTAACCTAAAGAGGAACACACCAAGACACATTGTAATCAAAATTACAAAAATTAAAGATGAAGAGAAAATATTAAAAATAGCAAGGAAAAAGGAACAAATAATGTACAAGGGAACTCCCATGAGGCTATCAGCTGATTTTTCAGCAGAAACTCTGCAGGACAAAAGGGAGTGGCATGATATACTTAAAGTGATGAAAGGGAGAAACCTACAACCAACAATATTCTACCCAGCAAGGCTCTCTTTCAGCTTTGATGGAGAAATCAAAAGCTTTACAGACAAGCAAAAGCTGAAAGAGTTCAGCACTGCCAAACAAACATTACAACAAATATTATAGGAATTCCTCTAGGCAAAAGAGTAAAGGACACAACTAGAAATAAGAAAAATATTAAATGAAAAATCACAGCAGTAAAGGTAAACATAAATGTAGAAATCATCCACACACAAAACCAGCAGGGAGGTTAAAAGACAAAAGTAGTAAAATACTCTATATCCATGATAAGAAGTTAAGGGATACACAAAAGAGTTAAATGTAAAATATGATATCAAAAACAGTAATTGTGAGGCAAGGAGAGTATAAATGGACAGTTTCTAAAATGCATTTGAAATTAAGAGATCAGCAACTTAATCACACACACACACACACACACACACACACACACACACACACATATAGTTGTACAAAAACCTCACGGTAACTGCAAATCAAAAATCTATAACAGATATATACAAAAAAGGAAAGAAAAAGGAAACCAAACATAACACTAAATATAGTCATCAAATCACAAAAGAAGAGCACAAAAGCAGAAAGAGCAAAAAAGACCTACCAAAACAAATCCAAAACAACAAAATGGCAGTAAGAACATACATACTGATAATTACCTTAAATGTAAATGGACTAAATGATCCAATCAAAACTCATAGAGTGGATGAATGGATACAACAAAAGATTTGTATATATGATGCCTACAAGAGACACACACCAGGTCTAGAGACACATAAAGACTGAAAGTGAAGAGATGGAAAAAGGTATTCTATGCAAATGGAAATCAAAAGTAAACCAGAGCAGCAATACTTATATTAGACAAAATACACCTTAAAATAAAGACTTTTGCAAGAGACAAAGAAGGACACTACATAATGATCAAGGGATCAATCCAAGAAGAATATAAAACAGTTGTAAAGTATGTACCCAACACAGGAGCACCTTAATATATAGGCAAGTATTAACAGACATAAAAGGAGAAATCAATAATTACACAATAATAGTAGGGAACTTTAACATCCTACTTACATCAATGTGCAGATCATTCAGAGAAAAAATCAAATAAGAAAACACAGGCCTTAAATAACACATCAGACTAAATGGACTTAATTGATATTTATAGAGCATTCTGTCCAAAAGCAGCAGAATACACTTTTCAAATGCACATGAAGCATTATCCAGGATATATTACATGCTAGGCCATAAAATGAGCCTCAGTAAACTTAAGAAAATTGAAATCATATCAAACATCTTTTCTGACCACAATGCCATGAGACTAAAAATTAACTACAAGAAAAAAAAAAAAGAAAACTGCAAAAAATCCCACAAACACATGGAGCCTAAACAATACACTACTAAACAACCAATAGATCACTGTAGAAATCAAACAGGAACTTTAAAAAAAATACCTAAAGACAAATGAAAATGAAAACACTGTGATCCAAAACCTATGGGACACTACTAGAGCTAATCAATGTCTTTGGTAAAGTTGCAGAATAAAAAATTAATATACAGAAATCTACTGAATTTCTATACATTAACAATGAACTATCAGAAAAAGAAATGAAGGGAACAATCCCATTTACCATCACATTAGAAACAAATTAAATACCTAGGAATAAACTTACTTAAG
Source organism: Balaenoptera borealis (assembly GCF_965194805.1). Lineage (NCBI taxonomy): Eukaryota > Metazoa > Chordata > Mammalia > Artiodactyla > Balaenopteridae > Balaenoptera > Balaenoptera borealis. The sequence continues at coordinate 35,056,877 of NC_138875.1, forward strand.
GAGGCAAAAAACCTATACTCCAAAAACTATAAGACACTGAAGAAAGGAATTGAAGATTACACAAACAGATGGAAAGATATACTGTGTTCTTGGATAGGAAGAATTAATATTGTTAAAGTGACCATACTACCCTAAGCAATCTACAGATTCAATGCAAGTCCTAACCAAATACCAATGGCATTTTTCACAGAACTAGAGCAAATAACTTTAAAATTTGTATGGGAAGAGAGAGGACCCAAATAGCCAAAACAGTCTTGAGAAAGAAGTACAGAGCCAGAGGAATCACACTTCCTGACTTCAGAATATACTACAAAGCTACATTAATCCAAACATTATGCTACTGGCACAAAAACAGACACATAGATCAATGAAACAGGATAGAGAACCCAGAAATAAACCCAGGCTCTCATGGTCAATTAATCTATGACAAAGGAGGCAAGAATAAACAATGGAGAAAGGACAGTCTCTTCAATAAGTGGTGCCAGGAAAACTGGACAGCTACATGTAAAAGAATGAAATTAAAACATTCTCTAACACCATATGCAAAAATAAACTCAAAATGGATTAAAGACCTAAATATAAGACCAGATACTATAAAACTCCTAGAGGAAAACATAGACCAAACACTCTTCAACATAAATCAAAGCAGTATTTTTTTGGATCTATTTCCTAGAGTAAAAGGGGGGGGGGGAAGCAAAAATAAACAAATGGTATCTAATTAAACTTAAAAACTTTTGCACAGCAAAGGAAACCATCAGCAAAACAAAATCACAACCTACTGAATGGGAAAAAAAAAAAATTTGCAAATAATACGAGTGATAAGAGGTTACTATCCAGCATATATAAATAGCTCATACAACTCAACATCAAAAAAACAAACAACTGATATAAAAAAATAGGCAGAAGAACTGAACAGACATTTTTCCAATGAGGAAATGCAGATGGCCAACAGTCACATGAAAAGGTGTTCAACATTGTTAATCATCAGGGAAATGCCAATCAAAACCACAGTGAGATATCATCCCACACTTGTCAGAATGGCTATAATCAGAAAGAACACAAATAACAAAAGTTGGCAAGGAGGTAGAGAAAAGGAAATCATCCTACACTGTTGGTGGAGAAGTAAATTGTTACAGTTACTATTGAAAAATTTCAGAGTAGAACTACCATATGACCTAGCAATTCTACTCCTGGATGTATCCAAAAAAAAGTAAAAAACAACAACCAGACAAACAAACAAAAGAAACTACTGATTTTAAAAGATACATGCACCCCAATGTTCATAGCAGCACTATTTACAATTGCTAAGATATGGAAGCAACCCCTGTGTCCATCAACAGATGAATGAAATGAATGGTTAAAGAAAAAGCAGATGTGGTGTATATACCAAAATGGAATATTACCCAGCCATAAAAATGAATGAAATTTTGTCATTTGCAGCAACATAGATGGACTTGGAAAGTATTATGCTAAGTGAAATAAGTCAGAGAAAGAAAAATACTATATGATATCACTTATATGTGAAATCTATACAATACAACAAACTAGTGAACATAATGAAAAGGAAGCCAACTCATAGAGAACAAACTAGTTGTTACAAGTGGGGAGGTTGTGGAGGAGCAATACAGCAGTGGTGGACTAGGAGACACAAACTATTGGTTGTAAGATAGCCTCAAGGAAAATAGCCAATATTTTGTTATAACTGTAAATGGGAAGTAATCTTTAAAAATTTTATAAAAATTAAAAGGAAAAAGATGGAAGAGAAAAACTATTCCAAAGGTCAGCACAATGAAATTAAGGAAAGAAAAAGATTGAAAAAATAGATATTAGAAGACATAGAGGATAGATTGAGAAATTCCAACATAATTCTAATAGGAGATCCAGAAGGAAAACTTAGATTAAGTAAAGGTAATAATTGAAGAAATACTGGTGATAATGTTTTGGAAATGAGAAAAGACAAATCCCCAAATTGAAAAGTATCATTGGGTGATGATTAAAATTAAAAAATATAAAATGTATACCTAGAAACACAAGAGTGAAAATGTAGGATACTAAGAATGAAGAGAAAATCACCAGAACTACCATAATGAAATACTATCCATATAGGAACAAAAATATTGAAAGTAGATTTTTATTAGCAACAGCAGAAGAGTTAAGAGAAAGAGAAGGGAGAAGATAAGTAAGAGATGAAATATATTAATTCTACTTGTGATTTTAGCCACAAGCTGGAAATAAAATAATAGACAAGCTTTACCATGAGAATTAATATGATTGGTGGGAAAATGGCAGGTTTCTTATTTTGTTTGGAAAGAAAATAAAGACATCAGCTAATTTTAGATTTGTTACCCACACACATACCTAATCATATAAAGAAGCATACTAAAATGTTAAGGGTAACCAGTAAAATAATAGTAAAGAATTGGTAGCATTCAACCTGTTCTACTTTGTAGAACAAAGTACATTTGATTACTCCAAGAGAAAGCAAGAAAGAGGAAAAAATTAGGAGAAAACATGGCACATTTAAAACAAAAAATAATCAAAATAACTACAAACAGATTATATTCATGAGGTTAAACTTACTATAGTAGATTAGAAAAGCTACTCTTTTGTCACATTTTTTAAAAGACATATTTTTTATAAAGGACATATATAAAACAAAATAACACTATATGTTAAAAATAATCATATAATGCTTCGATAAAATGTGAATATCAGTTAAAATTGAATTTCAGCTGATATTATTAAAAGTGAGAAGAGGAGCATTTCATACTAAGAAAATATCACAAAGTGAGTATATTAGCCATAATCTAATATGAACCTGAATACATAGTTTCAAATCTAGGGAGAAAAAAAAACATTAAAAATAGTATGTTGGAGGATAACAATGAATTTATATTCATATTGAGGCATTTTAACCAGGAAATAGTAGTGCAATAAGACGCAAAGCAGGTAAGTAAAGAAGATCTGAAAATGCAATTTATAATTTTAATTTAATATAATCCAATAATGGGAATGTACATTTGGTAGTCATTCAAGAATATTTACCAAAATAGACCAATGCAACAAATAGCTAGCAAGAACCAACTTTATACATGCTTTGTTCTCTGACCACAGTTCAATACACTCAGACATAGCCAATCAAAACATTCCTTTAAAAATCAATCATATATTTATATTAAGGAGTTAACTAAAGAATCATATTAAGTGGAAATAATGAGTTCAGTAGGAAATTATGAAGCATTTAAAAATTAAATCACCATAATAGCAAAAACTGTGGAATAAAACTTGACCAGTGTTAGGTGAAAGTTTTATTGTCTTAAATGTATTAATTAGAAGAGATGAGTGACTGAAAAGAAATGAATTGAAGCTATAAAGTTTATGAGGGTGATTGTGTCCAGCTCTATAAACACCAGATATTTTTTGTTGTATAATCAATGAAAAGGTTGGATCAATCAAATGTTGTTGTATAATCAAATGTTAGATCATTTGATGAGTTAGCATCTGTGCAACAATATTTAAGGCTCTGAGAATCTCAACACTATAAACACTATGAACAAAGTGTATAGTTCACTTTTAAAACAGATGCCAAGAGGGCCCAAGTCAAATCAAGAGAACAGATTCAATTCCTGACCTAAAAAGCCCATAGACCAAGATAGATAATAGTGACCATTATGTTATATAATTGTCTGATTACTTTGTTTTCCACATCTTTTAGTAATATTAAAGATACTAGGGGCAGAGTCAAGATAGTGCTGTGGGAAGACACTGAGTTAGTGTCTACCCACAGCTAGGGCACATGCCGGGAACTGGTGGGTGACCCTGATGCTCAAGGAGATGGGAGGAACCCCCAAGTGAACTGGTAGGACATGGGGGGACAGAGGGGGGAGGAGAAGTGGAGGGCAGACAAGATCGGCTTCCCTGAGTCCCGGGAGATCAGGAGAGGTAGGTGGGAGGGGCCCTCCTGGGAGTAGTGGGAGAGGAGTAGAGGTCAATTGTCCCACCCTCTCAGGCACTGGGGAGCCTGCTGAGCTCCCAGGCCAGTCCCCTGTCATCCAAGACACCCTCTTCCCCTGGGTGCATTTGTCCTGGGGACATAGGAAGGAGGCTGAGGGGAGTTCAAGAGAAACAGGCAAGAGGGGCCCACCAGGAGGGAGGAGCAGGGGAGGAGAGGAGGGCGTTTGTCCCGCCTCCTCGGGCCCTGTGTGCCTGCTGAGTTCCCCTGTCCTCCATGACCCCTCCCTCCCCCCCAGATGCATTGGTCCTGGAAGCATAGGGAGAAGGCTGAGGGGAGAACAGGAGAGGCAGGTGGAAGGGGCCCTCTGGGATGGAGGAACAGAGAGGAGAGGAGGTCCTTTGCCCCACCCACTCGAGCCCAGGAAGCCTGCTGGGGTCCCAGGTGAGGTCCCCCACCCACTGAAACCAGGGGTGGGGGCACGCCTGGACCCCTTCTGTTCTTTGAGCCTAAGCTCCATCCCCCATAGGCCCCAGGACATTTTCCAGCCTTGTGGGTCTTAAGCATAGGTCTGTCCACTGCCCAAACCTCGCCTTTGCTTAGGCCCCTCCCTCCACAGCCAAAGCCTTTCCTCCCTTTTTTTTTTCTTTATTTTTCTTTCTTACTTTTTTTTTTTTTTTCTCTTTCCCCTCCTCCTCTTTTCTACTGTTTTTGTACTGTTGTACCTTCTGGTTGTTGATTCATATATATTTTTATTTTTATATTCTTTCTAACATATCAGTTAGTTTCCTAGTATAATTTTATTTTTTACTTTGTTATTGTTCTCTCTTTTATTCTTTTGTTTATTTTTTTTTTGCAACCCCACGTGTCTTGCAGGATCTTTGTTCACGAGCTGGGGGTTGGGCCAAAGCTCCTGCAGTAGGAGCTCTGTGTTGGAACCACTGGAATAACAGAGAACCTCAGACTCCAGGGAATATTCAACCGAGTGAGGTCACAGAGGTCCTCATATCAGCACCGAGACCCAGCTGTACCCAACAGGCTAACAACTCCAGTGTTGGAAGCCTCAGGCCAAACAACTAGTAGGAGGGGAACACAATCCCACTCATTACAAAAAAGAAAAATGAGACAGCAAAAAAATATGTCATGGATGAAGGAGCAAGGTAAAAACCTACAAGACCAAATAAATGATGAGGAAATAGGCAATCTACCCAAAAAAGAATTCAGAGTAATGATAGTAAATATAATCCAGTATCTCGGAAATAGAATTGAGGCATGGACTGAGAAAATACAAGAAATGTTTAACAAAGATCTAGAAGATCTAAACAAAAAACAAACAGAGATGAACAACATAATAGCTGAAATGAAAAATACACTAGAAGGAATCAATAACAGAATAACAGAGGCAAAAGAATGAATAAGTGAGCTGGAAGACAAAATGGTGGAAATAACTGCAGAGGAGCAAAATAAAGAAAAAAGAATGAAAAGAATTGAAGACAATCACATAGACTTCTGGTACAACACTAAACACACCAACATTCGAACTATAGGGGTTCCAGAAGAAGAAGAGAAAAAATAAAAAGGGTCTGAGAAAATATTTTAAGAAATTATACTCAAAAACTTCCCTAACATGGGAAAGTAAATAGTCACCCAAGTCCAGGAAGCACAGAGTCCCATACAGGATAAACTCTAGGAAAAATACAGCAAGACACATATTATTCAAATGAACAAAAATTAAATGCAAAGAAAAAATATTAAAAGCAGCAAGGGAAAACCAACAAATAATATACAAGGGAATCCCCATACAATTAACAGCTGATCTTTCAGCAGAAACTCTACAAGCCAGAAGGGAGTGGAAGGACATATTTAAAGTGAAGAAAGTGAAAAAACTACAACCAAGATTACTCTACACAGCAAGGATCTCATTCAGATTTGATGGAGAAATTAAAACCTTTACAGACAAAAAACAGCTAAGAGAATTCAGCACCACCAAACCAGCTTTACAACAAATGCTAAAGAAACTTCTCTATGCAGGAAACACAAGAGAAGGAAAAGACCTACAAAAACAAACACAAAATAATTAACAAAATGATAATAGGAACATACAAATTGATAATTACCTTCAATGTGAATGGATTAAATGCTCCAACCAAAACACACAGGCTCACTGAATGGAAAGAAAAGCAAGACCTATATATATGCTGTCTAGAAGAGACCCACTTCAGACATAGGGACACATACAGAATGAAGGTGAAGGGATGGAAAAAAGATATTCCATGCAAATGGAAATCAAAAGAAAACTGGAGTAGCAATACTTGTATAGGATAAAATAGAGTTTAAAATAAAGACTGCCATAAGAGATAAGGAGGGGCACTACATAATGATCAAAAGATCAATCCAAGAAGAAGATACAATAATTATAAATGTTTATGCACCTAACAAAGGAGCACCACAATACATAAGGCAAATGCTAATAACCACACAAGGAGAAAACAACAGTAACACAATAAGAGTAGGGGACTTTAACGCACCACTTAGACCAATGGACAGATCATCCAAACAGAAAATAAATAAGGAAGCACAAGCTTTAAGTGACACAATAGACCAAATAGATTTAATTGATATTTATAGAACATTCCACCCAAAAGTGGCAGAATACACTTTCTTCTCAAGTGCACAAGGATCATTCTCCAGGATAGATCACATCTTGGGTCACAAATCAAGCCTCAGAAAATTTAAGAAAATTGAAATCATATCAAGCATATTTTCTGACCTCAGCACTATGAGACTGGAAATCAATTACAGGTAAAACATTACACAAAACACAAATACATGGAGGCTAAACAGTGCACTATTAAATAACCAAGAGATCACTGAAGAAATCAAAGAAGAAATAAAAAAATACATAGAAACAAATGACAATGAAAACACAGCCACCCAAAACCTATGGGATGCAGCAAAAGCTCTTCTAACAGGGAAGTTTATAGCAATTCAATTTCACATCAAGGAACAAGAAAAATCTCAAGTAAACAATCTAACCCTACACTTAAGACAACTAGAAAAAGAAGAACAAAGAAAACCCAAAGGCAGTAGAAGGAAAGAAATCATAAAAATCAGAGCACAAATAAATGAAATAGAAATGAAAACAATAGCAAAGATCAATAAAAGTAAAGGCTGCTTCTTTCAGAAGATAAACAAAATTGATAAACCCTTAGCCAGACTCTTCAAGAAAATAAGGAAGAGGATGCAAATCAATAAAATTAGAAATGAAAAATAAATCACAACTGACACTGCAGAAATACAAAGGATTATAAGAGACTACTAAAAACAACTGTATGCCAATAAAATGGACAACCATGAAGAAATGGAAAAATTCTTGGAAAGATACAATTTTCCAAGACTGAACCAGGAAGAATTAGAAACTATAAACAGACCTATCAGAAGTAATGAAATTGAAACTGTAATTAAAAATCTTCCAACAAATAAAAGTCCAGGACCAGATGGCTTAACAGGTGAATTCTATCAAACATTTCGAGAAGAGCTAACACCAATACTTCTCAAACTCTTCTAAAAAATTGCAGAGGGAGGAACACTCCCAAACTCATTCTATGAAGCCACCATCACCCTGATACCAAAATCATGAAAATATATCACAAAAAAAGAAAATTATGGATCAATATCACTGATGATCATAGATGCAAAAATCCTGAATACAATACTAGCAAACAGAATCCAACAACACATTAAAAGGATCATACACCACAATCAAGTGGGATTTATCCCAGATATGCAAGGATTACTCAATATATGCAAATCAATCAATGTGATACACCACATTAACAAATTAAGGAATAAAAACAATAGGATCATCTCAATAGATGCAGAAAAAGCTTTTGATAAAATTCCACACTGATTTACGACAAAAACTCTCCAGGAAAAGGGTATATAGGGAACCTATCTCAACCTAATAAAGGCCATATATGACAAACTCACAGCAAGCATCATACTCAATGATGAAAAACTGAAAACACTTCCACTAAGATCAGGAACAAGACAAGGATGTCCACTCTCACCACTATTATTCAACATAGAATTGGAAGTCCTAGCCACAAAAATCAGAGAAGAAAAAGAAATAAAAGGAATCCAAATTGGAAAAGAAGAAGTAAAACTGTCACTGTTTGCCAATGACATGATACTATACATAGAAAATCCTAAAGATGCCACCAGAAAACTACTAGAGCTATTCAATGAATTTGGTAAGGTTGCAGGATACAAAATTAACTCACAGAAATTTCTGTCATTCCTATACACCAACAAAGAAAAATCAGAAAGAGAAATTAAGGAAACAATCTCATTTACCATTGCAACAAAAAGAATTAAATACCTCTGAATAAACCTGCCTAAGGAGGCAAAAGACTTGTACTCAGAAAACTATAAAACACTGTTGAAAGAAATCAAAGAAGACACAAACAGATGGAGAGATATACCATGTTCTTGGATTGGAAGAATCAATATTGTGAAAATGACTATACTACCCAAAGCAATCTACAGATTCAATGCAATCCCTATCAAATTACCAATGGCATTCTTCACAGAATTAGAACAAAATAGTTTACAATTCGTACGGAAACACAAAAGACCCCGAATAAACAAAGCAATCTTGAGAAAGAAAAACAAATCTGGAGGAATCAGCCTCCCTGACTTCAGACTATACTACAAATCCACAATAATCAAGAGAGTATGGTACTGGCACAAGAACAGAAATATAGATAAATGGAACAGGATAGAAAGCCCAGAGATAAATCCACACACATATGGTCACCTTATCTTTGATAAAGGAGGAAAGAATATACAGTGGAGAAAAGACTCTTCAATATGTGGTGCTGGGAAAACTGGACAGCTACATGTAAAAGAATGAAATTGGAACTCTCCCTAACACCATATACAAAAATAAACTCCAAATGGATTAAAGACCTAAATGTAAGACCAGACACTATAAAACTCCTACAGGAAAACACAGGAAAAACACTCTTTGACATAAACCACAGCAAGATCTTTTTTGACCCACCTCCTAGAGTAATGAAAATAAAAACAAAAATAAACATATGGGGCTTAATTAAACTTAAAAGCTTTTGTACAGCAAAGGAAATCATAAACAAGACAAAAAGACAACCCTCAGAATGGGAGAAAATATTTGCAAATGAAGCAACTTGTAAAGGATTAATCTCCAAAATGTACAAACAGCTCATGGAACTCAATATCAAGAAAACAAACAATCCAATTAAAAAATGGGCAGAAGACCTAAATAGACATTTCACCAAGGAAGACATACAGATGACCAAGAGGGACATGAAAAGATGCTCAACATCACTAATTTTTAGAGAAATGCAAATCAAAACTACAATGAGGTTTCACATCATGCTGGTCAGAATGACTATTATCAGAATTCTAGAAACAATAAATGCTGGAAAAGGTGTGGTGAAAAGGGAACCCTCCTGCACTGTTGGTGGGAATGTAAATTGATACAACCGCTATGGAAAACAGTATTGCAGTTTCTTAAAAAGCTAAAAATAGAACTAGCCTATGACCCAGCAACCCCACTATTGGGCATATACCCTGAGAAAACCATAATTCAAAAAGAGACGTGTACCACAATGTTCATTGCAGCACTATTTACAATAGCCAGGACATGGAACCAACATAAATGTCCATCAACAGATGAAAGGATAAAGAAGATGTGGCATATTTATACAATGGAATATTACTCAGCCATAAAAAGAAATGAAATTGAGTTATTTGTAGAGATGCGGATGGACGTAGAGACTGTCATACAGAGTGAAATAAGTCAGAAAGAGAAAAACAAATACAGTATTCTAATGCATATATATGGAATCTAAAAAAAAAAAAAAGGTACTGATGAACCTATTTCCAGGGCAGCAATAAAGATGTAGACATAGAGAAGGGACTTGAGGACATGGGGTGGGAGGGGGAAGCTGGGGCAAAGTGAGAGTAGCATAGACATATATACACTACTGAATGTAAAATAGCTAGTGGGAAGCAGCAGCATAGCACTGGGAGATCAGCTCGATGCTTTGCGATGACCTAAAGGGGTGGGATAGGGAGGATGGGAGGGAGACACAAGAGGGAGGGGATATGTGGGTTTATGTATGTATATAGCTGATTCACTTTGTTATACAGCAGAAACTAACACAGTATTGTGAAGCAATTATACTCCAATAAAGACCTACTAAAAAAAAAAAAGATACTAGAGGGCCTGCAGGAATGTAAGTTCAACACTTTTTTTTCTTATGGCCATAGATATTCTCCTTCCAGAGTATAGTGTTTTATCTAAGAGAATAGTTTGCAATACTACCTTTCTGATTTTTTTTAACATGTTATTTCAAAAAAAAAAAGTTAGAGATTCTCAGGAATTGGCAAATAAATGTGCAGTGAGATCCTGTGCATCTTTTACTCAGCCTCACCCAGTGTTAATATCTCATCACTGTAGCAAAATATCAAAACCAAGAAATTGGTATTGGTGCAATTCACAATTTTTATTCATATTTCAATATTTATACATGCACTCACCTCATTTGTGTGTGTGTGTATGTGTGTGTAGCCACCACTTCCCTTCTGTCCCTAACTCTTCCTCTTTGTCTGTAACCAGTAATCTATAATTATGTTATTTCATTAATATTATTCAAATGGAATCATGTATTATGTACACTTTTGAGATTTGTTTTTTCATTCAGCATAATTTCCTTGTGGTTCATCCAAGTGTTTGCTTGTATCAATAGTTTATTTTTGCTGCTGAGTATTATTCCACAGTATGAATATACTACAGCTTCTTTAGAAACCCTGTTATTTTTCAATGAGCATCCATCCTCAAAGTAACTTTCATTTGGAGGGCAACACTTTATGTCCAAAACCATTAAACATAAAAAATATTGTGAGGTTAAGCTGAATTATTTGTCTGCAATTTTTTGTGTAGCCCTTGACTAGCTATTATCTATAAAGTTCATAAATTGTACCATTTTCCATTTTATGCTTTTTTAAAAGTGTGTTACCTTTAGAGCTTTGTATTCCAGAATGTGTTAACATCAATATATTAAGAGTTAATCTGATCAAGAAAGTAAATGGAGTTATGGACACAAATCAAGTTATCCACTTTTTAATACTAGGTTTGTAGGACCACAAAAATGGACAATTCAATTAGATTTATTTTACCAGATAGGTTTTAGAGCAGGGAACAGCAAACTTCTTCTGTAAAGGCCAGATAGCAAATATTTTCATTGTGTCATTATAGCCAGAATGCATCTATAGACAATATGTAAACAAAGGTGCACATCTGGATTTGGCCCACAGGAGGTAGTTTGCTGACCCTTGTTTTAGGGTCATTGCAATATGTAGTGCTAACTACAATGGGGAGTGAAAAGTTACCCAATATGTTGCTCATATATTCTGAGGAGTTACTACAATGCAAAAATGTTTATGGAGTGAATAGGCATTGACTCTGATATTGGAAATAATCTGTAAAATCTTATATCTTGTCATCATATTTACAATTTTTTCCTCTGGCCTTATAAATTTATAATTTAGTTTGGATATGAAGATATAACTCAATTAAATAAAACTGAAAGATCAAATGAATTATGTAGATAAGTTTCATAGGTATTCAAGACAGGGGGAGGTCATTTGAAGTGAATGGATCGAGAGAAGATTAAATGGGAACTGGAACATGAAGGACAGACAGCATCTGGACTGGAAGAAGAGAGATAATAGATAGTCTAGAGAGACTCCTGGCACGTCTGAGTAAATCTCTTCATACAGTACCCTGCACAAAGTTAAGTAAACAAAATTGTATACTTTTGCTGCTCTTGTTATTATGAATAAAATGATTATGGAAGAGAACCTTCTAAGGAACTAGAGTTGAGTGTATCAAAGGTTGATGCTACTCAAACAAAATATGAAAACATGAATTTGATTCTCACATTTGATTCTCAAACAATATGCTGTTTATATGTGGTCATGGCTCAAATGGGGACCAAGTTTCTAGAATTTATACCATCTTTTTTAGCTGTAAGATCCTAAGAATATATCAGTGTAACTTTCTCTGACCTAGCATTTAAACCTCATTTTTTAAGGTTTCTTGAATTTATTCTCAGAGTGCTATCAAAATATATGACCATAAAAATCACATTCTTTTAATTCACCTACTCATATTTCATGCTTTATTGTTTATCTTCATAAAGAAAGATGAACAATAAATATTCAGCAAGAAACCTATACATAGAGAAGAGGGAAGTTCTGCATTCTAGATAGGGAACAATTCCCATAAGTTTTTATTGATGTTTTGCTAACCTTGTTTACCTTTTCCAGCAGAAAAGAAAACAAGCCAAAAACAATGGCTTGCTGCCTAAGTGAAGAAGCATAGTCTAGAGACACAGGGAAATGCTGCCGTGAGTAACAGATGGACTTTTTTCCTTTGGTTAATTGCCCTTAATTTGTAGTGCTTTTTAAGGGCTTGAAAAAAATAGATCTTTTCTCGTGTGCCAAGTATTCAGAACCAATGTATTAGTCACTATATTCAGAACTATACCTCTGTATCTGAGAGAAGAGCAGTCAGGAGGATGAAATTCTTCAATATCTGTTGTGGTTCTTTCAGTTTCACCCCAGACATAAACATAGAAAGGCTCAATATTTTGTTTGTAGTTCTGCATCTGTCTCAACACAGTGTTCTTCTCAATATATATCCTTATTCTCACCCCTTCTCCTGTTCCTTTTCTTCCTCTTTCTTCTTATTTATACCACCACCACTACCACAATGATCATCTTTAACAGTCATTGATTCCTGCAGTTTTAGAAACCTAGGGATGAAGAATGCCATAAGACTTGGCTTTTAAATACCTTTAAGGATTATACACCATGGTGGGAGAGAGATCTTATACAAAAAATAGATCTATTGCAAAACAAGGTTACTAAACTAAGTCAAATGAATATTAAAATCAATACATCAGAAGGCAAATGGCTCACTGATTGCTCTAGGTGTTGGGGTGATTTTATGCTCTCTCTCTCTTATCTCTGTGCCATCCCTTGACCTAGAGCATCATTTCTTCTCATACTATCAGTCTGAATCTCCTCTAAGAAGAATTTTTCTTCCTTCCATCTTCCTTCCTGTCTCTGTTAGGTATTCCTCTTACGTGCTTTTAAAACACAATACGCAGAACCCCAACAATATACTTATTTCTTAATGCTTATATATTTCTTACCAAATAAATAGTAATATTCTTGAAGACAGAAATGACATCATTCTATTCTCAGTACAGTGCCTCAGACTAGAAACTACTTAATAAAGAGTTATTGAGTGAATGAATGCTTTTGGATGAAGGAGAACTTTCTTTAAATGGTGGCTTCATAAAGAAGAACAATAAATATTTAGCAAGGAACTTATACATAGAGAATGCATGCATCCTAGATAGGAAACAATGACTACATATTAGAGGAAATAATATATGGTAGTGATTAAGAACTTGTATTCTGAAATTACTTAGACTTTGGTTTGTACTTCAGCTGACACTTACTAGGTATATGTAGCCCTTTTATAAATTACTCAAATTTATAAGTCTTTAAGTAATCTGTATACTGAGAATAATAATATCAACCTCACAGATATTTGTGAGGATTACATTTAAATATGCTTTAAAAGTGTTTAATAACGCATATAGTGAAAAAATCATGGCCTTAAAAACTAAATAAAAACTTAAGCCACATGGTATGTCATTGTCATGGTCACATCCACATTTGGCTGACTGAATTTTCCTATCCCTTATATTACCACTGCAGTTTACAACATAGAAGGGGCCTTTTTAAGACTACTTTAAGAATTACAACTGATTCTTATCATTTCGAAAATATCTAGACCCCCAAACCATGAAGCTCCATTTAAAATATAGATTTCAAGAGTACACACACCAGACCTATTGCTCCAAGTGGCACCAGGACAATAGCATTCCCTTTTACAGTGATTAGAAAACAAAGCATGAATATCTTATAGTTAAATTTCTGCAAGTTTCAAAGAGCAAAGCCAAATGATGAGAGATTTGGCAGGTGTCTGGTCTAAACCAGAAGGATAAAGAGAAAAGGGCCAAAATTGACCATGATCATGCCAACTGGTTCCTTCGATGTTAGGAGGGGCATAGTAATGTGTGCCAGGGCACATGGGATATTGTTCATTCCCTGCATGTGAAAAAATGAGAACTTTAGGACCCTAAACAGCTGTGGTCTCCCAGCTTGGAGTCAAAGATGGTGCTGGATGAAAATTCAGTTGTGCTCTAGGTCTGAAGGAAAGGTTTCAGGCCCTCACATGCAAAGTAAACTGGTGTGTCTTCCTTTGCTTTTGAAAGAGTTCTAAAATATGGAATAAACATTTCCAAAATGCATCTGTCCACCCTCAAAATTACCTAAAATATAAAATAAATATCACTAGGAAGTCAGGAAGCAAAGAATTTAGAGAACAGAATGACTCCCAAATTGGTGAAAAGAAGACAAGGAACAAATGCAAAGCAGTCTGCTCTCAGTGAAACCAAACTGCAACATTCTATTTTGCCTTGGTACAAGAATCAACAGTGGAACATAGGACATATTCAGTGCACACAGAACAATGTCATGCATTTTTTATTTTTTTAATTTAATTTTATTTATTTTTTTATACAGCAGGTTCTTATTAGTTATCCATTTTATACATATTAGTGTATATATGTCAATCAACAATGCTATATTAATGTGTGCTTCAGAGACCAGTGCTGTAGAAGCTCAGATCAGGGAATGATGAATAAGGGTTCTGAGCAGCATTCATAGAACAAGACACTGAGGGATGGAGAAGATGGGACAGAGAGAACAAGAACTCTATAAACACAGGAGAACTGGAGAGAAAGCACACAGAAAGGAACAAATATAATATTTGTTTCCAGGATTGACTGAAAGCTGGAGAAAGCTACTGGATGCCTTAGGAATTCTGGATACTTGCCTGGCATCTCTGTTCCCTGAGATTGCACCTACGTTTTATAGTGGCCAAGGATTCCCTTTGGAAATCACAACTTTTTTCTGCCTAGTTTGTTCTTTGGGATTGGCTTTCTTAATGGATTCTTTGACCCCCATTTTCTCTTTCTTCAGTTAATAGGGTGCAGTGGGAAATCTGGAGTATGGGACATGAGATCCTTGGCTTGAGTCCTGACTGCCACTGTTTGCTGATTTCTCTGAACTTCACTTTCTTCATCTATAAACTTAAAATGAATGTAACAATAATAAAACAAAATATGTGTCTACTAGATTGAATTCTGCTATTTAAAACTCAAAAGAACTTAAGTGTGTTAAATTTCTCCATATTTAAGTATATATTTTTTTCTAGATTCCATATATATGTGTTAGCATACGGTACTTGTTTTCCTTTTTCTGACTTACTTCAATATGTATGACAGACTCTAACTCTATCCACCTCACTACAAATAACTCAATTTCGTTTCTTTTTTTGGCTGAGTAATATTCCATTGTATATATGTGCCACATCTTCTTTATCCATTCATTTGTCTATGGATACTTAGGTTGCTTCCATGTCCTGGCTATTGCAAGTAGAGCTGCAATGAACATTTTGGTACATGACTCTTTTTGAATTATGGTTTGCTCAGGGTATATGCCCAGTAGTGGGATTGCTGGGTCATATGGTAGTTCTATTTTTAGTTTTTTAAGGAACCTCCATACTGTTCTCCATAGTGGCTGTATCAATTTACATTCCCACCAACAGTGCAAGAGGGTTCCCTTTTCTCCACACCCTCTCCAGCATTTGTTGTTTGTAGATTTTCTGATGATGCCCATTCTAACTGGTGTGAGGAGATACCTCATTGTAGTTTTGATTTGCATTTCTCTAATAATTAGTGATGTTGAGCATCTTTTCATGTGCTTCTTGGCCATCTGTATGTCTTCGTTGGGGAAATGTCTATTTAGATCTTCTGCTCATTTTTGGATTGGGTTATTTGTTTCTTTAATATTGAGCTGAATGAGCTGTTTATATATTTTGGAGATTAATCCTTTGTCCGTTGATTCGTTTGCAAATATTTTCTCCCATTCTGAGGATTGTCTTTTTGTCTTGTTTATGGTTTCCTTTGCTGTGCAAAAGCTTTGAAGTTTCATTAGGTCCCATTTGTTTATTTTTGTTTTTATTTCCATTACTCTAGGAGGTGGATCAAAAAAGATCTTGCTGTGATTTATGTCAGAGAGTGTTCTTCCTATGTTTTGCTCTAAGAGTTTTATAGTGTCTGGTCTTACATTTAGGTCTCGAATCCATTTTGAGTTTATTTTTATGTATGGTGTTAGGGAGTGTTCTAATTTCATTCTTTTACATGTAGCTGTCCAGTTTTCCCAGCACCAATTATTGAAGAGACTGTCTTTTCTCCATTGTATATCTTTGCCTCCTTTGTCATAGATTAGTTGATCATAGGTGAGTGGGTTTATCTCTGGGCTTTCTATCTTGTTCCATTGATCTATGTTTCTGTTTTTGTGCCAGTACCGTATTGTCTTGATTACTGTAGCTTTGTAGTTTAGTCTGAAGTCTGGGAGTCTGATTCCTCCAGCTCCGTTTTTTTCCCTCAAAACTGCTTTGGCTATTCGGGGTCTTTTGTGTCTCCATACAAATTTTAAGATGATTTGTTCTAGTTCCATAAAAAATGCCATTGGTAATTTGATAGGGATTGCATTGAATCTGTAGATTGCTTTGGGTAATATAGTCATTTTCACAATATTGATTCTTCCAATCCAAGAACATGGTATATCTCTCCATCTGTTGGTATCATCTTTAACTTCTTTCATCAGTGTCTTATAGTTTTCTGCATACAGGTCTTTTGTCTCCTTAGGTAGGTTTATTCCTAGGTATTTTATTCTTTTTGTTGTAATGGTAAATGGGAGTGTTTCCATAATTTCTCTTTCAGATTTTTCATCATTAGTGTATAGGAATGCAAGAGATTTCTGTGCATTAATTTTGTATCCTGCAACTTTACCAAATTCATTGATTAGCTCTATTAGTTTTCTGGTGTCATCTTTAGGATTCCCTATGTATAATACCATGTCATCTGCAAACAGTGACAGTTTTACTTCTTCTTTTCCAATTTGTATTCCTTTTATTTCTTTTTATTCTCTGATTGCCATGGCTAGGACTTCCAAAACTATGTTGAATAATAGTGGTGAGAGTGGACATCCTTGTCTCGTTCCTGATCTTAGAGGAAATGCTTCCAGTTTTTCACCATTGAGAATGATGTTTGCCATGGGTTTGTCATATATGGCCTTTATTATGTTGAGGTAGGTTCCCTCTATGCCCACTTTCTGGAGAGTTTTTATCATAACTGGGTGTTGAATTTTGTCAAAAGCTTTTTCTGCATCTATTGAGGTGATCATACGGTTTTTTTTTTTTTTTAAACATCTTTATTGAAGTATAATTGCCTTACAATAGTGTGTTAGCTTCTGCTTTATAAAAAAAGTGAATCAGTTATACATATACAATATGTTCCCATTTCTCTTCCCTCTTGCATCTCCCTCCCTCCCACCCTCCCCATCCCACCCCTCTAGGTGGTCACAAAGCACAGAGCTGATCTCCCTGTGCTATGCGGCTGCTTCCCACTAGCTATCTATTTTACATTTGGTAGTGTATATATGTCCATGACACTCTCTTACCCTGTCACATCTCACCCCACCCCCTCCCCATATCCTCAAGTCCATTCTCTAGTAGGTCTGTGTCTTTATTCCCGTCTTGCCACTAGGTTCTTCATGGCCTTTTTTTTTTTTTTTCCCTTAGATTCCATATATATGTGTTAGCATACTGTATTTGTTTTTCTCTTTCTGAATTACTTCACTCTGTATGACAGACTCTAACTCCATCCACCTCATTACAAATACCTTCATTTCATTTCTTTTTATGGCTGAGTAATATTCCATTGTATATATGTGCCACATCTTCTTTATCCATTCATCTGTCGATGGACATTTAGGTTGCTTCCAGGTCCTGGCTATTGTAAATAGAGCTGCAATGAACATTGTGGTACATGACACTTTTTGACCTATGGTTTTCTCAGGGTATATGCCCAGTAGTGGGATTGCTGGGTCATATGGTAGTTTTATTTGTAGTTTTTTAAGGAACCTCCATACTGTTCTCCATAGTGGCTGTATCAATTTACATTCCCACCAACAGTGCAAGAGTGTTCCCTTTCCTCCACACCCTCTCCAGCATTTATTGTTTCTAGATTTTTTGATGATGGCCATTCTGACCGGTGTGAGATGATATCTCATTGTAGTTTTGATTTGCATTTCTCTAATGATTAATGATGTTGAGCATTCTTTCATGTGTCTGTAGGCCATCTGTATATCTTCTTTGGAGAAATGTCTATTTAGGTCTTCTGCCCATTTTTGGATTGGGTTGTTCGTGTTTTTGTTATTGAGCTGCATGAGCTGCTTGTAAATCTTGGAGATTAATCCTTTGTCAGTTGCTTCATTTGCAAATATTTTCTCCCATTCTGAGGGTTGTCTTTTGGTCTTGTTTATGGTTTCCTTTGCTGTGCAAAAGCTTTTAAGTTTCATTAGGTCCCATTTGTTTATTTGTGTTCTTATTTCCATTTCTCTGGGAGCTGGGTCAAAAAGAATCTTGCTGTGATGTATGCCATAGAGTGTTCTGCCTATATTTTCCTCTAAGAGTTTGATAGTGTCTGGCCTTACACTTAGGTCTTTAATCCATTTGGAGTTTATTTTTGTGCATGGTGTCAGGGAGTGTTCTAATTTCATACTTTTACATGTACCTGTCCAATTTTCCCAGCACCACTTATTGAAGAGGCTGTCTTTTCTCCACTGTATATGCTTGCCTCCTTTATCAAAGATAAGGTGACCATATGTGTGTGGGTTTATCTCTGGGCTTTCTATCCTGTTCCATTGATCTATATTTCTGTTTTTGTGCCAGTACCAAACTGTCTTGATTACTGAAGCTTTGTAGTATAGTCTGAAGTCAGGGAGCCTGATTCCCCCAGCTCCATTTTTCGTTCTCAAGATTGCTTTGGCTATTCGGGGTCTTTTGTGTTTCCATACAAATTGTGAAATTTTTTGTTCTAGTTCTGTGAAAAATGCCAGTGGTAGTTTCATAGGGATTGCATTGAATCTGTAGATTGCTTTGGGTAGTAGAGTCATTTTCACAATGTTGATTCTTCCAATCCAGGAACATGGTATATCTCTCCATCTATTTGTATCATCTTTAATTTCTTTCATCAGTGTCTTATAATTTTCTGCATACAGGTCTTTTGTCTCCTTAGGTAGGTTTATTCCTAGATATTTTATTCTTTTTGTTGCAATGGTAAACGGGAGTGTTTTCTTAATTTCACTTTCAGATTTTTCATCATTAGTGTATAGAAATGCAAGCGATTTCTGTGCATTAATTTTGTATCCTTCTACTTTACCAAATTCATTGATTAGCTCTAGGAGTTTTCTGGTAGCATCTTTAGGATTCTCTATGTATAGTATCATGTCAACTGCAAATAGTGACAGCTTTACTTCTTCTTTTCCGATTTGGATTCCTTTTATTTCTTTGTCTTCTCTGATTGCTGTGGCTAACACCTCCAAAACTATATTGAATAATAGTGGTGAGAGTGGGCAACCTTGTCTTGTTCCTGATCTTAGTGGAAATGGTTTCAGTTTTTCACCATTGAGGACAATGTTGGCTGTGGGTTTGTCATATATGGCCTTTATTATGTTGAGGAAAGTTCCCTCTATGCCTGCTTTCTGCAGGGCTTTTATCATAAATGGGTGTTGAATTTTGTCGAAAGCTTTCTCTGCATCTATTGAGATGATCATATGGTTTTTCTCCTTCAATTTGTTAATATGGTGTATCACATTGATTGATTTGCGTATATTGAAGAATCCTTGCATTCCTGGGATAAACCCCACTTGATCATGGTGTATGATCCTTTTAATGTGCTGTTGGATTCTGTTTGCTAGTATTTTGTTGAGGATTTTTGCATCTATGTTCATCAGTGATATTGGCCTGTAGTTTTCTTTCTTTGTGACATCTTTGTCTGGTTTTGGTATCAGGGTGATGGTGGCCTCGTAGAATGAGTTTGGGAGTGTTCCTCCCTCTGCAATATTTTGGAAGAGTTTGAGAAGGATAGGTGTTAGCTCTTCTCTAAATGTTTGATAGAATTCACCTGTGAAGCCATCTGGTCCTGGGCTTTTGTTTGTTGGAAGGTTTTTAATCACATTTTCAATTTCAGTGCTTGTGATTGGTCTGTTCATATTTTCTATTTCTTCCTGGTTCAGTTTCGGCAGTTTGTGTATTTCTAAGAATCTGTCCATTTCTTCCAGGTTGTCCATTTTATTGGCATAGAGTTGCTTGTAGTAATCTCTCATGATCTTTTGTATTTCTGCAGTGTCAGTGGTTATTTCTCCTTTTTCATTTCTAATTCTATTGATCTGAGTCTTCTCCCTTTTTCTCTTGATGAGTCTGGCTAATGGTTTATCAATTTTGTTTATTTTCTCAAAGAACCAGCTTTTAGTTTCATTGATTTTTGCTGTTGTTTCCTTCATTTCTTTTTCATTTATTTCTGACCTGATCTTTATAATTTCTTTCCTTCTGCTGGCTTTGGGGTTTTTTTGTTCTTCTTTCTCTAATTGCTTTAGGTGCAAGGTTAGGTTGTTTATTTGAGATGTTTCCTGTTTCTTGAGGTAGGCTTGTATTGCTATAAACTTCCCTCTTAGCACTGCTTTTGCTGCGTCCCATAGGTTTTGGGTCGTCGTATCTCCATTATCATTTATTTCTAGGTATTTTTTTATTTCCCCTTTGATTTCTTCAGTAATCACTTCATTATTAAGTAATGTACTGTGTAGCCTCCATGTGTTTGTATTTTTTACAGATCTTTTCCTGTAATTGATATCTAGTCTCATAGCGTTGTGGTCGGAAAAGATACTTGATACGATTTCAATTTTCTTAAATTTACCAAGGCTTGATTTGTGACCCAAGATATGATCTATCCTGGAGAATGTTCCATGAGCACTTGAGAAAAATGTGTATTCTGTTGTTTTTGGGTGGAATGTCCTATAAATATCAATTAAGTCCATCTTGTTTAATGTATCATTTAAAGCTTGTGTTTCCTTATTTATTTTCATTTTGGATGATCTGTCCATTGGTGAAAGTGGGGTGTTAAAGTCCCCTACTATGATTGTGTTGCTGTCGATTTCCCCTTTTATGGCTGTTAGTATTTGCCTTATGTATTGAGGTGCTCCTATGTTGGGTGCATAAATATTTACAATTGTTATACCTTCCTCTTGGATCGATCCCTTGATCATTATATAGTGTCCTTCTTTGTCTCTTGTAATAGTCTTTATTTTAAAGTCTATTTTGTCTGATATGAGAATTGCTACTCCAGCTTTCTTTTGATTTCCATTTGCATGGAATATCTTTTTCCATCCCCTCACTTTCAGTCTGTATGTGTCTCTAGGTCTGAAGTGGGTCTCTTGTAGACAGCATATATATGGGTCTTGTTTTTGTATCCATTCAGCCAGCCTGTGTCTTTTGGTGGGAGCATTTAATCCATTTACATTCAAGGTAATTATCGATATGTATGTTCCTGTTCCCATTTTCTTAAATGTTTTGGGTTTGTTATTGTAGGTGTTTTCCTTCTCTTGTGTTTCTTGCCTAGAGAAGTTCCTTTAGCATTTGTTGTAAAGCTTGTTTGGTAGTGCCGAACTCTCTCAGCTTTTGCTTGTCTGTAAAGGTTTTAATTTCTCCATCACATATGAATGAGATCCTTGCTGGGTAGAGTAATCTTGGTTGTAGGTTCTTCTCCTTCATCACTTTAAGTATATCCTGCCATTCCCTTCTGGCTTGCAGAGTTTCTGCTGAAAGATCAGATGTTAACCTTATGGGGATTCCCTTGTGTGTTATTTGTTTTTTTTCCCTTGCTGCCTTTAATATGTTTTCCTTATATTTAATTTTTGACAGTTTGATTAATATGTGTCTTGGCGTGTTTCTCCTTGGATTTATCCTGTATGGGACTCTCTGTGCTTCCAGGACTTGATTAACTATTTCCTTTCCCATATTAGGGAAGTTTTCAACTATAATCTCTTCAAATATTTTCTCAGTCCCTTTCTTTTTCTCTTCTTCTTCTGGGACCCCTATAATTCGAATGTTGGTGCGTTTAATGTTGTCCCAGAGGTCTCTGAGACTGTCCTCAGTTCTTTTCATTCTTTTTTCTTTATCCTGCTCTGCAGTAGTTATTTCCACCATTTTATCTTCCAGGTCACTTATCCTTTCTTCTGCCTCAGTTATTCTGCTATTGATCCTGTCTAGAGTATTTTTAATTTCATTTATTGTGTTTTTCATCATTGCTTGGTTCCTCTTTAGTTCTTCTACATCCTTGTTAAATGTTTCTTGCATTTTGTCTATTCTATTTCCAAGATTTTGGATCATCCTTACTATCATTATTCTGAATTATTTTTCAGGTAGACTACCTATTTCCTCTTCATTTGTTAAGTCTAGTGTGTTTTGACCCTGCTCCTTCATCTGCTGTGTGTTTTTCTGTCATCTCATTTTTCTTATCTTACTGTGTTTGGGGTCTCCTTATCACAGGTTGCAGGTTTGTAGTTCCCGTTGTTTTTGGTATCTGTCCCCAGTGACTAAGGTTGGTTCAGTGGGTTGTGTAGGCTTCCTGGTGGAGGGAACTAGTGCCTGAGCTCTGGTGGATGAGGCTGGATCTTGTCTTTCTGGTGGGCACGTCCACGTCTGGTGGTGTATTTTGGGGTGTCTGTGGCCTTATTATGATTTTAGGCAGCCTCTCTGCTAATGGATGGGGCTGTGTTCCTGTCTTGCTAGTTGTTTGGCATAGGGTGTTCAGCACTGTAGCTTGCTGGTCATTGAGTGATGCTGGGTCTTGATGTTGAGATGGAGATCTCTGAGAGATTTTTGCCGTTTGGTATTACGTGGAGCTGGGAGGTCTCTTGTGGACCAGTGTCCTGAAGTTGGCTCTCCCACCTCCGAGGTACGGCCCTGATGCCTGGCTGAAGCACCAAGAGCCTTTCGTCCACACGGCTCAGAGTAAAAGGGAGAAAAAATAGAAAGAAAGAAAGAAAGAAAGAAAGAAAGCAAGAAAGAAAGAAAGAAAGAAAGAAGCTATAATATAGTGAAGTAAAATAAAGCTATTATAAAGCAAAGTTATACAGACAAAAATCTCCCCCAGAAGTATATACATATACACTCACAAAAAAAAAAAAAAGGAAAAGGGGAAAAATTAATATATCCTGCTCCCAAAATCCACCTCCTGAATTTGGGATGATTCTTTGTCTATTCAGGTATTCAACAGATGCAGGCACATCAAGTTGTTTGTGGAGTTTTAATCCGCTTCTTCTGAGGCTGCTGGGAGAGATTTCCCCTCCTCGTCTCTGTTTGCACAGCTCCTGGGGATCAGCTTTGGATTTGGACCTGCCTCTGCGTGTAGGTCGCCTGAGGACGTCTGTTCCCCGCCCAGACAGGACGGGGTTAAAGGAGCAGCTGCTTCGGGGGCTCTGGCTCACCCAGGCCGCGGGGAGGGAGGGGTACAGAGGAGGCGGGGTGAGCCTGCGGCGTCAGAGGCCGGCATGACGTTGCAGCAGCCTGAGGCGCGCAGTGCGTTCTCCCGGGGATGTTGTCCCCGGATCACGGGACGCTGGCAGTGGCGGGCTGCACGGGCTCCCGGGAGGGGTGGTGTGGAGAGTGACCTGTGCTCGCACACAGGATTTTTGGAGGCGGCAGCAGCAGCCCCAGCGTCTCACGCCCGTCTCTGGGGTCCGCGCTGATAGCCGCGGCTCGCGCCAGTCTCTGGAATTCATTTAGGCGGCGCTCTGAATCCCCTCTCCTTGCGCGCCGTGAAACAGAAGCAAGAAAAAGTCTCTTGCCTCTTCGGCAGCTGCAGACTTTTTCCCGGTCTCCCTCCCAGCCAGCTGTGGTGCGCTAACCCCTTCAGGCTGTGTTCACGCCGCCAACCCCAGTTCCCTCCCTGCGATCTGACCGAAGCCCGAGCCTCCGCTCCCAGCCCCGCCCGCCCCGGCGGGGGAGCAGACAAACCTCTCGGGCTGGTGAGCGCTGCTCGGCGCCGAGCCTCTGTGCGGGAGTCTCTCCGTTTTTCCCTCTGCGCCCCTGTTGCTATGGGATCCGCGCTGTTAGCCGCGGCTCGCGCCCGTCTCTGAAGTTCGTTTAGGCGGCGCTCTGAATCCCCTCTCCTCGCGCACCAGGAAACAGGGAAGAAAAAGTCTCTTGCCTCTTCGGCAGCTGCAGACTTTTTCCCGGACTCCCTCCTGGCTAGCTGTGGTGCACTAACCCCTTCAGGCTGTGTTCACGCCGCCAACCCCAGTCCTCTCCCTGAGACCGAAGCCCGAGCCTCAGCTCCCAGCTCCGCCCGCCCCGGCGGCTGAGCAGACAAGCCTCTCGGGCTGGTGAGTGCTGGTCAGCGCTGAGCCTCGTGCGGGAAGTGCGGGAATCTCTCCGCTTTGCCCTCCGCACCCCTGTGGCTGCGCTCTCCTCCGTGGCTCCGAAGCTTCCCCCCTCTGCCACCCGCAGTCTCTGCCCGCGAAGGGGCTCCTAGTGCGTGGAAATCTTTCCTCCTTCACAGCTCCCTCCCACTGGTGCAGGTGCCGTCCCTATTCTTTTGTCTCTGTTATTTCTTTTTTCTTTTGCCCTACCCAAGTACGGGGGGAGTTTCTTGCCTTTTGGGAGGTCTGACGTTTTCTGCCAGCGTTCAGTGGGTGTTCTGTAGGAGCAGTTCCACGTGTAGATGTATTTCTACTGTATCTGTGGGAAGGAAGGTGATCTCCGCGTCTTACTCTTCCGCCATCTTCTCTCCTCCCCCCGATCATATGGTTTTTATTCTTCAGTTTGTTAATATGGTGTATCACATTGATTGATTTGCATATATTGAAGAATCCTTGCATCCCAGGGATAAATCCCACTTGATTGTGTATGATCCTTTTAATGTGTGGTTGGATTCTGTTTGCTAGTATTTTGTTGAGGATTTTTGCATCTTTATTCATCCGTGATATTGGTCTGTAATTTCCTTTTTTTGTAGTATCTTTGTCTGGTTTTGGTATCAGGGTGATGGTGGCCTCATAGAATGAGTTTGGGAGTGTTCCTTCCTCTGCAATTTTTTGTAAGAGTTTGAGAAGGATGGGCGTTAACTCTTCTCTAAATGTTTGATAGAATTCACCTGTGAAGCCATCTGGTCATGGACTTTCGTTTGTTGGAAGATTTTTAATCACAGTTTCAATTTCATTACTTGTGATTGGTCTGTTAATATTTTCTGTTTCTTCCTAGTTCAGTCTTGGAAGGTTATACCTGTCTAAGAATTTGTCCATTTCTTCCAGGTTGTCCATTTTATTGGCATAGAGTTGCTTGTAGTAGTCTCTTAGGATGCTTTGTATTTCTGCGGTGTCTGTTGTAACTTCTCCGTTTTCATTTCTAATTTTATTGATTTGAGTTCTCTCCCTCTTTTCCTTGATGAGTTTGGCTAATGGTTTATCAATTTTGTTTATCTTCTCAAAGAACCAGCTTTTAGTTTTATTGATCTTTGCTGTTGTTTTCTTTGTTTCTATTTCATTTATTTCCACTCTGATCTTTATGATTTCTTTCCTTCTGTTAACTTTGGGTTTTGTTTGTTCTTCTTTCTCTAGTTCCTTTAGGTGTAAGGTTAGATTGTTTACTTGAGATTTTTCTTGTTTCTTGAGGTAGGCTTGTATAGCTATAAACTTCCCTCTTAAAACTGCTTTTGCTGCATCCCATAAATTTTGGATTGTCATGTTTTCATTGTCATTTGTCTCTATGTATTTTTTGATTTCCTCTTTGATTTCTTCAGTGATCTCTTGGCTATTTAGTAACGTATTGTTTAGCCTCCACGTGTTTGTGTTTTTTACATTTTTTTCCCTGTAATTCATTTCTAATCTCATAGCATTGTGGTCAGAAAAGATGCTTGATATGATTTCAATTTTCTTAAGTTCACTGAGGCTTGATTTGTGACCCAAGATGTGATCTATCCTGGAGAATGTTCCGTGGGCACTTGAGAAGAAAGTGTAATCTGCTGTTTTTGGGTGGAATGTCCTATAAATATCAATTAAATCTATCTGGTCTATTGTGTCATTTAAAGCTTCTGTTTCCTTATTTATTGTCATTTTGGATGATCTGTCCATTGGTGTAAGTGCGGTGTTAAAGTCCCCCAACATTATTGTGTTATTGTCGATTTCCTCTTTTATAGCTGTTAGCAGTTGCCTTATGTATTGAGGTGCTCCTATGTTGGGTGCATATATATATTTATAATTGTTATATCTTCTTCTTGGATTGATCCCTTGATCATTATGTAGTGTCCTTCCTTGTCTCTTGTAATAGTCTTTATTTTAAAGTCTATTTTATCTGATATGAGTATAGCTACTCCAGCTTTGTTTTGATTTCCATTTGCATGGAATATCTTTTTCCATCCCCTCACTTTCAGTCTGTATCTGTCGCTAGGTCTGAAGTGGGTCTCTTGTAGACAGCATATATATGGGTCTTGTTTTTGTATCCTTTCAGCCAGCCTGTGTCTTTTGGTTGGAGCATTTAATCCATTCACGTTTAAGGTAATTATCGATATGTATGTTCCTATTAGCATTTTCTTAATTGTTTTGGGTTTGTTTTTGTAGGTCCTTTTCTTCTCTTGTATTTCCCACTTAGAGAAGTTACTTTAGCATTTGTTGTAGAGCTGGTTTGGTGGTGCTGAATTCTCTTAGCTTTTGCTTGTCTGTAAAGTTTTTAATTTATCCGTCAAATCTGAATGAGATCCTTGCCAGCTAGAGTAGTCTTGGTTGTAGGTTCTTCCCTTTCATCACTTTAAGTATATCATGCCACTCCCTTCTGGCTTGTAGAGTTTCTGCTGAGAAATCAGCTGTTAACCTTATGGGAGTTCCCTTGTATGTTATTTGTCATTTTTCCCTTGCTGCTTTCAATAATTTTTCTTTGTCTTTCATTTTTGCCAATTTGATTACTATGTGTCTCGGCATGTTTCTCCTTGGGTTTATCTTGTATGGGACTCTCTGCACTTCCTGGACTTGGGTGGCTATTTCCTTTCCCATGTTAGGGAAGTTTTCAACTATAATCTCTTCAAATATTTTCTCTGGTCTTTCTCTCTCTCTTCTCCTTCTGGGACCCCTATAATGTGAATGTTGTTGCGTTTAATATTGTCCCAGAGGTCTCTTAGGCTGTCTTCATTTCTTTTCATTCTTTTTTCTTTAGTCTGTTCCGCAGCAATGAATTCCACCATTCTGTCTTCCAGGTCACTTATCCGTTCTTCTGCCTCAGTTATTCTGCTATTGATTCCTTCTAGTGTAGTTTTCATTTCAGTTATTATATTGTTCATCTCTGTTTGTTTGTTCTTTAATTCTTCTAGGTCTTTGTTAAACATTTCTTGCATCTTCTCGATCTTTGTCTCCATTCTTATTCTGAGGTCCTGGATCATCTTCACTATCATTATTCTGAATTCTTTTTCTGGAAGGTTGCCTATCTCCACTTCATTTAATTGTTTTTCTGGGGTTTTTTCTTGTTCCTTCATCTGGTATATAGCCCTCTGCCTTTTCATCTTGTCTGCCTTTCTGTGAATGTGGTTTTTGTTCTACAGGTTGCAGGATTATAGTTTTTCTTGCTTCTGCTGTCTGCCCTGTGGTGGTTGAGGCTATCTAAGAGGCTTGATGGGAGGCTCTGGTGGTGGGTAGAGATGACTGTTGCTGTGGCGGTCAGAGCTCAGTAAAACTTTAATCCACTTGACTGTTGATAGGTGGGGCTGGGTTTCTTCCCTGTTGGTTGTTTTGCCTGAGGCAACCCAACACTGGAGCCTAACTGGGCTCTTTGGTGGGGCTAATAACAGACTCTGGGAGGGCTTACGCCAAGGAGTACTTCCCAGAGCTTCTGCTGCCAGTGTCCTTGTCCCCATGGTGAAACAGAGCCACCCCCCGCCTCTGCAGGAGACCTTCCAACACTAGCAGGTAAGTCTGGTTCAGTATCCCCTGGGGTCACTGTTCCTTCCCCTGGGTCCTGATGTGCACACTATTTTGTGTGCGCCCTTTATGAGTGGGGTCTCTGTTTCCCCCAGTCCTTTCGAAGTCCAGCAATCAATTCCCACTAGGCTTCAAAGTCTGATTCTCTATGAATTTCTCCTTCGGTTGCCAGACCCCCAGGTTGGGAAGCCTGACGTGGGGCTCAGAACCTTCACTCCAGTGGGTGGACTTCTGTGGTATAAGTGTTTGCCAGTCTGTGAGTCACCCACCCACCAGTTATGGGATTTGATTTTACTCTGATTGCGCCCCTCCTACAGTCTCATTGTGGCTTCTCCCTTGTCTTTGGATGTGGGGTATCTTTTTTGGTGAATTCCAGCATCCTCCTGTCGATGATTGTCCAGCAGCTAGTTGTGATTCTGGTGTTCTCACAAGAGGGAGTGAGAGCACGTCCTTCTTCTCCGCCATCTTGGTTCCTCTTCCCATATTTAAGTTTTATTATCTACAATTTGGAAATGATAATATTGCCCAGTTCATCTCCAAAATTAGTCATGATGATTAAATGAGATGATATAAATACAAGTACTTTGAAAAGTATAACATTTTATATAAACATTGTGTAATTGCATTGTGTCTTCATAATTTCAGTTCTTTTGCTTCTTTCTTAAAATATTGGCTCTTCCCATTACACATTCCTTTCTTATCCACATGTCAAATACCAGCTTAATAAACACCCCTTCCTTGAAGCATTCCAGGGTAGCTCAGAACCCAGTGCTGTCTCTTAGATGGGTAATTACATGAGATCATGCTAGCAATTACTGTACCTTATCTGTCATCTTTTGTTGAATGCTTTATAACATTCCTCTATTCCTAAGAAAAGCTGGTCTTTCTCTCCTTACACTCACCTGGGCATGGCACTCACTGGCCCCTTTCTCTAGTAACCAAGTGGTCTGGGCATCAGCCAAGGGAATTCCCTAAACCCGAAAGGAGGTTTTCTGGGGGGTCAGGGAGGAGAACTTCAGTCATTAGGAGACAGTCCTCCTTGTAACATACAGTCATGCTTCCCAGCTCCTCCTTTGCTCAGCTAGAGTAGTCCATAGTGACTCGAGATGGAGTCTGTAGAGATTCAGATTATTTTAAAAACCCACCTCTTTTATACTTTTTTTCTTTTAGGCTGACACAATTTATTATATAGAAATACATCTATAAACTATGTGTGTCACTATATTGATGTATTATTATATTATCAAACATACACTGATGTAGTAGGAAAGCTGATATTTTCCCCACACATATAGCTGATTCACTTTGTTATACAGCAGAAACTAACACAACATTGTAAAGCAATTATACTCCAATAAAGATGTTAAAAATAAACCCCAACACATTAGGTTAGTATTGTATGCTTTTTATATTCTATCCTTTTCTATTGATACCTTGATGTTGGTAAAATTTCACCTCAATTTGCAAATATTCTCATATTGTGTTTTTTTCTAGTAACAGACTTCATGTCACACTTGCTTGTTACTGATGGGAGTGACTTACAGGGTGTACCCAGACCACACAATGGGTGAGAGGAAATGGTCATTTTGACTTGCAGAGTTGCATTCAGATGGAAAAATAAAACTGGATGTGTACAAATACTTTCCTAAGGGATGTCCAGTTTAGGGGAAAAAAACTCTTGTGTCGTTCAGCAATCAGATACTTGACCTTTGATTCTTTCTCAAGTTACTATCTAAAGGACTCATGATAAATTACTTGGAGACTTGGCAGCAGTGGTGAAGTTTGAGTGTCCAGCAAGTCCAATTATTGACTAGCTGACCCTGAACATCACCCTGACTACAATTGACATATACTGTATCTCATTTGCATTGTATTCATTTCTGTTAAATAAATCAATTCCTTCTTTTTTTAAAAAGACCAAAAATTAGTCTACACCATTTGGAAGGTTAATTCCACAGACCCAGACCAGGAATCGTGTCCCATATTCATGAGCTGACATAGGAGCCTGTTGTCTTCTGGGATTGTGTCTGTTAGAGTTAAGTTAAGCACACAAATTAGCACCCAAGTTACTCCTGAGCAATGCACCTATATTGTGCACTCAATGTAGAGTGACCAGGAGTCGTGGTATACTAGGGGCAGTCCTGTCTTACAGTTGCTCTCCTGGAATAATTATTAACAGTGGCTCCTTTCACTATCGTAAGTGTCCTAGTTTAGGAAATAAATTATGTGGTCGCCCCTGTTCTAGGTGCCCAATCTGAAAATCAAAAATTGAAAAGGAAACTCTGTACATGCCCAGACAGAAATCTCTTTGAGTTTCTTAAAATGTGTCCATACATTATCAGCCTATACAAAAGTTCAAACTTTACTCATTCCTTTTGGGGGCCAATGACATTTGGTATCAGTGGCTAATAGTAACTCTTCTTGTTCAGAACAAGTAAGAAGACTGAGAAATATAAGTAACTTATTTTCAAATGGTTTTGTAAATATGGGGGAGAGAGAGCAAGAGAATGCAAGCAAATGTTGCAAGATGTTAACATTAGTGGGTTCAAGTAATGGCTATATAAGTATTCATTATATTGGTCTTTCAAATTTGCTTGTAGAATTGGAAGTCTTCAAAATTAAAACTGGGTAAATGTAGGGGAAGTAGCCTTGGGACTAAAATGGCATACCAGGTACCAGGGCGTCTTTAAGTGGTTGACAAATGAGACACTACCTCTGGATTATACTCAGGGAAACATGTTTGATAACATCGGTATGTATTAATAGCAGGGGCTGCACCCCTTGCCTCTTGTTGATCCCTCACAGTTCTGATTGTAGAATTGTGATAATGTATTTTGAAATGACAATAAAATGGATTTCCAATGAAATTTTGGCAAATTCAACAATATGTGTATGACCAGTTCTGTTAACATTGCATTGTTTATTTTTTTTTCTTCCCAAATTGTGACTCCCAACTTCCCTAATTTCTACAATTATTTTCTTTTTCTTGTCAAACATTAAAACATAAAGCTACCACAACTAAACTATGGGAGAGGGGTTCTCCTCATAATACTGTATCATAAGCTGTTATCATTCTAATGAAACAGGTAAATGAATTAGCTATATTCAACCCAGAGAACTTAAATTGATATTGAAGAGAGTTGCACATGAGGAATTGAGGTGATGGGTTTGAATATAAATTGAAATTTACTAACACTGTGAAAGGAATAATGATGGCAGTCTTCCAAAATATTTGTTCAAAGCAGGTTTGATATTAATGGATGTATAAATTTATGTACACTTTACAGTTTGCATTTTGCGAAGTGTTCTTTGAAGTAATTATCAGTCCAACACCATACCCTAGCTAATAACATTTAATAACAATAATAATGCTTTCTGCTTTTGCCAAAGATCACAATAAGTTATCAAGCAATTCATTATCCTGCAACATCCTGGCTGCATGAAAATGCCTCTATAACTTGATTTTGCAAATGGAGAAACTGACATCCAAAGTGTAATGAGGAATATTCTCAAAAGTCTTTAAAATTCCAAGGACAAACAATTGATATCTGATGACAGGTGTCCCTCCCTTGCAGCAAGTATAAAATTTAGAGTAAGATAAATTGGAGGTAATTATTCCTTATGCTAATTATTGTACAGTTTTCCCTTGAACAACATGAGTTTGAATTGCCATGGGTCCATTTATATGTGGATTTTTTTCAACAAATATGTACTAAGTACTATAGGATCTGTGGTTGGTTGAATCCATACATTCAGAACCACATACACAAAAGGCCAACTGCAACATTATACATGGTTTTTCAACTGCATGGAGGGTCAGCATCTCTAACCCCTGCATTTTTCAAGGGTCAACTTTAATATATTTTAATCCAAATATTCTGAAACATTAGAAATGAATATTGATTGAACCTCTCTTTGAGGTAAAGCCAGTTTTACCTGCATACAGAGCAATTGCTTACATTAGCTCTGAATGACTGCAATACATCTCCCATAGCTTTTTTGGAGAACCTCACTAGGTTTAAGGTTTTCTACTTTAACTGGACCTATACCAATTATGGAGATCAAAGAAAGGATAGAAGACCTCAATAATTTATACTATATCAAACACTGAATATACATATCCTCTTTCTCTTTTTCTGTCTCGATCTCTTTATCTCATGCTCTTTTTCTTATATGTGTAGCAATTTTACTCCAGTCCTTATAATTTTCCTACTTTTGAAGTGTAGATTTTATCCATGATGACCACAGGAGCTAAATATTCACTTCTCTCCTCTCTCCTCAGTGTGTGTGTATGTGTGTGTGTTTTATAGCTATATGGTGGTATAATTGAAATGCATTAAATTGCACATATTTAAAGTATACAGTTTGATAAATTGACATACATCTGTGAAACCATCAACAACATCAAGATAACAAACATATCCATCACTTCCAAGAGTGTTCTTGTGACCCTTTGTAATCCCTCCCTATTGCCCTTCGTTAGTCCCCCACTCCCAGGCAACAATTGATCTGCTTTCTATCACTATAGTTTTCATTTTCTAGAATTTCATATAAATAGAATCATGCAATATGTACTTTTGATGTTGTTCAGTTTCTTTCACTTAGCAGCAGTATTTTGAGATTCACCAATATCTTTAGATATATCAATACTTCATTCCTTTTATTTCTGAATAGTATTTCAGTGTGTGCATGTGTATGTATATATTTATATATATGTATGTATATATATATATCACAATTTGGTTATTTATTTCAAAGAACAGAAGATCCTAATACTACTGGTCTGTTTTAGGATAAAGATTATTGTTTTATGAATCATGATTTTAGTTTCATAGCTAATAACTTTGCCTACACAAGTTCACGAAGATTTTTCTCCTATGTGTCTTCTAAAATTTTATAGTTTTAGCTTTTACATTTAGATATATTATGAGTATTTTTTTTTAACTTGGAGCAAATTGTGGCTTAAAAGTTTATATTTTTATGTATGGGTATCCAATTTACTCAGCACTTTTGTTTTAAACACTTCCAATTCTCCAATGAATTGTCTTCACATCTTTTTTTAATATCCCTATCTATCTATCTATCTATCTATGGTTTATTGACTCTTTTCCATTGATTTTTTTCTGCCTTGCCAATACCTCACTGTCTTAAATACTGTAGTTTTCTATTAAATCTTAGAGTCAGATCATTTAAATTCTCCAATTTCATTCCTCTCTTTCAAAGTTGTTTTGATTATTCTAGGACCTTTGCATTTACATATGGATTTTAGACCTGACTTGTCAATTTCTCAAATAAAGCCTGCTGGGATTTTGATTGGGATTGAGTTGAATATATGGACAAATTTAGGAAGAATTAGCATCTTAAAAATATTGAACCTTTCGATCCATGAAAATGGTATATTCATCTATTTATTTAGGTCTTCTTTAATTTATTTCAGAAATATATTGTAGTTATTAATTTACAGGCCTTTCACATCTGTCAGAATTTCTCTTTGGTTTACATATTTTTGCTACTACTTTAAATAGCATTTAAAAATAATTTTCAGTTATTCATTGCCATCATAGAGAAATAAAGTTGTTTTTGGTTACAGTTATTTTATCCTACAACATTGACAAAATCGTTTATTAGTGTTAGCAGTATTTTAATTAATTAATTAATTAAAGCTTTTCCCCCTGGTTTTGTACAACAAGCTCAGTAGAGGGGCTGAGCGCCTGCAGCCATCCTGCCATTGTCACCACGCTCACTGTCAGTATTAAGGTACAGCAGCCTGTTGATAAGCTCTGTTTGGTAGAGTACGCTGTGGGGTCAGGGACAGGGCAGGTCCCTGGGAGAGAACTGACCACAGGCATATGGTGCTGGAACTGGTGCTGACAGCTTGCTAGCCTATGGGAAGCAGGCCAAGGTCATGACCTAGAACCTGGATTTACCACATTTGGGCTTGGGAAGAGGACAGCATTTTTTATTTGTTCCATAATGCTGCTTAGAACCACATCCCAGATAATCGTGGAAAACTTTTCAGAACCTGGAAAATGTTGAAAGCAGCCATTCCTATTGAAAATAGTGACACTTTTACTTCTTCCCTTCCAATTTGGATGCCTTTTATTTCTTTTTCTTCTCTGATTGTTGTGGCTAAGATTTCCAATCCTAAGTTAAATAGAAGTGGCAAGAGTGTGCACACTTGTCTTGTTTCTGATTTCAGAGGAAAGGCTTTCAGTTTTTCACTCTTGGATATGATGTTATCTGTGGATTTGTCATAAATGACCTTTATTGTTTTGAGATATGTTCCCTCTATACCAACTTTGAAGAGAGTTTTTTTTCACTTTATACACTAATAATAAGCTATCAAAAAGAGAAAGCAAAAAAACATAATCTTGTTTAAAATCACATCAAAAAGAATAAAATACCTAGGACTAAACTTAACCAAGGAGGTGAAAGACCTACACTCTGAAAACTATAAAACTTTGATGAAGGAAACTGATGACACAAAGAAATGCAAAGATATCTTACACTCTTGGATTGGAAGAATTCATATTGTTTAAATGGCCACATTACCCAAAGCAATCTACAGATTTAATACAATCCGTATCAAAATACCAATGGCATTTTTCAGAGCTAGAACAAATAATCTTAAAATTTATATAGAACCACCAAAGACTATGAATTGCCAAAACAATCTTAAAAATAAAAAACAAAGCTGGAGGTGGAACACTTCTTAACTTCAACCTATACTACAAAGATACACAATAAAATTAACAGGGTACTGACACAAAGACAGACACATAGAACAATGGAACAAAATAAAGAGTACAGAAATAAACCCATCCACCTATGGTCAATCAAACTATGATGAAGGAGGCAAGAATATACAATGGAGAAAAACAGTCTTTTCAATAAGTGGTGCTGGGAAAACTGGACAGCTGTATGTAAAACAATGAAACTAGAACATTTCCTCACACTGTATACAAAAATAAATTCAAAATGGATTAAAGACCTAAATGTAAGACCTGAAACCATAAAACCCCTAGAAGAAAACAGGCAGAACACATTTTGACATAAATCATAGTACTAATTTTTTTGGATCTGACTCCTAAGGCAAAATAAATAAAAGCAAAAAAAAGAAAAAATAGGACCTAATTAAACTTAAAAGCTTTTGAACAGCAAAGGAAACCATCTACAAAACAAAAAGACACCCTACTTATTGGGAGAAAATATTTGCAAATTAGACGACTGATAAGGGTTTATATCCAAAACATATAAACAACTCATACAACTTAATATCAGAAAAACAAGCAACCTAATTAAAAATTAGGCAGAAGACTTGAACAGATATTTTTCCAAAGAAGACATACAAATGGATAACAGGCAATTGAAAAGATGCTCAACATTGCTAATTATTAGAAATATGTAAGTCAAAACAATGAGATATCACCTCACACCTGTTAGAATGGCTATCATTAAAAAGTCCACAAGTAACAAATGTTAGTGAGGATGTGGAGAAAGAGAATCCTTATATACTGTTGGTGGGAACGTAACTTGATGCAGCCACTATGGAAAAAAGTATGGAGATTCTTCAAAAAAACTAAGACTAGAACTACCGTATGATCCAGCAAATCCACTACTGGTATATATCCAAAAATAAAAACAAAAACACTAATTTTTAAAAGATGCATGCACCCCAATATTCATAACAGCATTATTTACAATAACGAACATTTGGAACCAAAGCAAGTGTCCATCAACAGATGAATGGGTAAAGAAGATACAGTATATATATACTACATACAATGGAATATTACTCAGCTATAAAAAACAATGAAATTGTACTCTTTGCAACAATGTGGATGGACCTAGAGAGTATTAGGCTTGGTGAAATAAGTCAGACAGAAAATGACAAATATTGTATAGTGTCACTTACATGTGGAATCTAAAAAAATAAACAAACAAATATATATAAGAAAAAAGAAACATGCTCACAGATACAGAAAACATCCTAGTAGAAACCAGTGGGGAGAGGAAAGGCTGGAGGGGCAAGAACGGAGTATGAGATTAAGAGGTACAAACTACTATGTATAAAATACATAAGCAACAAGGATATATTGTACAGAACACGAAAATATAGTCATTATTTTGTAATAAATTTAAATTGGGTATCATCTACAAAAGTATTGAATCACTATGCTGTGTACCTTAAACTAACACAATATTAGAAATCAACTATACTTCAATTAAAGAAAAAAAAAAAAAAAAAAAAGTAGTGAGAACAGGTATCCTGGCCTTGTTTCAGATCTAAGTGGAAAGAATTTTCTTCCACCAATAAATTGAGTTTTAATTCTAGGTTTTTTAAAGGTCTGTTTTATTAGGTTGAGGATGTTCCATTTTTTTCCTAATTTGTTGAAAGTTTTTATCATATATGGGTGTTTGATTTTGTCAGGTTTTGTGCCTATGTGTGTCTATGAAGATGGTCATATGGATTTTGACCTTTATTCTATTAATACAGTATGTTATGTTAATTGATTTTTGGATGTTAAACCACTGTGCATTCTGAGATAAGTCTGACTACCTCATGCTATATATTTCTTTTCATATATTGCAAGATTTGGTTTGCTAATATTTTGTTGAGACTATTTCAATTCTAAATTTGTTATTTTATTTTATTTTTTGATGTCTTTTTCTGGATTATATTTTAAGATAATGTTAGTTTCATAGATGAGATGGTAACTGTTTCCTTTTCCTCTAATTTCTGAAAGAGTTTGTTAAAAATCTATTAGTGATGCCATATGAGCCTGAGTTTTTTATGATGGGGAAATTTTACTTAGTATTTCACTTTTTGTTGTTGCTATAGTTCTATTAAGAATATCTAATTCTTCTTGAGACAATTTTAGTAATTTTGCAACTTTCTTTCTATGTTTTTCACTTTAAAAATCTCTTTACCACCTTCCTTTATGTTAAAAAGATGTAAAATGTACTGTTTTAATTCTTTCTTTCTTTTTTTTTTTTTTTTTTTTGAAATTTTGAGTTATTTTCTTAGTGGTTCCTTTGGGAATACAGTATAGATGTACATTTTGTCTACATTACTGCCATGAAGCCATTCATAATTTTCCTTTAAAATACATATTATTCTGAAGGTTTTGAGAGTGATGTCCCCTCTTTCTTTTCTAATTTTGGTAGCTTTTATCTTCTCTTATTTTCTTGTTTAATCTAGCTTAATGTTTATCAACTTTGTTCATTGTTTTTAAGAATAAAATTTTGATTTTGTTTTGTTTATTTTCTCTATTGATTTTATTATTTTTCATTCCAATTTTTACAATTTTCCTATTATTTCCTTCTTCTGCTTAGTTTTGTTTTAATATGTTCTCCATTTTCTAGTTTCTCAAGGTGGACATTTAAGCTTTTGATCTGAGACTTTTCCTTTTTCCTGATATAGGGATTTAAAGAAATTTTTTTTCAAACATGCTATAGTTGCATCTTATAAATGTAGACATTATTTGATTCATTGGTTATTTAAGAAGATGTTGATTAATTTCTAAATATTTCTGAATTTCCAGAGTTTTCTTATGTTATTGACTTACAATTTGATTCCATTGTAGTTAGAGGATATACCTTCCATTGTTTCAATCCCTTTAAATTTACTGAGATTGTTTTATGGCATAAAATACAGTCTATCCTAGAGACTGTTCCATATTCACTTGAGAAGAATGTGTATTCTTCCTTTGTTAGGCAGACTGTTCTATAGATATGTAAGCCTTCATTTATAGTGTTATTTAAATACTCCTTATGCATGCTCATTTTCTGTGTACTATTCCTACTCATTATTGAGAGTGGGTTATTTAAATTTCAAACTATTATTTTTGAATTGTCTAATTTCACTTTGAATTTTGCAAATTTTTGCTTCACAAAATTTGGGTCAATATAGTTAAGTATATAAACGTTTACAACTGTTATATATTCCTGATGAATTGATACATTTTATCTTAATAAAATATATAGTTTTCTTCCCAGTAATATCTCTTGAATTAGAGTCTATTTTGTTTAATATTAATATATCCATTCCAATTCTCATAGGGTTACTGATTTCAAGTTTTTCCTTTTTTACATCCTTTTATCTTTTATTTATTTGTTCCTGTGAATTTAAGGTGTGTCTCTTATGCACAATACTTAGTTAGGTCTTGTTTTTATTCAATCTGACGAGCTCTTTTGTTTGTTGTATTTAGTCCATTCACTTTTCATGCAAACATAGCTTTGGTTGAATTTATGCCTGTTATTTACCTCTTGCTTTCTATTGTTCTTATGTTTAAAAATATTACTGTGATTCTATTTTACTACCATGTTATGTGTTAAATAAATATATTTCAAGAATGCTATTTTATTTTATTAAAAAAAATTTTTAACATTTTATTGGAGAATAATTGATTTGAAATGGTGTGTTAGTTTTTGCAGTATAACAAAGTGAATCAGCTATACATATACATATATCCCCATATCCCTTCCCTCTTGTGTCTCCCTCCCACCCTCCCTATCTCACCCCTCTAGGGGGGTCACAAAGCACCAAGCTGATCTCCCTGTGCTATGAGGCTGCTTCCCACTAGCTATCTATTTTACATTTGGTAGTGTATATATGCCCATGTCACTCTGTTACTTCATCCCATCTTACCCTTCCCCCTCCCTGTGTCCTCAGGTCCATTCTCTATGTCTGCATCTTTATTCCTGTCCTGCCCCTAGGTTCTTCAGAACCATATTTATTTGTTTTTGTTTTTGTTTTTTGTTTTGTTCCAGATGTATGTGTCAACATACGGTATTTGTTTTTCTCTTTCTGACTTACTTCAACTCTGTATGACAGTCTCTAGTTCCATCCATCTCACTACAAGTAACTCAATTTTGTTTCTTTTTATGGCTGAGTAATATTCTATTGTGTCTATGTGCCGTTTCTTCTTTACCAGTTCATCTGTTGTAGGACACTTAGGGTGCTTCCATGTCCTGGCTATTGTAAGTAGGGCTGCAGTGAACATTGTGGTACATGACTCTTTTTGAATTATGCTTTCTTCGCAGTATATGCCCAGGAGTGGGATTGCTGGGTCGTATGGTAGTTCTATCTTTAGTTTTTTGAGGAACCTCCATATTGTTCTTCATAGAGGCTGTATTAATTTACATTCCCACCAGCACTGCAAGAGGGTTCACTTTTCTCCACACCCTCTCCAGCATTTCTTGTTTGTAGATTTCTTGATGATGGCCATTCTGACTGGTGTGAGGTGATATCTCATTGTAGTTTTGATTTACATTTCTCTAATGATTAGTGATGCTGAGCATCCTTTCATGTGTTTGTTAGCAATCTTTGTATCTTCTTTGAAGAAATAGATATTTAGGTCTTCTGCCCATTTTTGGATTCGGTTGTTTGTTTTTTGATATTGAGCTGCATGAGCTGCTTGTATATTTTGGAGATTATTCCTTTGTCAGTTGCTTCATTTGCAAATATTTTCTCCCATTCTGAGGGTTGTTTTTTGTCTTCTTTATGGTTTCCTTTGCTGTGAAAAAGCTTTTAAGTTTCATTAGGTCCCATTTGTTTATTTTTGTTTTTATTTCCATTTCTCTAGGAGGTGGGTCTAAAAAGATATTGCTGTTATTTATATCATGGAGTGTTCTGTCTAAGTTTTCTTCTAAGACTTTTATAGTGTCTGGCCTTATATTTAGATCTTTAATCCATTTTGAGTTTATTTTTGTGTATGGTGTTAGGGAGTGTTCTAATTTCATTCTTTCACATGCAGCTGTGCAGTTTTCCCAGCACCACTTATTGAAGAGGCTGTCTTTTCTCCACTGTATATTCTTGCCTCCTTTATCAAAGATAAGGTGACCATATGTGTGTGGATTTATCTCTGGGTTTTCTATCCTGTTCCACTGATCTATATTTCTGTTTCTGTGTCAGTACCATACTGTCTTGATTACTGTAGCTTTGTAGTATAGTCTGAAATCAGGGAGCCTATTCCACCTGCTCTGTTTCTCTTTCTCAAGATTGCTTTGGCTATTCGGTTTCTTTTGTGTTTCTATACAAATTGTGAAACTTTTTGTTCTAGTTCTGTGAAAAGTGGCTTTGGTAGTTAGGTAGGGATTGCATTAAATCTGTAGATTGATTTGGGTAGTAGAGTCATTTTCACAATGTTGATTCTTCCAATCCAAGAACATGGTATATCTCTCCATCTGTTTGTATCATGTTTCATTTCTTTCATCCGTGTCTTGTAGCTTTCTGCATACAGGTCTTTTGTCTCCATAGGTAGGTTTATTCCTAGGTATTTTATTCTTTTGTTGCAGTGGTAAATGGCAGTGTTTCCTTAATTTCTCTTTCAGATTATTCATCATTAGCATATAGGAATGCAAGAGATTTCTGTGCATTAATTTTATATCCTGTTACTTTACCAAATTCAATGGTTAACTCCAGTAGCTTTTGGTAGCATCTTTAGGATTCTCTGTGTATAGTATCATGTCAGCTGCAAACAGTGACAGTTTTATTTCTTCTTTTCTGATTTGGATTCCTTTTATTTATTTTTCTTTTCCAATTGATGAGGCTAAAACTTCCAAAACTATGTTGCATAATAGTGGTGAGAGTGGACAAACGTATCTTGTTCCTGATCTTAGTGGAAATGGTTTCAGTTTTTCACCATTGAGAACAATGTTGGCTGTGGGTTTGTTATATATGGCCTTTACTATGTTGAGTAAGTTCCCTATATGCTTACTTTCTGGAGACTTTTATCATGAATGGGTGTTGAAATTTGTCAAAAGTTTTTTCTGCATCTATTGAGATGATCATGTGGTTTTTCTCCTTCAATTTGTTAA
Source organism: Balaenoptera borealis (assembly GCF_965194805.1). Taxonomy (NCBI): domain Eukaryota; kingdom Metazoa; phylum Chordata; class Mammalia; order Artiodactyla; family Balaenopteridae; genus Balaenoptera; species Balaenoptera borealis. Next base: position 35,097,708 of record NC_138875.1, read on the forward strand.
TATGGTTTATCACATTGATTGATATGGGTATATTGAAGAATCCTTGCATTCCTGGGATAAATCCCACTTGATCACGGTGTATGATCCTTTTAATGTGCTGTTAGATTCTGTTAGCTAGTATTTTGTTGAGGATTTTGGCATCTATGTTCATCCATTATATTGGCCTATAGTTTTCTTTTTTTGTGGCATCTTTGCCTGGTTTTGGTATCAGGGTGACAGTGGCCTCATAGAATGAGTTTGGGAGTCTTCCTCCCTCTGCTATATTTTGGAAGAGTTTGAGAATGATTGTTGGTAGCTCTTCTCTAAATGTTTGATAGAATTCCCCTGTGAATCCATCTGGTCCTGGATTTTTGTTTGGTGGAAGATTTTTAATCACAGTTTCATTTTGAGTGCCTGTGATTGGTCTGTTTATATATTTTTTTCTTCGTGGTTCTGTCTCAGAAGGTTGTGTTTTTCTAAGAATTTGGCCATTTCTTCCAGGTTGTCCATTTTATTGGCATATTGTTCCTTGTAGTAATCTCTCATGATCCTTTGTATTTCTGCAGTGTCAGTTGTTAATTCTCCTTTTTTCATTTCTAATTCTATTCATTTGAGTCTTCTCCCTTCTTTTTTTGATGAGTCTGGCTAATGGTTTATCAATTTTGTTTATCTTCTCAAGTAACCAGCTTTTAGTTTTATTGATCTTTGCTATTGTTTCCTTCATTTCTTTTTCATTTATTTCTGATCTGATCTTTATGATTTTTTTCCTTCTGCTAACTTTGGGGATTTTTTTGTTCTTCTTTCTCTAATTGCTTTAGGTGTAAGGTTAGGTTGTTTATTTGAGAAGCTTCTTGTTCCTTGTGGTAGGATTTTATTGCTATAAACTTCCCTCTTAGAACTTTTTTTGCTGTATCCTATAGGTTTTGAGTTGTCATGTTTTCATTGTCATTTATTTCTATGTATTTTTTAATTTCCTCTTTGATTTCTTCATTGATCCCTTGGTTATTTAGTAGTGTATTGTTTAGCCTCCATGTGTTTGTCTTTTTTACATTTCTTTTTTCCTGTAATTGATATCTAGTCTCATAGCACTGTGGTCAGAAAAGACACTTGATAAGATTTCTATTTTCATAAATTTACCAATGCTTGATTTGTGATTGAAGATATGATCTATCCTGGAGAATGTTCCATGAGCACTTGTGAAGAAAGTGTAATCTTCTGATTTTGGATGGAATATCGTATAAATATCAATTAAGTCGATCTTGTTTAAGGTACCTTTAAGGCTTGTGTTTCCTTATATATTTTCATTTTGGATGATATGTCCATTGATGAAAGTGGGGTGTTACAATCCCCTACTATGACTGTATTACTGCCAATTTCCCCTTTTATGGCTGTTAGCATTTGCCTTATATATTGAGGTGCTCTTATGTTGGGTACATAAATATTTATAATTGTTATATCTTCTTCTTGGATTGATCTGTTGATCATTATGTAGTGTCCTTTGTCTCTTGTAATAGTCTTTATTTTAAAGTCTATTTTGTTTTATGTGAGTATTGCTACTCCAGCTTTCTTTTGATTTCAATTTGCATGGAATATCTTTTTCCATCCCCTCACTTTCAGTCTGTATGTGTCCCTAGGTCTGAAGTGGGTCTCTTAGACAGCATATATACTGGTATTGCGTTTGTGTCCTTTCAGCCAGTCTATGTCTTTTGGTTCGAGCATTTAATCCATTTACATTTAAGGTAGTTATTGATATGTGTGTTCCTATTACCATTTTCTTAATTGTTTTGGGTTTGTTATTGTAGGTGTTTTCCTTCTCTTGTGTTTCCTGCCTTGAGAAGTTCCTTTAGCATTTGTTGTAGAGCTGGTTTTGTTGTGCTGAATTCTCTTAGTTTTGCTTGTCTTTAAAAGTTTTTAATTTCTCCGTCGAATCTGCATGAGACCCTTGCTGTGTAGAGTAATCTTGGTTGTATGTTTTTCCCTTTCATCACTTTAAATATGTCCTGCCACTCCCTTCTGGCTTGCACAGTTTCTGTTGAAAGATCAGCTGTTAACCTTATTGGGATTCCCTTGTATGTTAATTGTTGCTTTTCCCTTGCTGCTTTTAATATCTTTTCTTTGTATTTATTTTTTGGTAGTTTGATTAATATGTGTCTTGGCGTGTTTCTTTTTGGTTTTATCCTTTATGGGACAGTCTGCATTTCTTTGACTTGACAGACTATTCCTTTCCCATATTAGGGGAGTTTTCAACTAAAATCTCTTCAAATATTTTCTCAGTCCCTTTCTTTTTCTCTTCTTCTTCTGGAACCCCTATAATTCGAATGTTGGTGTGTTTAATGTTGTCCCAGAAGTCTCTGAATGTGTCCTCAATTCTTTTCATTCTTTTTCTTTATTCTGCTCTGTGGTAGTTGTTTCCAGTATTTTATCTTCCAGGTCACTTATCCATTCTTCTGCTTCAGTTATTTGGCTATTGATTCCTTCTAGAGAATTTTTAATTTCATTTATTGTGTTGTACATTATTGTTTGTTTACTCTTTAGTTCTTCTATGTCCTGGTTAAACGTTTCTTTTATTTTCTCCATTCTATTTCCAAGATTTTGGATCATCTTTACTATCATTACTCTGAATTCTTTTTCAGGTAAGCTTCCTATTTCCTCTTCATTTGTTTGGTGTGGTGGGTTTTTACCTTGCTCCTTCATCTGCTGTATATTTCTCTGTTTTCTCATTCTGCTTAACTTACTGTGTTTTGGGTCTCCTTTTTGCAGGCTGCAGGTTCGTAGTCCTGTTGTTTTGGTGTCTGCCCCTAGTGGGTAAGGTTGATTCAGTGTGTTGTGTAGTCTTCCTGGTAGAGGGGACTGGTGCCTGTGTTCTGGTGGATGAGGCTGGATCTTGTCTTTCTGGTGGGCTGGACCACGTCTGGTGGTGTGTTTTGGTGTGTCTGCGAACTGATTTTGATTTTAGGAAGCCTCTCTGCTGATGGATGGGGTTGTGTTCCTGTCTTTCTAGTTGTTTGGCAAAGGGTGTACAACACTGTAGCTTGCTGGTTGTTGAGTGGAGCTGGGTCTTAGCACTGAGATGGAGATCTCTGGGAGAACTTTCACCATTTGATATTATGTGGGGCTGGGAGGTCTCTGGAAGACCAATGTCCTGAACTCGGCTCTCCCACCTCAGAAGCTCAGACCTGACACCTGGCCAGAGCACCAAGACCCTGTCAGCCACACCACTCAGAAGAAAAGAGAGAAATAGAAAGAAAGGAAAAATAAATAAGTAGAATTAAATAAAATAAAGTTTTTAAAATAGAAAAAAAAATTAAAAAGTTAATAAAAAAATGAAAGACAGAAAGACAGAAGAGAGCAACCAAACCAAAAAAACAAATTCACCAATGATGACAAGTGCTAAAAACTATATTAAAAAAAAAAAAAAAAAAGACAGACAATTCTAACCCTAGGACAAATGGCAAAAGCAAAGATATACAGACAAAATCACACAAAATACACATACACACTCACAAAAAGAGAAAAAGGAAAATATATATATATATATTATATATATATATATATATATATATATAATATATATATATATGAGAAAGGAAGAGAGCAACCAAATCAATAAACAAATCTACCAATGATAATAATCTCTAAATACTAAACTAAAATAAACATAAAATCAGAAACAAATTAGATGCAGAAAGCAAACTCCAAGTCTACAGTTGCTCCCAAAGTCCACCGCCTCAATTTTGGGATGATTTGTTATCTATTCAGGTATTCCAGAGGTACAGGGTACATCAAGTTGATTGTGGAGATTTCATCCACTTCTCCTGAGGCTGCTGGGAGAAATTTCCCTTTCTCTCCTTTTTTCGCACAGCTCCCAGGGTTCAGCTTTGGATTTGGCCCCACCTCTATGTGTAGGTCACCTGAGGTCATCTCTTTCCAGACCAGACTGGACGTGGTTAATGGAGCATCTGATTAGGGGGCTCTGGCTCACTCGGGCAGGAGGGAGGGAGGGGTATGGAATACAGAGCGAGCCTGCAGTGGCAGAAGCCAGCGTGATGTTGCACCAGCCTGAGGTGTGCTATGTGTTCTCCCGGGGAAGTTGTCGCTGGATCACGGGACCCTGGCAGTGGTGGGCTGCACAGGCTCCCAGGAGAGGAGATGTGGATAGTGACCCTTGCTTGCACACAGGCTTCTTGGTGGCTGAAGCAGCAGCCTTAGCATCTCATGCCCATCTCTGGTGTCCACACTGTTAGCTACAGCTCGTGCTTGTCTCTGGAGCTCGTTTAGGTGGGGCTCTGAATCCCCTCTCCTCACACACCCCGAAACATGGTCTCTTGCTTCTTAGGCAGGTCCAGACTTTTTTCCCGGACTCCCTCCTGGCTAGGTGTGGTGCACTAGCTCCCTTCAGGCTATGTTCATGCAGCCAACCCCAAGCGTCAGCTCTCAGCCCCCACCAACCCCGGTGGGTGAGCAGACAAGCCTCTCAGGCTGGTGAGTGTTGGTCGGCACTGATACTCTGTACGGGAATCTCTCACTTTGCCCTCTGCACCCCTGTGACTGTGCTCTCCTCCATGGCTCTGAAGCTTCCTCCCTGCCCACCACCGGTCGCTGCCAGTGAAAGGCTTCTTAGTGTGTGGAAACTTTTCCTCCTTCACAGCTCCTTCCCAGAGGAGCAGGTCCTGTCCCTATTCCTTTGTCTCTGTTTTTTCTTTTTTCTTTTGACCTACCCAGGTACGTGGGGAGTTTCTTGTCTTTTGGGAGGTCTGAGGTCTTCTGCCAGCGTCCAGTATGTGTTCTGTAGGAGTTGTTCCACATGTAGATGTAGTTTTGATGTATTTGTGGGGAGGAAGGTGATCTCCACGTCTTACTCCTTCGCCATCTTGAAGGCCCCCAGAGGCTTCTAGAATGCCATTTTAATCCCTTTGTTGATTGTGTTATTATTACTTCAAGTTATTTTCTTAGTGACAGCTCTAAGATTGCATGGTCATCTCAACTGATCACAATCTACTTTAGAGCAGTACCCGTGCTCTCACCTGTGCGATTCCAGATAAGATGATTTTCCCCCTTTGGTTTCTTTTAAGATTTTTTTTTTCTTACCTTTGATTTCTGAAGTTTCAGTATGATATTCCTAGGTGCTTATTTTATTTTATTTTATTTTTTTATGTTTCTCCTGCTTGGTCTTCTTTGAGCTTTTCAGTTCTGTGGTTGATGCCCAACATTAATTTGGGGAAATAGACTTAATTTCTTCAAACACTGCTTCTTTTCCTTTTTCTTTTTTCTCCTTGTTGTGTTGCTACTATGTGTACATTACATCCTCTGTAGTTGCCCAACAGTTCTTGGATATTCTACTCTCTTCTTTCAAATTTTTCCTTTGCTTACCAGTTTTGGAGGTTTCTATTGTCATATCCTCAGCCCAATGATTCTTGTCTCAGCCATATCCAGTCCACTAATGAAGGCATTCTTCATTTCTATTACAATGTTTTTGCTTTCTTGTATTTCTTTTAGATTCTTTCTTAGAATTATTTTTTTTCTCTCTGCTTAACATTATCCACATGTTCTTGGTCTACTTTCCCCATTAAAGCTCTTAGCATATTAATCATAGTTTTAAAAACTTCCTGGTGTTATAATTCCAACATTTCTGACATATCTGACTGGCTCTGAGGCTTGATTGGTCTCTTCAAATTGTGATTTTGCCTTTCAATATATCTTGTAATTTTTGTTGAAAGGTGGTTGTCATATGCTGAGTAAAAGGAACTACAGTAAAAATTCCTTTAGTAATGTAGTGGTAAAGTGTGGAGGGAGAGGAAGTGTTCTATAGTCCTGTGGTTAGATCTCAGTCTTTTGATGAACCTATGCTCTTGCTTGTGAACTTTACTAGTACTTTTCAGTGTTCCCCACCCCATATTAGGTGGAACAGGATGTATAGAGGGAAGTGGAGTTGGATATTTCCCTTCTTTTAGGTAAGTTAGGCTCTGATAATACCCCAATAAATTATGTTCTGGCAAAATTGTTTCTCCTGAGGGAAGGCCTGCTTAGGAAAAAGCAGAATGCTCTGGTATATTTCAAAATGTTTCCTTTTTCCCTCTTCCTGCCAAAAGCCTGAGGGTTTTTTTTTTTTTTTTTTCCAATCTCTTATGTCAGAATCTGGTAGAGCTCATGGAGGCATAACCCACAAAACATAAGGTCTCCAGGACTGTGATGCCATGGTGCCTTTACCTCTCAGATTGTCCACACTGAGACTCCAGCCATTCCTCAGTTACAGGCCTGGTTCCTGAGGAAGTTTCTGCTCCTGAGTTTCTGCTCTGGTAAATTCTGATTTTTCTATCTGCCTGTTTATCTCTCCAATTTTAGGGGAAATTATTTGCCCAGTGACCTCATGTCACTGACAGATCTAAGTAGAGTTGTTGTTTTTTAGTAAAAAACTTTGACAAGATTTTACTCGTTAGGTCATAATGGTCACTTCTAAGCTCTTTATATGCCAAATTGGAACCTGGAAGTCTTTGCTGTTTTTTAATTATTATTATTGTACTTCTGGTCCCTTTGTTTGCATTTAGTGTTTTGTTATTTCTAGGAACCATATAGTTTACCCTCTCTTTCACTAATATTCATCATTCCTCCCAACAGGAGTTGTTCTTTGAGGTGAAAGAAAAACTGGGTTATTTTAATGCATACTGAACCAAATCCTGTGAGACTGCAGCAAATTAATCTATAATTAGATAACACATTTCTTATGTTCTGAAGTTCCTAATTTTCCTATTTTGAATTAAGGGATTAATTTATTTATTCATTCAACAATAAATTATTGAGAACCTGATATATATGATGTTCTGTTATGGATGCTTTGGATAACTTTTCTAAACACTCCTACCCAAATACAGTATCTGTCACTGAATAAATGCAAAATTAAGTCTGACTACTTAATTGAAATATGAAAAAATATTTTGATTGAATATGAGGAAGTAAAAATAATACTTTTTAAAAATAATAGCATATACATCATGGGCATGTCTGGAAATATACATATTTTATTTTTTATTGTTTACTTTGCTGCTTGTTAAGAATTCATATAATCACTGATGTATTAAGATAAATAAAAACCTGGTATTATATAACATTTTATTTTAAATACGGTTTAGTCAAAATGAATTCTGACAAGCTTTAATAACAGAATATTCTTAAATCAATTTGATTAGATTATTTTCTAACATATACCAACTACAGATGTTTCTCCATCTTAAATCACCATTTAAAACTTTCATCTGCAGTTTGATTTTCACACTCCAAATGCCTGCTGGGTATACCTACTTTACCAAATTCATCCTGTTTAAAAGCAAGAAAGTTGCCTCCATGCTTAAACCCTCTTTTGCTTCTAACTTGGCTGTTTGTTAATGGCACTGACATAACTCAATCACTCAGCATCAAAACCTTAGATTCATTATGGACTTGTACCCACTCTCCATGTCCCAATTCTAAGAAATAATCTTTATTACTTCGGTCTTAGTTTTAAGTAATAGAAACTTTAGAGGGGGGAATGTAGGAATCTGGGGAGGAAAAGAGAGCACAGTCTCTAGTCACTGGTGCATCTCCAGCTAGATGTTCTTGAAAAAAAAGAAAAGAACAAAGATTATTTCATTGCCTAGAGCAGCACTGTCCAATAGAAATATGTTGTGAGTCACAAACATAAGCCACATGTGTAATTTTAAATTTACGAGTAGCCTCATTAAAAAGAAAATTTAAAAAGAAACAAGTAAAATTAATTTTAATATATATTTTATTTAACCCAATATATCAGAAATAGTATTTCTACATGTAGTCAGTGTATAATTATTAATGAGATATTTTAAATTATTTTCTTCTCACTAAGTCTTGGAAACATGGCAAGTATTTTATACTTACAGCATGTCTCAGTGTCCTTTAGTCACACTTCAAGTGCCCTAAAGTCAGATCTGGTTAGTGATAACTCTATAAAATAGGCCTAGAGTGTATCTCACCATCCTGAAATGTAGTAGCCTAAAACATGGGGTTTATGAGAGCAGGGCCTGAAAAGGAACATCAGAGAATGTAAAAACAATGAGTTGTTCTGGAGTTGACAGTTAGATTCAGTCTCAGAAGATGTGGAATCAACCCAGGCTCATGAGCAGGTAAGACCTGAAAGATAGTTATTAAACCAAAGTGGAAAATCTGCATTTCTTCCCCTTAGAGACACATCCTAATTCCTTCAGAATATTGAATCATACTTCTCACTCTGGTGTCTAGACTCCTTTGACTATATATATATCTGTGTGTATGTGTGCGTGTGCGTGTGTGTGTGTGTGTGTGTGAGAGAGAGAGAGAGGAGAGAGAAAAAAGCATTGCATGTGTATGGGTAAATGTATGTTTATAGTAGTTTTAAAGAAAAAATAGGATTGTTTTCTAATTTGCTTTTGTCACTTGGCCATACATGTTGGAAAATTTTTCATATTGCTGCATAGAAGTCTATCTTAACATTTTTTTAAATTTAATTATTTTTATTTATTTATGGCTGTGTTGGAACTTCGTTTCTGTGCGAGGGCTTTCTCTAGTTGTGGCAAGCGGGGCCCACTCTTCATCACGGTGTGCGGGCCTCTCACTATCGCGGCCTCTCTTGTTGCGGAGCACAGGCTCCAGACGCGCAGGCTCAGTAGTTGTGGCTCACGGGCTTAGTCACTCCGCGGCATGTGGAATCTTCCCAGACCAGGGCTCGAACCTGTGTCCCCTGCATTGGCAGGAAGATTCTCAACCACTGTGCCACCAGGGAAGCCTATCTTAACATTTTTAATGGTAGCTTTAACTAATATATAGTTTCTGCCATTCTGTTAATCAATACCCTGTCAATATATGTTTAAGTTATTTTGAGGGTTCCCACAGCTAAATAAATTGTGGTCATGTATATTCTTGTCTACATTGTAAATGTGTCTTACAGAATATATTCTTAAAATGTAAGCTGCTGTTTGAAAGACTATGGGCATTTCAGTTTTTTTTACATTGACAAATTGCTTTCCAAAATAAACATGTTTATACCCCACCTACACGGCAGCACCTGTCAATTTCCCTGCATTTTACTTGTAGCATGGGATACTAATCTTCAACACTTTTGCCAATCTAGTGGGCAAAAATAGTATTATCTTATGGTTTTGATTTAATTTAAATTTTTTTTTTTACTATTTCTTAAGATGAATAAGTCTTTTTATATTTGTATTGGAAATTAATATTGTTTTACTGAAAATTGTTTAGTTTTATATTTGATTGCTTTTTCATGTACTTCAAAAGCACTTCATAGATATTAATACTTTATGTATTATAAATGTTACAAACATTTTACCCTAGATTGTCATTTGTCTTTTATTTTTGCTTACGATATATCTTTTATAGATTTCCATATTTAGACCTTTATTCTATTGAGAACTTGCTTTGAAATATGTAGGGACCTAACTTTAATTATTTTTTCTAATGTACAACCAATTTTCCTGGTACCATTTAATTTATTTTGTGTTGTTCTTTTAATGATCTATTATATAATCTTAGACATGCAATATTTTGATTCCTCAGTGAGTTTTATGTATTCCCTAGATGTTGTATCTTTCCGTGGTCTTCACAGCTCACACTTAAATTGTACTTGGCTCATAGAATATAATAAATATTTTCTCACTGACAGAATAAGCAAGGTGATTAAATTCTGAATATTAATAATAATAGTGCCTCACATTTACATAGTCCTTTGTCATATACAAAACATTTACACATATATATTTAATTCTCATAACAACCCTGTGAGTTAAATGGGGCAGGTATTATATTCTCCAATTTACAATTGAAAAAAACCAAGGCTGAGGAAATGAAGGAATTTGTTCAAGTCACACTGATACTGTAGGATGAGTAATGATCCAGAAAACAATTCCACATTCAGTGCTTTTATTCCCTTCCCCAATCAAACCTGCTCAGAAATCATTCACATTTAGTCATTTGTTTTTTCAACAATCACTGACTGAGGACTAGAACAGAGACTCAGTAGCCTCTCCAGCATCCATCTTTCCCCTCACTTCTAAAAGAATTTTCATTATATTCAGGTATCTACCTTTCTCAGGACATAGCTCAGAGGAAGAGTGGATCCTATTAGGATCATCTATCATGATAATCCCATTCTTTCCATGTTCAGAACCAGTATATGATTTTTTTCAGTCAGTGTGTTGTATAGGGAAGTGTACTTGGGTTAAGGGGTAAATCTTTACAATATTCAAATCTGAGAAACACTGTCTTGTAGTATAAGTCTTCTTGAGGAAATTTATGTTTAACAAAAACCAAAGCCTTCATCTTTAAGGATGGAGACACACCATCTACTAATAGCTAAGAGAGGGCTTTCCAACCTTGAGACCCACCATGCTACAACAAGGTGGAAGAGTCTGAGTGTCAGAGTGGCTCAAGTTGAAATCGCAGCTCTCACATACTTGCTGTGTGATCTTGGTCTAGCTCCATATTGTCTCTTAAACTCAATTTTCTCAAGTTAAAAACAATAGCAGTGTCATGCAATTGCTGCCATGGGATTGGATAAGATAACATATGTAAAAGGTCTGACAGAACCTGACTTATGGAAAACACCTAAAAAAATGAAATTTCTCTCCATTTTCCCCTTTTCTTAAAATTTTACCTGGTTGGCTAAGTAGTCTGCTTTGTAATTGGCCTCTGCTTTCTCCATTATTGTCACCAGATAGCATTTTTCTGAGGTCCCTCGGGACAAGGATCAATGCATGCAGTGCAAATATTTCTGAAGTGGGGGTTTGTAACAGGCACCCTGACTGCCGAGACTGCACATTCTTGGGGTCACACCTCTTGGTTTCCTATGGCCCCACTAACTGCTTGGCCTTGCTCCAGGGTAATGAGGTTCTTTCCTCAATGCTTTTCCCAGGTAAGGCATGCCCGGTGTCCTCACTGCTGTTGCATGTCACTTGCCTGCTGTCCTCTTGCCCCATAGAACTGCCTCCTATTATTACCCTCCTGCTACCCTTTCCCCTGATAATTGTCAGTGAATGACCTCTATCGGCCTTCTCCCCCTGGCTAATTGCCTTCTATTTCCCCTCCTCATTGGTCACATGCCTGGTCTGCCCTCCTGTCACCCTTCTTACCTGCTAACCTCTGCTTGATTTGATGCCTGGACTAGGCAGCAAGAGCCTTTCTGCCCTTCAGACTGCCTGCTGCCTGCTGATTTCCTGCGCTGTTCGCCCCACCTGCTGTGTGCCTGGGGTCACCTTCCTGCTGCCTGCTCCACCTGTCCCAGGGCTGTTTGATTTCGCCCCCTGAAATGCACAGATGGGATCTCTCCAGCTTCCCTGTGATTGTCTAATGGGGAAGTGGGATGCAAATGACTGTGTAGAATAAATGGAAAGAAAATAAACAACAACAACAAAACAAAATGAAACAGAAAAAGGCAAACACCCAGATAGTTATTAAGAATACAGTGTATTTTAGCTAAAAAAAGTTATGTCTATCTCTGAATCCAGCACACAGACACAAGATGGAAAGCGGGAAAACGTAATTGGGAATTGGTTAAAATAACCTCTCCACTGTGTGGGAAGCAGCCAAATGTTGCAGGTAAGTGCCCAGAGGGTAACGGTTCCTCTTCCATGTCTAACCCTGAAAATAAGAATCAAGCTTTAGGACACAGAGGTCTGTTCATGGAAAGTGATTGAATTTCATTGCATGGCATAATTTAACTGAACACTGGGGACCCTTAAAACTACCGCTGAATATTTGCAACCTGTATCTGGAATATAGATTTCCATATCTATTTTATATCCTCTATTGGTACGATGAGCCGGAATCTCTTTTCAGAGTGATGTTTTCCTTTGATTTTTTCCGATTGTTTGTTTAAACTGGCACTAAATACTCACAAATTGGGCACAGTTGAGAATTAATAGAATCTTTTATTGAGAACTTTAGTCTCAAAGACAGAGTTCCATTTACAGCAGAGAAACTTCTCTTAGGCCCAAAATTAATTATATTATCCAGAACACAGAGATTTTTTATATTTGAGAGAGAAGGTGCTGCAGAGATCAGATGGCGGGTCCTCAAACTAGGCTAAGAACACAAAGAGCTTGTGAGGAAGGGTAGGTGTGAAAGCTGGCTTTGGACGTTATGTCTGAAATGTGTTTTTCTTTAAGACTAATGGCTAGTTCTTCATTTGTAGCCTTCTCAAGCAGGAGAGATTTGAAGATGCATATATCCACATACTTAGAGGTTGCACTATCTGTTACTCTCTGTTTGTTCAAAAAGTTCTACTTTGAAATAAAATCAATTTGTTACTTCTAACCAAAAAACTTGTTACCTTTCTCCTTAAGCTGACAACCAGACCAACCTGATTATTATCACATTATTTAATTGTTAAAGTGATTTCCCTTCCTTAAAAGCAGTGATTCCTTGGTAGCGATCTTAATAATGACAACTGTCTTCAAGCTGCCTCCTCAGTTTCCTCATTTGTAAAATGCGGTAAATGTCAGAGAAAACCAGACATTCTCTTGAGATTCTACTGAGCTTGAAGATACTGGAATAGTTTTGTATTCTGAAACTCATGAGACAAAATTATTGAGTTATTTCTGAAATATGCCCGTAGTCCCCATTGATAATGATTAGATACTGACCCCTACGTTTGACAGATTTCCTAGTTTTGACAGTCCTAAAATGTGAGGAAACAAGGCTGCAGCAGATCCAGCTAGTTTCTCTGGGAGATGAACATGCATAAAATTAAATCTCCAAGGATACAAGGAGAGATGCTGAATATGTCAATACAAATCATAGAAAGTCAGGTGAAGGAAACATCAGTGATATCTAATCCTGTTTCTTTATGGCGTAGTGAAAGTAATCAAAGTCTCAAGAATGCAAGCGACTTGCCTGGTGTTGATACCAGAATAGAACTAGAGCCTTTGCTCTCTAGTTTTGGTCCATATTCTTAACATAATTTCTTTATGTAGGATTTTCAGATAACCCCTTTCTACTTGACCCTTGGTATTTGGGCTGGTGACAGTAATAATTATTGAAATAAATCAAAAGGTCTTGCTGATTTGGCAGATGTGAAAGGAAAAAAACATTTTATAGTTTTACTCCTTGGCTTAATTGAATAAATGTGAGATCAGGTCACAGTCCATAGCATATGAGAAATATGTGTGCTGACACCTTCAACTTGACACAAGAGTCATTTACCATCTATCTCCCATCTCACAGTAATTAAGCACATTGCTTCCATTGCTCAGCACTATTTCAATTTTCCACAACAGGTATTTTTAATTGTCTGTATCCTTAAACGAAAGGAGAAATAAGAAAATAATGGAGCCAATAACTTGTTCCAGTGAATGACTCTTGAGAGAGAGAGAGAGAAAGCGATACTTAATTGTCATAGTTTTCAATTAAAATTAGATTTAAATAATTTAAACAATGCTTTTAGAGGTTCCTAGTCATGTGTACTGTGTAAAACCTTGCTATAACCATTCATTCCTGGAACACTGTTGTGCAGAACATGGTGCTATCGCTCACCAAAAGATAATCAGAAATAAATAAACAGTTCATTAGGTAAAGCTAAGTTTATTAGACTTGCTGCAGTAAGGGAAAACACCAAGTAAATAGTGTCTCAAAGTGGAAAAATTAGGGGGAGGTAATTATAGGGCCTTGACTGGCTGATTGTGACAGTGGTCTTGTGAGGTGAGCTGACCAAAGTTGGGCAGAGATTATGACCTAATAGTTTTGGATTGGTGGGTCCAGCAAGGTGAGTGCCTCCAAGTAAGCCTGGATGAGAAGCTATTTTTGTTATTTTGAAGCTTTATCTTCCAGGAGTAAGTACAGTTAATCCTCATTTTTCACAGATCCGGTATTTGTGAATTTGCCTACTAGCTAAAAATTTATTTATAATCCCCAAATCAATACTTCTTGTGCTTTCACCATCATTTGTGAATATGTACAGAATAACAACAAATTTGACTTGCTCAATGCACATGTTCCAAGTGGAGCTTAAATGAGGTGACATTCTGCCTTCTGTTTCATCTCTCGTCATGTAAACAAGTGTCTTTTTTTGTGTTCTATTTAATGTCACATTTTGATCAGTTTACAAAAATGTATTGACCAGAGGCTATATTTCCCCTAGGAACAGTGGTTCGGTATTCCCTAAATCAGTGCTTTCAGAGAATTTATTGAACATAACTGCTGCAAATAATGAGAATCAACTTGATTTTTTGCTAAGTGTTTTTTTAATGTCCTGTTCCAGTATTGTTTAATGCAGGAATAGTAAATGATGTTCTCAGTTCTCAGTGACTTTTTAGCCATGTCATGAGGCAGCAGTTCCTTTAGCCCTCAAGTGCTTGTTCAGGGCATGGGGTGTCATGGACCTTTGGTTTGTTAATTTCCTAAAGTGAGTAGCCATATTTAAGGCTTCCAGTAAGGTGATTTTCAGTGGAGTGGGGCTCAGAATATGTGTCCAGTTGTCTCTCAGGTGTTGGGCTTTGTGATTAACACTGCATTGAGCACAACCAAAGATGTGCTCTACCACACAGGCACCTGTTTCAGGATCTGCTTTCAGGGACGACCAAACCAGCTGCCAGGTGACTACTAAAAACAGAACCACTTTCTGCAAATTGGAACTCTACCTTTATTTTGAATTCTTTTTATGACAAAAGTTCAATTATATTTGAAATCATTTCACATTTTCATAAGAAAACTCAACACTACATTTGTCAATGGGAAAATAACTCTTTTATAATATATAAGTATGATTTCAACTTGAAAATTTTTCTGAAGTTACAAAAATACGATATAATACTTTTATCACTAGTGCAAAGTTTCACATTGTATGTATCTATGACTAATTTGAAGAGATTATCGTTAAAAAACAATTACATTAACAATCACAAATATATAACCTAATAAAAAAAGTTATGTCCACAGATACACACTCAAGCTTCTCATTAAAATGAAAACATTTTATATGGGAGTTTTATACAAATTCAATATTTAATATCTTTCCTGATACTTTATATTTAATAATTTTATTTTAGTGGATATGTTATTTCTCCCCCTTAAGACCACACCCCTTACTCCATCCAAACTCCTATTCTGTCAAGTGTGTTGCCTGCTGATGGCTCTTAGCTGAGTCCCTCCTTAAAAATTGTCCTTCTCCAAAGGGAGTTGCCTCGGCCAAGGTTATATCCTCTTCTCAGAGAGCGTTTAACTCCAATAACTTGTTGATGTAAGGGTACAAAAGCCTAGCCCCCTTGCCACAATTTGGAAAACTCTGAGGGACTAATCCAGCTCCAAAGCTCTCTACAGGTAGGATTGGCCAAGACCTCTGCTAGACCACATCAGAGTTTAAATTCTCCTCCTGCCCAGTTCTGCTTCTCTAACTCCCTTGCATGTATTGACCCTGAGAACATGCCCAAATAAACCTTCACCTCAACCTCTGCTTCCCAGTGAACTCAACCTATGACTCTTACCATAATTATATACTGCAAAGCAAAAGTAGTGAACTTATTTTACTAAGTCTCATATAGTCCTAATTCACCCAAGCTTACCACAATGTGCTTTTCAGATTTTATCATTTTGTATAGGTGCTATTTCATACAAAGATTAAGGAAGAATTGCTCTAAGGGAAAGTAACACAAAGAAACATTATCCATTTTTATAATTCAATACTCTCTGACTTCCAAATGTGTATATATATATAGCCCAATTTTCTCTTAACATATCCAGTCTAAATTTGCATATCGAATTGCCCTTTTGACATTTTCCTGTACATTTACCATATAGTTACTAAACTTACTATGTTAACTGAAACTCCTGATTCTCTCAGAACTTGAACCTCCACCAGCTACTCAGCCTACCATTCTTTATCATAAGAGTAAAAGGTTCTGCCACCAGCCAGTTGTTAGAGACAGAAATCTAGACCCAATCTCTAATTCATCCCTTTCACTTATGCTCTCACTCCCTGACCCATCAGCAAGCTCTGTCTATAGAAAAATGAAAATTTTCTATTCTTTTATTTTTTCACTAGGTCACCACAGCTCTAGGTATAGGACAATTACAGCAACTTCTTGAACGGTCTCCTTTCTTCTACTCATCCCCTTCTAACTTTTTTTTTCATATGGCAGAAATAGTGATTTTTAAATGCTAATTAGATTAGGCAGACCTTATGCTTAATATTGCTTAATATGCTTAATATTTGCCTTAGGTCAAACCCCTCACAATGACCTATAATGCCCTGAACATCTGGTACTTGCCTGCCTTTCCCACTCAGCTCCTACCACTCTGTACTTCCTTTCCTCTGTCCACTGGTCTTTTCTTGGTCCCATGAACAAGCCAAGCTTCTTTCCTGCCCCTAAAGCCTTTGCACATGTTTTTCTTTCTGCTTGATGGTGCCCAGCACATTCACACTTAGTATATTATTTACTTTTTATAATCCTTGCTTAATTGAGCATAAATGTCTTTCATTATGTGGTTTTTCTCAATCAGCATCTCTAGAAGTATTACCTATTATTTGTTATCTATTTCAGTCAAATTTGTTGTTACCTTTATACAATTCCTCACAGTTTGAAATGACCTCTTTTGTTCATTTGTTTATTGTCTCTCTGCTCTATTACAATGCTGCATGAGGGAGGAGCTTTATCTGATTTATATACTATCATATCCCTAGTGCCAAGCACAAGACTTGACACAGAGTTGGCATTTGCTAAGTATATTTTGGGTTAATGAATGATTAATTAAGTGAATTATGCAACTCATGGCTATATGAGATACTTACTCTCTAGACCCTGACTTAACTGGTCTGACTTATAAACTAATCAGGACAAAACACTCTCAAACCTTGAAAACAAAATTTCTCATATAAAGTCACACTAATTTGATACCTTCTTTTAGTGAGAGACACAAAATGTTTAGAGAAAAATATGTTTCAAAATATAGAATTTAATAACACTTCTGAGGAATCAACTGGGCATGATGTTTTCTCATAATTTAAATCTTGTTTGGGATTTGAATTCCAAAGAAGAAATTCAGTAAATAGCAGACATCAACCAAGCAAGAAAAATATAACATAATATTAAGTGGAAATGGACTGATGAAGTTCAGCTACAATTTCAACTCAACTGTGTCTTTTGACTATGATCAGCAAATCAGCTATTTAAGTATGGCCATTAGTTGATCAACATTACCTATGAATTACTACTGCCTGCAAGTCATTGAGTAAGTAACTGGAGATATCAACGTTAAATACAAAAGCCCCAATTCTCTAGGAACTCAAACTTAAATACATGAGAAACTCATAGTCACCCTGAGACCTCATCAAGAAAATTTAGAAGATCCTGCATTGGATCCACAAAATATGTTCAATCTAATATTAAGTCTTAATACATGTCAGACACTATATCCAAGGGGTCTCATCCTCACTTGGACCTGATTTAGATGATGAGCTCTGAACTATGAGTAGATACTGTAATGGGATGAGACCCTTGGATGCTTTACAAGAGTATCAGTGTGTACTCTTTACAAGAGTATCAATGATCCAGATGGGGGAATGGATCATTGGAGGCCATAGGATGCACAGTAGCAGACAGATGTTAGGGTAGACACTCATGATTTTTGCCTCCTGGTGCTCAATCCCTTGTATGATTGCTTCCTCTTAGTGTGGGTAGGACCTGTGACTTCCTTCTAACAAATAGATTGTGGCAAAGGTAATAGGATGTACATGATTACTTGTGTGTGATTACATGGTTATGTACATAAAATTATAGAGCCCATCTTGCTGGAGTCTCTCTCTCTCTCTCTCCCTGACTTGATGAAGCAAGCACCTATGTTGGTGGCTCACATGGCAAAGAATTGAGGGTACTGTCTAAGGATTGAGGGTTGCCTCTGGTCGACAGTCAGCAAGAAACTGAAGCCCACACTCCTACAACAAGAAACTCTAAAAACAATATGGAAAAGCAATTGCAGAGAGAGGAAGTTTAGTGGTAAAGTAAAAACCAAGTATGTTATTATCATAGTCCAGGGAGAGATAGATTCAGTTTCAACTAAGGAGCATGGGGGAAGAGAGAAGGAGATAGAGACACTTCAGAGGTAGACTGTTAGGATTAAATGACTGGAATAGTGGCTATGGGAAGGATGGAGATTTTGATCATTATTTAGCAAGTTTTTAAAATTACAAAATGGCATGGATGTAATTTAGTTTCCTGAAACTAATAAGTGCCTCCTTAGGCTTCCGTTCAGAGAGTTTGAGAGAGAGGTCAGAATTTTCTCTTTCCTTCTCTTCTTACCACTTTAGCATAGGTAACAGGAAGGAAGAAGAAGCATAGGCGATCCTGAAGATAAAGCAAGGGTTGGTATATAGGTATTATTGGAAAGAATAGTGATAAAAAATGAAATTTCAGGTACAGACTGAGGAATATCTTTTCCTTTGAGATGAAAGCCTAATGCTTTTGACAAATTTAGATGTAAAGAGTTTAATAATTTTGGAGAAGTAAAAGCATTCATATATTATTCATTGGAATGTAAAATGGTGCAGCCTCTTTGGAAAACATTTTAGAATTTCCTCAAAAAATTAATAATATAGTTTCCACATGACCCAGGAATTCTAAGTATATATCCAATGAAATAAAAATGTATGTTCAGACAATGACTTTTCACAAATTTTTGTAGCCCCACTATAATGAAATATAATGAAAACATTATGCTAAGTGAAAAAAGCTAGACTCAACAGATCACATATTATATAATTCCATTGATATGAGATGTCCAGAAAAGCCAAGTCCACAGGGACAGAAAGTAGATTAATAGATACAGGGGCTAGGGACAAAGGAGAAGAGGGAGTGACTGATAGTGGGTATGGTTTTTTTGTGAGGGATGGTGAAAATGTTTAAAAATTAATGGTTATGGTTGCATAACTCTGTAAATATGTTAGAAATCACTTTAAAGGGTGAAATTTATAATATGTAAATTATATTTTAATAAAGCTGTTACATACATGAAAAAAAGGAGATATATTAAAAAATCACCCTTTTGATGAGCTCCATTTTCTCTAAAAATGTATATCAAAACTACAGTGGTAAAAATTCTAAGAATTTTCAGGCATTCTTGTCAACATATGTGCATTAAGAGAAAACATAATATTTCCTCTCCTGGCTAAATCTCAGTAGGTGAGAACTGAGTTTTGTAAGACCTACTCTTTTCTTGTGTCCAGACTCTTTGGAATGTTGCTGCTTCTTGTGATACATATATGAAGACAATCTCTGGTTATGTTTCTCATGTCTTTAAGATAGGGTTATCTGTGTTTCAAATGTTTCCCATGTCCTTAGAGTGATCTGTACTTAGAAATCTCATACTCACACACATTTGAGGTGGATTTGACCCAGGAAGCACAGTGTTTTAAAATAGTAAACAAAGGTTTCATTAGCCTCTGAGAATAAATTTCACTCTCTTTTATATGAGTTAGCCTTATGTACTTAATCTGTAAAGTGGAATTCAGGAGAGTTCTCTAATTTAGTAACGAGTCACTGACTCTTCCCCATTTTGACATTGGTATGTTATAAACTAACCACCCAACCAACCAACAAATGGTTCAGAGATATTTAGAAAGTAAAACCAAATTTCTTAGGGCTCTCAGATTTGATCAAAAATGTCTAACAGGGTCACTTTAGTTTACACTGTTTTTTAGATTTTTTGTCAAGATGGAATAGTGGTAGGAGGACTAGGTTATGTGGAAGGGTAAAAATTCACTGTCTAACCAAGAGAGGAGAGAAAAAAATAAATCAACATTTTTCTGAACACTAAGTGAGAACTTAAACGGTTTATTTTCTAAGAATACTCTTTTCAATATTCTACTCTTGTGTTCTTTTAATATGGTCATTAAAGTAAGTGTGCCCCTTGTTTAGTCACCCAGAGAACAATCTTCACATGGCATTCTCTGGGTACAGAACAGTGTCATAATGAATCTCTTCCTTCCCATTAATGTCTTTTACTAAATGTATAAAACATTTTACTTCTTACTAATGTCATTCATTAAATTAAAAAAGAGAATGTGTATATTTCTAATAAAACTGGTGGGATCCAAAATTCACTAAAAAAAACCCCACTCATGATAATATATATGCTACATATTTTTATCAGTGTACCCTAATCATAACAAAGTAGAAATAGTTTCACTTGATAACATCAAGACAAATTGTGCAAAGAGGGGAAAAAAAAAAAAAAACTGTTTTGGAAATTAACTCTGAAGAACCCAAATCCCCTCCTCTACATCTTCTCTAGTAAGCAGAGACTTTGGCAAAAACTCCACTGGAAGTTAATTTTCAAATCACCGCTTCACCAAGTTAAGTACACCAGTGTATGTATTCCCACACAGGAAGGTGCACTGATCCACCATAAGTTTGTGAGAGTTTATCTCCTATTTTTTATTGTTTTTGGCTCAAATCTGCTGTCAACTGTCCCCTTGTCTCTTCCAAAAGAGGAGAGATAAGGAGCCTGAAACCATCTCTGTAGGCCAGGATACTGCTAGCCCTAGATCTTAGGATTCTCTGTTCCTCTTGGATTAGAATTATTACAATTATAATTATGTGTGTAATATTTACATTCTCAACTACAGGATAAGCTCCAAGAAGACAGTGCCAAATCTGGTTTGCTCAGCATAACATAAAGCACATTGCGATTCCCAATACATATATGCAGATTGACTGACTTGGATAAATGACATGGAAGTCACACTGATAACTTCTTGTCCACTTACACAATATCCCCAAATTCACATCTGGTTTTCACTGCCATCACTCCAGGATGGCCTCATTCACCTTTCCAAAAAGTGAGGAGTGGTATCAGATAGTGGGATCTGACCTCTAAACCCTAAAGATGGGTGGTGACACACACCCCTTATATGGGCAGAATCCTTATTCCTACTCTATGAGATTTAGACTGTATCTTCCTCAGAACTCCTTTTACATTTTCTATATTTTTCTTTTCTATGATTTTGTACCTCAACCTATTTGGGATTGTCTTATATATTTCCATGACATCAGAGCTCAACCAAGAGTTCATAAAGAGGCAGCAAAAGTGAATTTGACAGTTCTAGTTGGGTATCTGTGGCTTCTGAGAGTGACTATGCCCTAACTCCAATTTTGCTTATATGAACAAAGTTCTGGTAAAGAATCATCAATGTTCTCTGGGAATTTGGCTTCATTATTTGGTCTATTGTAGACAGGTCTTATCAACCCCACCTTGATATGTACCCAAAATAAGACAATGAGGCAATTTTTATAGACTTATTTTCTGTTTTTAAAGAGTGTTTGGATTTAACAGCATTATAACTTTCAGAACAGTTTTCTTCCTCACTTTTTAAAAATTTTATCCTTAGAATTGAAAATCCTGCTGCATTTCAGACCTTCTTATAGCTGCATTGATTAGTCTTCTAGGAAGTGCAGCTGTGGCAATAATCCCATCTCTGCATCTTTGCAAGCAGGAGGGAAGGCAGGAGATAAGAGTTGCCACAGGGAGTCTATATTTAATCTACAACTGACTTATCCAAGTGTTTCATTGCTCCCTGAGGGACTCAACACATGCACTATTGTTAGAAAAAAATGATAGAGAAGGAAGGAAAGAAAAGTTCACCCAATATTGGTCTTCAACTAATTAATTCATTTCAGAATTGGCACAGGAGAAGTTTTTGCTTTGCTGGTAATGCAGACTCTGAGAAGACTAGTACTTCTTGATACCAGCACAGCTCACCTTTCTGGCTTTTCCCTGTGGCTGCTATTGGGGGATGGCTGAGCTTTTTCTTGGCAGCTACCGTCAAGGCTGCTGGGAGGCATCTGTAAATGGTAACTTCAGTAGCTCTATCAAGGAAACCCCACCGATCTACACTGCAGATTTTTATGGGCATTCACACAGTGGAGTAAAGTGGGTACCTGAGACAATTATAAAATCAATTACAAAATAAATAAATACCTAAATAAAATGCAAAACAAAGTAAGTAAACCTTCAGCCTCAAAGGGAGAAGTAGAAGAAAGCTATTCTTCCTTAACACAGCTTTTCTTATCATTCCATTTCTTACAAGTCTACAGTGATTATCTACCTTTTTGACATCAAATCCAAAACGTGCTTAACTTTGCCAGTCCTCTATCATCTGGCGTATTCTAAAATGAAACCTCAGTCCAATATCATTGTCATGAAATCACACCCCATTTGTACCTACCTGAGAAACTCTGTGTCTGAGAATCTCCTAGAATGGCCTTCCTCTTGTGTGTCTATCATAATTTCTTAAGAATGAACTCAAATGCATTTCTTCCTTAAAACTTACATTGACTTATTACCCTTTCCTTCTATGAACACTTTTAGCACATATATGTTATTATTTTTATTATTATTCCACAGAATTGGAATGCAGTGGGTGGCAGGTTGGGAACCAGTTGGGAAAAAATTAAGGTCAGTTAAGGCTGCACAATTAAGGTGCTTGTCCTGATTCACTGGGTGCTATCTGCGTTGATTATGCACAGAAAAGAATTAAATGAGAAGATCTCAGTTCTTTCCTTTTATGAGTCACCAACAATTATAATATATCTATTTTTTTAGACTATGTTTATATTTTATTTCTCTAGAACAAAAAGTAAGACATCTTAAAATCACTGAATAAAACTTTCATAGGAACTAAAACTCACTACCATCTCTTATTCCTAGAAGAGGCTGCAGGGAACAGAGGCAATAGAGCTCTTCTTTGGAGCCAGCAGAAGCTAAACAAAATAAACCGTTGACATCTGCAGGTATAGAATTCACAAAACACAGGAAAGGACCAAGACCATAGATCCTGTCATTGAAGTCATGAACTTCTCTATTGATTATGCTGTAGAGCAGATGATGCACCTGAAAAGAGAGGGGGTAGGTACTGGATAAAGTAAATATGAAAAGACTGGTAGTATAGAGGGATGAGAGAGTAGGATGTCTTCCCTCTTGGTAAAGTGCAAAAGGTTATGAAGAGCTCCACACATGACACTCCCCAGCTACACTTAAGTTCAGCATTGGGACAACTGTCTGTATTTTACACTCTTAAGGGTACTGAATTGGGATATTTACCTGCAGAAGACACCATAGGAGAAACATTGGTGAAAATGAGACTCTGCCTTTCTTCTCTGTGTATAAGGAGGTCCTATCTCAGGGTAACAAGGAGAGAGTATCTCCAGCTTTCTGAATACTAAACTAAAGACATCAATATATTTGGTCAAGGCTATTTATTTGGTCAATCCAATGATATTTAAGGAAACTCTGCTTCCTTAAAAAAAGATTTCATGTTGTATAAATTAGACCCAGATATTCCCCCACCAAATTCATTATGAGCAGGTTTTGATAGTTTTAAGAATGGACAACATTTTCTCAAGTTTCAATTTTTCTCTCATAAACCACAAATATTTGATGTCTGTCATAACTTGTTTTTCTAGCAAAAAAAGCAGGCAACCAACCAAAACAAACAAAGAAACAAAACAAGAATAAGAAGCAAACATTGAAAATAGTGGATCATACTTAGATTGATGTACTTTAATGAAAACAATGTAATATGATTAGTTTCTGATTGGTGGTTTATAAGATGAAATAGTACTCACCAAAAAGAGTATCATCGACTTTGCCAGATGATCAAACTTGGAAATTAATTTCCAGAATTTTCATTAAGTAAGTGTAATTTAGATGTTCCTATTAGCTAAGCATTATTTAGAAGCTCTGGCCATAATAGTCTGTGAATGTGCTTGCATGTAGATATAATCTAAGCCAAAATCCATTTCTTCTCCCTAAACACTATACTGCCAAAGATCTTTAGTATCATAATCACCATCATTAATCAAAATGAAGATTTCTTTGTCCACATACTGTATATATCATACAGAACAGCTCTTCTTACTCTAAGCTGAAGGTCCTCAAACTTCTGTCTCACTTTTCTTCTGGTAAGACTCATTTGAATGGTGTTTCCTAGTGTCTTTCAGGTGCCTCATCTGCAGTTAGTTAGTTTAGTTTGGTTTGGTTAAAAATAATCAGCATTGTGTAAAGAGAATACTCATCAAAAATCCTGTATTTTTGGATAAAGAAAATATAGAACCAAATAAAAAGCAAGAGAGTATGCTTGCAGGTGTGGGTGATGGTGTTGGGTGTTTCTATTATCACCTTTGCACAGATAAAATTGCACTTGCCTGGTTGGCTCCTTCATTACTGAACTACTCTTCCCTTTGCTTTCCATAGGCCTACTTTTCTTCTCATCTAACACCACTTTCTACAATACAAGCATACTTCATTATATTGAGCTTCACTTTATTGTGCTTCTCAGATACTGTAGTTTTTACAAATTGAAGATTTGTGGCAACCCTGAGTTAAGCAAGTCTATGGGAGCTATATTTCTAACTGCATTTGCTCACTTCTTGTCTCTGTGTCACATTTTGGTAATTCTCACAATATACCAAAATTTTCGTTATTATTATATTTGTTAAGATGATCTGTGATCAGTAACCTTTGATGTTACTACTGCAAAAATATTGACTTGTTGAAGGCTCAGATAATCGTTAACATTTTTTAACAATAAAATTAAGAAATTTATATTGCTTTTTATATGTAATGCTATTGAGCAATTAATAGACTACAGCATAGTGTTAGCATAACTTTTATATGCACTGGGAAACCAAACACTTTGTGGGACTCGCTTTATTGAGATATTCACTTTATCATGATGATCTGAAACCAAACCCACAATATCTGCGAGGTATACCTGTATTTTCTGACAATGGGACTAGATTAAGATCTATCTGGTATTCACCGATATTCTCTACTTTTCTTTTGTAGCAATCAACATACTTAGGATTATTTAATTATTTAAGAAAGGAGTAAAATAATCAATGTATGGTTATTCACAGCCTTCTTGTCTGCTTTCACACACCAAAGCAAATTCAATTTTTGCTTGCTCATCAGCTTTTAAACTTGTATTCTGCTGATTGTAGAATTTGGTGAAATGGAGAATTGGGGACGTAGGTGAAACAAGCTTGATTTATATTGCAGAGGGAAGACTTACTCTAGAGAAAGGAAACAAAATTTATTGCCACCCAGAACTAGGGAGGCGTGTTTCAAGATGGGCTATTGGGTTGGAGATAGTTTTGGGGGCATAGACGGGCAGTTTGGAAGGAGAAGGAAGAGATTTTAGAGTATCTGCCATATATGGGAGTTATTAAGAATGAGATAGGTGGCTTAGTTTCTTTGAGTCCTAATTTACTTACTTATTGAATGTCTTTCTTTTCTAATCAAGTATGAAGTTACATTAATGGAGAAACAATGATCACACTCCTCCACACTATACTGTCAGCACTTTATCAAGTTCTGAATTATTAGAGGTACTTGCTAACAATTCTCGATTGATATTTAACTTTCTGTATGTATGTTTCTAAGTTACTTAATAATCTATAACCATGAGCTTCAGTATATACTATTAGGACACAGATAAATTATGGAAAGAGTTCTGACTCCTTGAAGTGAAGTTATACACATATAACCTACTAGATTTTGATTAAGTTCAACTGGTTGAGTGACATTATTTCCAAAATAATGAATTAAGTGAATTTGTGCTGAAGTTGTCAAAGAAGTATTCTCAGAAAGGATAAGTGTTAAATGTAGAAAAACCACAAGAAATAGAATAGGAAGGAAAAAAATTTTCATTCTTTAAGTAAGAGAAGGCATTTTATGTATAATTTCAAGAGTTTGTATTTCTTTCAGTTCAACATTTCCTTATTGCAATAGGTTAAACCAAACAATTATTTTGTCTTAAGTCATGGGGCACAGGAATTAATTAAGAGGACTTTAAGTGTATGACAGATTTGTGTTTAATTTGATTTTGTTCAAAATAAATAATCTCTTCAGGCAACATTTTCCTTTTGTGGAAAAGAATATACAACAGGGTTTGGCAAATTTTTTCTATAAAGGACCAGATAGTAAATAAGCTAGCTAGCTAGCTAGCTATTTATTTATTTATTTATTTATTTATTTATTTATTTATTTATTTATTTATTTATTTATTTATGTTTTTCAAACTCTTTTTACTGTGATGAAATGGAAGAAATATATTTTGCAGTACAACTTAGCACATGCACAGACATACAAACAAAAAAATAAAATAAATTTATCCCTATCATGAATGAAGTGCTCAGTTTTATTCTTTACTTTCTATTTTATTCTGTTACAGTCAATTGCATTTTTTCCTTATTATTTTTTTTAACATCTTTATTGGAGTATATTTGTTTTAAAATGTTGTGTTAGTTTCTGCTGTATAACAAAGTGAATCAGTTATATGTATATATATATCCCCATATCCCCTCCCTCTTGTGTCTCCCTCCCACCCTCCATATCCCACCCCTCTGCTTACTGCAAAGCACAAAGCCTATCTCCCTGTGCTATGTGGTTGCTTCCCACTAGCTATCTACTTTATATTTGGTAGTGTATATATGTCAATGCTAATCACTCAATTGGTCCCAGCTTACCCTTCTCCCTCTTCAAGTGTCCTCAAGTCCATTCTCTACATCTGCGTCTTTATTCCTGTCCTGCCACTAGGTTCATCACAACTTTTTTTTTAGATTCCATATATATGTGTTAGCATAAGTTATTTGTTTTTCTCTTTCTGACTTACTTCACTTTGTATGACACTCCCTAGGTCCATCCACTTCACTACAAATAACTCAATTTCATTTCATTTTAGGGCTGAGTAATATTCCACTGTATATATGTGCCACATCGTCTTTATCCATTCATCTGTTGAGGGACACTTAAGTTGCTTCCATGTCCTGGCTATTGTAAATAAGGCTGCAATGAACATCGTGGTACATGACTCTTTTTGAATTATAGTTTTCTCAGGGTATATGCCCAGTAGTGGGATTGCTGGGTCATATGGTAGTTCTATTTTTAGCTTTTTAAGGAACCTCCATACTGTTCTCTATATTGGCTGTATCAGTTTACATTCCCATCAACAGTGCAAGAGGGTTCCCTTTTCTCCACACCCTTTCTAGCATTTATTGTTTGCAGATTTTTTGATGATGGCCATTCTGACCGGTGTGAGATGATATCTCATTGTAGTTTTGATTTGCATTTCTCTAATGATTAGTGATGTTGAGCATTCTTTCATGTATTTGTTGGCAATCTTTATATCTTCTTTGGAGAAATGTCTATTTAGCTCTTCTGTCCATTTTAGGATTGGGTTGTTTGTTTTTTTGATATTGAACTGCATGAACTAATTGTATATTTTAGAGATTAATCCTTTGTCAGTTGCTTTGTTTGCAAATATTTTCTCCCATTCTGAGAGTTTTCTTATCGTCTTGTTTATGGTTTCCTTTGCTGAGCAAAAGTTTTTACGTTTCATTAGGCCCTATTTGTTTATTTTTGTTTTTATTTCCATTTCTCTAGGAGATGGGTCAAAAAGGATATTGCTGTGATTTATGTCCAAGAGTGTTCTTCCTATGTTTTCCTCTAAGACTTTTATAGTGTCTGGCCTTACATATAGGTCTTTAATCCATTTTGAGTTTATTTTTGTGTATGTTGTTAGGGAGTGTTCTAATTTCATTCTTTTACATGTGGCTGTCCAGTTTTCCCAGTGCAAGTTATTGAAGAGGCTGTCTTTTCTCCTTTGTATATTCTTGCCTCCTTTATCAAGCATAAGGTGAACATATGTGTGTGGGTTTATCTCTAGGCTTTCTATCCTGTTCTATTGATCTATATTTCTGTTTTTGTGCCAGTACCATACTGTCTTGATTACTGTAGCTTTGTAGTATAGTCTGAAGGCAGGGAGACTGTTTCCTCCAGCTCCGTTTTTCTTTTTCAAAGTACCTTTGACTATTCACAGTCTTTTGTGTTTCCATACAAATTGTGAAATTTTTTGTTCTAGTTCTGTGAAAAATGCCATTGGTAGTGTAATAGGGATTGCATTGAATCTGTAGATTGCTTTGCTAAGTATAGTCATTTTCACAATGTTGGTCCTTCCAATCCAAGAACATGGTATATCTCTTCATCTGTTTGTATCATCTTTAATTTCTTTCATCAGTGTTTTATAATTTTCTGCATACAGGTTTTTTGTCTACTTAAGTACGTTTATTACTAGGTATTTTATTCTTTTTGTTACAATGGTAAATGGGAGTGTTTCCTTAATTTCTCTTTCAGATTTTTCACCATTACTGTATAGGACTGCAAGAGCTTTCTGTACATTAATTTTGTATCCTGCTACTTTACCAAATTAATTGATTAGCTCTAGTAGTTTTCTGGTAGCATCTTTAGGATTCTCTAAGTACAGTATCATGTCATCTGCAAACAGTGACAATTTACTCTTTATTTTCCAATTTGGATTCCTTTTATTTATTTTTCTTCTCTGATTACTGTGGCCAAAACTGCCAAAACTATGTTGAATAATAGTGGTGAGATTGGGCAACCTTGTCTTGTTCCTGATCTTTTTGGAAATTGTTTCAATTTTTCGCCATTGAGAATGATGTTGGCTGTGTGTTTGTCATATATGGTCTTTATTATGTTTAGGTTAGTTCCCTCTATGCCTACTTTCTGTATGGTTTTTATCATAAATGGGAGTTGAATTTTGTCGAAAGTTTTTTCTGCATCTACTGAGATGGTCATATGATTTTTCTCCTTCAATCTGTTAATATGGTTTATCACATTTTTTGTTTTGCATATATTAAAGAATCCTTGCATCCCTGGGATAAACCCCACTCGATCATGGTGTATAATCCTTTTAATATGCTGTTGGATTCTTTTTGTTAGTATTTTGTTGAGGATTTTTGCATCTATGTCCTTCAGTGATATTGGCCTATAGTTCTCTCTTTGTGATATCTTTGTCTGGTTTTTGTATCACTGTGACGGTGGCCTAGTAGAATGAGTTTGGGAGTGTTCCTCCTCTGCTATAGTTTGGAAGAGTTTGAGAAGGATGGGTGTTAGCTCTTCTCGAAATGTTTGATAGAATTCGCCTTTGAAGTTATCTGGTCCTAGGTTTTTGTTTGTTGGAAGATTTTTAATCACAGTTTAAATTTCATTGCTTGTGATTGATCTGTTTACATTTTCTATTTCTTCCTGGTTCAGTCTAGGAAATTTGTACTTATTTTTTATTAAATATTTTATTCTGTTGATTCTATATCCCTTCTCTCTCTTTTTTTTTAATCAGTCATCAGTTTTACACACATCACTGTATACCTGCCAATCCCAATCACCCAATTCGAAATTTGTACTTTTTTAAGAATTTGTCCATTTCTTCTTGGTTGTCCATTTTATTGGCATATACTTGCTTTTAATAATCTCTCATGATCCTTTGTATTTCTGCTGTATCATTTCTCCTTTTTCATTTCTATTGAATTGAGTCTTCTCCCTTTCTTTCTTGATGAGTCTGGCTAATGGTTTATCAATTTTGTTTATCTTCACAAAGAACCAGCTTTTAGTTTTATTGATCTTTGCTATTGTTTCCTTCATTTCTTTTTCATTTCTTTCTGATCTGATCTTTATGATTTCTTTCCATCTGCCAACTTTGGGTTTTGTTTGTTCTTCTTTCTCTAGTTCCTTTAGGTGTAAGGTTAGATTTTTTATTTGATGTTTTTCTTGTTTCTTGATGTAGGCTTGTATTGCTATAAACTTCCCTCTTAGAACTGCTTTTGCCACATCCCATAGGTTTTGGGTCGTCGTGTTTTCATTGTCATTTCTTTCTAGGTATTTTTTCATTTCCTTTTTTATTTCTCAGTGATCTCTTGGTTATTTAGTAGTGTATTGTTTAACCTCCCTGTGTTTGTATTTTTTACATATATTTTTCCAGCAATTGATATCTAGTCTCATAGTGTTGTGGTCGGAAATGATACTTTATATGATTTCAATTTTCTTAAATTTACCAAAGTTTGATTTGTGACCCATGATATGATTTATCCTGAAGAATGTTCCATGAACACTTGAGAAGAAATTTTTTTCTGTTTTCTTTGGAAGGAATGTCCTATAAATACCAGTTAAGTACATCTTGTTTAATGTATCATTTAAACCTTGAGTTTCCTTATTTATTTTCATTTTGGATGATCTTTCCATTGGTGAAAGGGTGTGCTAATGTCCTCTAGTATGATTGTGTTACTGCCGATTTCCCCTTTTATGGCTGTTAGCATTTGCCTTATGTATTGAGGTGCTCCTATTTTGGGTGCATAAATATTTACAACTGTTTTATCTTCTTCTTGGATTGATCCATTGATGATTATGTAGTGTCCTTCTTTTTCTCATGTAATAGTCTTTATTTTAAAGTCATTTTTTTTTTTTAAACATCTTTATTGAAGTATAATTGCCTTACAATAGTGTGTTAGCTTCTGCTTTATAACAAAGTGAATCAGTTATACATATACAATATGTTCCCATTTCTCTTCCCTCTTGCATCTCCCTCCCTCCCACCCTCCCCATCCCACCCCTCTAGGTGGTCACAAAGCACCGAGCTGATCTCCCTGTGCTATGTGGCTGCTTCCCACTAGCTATCTATTTTACATTTGGTAGTGTATATATGTCCATGACACTCTCTTACCCTGTCACATCTCACCCCACCCCCTCCCCATATCCTCAAGTCCATTCTCTAGTAGGTCTGTGTCTTTATTCCCGTCTTGCCACTAGGTTCTTCATGGCCTTTTTTTTTTTTTTTTCCTTAGATTCCGTATATATGTGTTAGCATACTGTATTTGTTTTTCTCTTTCTGACTTACTTCACTCTGTATGACAGACTCTAACTCCATCCACCTCATTACAAATACCTCCATTTCATTTCTTTTTACGGCTGAGTAATATTCCATTGTATATATGTGCCACATCTTCTTTATCCATTCATCTGTAAAGTCTATTTTTTCTGATACGAGACTTGCTACTCCAGCTTTCTTTTACTTTCCATTTGCATGGAACATCTTTTTCCATCTGCTCACTTTCAGTCTGTATGTATCCCCAGGTCTGAAGAGTGTCTCTTTTAGGCAGCATATATACAGGTCTTGTTGTTGTATCCATTCAGCCAGTTTATGTCTTTTGGTTGGAGCATTTAATCCGTTTACATTTAAGGTTTTTATCGATATGTATGTTCCTATTACTATTTTCTTAATTGTTTTGGGTTTGTTATTGTAAGTCTTTTCCTTCTCTTGGGTTTTCTATCTAGAGGAGTCCTTTTAAAATTTGTTGTAGTGCTGGTTTGGTGGTACTGAATTCTCTTAGCTTTAGTTGTCTGTAAAGTTTTTAGTTTCTCTGTCGAATCTGAATGAGATCCTTCCTGGAGAGAGTAATCTTGGTTTTAGGTTTTTCCCTTTCATCACTTTAAATATGTCCTGCCACTCCCTTCTGTATTGTAGAGTTTCTGCTGAAAGATCAGCTGTTAACCTTATGGGGATTCCCTTTTATGTTAATTGTTTCTTTTCCTTTGCTGCTTTTAATATTTTTTCTTTGTATTTAATTTTTGATAGTTTGATTAATATGTGTCTTGGTGTGTTTCTCCTGAGATTTATCCTGTATAGGACTCTCTGTTCTTCCTGGACTTGATTAACTATTTCCTTTCCCATATTAGGGAAGTTTTCAACTATAATCTCTTGAAATATTTTCTCAGTCCTTTTCTTTTTCTCTTCTTCTGGGACCCCTATAATTCGAATGTTGGTGGATTTAATGTTGTCCCAGAGGTCTCTGAGACTGTCCTCAATTCTTTTCATTCTTTTTTCTTTATTCTGCTCTGCAGTAGTTATTTCCACTGTTTTAACTTCTGGGTCACTTATCCACTCTTCTGCCTCTGTTATTCTGCTCTTGATTCCTTCTAGAGAATTTAAAATTGCATTTATTGTGTTGTTCATCATTGTTTTTTTGCTCTTTAGTTTTTCTAGGTCCTTTTTAAATTTTTCTTGTATTTTCTCCATTCTATTTCCAAGATTTTGGATCATCTTTACTATCATTACTCTGAGTTCTTTTTCAGGTAGACTGCCTATTTTCTATTCATTTATTTTTACCTTGCTCCTTCATCTGCAGTTTATTTCTCTGTCTTCTCAGTTTTATTAACTTACTGTGTTTGGGCTCGAGTTTTTGCCAGCTGCAGGTTTGTAGTTCCCATTGTTTTTGGTGTCTGTCTGAAGTGGGTGAGTTTGGTTCAGTGGCTTGTGTAGGCTTCCTGGTTGAGGGGACTGCTGCCTGTGTTCTCTTTTGTGAGGCTAGATTTTGTCTTTCTGGTGGGCAGGGCCGAATCAGGTGGTGTGTTTTAGGATGTCTGTGAACTTAGTATGGCTTAGACAGCCTCTCTGCTACTGGGTGGGTTTGTTGTCCTGTCTTGCTAGTTGTTTGGCATGGGACGTCCAGCACTGGAACTTGCTGGCCATTGGGTGGAGCTGGGTCTTAATGTTGAGATGGAGATATCTTGGAGATCTCTTGTCAATTGATATTACATGGGGCCACAAAGTCTCTGGTGTCCCTATGTCCTGGACTCGGCTCTCCGACCTCAGTGGTTCGGGCCTGACACCTGGCCAGATCTCCAAGACCCTGCTAGCCACATGACTCAGAAGAAAAGGTAGAAAAAAAAAGGAAAAAATAATAATAAAATTTAAAAAATTAAAATTAAAAAATAAAATAAAAAAAGAAGAGAGCCACCAAACCAATAAACAAATCCACAAATGATAACAAGCTCTAAAAACTAAACTAGGATAAACATAAAAATCAGAAACAAATCAGTTGCAGAAAACAAACCCCAAATCTACAAGTGCTCCCAAAGTCTACTGCCTCAATTTTGGGAACATTCGTTGTCTATTCAGGTATTCCACAGATGCAGAGATCATCAGGTTGTTTGTGGTGATTTAATCCACTGCTCCTGAGGCTGCATGGAGAAATTTCCCTTTCTCTTCTTTGTTTGCCCAACTCCTGGTGTTCAGCCTTGGTTTTGGTCCTGCTTCCGTGTGTAGGTCGCCCTCAGACATCTGTCCCCTGCCCAGACAGAAAAGGGTTAAAGCAGCAGCTGATTAGTGCTCTCTGGATCACTCAGGCCTGGGGGAGGGCAGGGTATTGTAGTCATAATTGTAATGCAGGGAAAGCCTGTGGTGGAAGTGGCTGGAATGATATTGCAACAGCCTGAGGCATGCCATGTGTTCTCCTGGGGACGTTGTCCATGGATCTAAGGATCCTGGCAGTGGTGTCCTGCACATGCTCCCAGAGGGGTTTGGGTAGTGACCTGTGTTTGCACACAGGATTCTTCGTGACAGCAGCAGCAGCAGCGTTAGCATTTCATGCCCGCCTCTGGGATCTGAGCTAATAACTGTGGCTTGCAACCATCTCTGGAGCTTGCTTAGGCAGTGCTCTGCCTTCTGTGGGCACAAGGGAAAGGAATCCCCTCTCCTCGCACACCCTGAAACAATGGTCTCTTGCCTTTTTGGCAGTTCCAGACTATTTCCTTGACTCCTCCCGGCTAGTTGTTGTGCACTAGTCCTCTTCAGGCTGTCTTCATGCAGCCAACTCTAGTCCTCTCCCTGGGATCTTACCTCCAAAGCCTAAGCCTCAGCTCCCAGCCACCACCTGCCCTGGTGGGTGAGCAGGCAAGCGTCTCAGGTTGGTGAGTGCTGGTCAGCACTCATCCTTTGTGCGGGGATCTCTCTGCTTTGTCTCCTGCACCTCTGTTGCTGTGCTCTCCTCCATGACTTTTCCCTTGCCCACACTCCGTCCCTGCCAGTGAAGGGGCTCCCTAGTATGCGGAAACGTTTCCTCCTTCACAGCTCCCTCCCAGAGGTGCAGGTCCTGTCCTTATTTTTTGTCTCTGATTTTTCTTTCTTCTTTTGCCCTACCCAGGTATGTGGGTGTTTTCTTGCCTTTTGGGAAGTCTGAGGTCTTCTGCCAGTGTTCAGAAGGTGTTCTGTAGGAGCTATTCCACATGTAGATGTAGTTTTGATGTATTTGTGGGGAGGAAGTTGATCTCCACGTCTTATGCCTTTGCCATCTTGAAGGTCTCCCCTAGACTATTTATTTTTAAATAAATAGTATAAAGACTTTCCAGACCATATGGTCTCTATTGCAACTACTCCTCTTTGCCATTGTAGTGTGAAAACAGTTACAGGCAATATGTACACAACTTAGTGTGGCTGTGTTCTAATAAAACATTAATTACAAAAACAAGTGATTGGTCAGATTTGGCCTGTAGGCTATAATTTGCTGACCACAGATATATAACAATAAATATTTAATGGATTGGTCATATTGAATAAATAATTGAAAAAATGACTAGCATAATGCCTGGAGCATAGTATAACCACTGAATAAATTATATTATGGTCATTAGGCAAAATGTGTTTTATATGGCATGTATTTACTTATTAATTTAATTATATATTAATATTTACTTAGTTTTTATTTTATTTTATTTTAGGTTCTGTATAGTAAAATGTAGTCATGAGAGATAATAATTAAAAAATCAAGCATATTAAATAAATCATGAAAATAAAAACAGTACAAAGAAAATTATGCTTATAAAAGAAGAACTGGTATCGTATTTGTCCTCTCACCTCAAACAATTAGAGAACTGAGTACAAGATATGAAACAACTACTTGCAGACAATGGACATCAGGCAGCACACAACTTTGATATTTTTTTAGAAAAACAAAACAAATAAAATGAACCCTTTGATTACCACAAAGTTGTTTTTTTCAAAAAGATTCACAAGATTTATAAGATCCTAGCTAAACTGATTGAGAGAAATACAAATTACAGATATTAATAACACAACAGATCCTAAAAACATTAAAAGGATGAAAAGAAAGTATTATAAACAATTTCACACCAACAAATTTACCACTTAGAATAAAACTTTTTCTTTCAAATTATTTTCAGTTAGCCTAATTCTTCTTTCATTTATGTCTAATCTGCAGTTAAATTTATAAGGGAAGTTTTTGTTTGAATTTTTTTGTTTGTTTCCAAAGTTCTATTTTCTTTCTAAATTTGGGTCATTTAAAAAAGTTTCTATTCTCTAGTTATTTTTACCTCACATTTTATTTATGTAAATATAGTGATACTGAACAGGACACTGTGGGACTCCTGGGCACAAAAGCCTTTCTTTGTCCCCTTTTTCTTGATTACAGGAAATAGGCTTCATTTAGCCTCCATGACCTTCCATAATTAAGGAAGGGAGGGGTGCAGAGGCAAGGGAGGAACAGTCAAAAGAAACAATAGTGCAGGTTTGGAGCAGGGTCTTTTTTCCCCCATCAAGGTGTATACATGACAATATTTTTGAGCTGTTTTGATATACTGAAACTCCCACCAGGGGGGAGAAATTAATGGTATGCTGGCCAATGGTATGCTGGCTCCTGGACTAGTTGAAACCAGGCTGATGATGCTGACTCCCACTTACCTCACTATCAACCATTCAGAAGAATGTCCATGAGCTGATCATGACCTCTTTGAACCATTACTGTAAAACTTCTCACTACCCCCTCCAGGTTGGGACACACAGTTTTGAAGGCATTAGCCCACTGTGGTCCCCTTTGCCTGGCAAAGCAATAAAGCTATCCTTTTCTACTTCACTCAAGACCCTCCAAGATTTAATTCGGTGTCAGGGTACAGAGGCTGGATTCAGCTTCAATAGTAAACAGTTGTTTAAAATCTGTGTTTGATTATACAAAATCTTAAATTCCTTTCCAACTTTTGTTTCTACTTGTCCTCACTCATAGTATCTTGTTTCCTTTTGAGTGAAAACTTATTTTTCTTAGAAAGTTATATAATTATTTGAAGCCTAACATGAAAATATGCTCTTCTAGAAAGCACTTTCATCTGTTTCTCGCAAGCACATGTTGTGTCCATTGTCCACTTTAAACTAAATTCATGGCTTGAACTTATTTGGACAACCCTGGAGATAGGAATTTGTGTTTCAATCTCAGCACTGCAAACTGTGATTATGAACTCTTAAGATATAATTTCTCTTTTGATCTTCTCGGATGCAAGACACTTTCCTTTGTAGTCCTGGGTGTATGTGCTGAATGGGAAGTGAGAAACTCTTTATTCTGATTCAGTCTCAAATTGAGGGTGAAGCCTTTTGAGATACAATTTTTTCAAGGAAGTATGTTGTAGTTAGACTCCTTCCTTTTGGCAGGCCTTGAGCTATGCCTTGTTTCTCATGCTCTTCATAAAATGCATGGATGGGTTTTGAAGTCAAGTTTTTGAGTCAGCTTTGCTACTTACTAACCATGAGTCCTTGGTCAAGTTAACTTTTCTGTGCTTCAGTTACCTCAACTGTAAGATCGAGGAAACAGTATATCTAATGAATATGATCATTTGCATTAAATGGGAT
Source organism: Balaenoptera borealis (assembly GCF_965194805.1). Taxonomy (NCBI): domain Eukaryota; kingdom Metazoa; phylum Chordata; class Mammalia; order Artiodactyla; family Balaenopteridae; genus Balaenoptera; species Balaenoptera borealis. The sequence continues at coordinate 35,133,994 of NC_138875.1, forward strand.
AATATATATAAAGCTTATAGAAAATTCTGGGCATATGAATAGTATTCAATTAACAATAAATGAATGGATATAGGCTTTCACCCAAAGTAATTATGGTCTAGGAGGAGAGTTGCAAGATGTATATAAATAATTCTAATAAATCTAATCTGTTATGCTCTAATAAAAGTGATACAATAAAGTTGTAAAAGTTTAAAAGAAGGAAAGGATATTTCATGAAAAATACCACAAAATACTTGTGGAAAAAAATCCATCACTATAAAAAATAGTTATATTTTTATGCATTAAAATATTATAGAGACAAAAATAGATTAGTCACTTGCCCTTTCCCCAGAACTATTTAACAAGCCACACAGACAAACAGACACAACAGATTTACAGGCAAACAGACCCTCACTCACATATGTGTTCTAAATGGTTGTTGTGGATATCATGCTGTGGCCTGCAGTTTGTTTAATTTGTGGTCTTTGTATCTATGAAATTTATATATATATAAAAGAGTATTGGAGTCTTTCCCCAAATGTATAAAAACATTTGTACTTTAAGCTTTTAGAAAAGTCATGGGCATCTACCCTTAAATATGGGGAAGAAGGCAAATTGTCTTATTTTATTATGATTATTATTATTATTACTTTTGGTCACAGCTTTGAAATGGCCAAGGGATAGTTCTAATGCAGATCTGGCCACAATACCCTGGATGCCCTCCTCCAGCATCTGCCTTTAATCACAGACAATATGCTTTGTGTTTAGAATCGAATGACTGCCATCATCTAGCATTAATGTTCTCTGTCACAGGGAGTTAACAACCCATTTGGGGAACACTCTCAGAGACTTTCAAATTCAATATTCTCTCCAAACTCCTGGCTTTTCATTAACCGTGCTATGTGGGTTTCCAAGGCACGATGCCCAATGGTATTATTTTTCCAAAGAGGTCATTGGAGAGAAGTTTTTTTTTTTTTCTTTCAAATGTATATTTCAGCACATCTAAACATGCAAACCCACCCTAGTCCCTATGTAGAAGTCTGAGTTCACAGATAGCCTACATTCAGGACTCAATCTGATTTTACAATAGAAAGTGTACATTCTTTTGGATTGCATAATATGTAATTACCCAGCACATGATTGGACTGAATTACAAACTGTTGTTGATTTTCTGCATGGCGCTTACTTGGCCCTTTGATATATATTTTCTCATTAGCTTTCCCCTGATTTATTTATGATATTGTTATGCATATAAAGGGCAGATTGCTGAAGTTCACATTGCAATGATCGAATTAGCAGTTGAAAAATTCACGGTTATGATGTGCAAATGATTCCTTGCGTGTTCTGAAGGTGTGTTCCAGTCTCCCCTGTAATTGTGAAGCTGTCAATTCTATATTTACAACACCTCTCACATTTATCTTCTCTTTACCTTTCTCACGACCACCATTTCAGAACCTCATCATCTCTTACCTGGAAAATCTCCTGCCTGTAATAATTTTCTAATCATTTCCATGCATACAGTCTAATCCCCTTGAAGTTTATGCTTCTTAGTGATGCAAGATTGATCGTCCCAAATCACTATCCTGGTTATGTTACTTTCAAATCCAAGAGGAAAGATTTAAAAAGAGAGACACAGGAGAAAAGAAGGTAAAGCAGAAGGAATGAAATAAAGTGAAAGGTGAGAGGAGAGCAAGGAAGTTCTCTAAGGAGAAAATAGGGCAGCAAATAGGAAGGGAGAGGGTAGGGAAAGAAACAAAGGCTGAAAGAAAGGGACATGTGATAGTGGAAAAAGAGAAATGTTCTGTACAGTTGATTTCTGTCTGATACCACCTTTTTTTTAATAGGATTCATTTTTATGCAATAGGAATATAGGCCGATGATGGCTTCTGCAGTTATACACTTACGTTGAACGTTTCTATTTAATCTGCCTAACTAGGTATTTCTCCACCTAGTTAGGGGTGTCTAGGTGTATGTCTCTTCTCATCTAAATGGAAGGCTATTGTCACTGCATCCAAGCACAAGACATTATAATTAGGCCAATTTCAAGTATTTATGGGAAAAAGAAAGGCATCCTTCTCTCACCCCTTCTCAGCAGGGGCCGTTATTGATTGGATAGTGATGAATTAGTGAGATGTGCTGGGAGGATTGGTAGGGGGTGCAGAGAACTTTGTTGTTAGTGCCGATTATGCCACATGCATTTAAAATCTAAGGCACACAATGAGAGAAGAAAGTTGGTTAACAGCTTTAATTTTCCCATAGCCTAGGTAATTGACTGCATCAGGATATGGGAGAAAATAAAGAGACCATCACACGTTGGAGGTGGAGGTGATGTTTCTTTCTTTTTTATGATTTTCAAGGCCAATTTATGAAGAAGAGCTATATAAGCAGCTTTAAAAATTCTGAATTGTAAGATCAAGATTTAGTGCCTCACAAAATTAAATTGGATAAGTAGAAATCTTAATAACTACATTTTTTTTTAAATGAAGGAAACAAGGAACTGAAAATGTTATAGGAATTCACTAATATTTGTATTTATGAAACAGAAAACAATGAAATGTCTGAAAAGAGATCAGCAAACTGTCAGTTTCTTTTTTGAGAAAAGTGATGGGTGAACAAGTTAAATCATGTGGCTTTACATATCTTTCCATAAAATCATATTTCAAATAATAGAAACACAAACCAAGAATAAGAATATAGAAAGGAAAAGAACATATTTCCTTAATTAAAATAAATGTTACTACCTTTATCATCTTCATTCTAATGACACGAATTCCTGAACATAAGGATTAAATATATGTTTATTTTTTCACCACTGTATCTCTATTAGCTCAAAGACAAGAATGTACCATTTACTCAATTATTGCTATTTGCATGAATAAATAATTTTGTGAGCTGCATTGTGTCCTCACCTTTCTCAGGGACAGATGAAGAATGGGATCAAGCATTACTTTTATTTATGATACACTGATTAGCTTAAAACCCTTGCTGAAAAAATTTTATATACAAATTATATTTGAAAGTTAAAGAAGAGGGAATGTATAATTCTTCTACAGATTTTTTTAAGGGAACGTATTTTGGTATTAGTGATGGACACCAGTAGATCTTAAAATGTAAGTGATCTATTGATTCTAATTTAGGATTAAAAAGTGAAGTCACAACAACCAAGATGTCCTTTAATATGTGGATGAATAAACAAACTGAAGTATATCTATACAATGGAATATTATTCAGTGATAACAAGAAATAAGCTATCGTGCTATGAAAAAACATGGAGGAAACTTCAATTCCTATTGCTAAGTGAAAGATGCCAGTAAGAAAAGGTTAAATGCTGTATGATTCCAACTCTATAGTATTCTGAAAAAAGGTGAAGACAGTTAAAATATCAGTGGTTGCCAGGGGGTTAAGGGGGGGACTTGTGTCAGTACTGCCCATGACCAGTAGATGCCAAAACATATGTTTTCCCCTGCATGAGCACTACATTACCAACCCAGAGTCAGCTGAGTTTGTGCAACGTCTTAATTATACCAGTTGTACTCAAAAACTGCAAGTCTTAAAAAAGTAGTGTCCAACTGTGAGAAAGACACTGTATAAGAAAAAGAAAGAATCTAGGCACCTTATAATTTTTCTCTTCATTTTAAAGGAATTATCAATAATGAGTGTGGCATTTAAAAAAGAAAAAAAAAGAAAAAAAAAAACTCCAGTCAGAAAACGCACCATTCAAGTAAAGGCTTTGGTTCTACATTGAAAATCTGGCAAATGAAAGTTGATGCCTATACTTAAAATTAAAATATGCAAGGAACACAGGTATATTTTCCATCGTTCCCAGCTTATCTTAACTTTTTCTATTGTTTGACCAAATATAGGTCTCAAATATGTTGAATAAGAAAAAGAACTTCTATTACACGTTGGTATCTAATGTTTATCTTGTTGAACAAAGCCAAACAGAAATGTCCATAGTATGTGTGTGCGTGTGGGGGGGGCGGCTGGGAAGAGTACATTTCTCAGTTTTCTGCCTTTTATTCCTGGGGAAAATTAGAACACACAGATTTGTTCCATGACCAAAGATAGTACCATTTGCTTAGTGACAGATAATAAAATTGAAGGAAAATGGCTAATAGGAACTAGCTTCTATAATAGTTGACTTCAAGTTGTGACCAAAAAAATTCCAGGACATCTTAGGAACTTTCTTGTGGGACAGAAGTGGGGGGACAAAAGGAACAGAGAGCTTGTGCAGGATGCTGAGGACATGGCATCTACTATAACAAAACAGCTCCATTTACTTATTTTAATATTTTATATGTATGCATATGATTTTGGTCAAATCAATGCTTTCTTGGCAAAAATAATTAGAAAAGGTTGGTTTTATGCTTTGAAAATTCAGCCTAGTATATTAAAGGCATATGTCACAAAATCAACTGTAGGAACAACCACGTAGTAAAATGAAAAGAACAGTGTGAGATAATGCTAATAAAAGTGGGATAAAGGTGGAAAATGTTAAATGGATTTTACAAATGTATACTGAAGAAAAAATATTGTAGAAAAATAGGTCTTCTAACAAATGAGAACAGTCACTGAAAAGCAATAATTTTTAAACTGTTGCAATATTAGACTTACTTAAATCAATTTAACAGTAATATAAATTTAAATTTTATCCATTGAGAGGATCTTTTAAAATATATTTTATTATATACTTGTAGAAATTTATACCTGTATAATTCCATATGATATTTTTATATAAACAATAAAATTTGGTTTCATTTTAAATAAATCATTTAAAATTTAATTTATAGATTTTTTTCTAATTTAAAGGATACACTAAAAGATACACTCCAGAATAAAGAAAAAAAAAGTTTGAAGTGTGTTGAAAGTGGCATTACTGTAACAGGCAATTATTGTAATAGGCAAGAAACATAAGATATATTCCAAAGCTTTTAGAATCAAAGACATTTAAGGCTAAGGTGAAGCAATATGTATATATTACATACTGTCTTTGGGGCCAGTGTAAAACTCCTTAGCCTCATATGTTTTTTTCTACTAACTGACCCAACATTCATTCTTTGTTCTCACTATGTACAGGGCAGTGTATGGAATGATACGCATATTATTTTAAGTTTTCATTTTGTTATTCATTTTATATAAAATGTGTGCCACTTACTCTTTTCTCATTTTGAATTCTGTTAATTCTTTAAAATCTATCTCTGGTCTTGTTCCATGGAGTTCTCTCAGAACACTAAGGCTCACAGAGATTGTTCCTTCTTCTGAATTCCTAAAACAATGAAAACGTGACTGTTACATGGTGTTTGATTATGTTATTTCATGTTCTCTAGCAATTTCATTTATATGTCTTATCTCCAACTGAGTTTTAAGTCTTTGCTGAATGTTTAATGAATAAATATTTGTTGTGTTGAATGAATTATAATTCCTCGAGATTAAGGTCTTTGTCTTTTCTTTTTATTTCTTCAAAAAACTGCTACATAACATGGCTACTATAATGGTGAAGAACATGGAGCCATGGGTGAAGAACATGGAGCCAAGCTCATTTGGCAGAGGGTATGGTGCAGTTACATGTGATGAGGATGCAGGACCAAAGAAGGACCCAGTGACTGGGTGAGGGAAAGGACTCTAGAGTTGACATAAGATGAGGCTGGAGAAGTAAACAGGGACCAGATTGTGCATGGACTCCTGGGTTTGGGGCAATGGGTAGGTTCTATGGTTCCATTGCAAAGGTCATGGAAAGCCTTTAATGGCCTTAGGCAGAGGAATAACCTGATCTAGTATCTGTTTTTTAAAGATTACTCTGACTGCTGTGGGAAGTACTGATAGGAAGGAGGAAAGTGTGGCTGTCACATGGCACCCCTCACTGGCCTCTGATAACATCTCTGACTGTTATGTTGATTCCTTCCACTTGACTCCTAGACATGGGTTTCTTTATGTTTTGTTTTCAAGGCAAGTTTTTTGTTTGTTTGTATTTATTTTTCTTTTTTTCTCTTCTTGCACTATCCCTTGAAAATCCCACCTAGTGTCATGGTTTTAGCACACACTGACAGCACAGTGATTTCTAAATCTAAATCTTCTAGACGAACATCCTCCTGGCTTCTGTCATATACATCTGCTTTCTGCCTGAACATATTCATTTGAATATCCATGGATGGCTAAAATTCAAATGCCCAGAATAGAATTAATTATTTTGTCTTACTTAGTCTGACTCTTTATCATTTACTTTCTGTCACAATTTCAGGAAAGTAAAATAACAATTGTCAGTTCAAACTCAAACATGAAATTCATTTAGACTTCACCCTCCCACCATATCTGTTAAATCATGAATTCCAATGTAATTCTTCTTGAATCCTTCTGCTTTTCTTCAACCCCAGCATAACAACTCTAGTTCAGGTACTTATGCCTCTCTTTGGCCTTGGAAGCACTCGTGCTTTTCTTGTGTTCCTTTGCATCTAGGCTCACTGTTCTCAATCAGATTCTTCACAAAACTTTTGAGCTTTCAAAACTCAACTTTGGAAACAAAGATCAAGCAGAAGGAATCCACAAAGCAGTTCAAGATTTATCAGAGGCAGTGGTGGTAGTGGGAGGGTTATCTAGAAAAAGAAAATCACTAGAGGATCTCCCAAACATCTCTAGTGAGCCCCCTTTTCCTTTTCCCTGATGTTGCTGCCTTTGTGTAGGTTTGGATCTTCTCCCTCCAGGACTCTTGCCTGGATACACTGGATCAGTTTATCCCATTGCCAATCCATTCTTTATGCAGTCTTTCTAATACATAATTTTGATTATAACAACCCTCCGTTTAAAATTTTATTTTATGGTTTCTTATTTTATACAGGTTCAGGTCCAAACACCTTAGCTTCTCTCTAGGATAAACTTTATCTTATAGTCCCAGTCTTGGATTCTGACTCTCCTGACTTGCATTGTTCTCTTCACTCAGACCAAACCAGAGGCCCATTGTTACTTGAGCCTTCCTGTTCATTCATTCCTATCTGAATGTGCTCTCATCCTATAGACAAACATATAATCATATGTCAAGAGGAACTCAAATTCGACTTCCACTGTGGAACTCTTCCTCTCATCAGAGTATATACAGACTGCCATGGAGTCATAGACAAAGCAGCAGCCAACACTGCATAGCACAGCTCACTGTGAAATGCACAATGGAATTACAGTGAGATCAAGGACCATGTCGTATCTTATTTGTACTTCTGTACTTGCATAGCACAAATTTAACATTTTAAAAGTGTATAATATGTGTTTGTGGATTGAATGAATAAATGAATGGAAAAATAAACAAATGAATAAAAATGTAATCATAGAGTTAGGAATAAATTTCAATATTACTTGGTTAAAAGGGATAGAGAAAATAATGAGAATATTAAAAATGAGATTCATTATGTGAAAAAAATGCCTATCAGTGGGGAAAATCAAAACCAAGATAAAAGCAAATATGACAGAAAGAATTTAATGCTTTTACCAGGTGAGATAAAACAGAATGGTGGGGGTAGGTATAACAAGTTGATCACACAGGAACCTTATGGCATGTAAGCAGAAATTACAAATATATCAGAAAGAGGCAAAATTTGAGAAAGGGAACGTGAAGAAATACTCTAAGGGAGGACACAGCATCGCTGAGAGAGAACACCTGAATTACAGGAGTTTAAGATGAGGTATTTTAAAAAGCAACATAAATCAATTTTGATTAGGATTTTTCACAGAGTAATTTGTTCTCCGTCTCTCCTGAGATGCAAACCCTCTTCTAGCTTTGACTGGCACTCCAGTTTCTAAGAAAGACCTCTGCAGAGTGAAAATTGGATTAAACTTTTAAGAATAATTTTTGTTTTTTTAAAAAATTACCACTACAGAAAAGTTTGTTATAGTACAAATAAAATAAAATAAATGTCATGGTCTGAGTTCGGGTTGGAAAAGAATTTCCGGACACAAGGCAGAATGTAAGGAAGATAGAGGTTATTAAAGAAAAGGGTCACTACAAGAACAGTGGGCTGACTTCCTGGTAGCCAGATGAAGAGCATGGGTTGCTTGTCTGTTTTTATAGCCAGGGAACAAAGGGACTTGTGAGTCACCTGCTGATTGGGTAAGGTCTGCATATTTCCAGAAGGTTGAATACCTTTCTTTATATAGGATGGGAAAGGAGCAAGGCATGCTGCTTGGGAAAGCTCAAGCATGTTGCAGTGGTTGCTGCACGATAGAGTGATAAGTGTCTGGTAATTCTCTGTTCCAGCGACGTTGGCCCTTTGAATTTATCTTGTTCTTTGTCCTTGAAGCACGCCACATTCCCCCCTCTCTTTATTTAAAGGGCCAGTTCTTTGACCCTGTTGGATATCCTGCTCATGTCTCTAACTGCCTAGCTCCCTCTCAGGAGTTTGGTAACCTTTTCGTAAGGAAAAGAGGTGACGATCTCTCTGGTTACTTCCTGCTGGGCAGGGGCATCATAGGGCCCCTGCTCTCTGCCAGGGTATATCTAGAGAGGGATAGAGGCTCCATGGAACGTGATGGCAGCTTGTTCAAGTGTTGCCCAAGTATTGACTGGCTGGTATTCTTGTCACCTTACCATTTGGACTTTCATTTGTTGTATTCTAGAAGAGACAAACTTAACAAGGAGGTTAAATATATATGGCCTGAAGATCAGTAGAAGTAGGAAGGCTATAATAAGACCTAGGAAAGGGGTTAGCCAAGAGAACCAGGACCAGATATTAGTCTTGAAATGATACAGTAGCTTTAAGTTTTGTTAAAAGTCCTGGCCTAACGGAAGTGTAGGACAGGCCAGGAGGTCTAGGAAGGAGTGTGTGAATAAAGTATTTTCAAGAGAACAGGGTAAGGGAGGTGTTAAATGGCCATAAGAGGGTTGTCCATCTATCCCTGTTAGGAGGATTGAGGAAAGGCGAGTGGGAACAGAGAAGGATGTCAGGACTGAATAAGTAGCCCTAGTGTCAATTAGAAATGTTAGAGTAACCTCTGCCACATCCAGGGTTACTCAGGGCTCCTCCAGTCTTATGGGGAACATGGGGCCTGTAGGTTGAGCCCAGGCATCTTCAAGAGCCCTAGATCTAGAGTGCAATCCGGTTCTTGCTCTTTATAGTTAACTGCCACCGACAGAGGCAATTGGCCTTGATTTTGTCCCGGGGGGCCAGGTCCTGAAGTACCCAGGTATTGGATCGTTCTGGTGTTGACCTACCTGCTTGAGGGCAGGAGGGATAACTCCTTCTCCAATGGCCCTTTTGGCGACAGTAAGAGCATGGGGTATCATGTGGTGGGGTGTGGCATTTCCTGACAGTGTGCCCCTGCTGACTGCACTTGTAGCAAGTCAGTAGTGGTTTCTGAGAAGAGGGAGGGATTCCTGTGGTTCCCTGTTGGGGTGGGACTGAGTAATGGCAAGGACCATATATTGAGTGTGTCGCTTTAGTTTTTCTTCCTCTCTTAGTTCTCGGCTTTACCTGGAAACTTCCTCCCTGTTGTTAAAGATCTTAAAGGCCGTGTCAAGTAGGACAGACAATGGGGTTTGTGGGTCCAGTTCTAATTTCTGTAGTTTTTGCCTGATGTCAGGCAGAGGTTGCTTGGCTTATAAAGTGAGCTGCAAGTATAGCCTGACCTTCAGGGATCTCAGGGTCTAGGTTGGTGTATTTCCTCATAGCCTCTGCTAATTGGGCCTGAAAAAGGGCTGGGTTCTCAAAAGGTTCCTATGTAACTTCTCTGAGTTTATTATAATTGACAGGTTTGGTGACTGCCTTTTTCATATCTTCTAATAGACAGGTAATCATGTAATTTCTCCTAGTGAGCCCTCCTGTTGGCCCATATTCATTTGCTTGGTATTTGCATCCTGGGTCCACCCATGGGACTGCTTCTCCCCCCACTCGGTTCTCATTAGGATTTTGAGCGTGTGCCTCACCTGCCCAGGCCTGAGCCATGGCCCAGATCCTGGTCTTTTCTTCATGAGTACAGCAGGTAGTTAGGAGCACATGACTATCTTGCCAGGTTATGTCAAAGGCTATGGTAAGGGCCTGAAATTCCCTGATAAAAGTGGAGGGTTCCTGGCTGAAGGAGCCTAGTTCCCCTTGGATATGAGAGAGATCAGACATGGGGAAGGGTACATGAACTCTGATAGTGTCTAGGTCTCTGTTAACGACCTCTCATAAGGGAAGTATTTTGGGACTTGGCTCGGAGCGTTGGGCTGTCCATGACCGAGTGTGGGTAGGGGAAAGAGGGTCCGTGTTCTGGTAAGGAGGTGGGAGTTGGGGAGCAGAAAGTTGAGAAGGAAGCGGTTGAGACCCGGGACAAGAAGAGTTTTCTAAAATATCTGATGGAAGGGGAGATGGAGAAGGGCGAGGCGGTAAAACTGATGAAGGGGGAGAAGGGGGTGAGCGAGACAGTAGAGCAGCAATGGAGAGACATATGCAGCAGGAGTCCCTCAGGCTCAGATTCTGACTGAGGACCATGAAGGCCTGGATGTACAGAACCTCAGAATCCTTTCCCAGCCTCCGACAATAAAGATCAAGTTGGAGGATGGTGTTATAATTTAGTGTTCTGTTAAGAGGCCATTGTTCTTGGTCCCCCAGTTTGTACTGGGGCCAAGTCGTGTTACAGAAGAAAATGAATCTCTTCTTTTTGGGATTGTCTGAGTCTAATTCCTTCTAATTCCTGAGAATACAACCAAGAGGTGTGCCTATGGGAATAGACATAACTGAACCCATTCTTAGCCCCACTACTGTAGAATGAGGGTACTGAGAAACACTGATGGGCAAAAGGCATCCCTATTTGTCTCAGTGACATCTCCGTGCAACTAAGGCACCATTGAGAACTGTGCAACTAAGGCACCAGTGAACAGAGAGGGGAATTCCCGGTGGTCAGCCAGGAATTGAAGAAGTTCTCAGGATGATCTAGAGGTGATGAGGTCATTTGAAGTCAGTCCGGGTCAGAGGAGAGGAAACGGAAGTAACAGGAAAAGAGGGGTGAGGATTCTGCCTTCTCATCCTACTGAGGAGGCAGTGGCCAAGGGACTGTGGGCTTTGTGTTTTGTTTCAACCATTATGTGCCTCACATTGCATGGAAGTTGTCTTGATGGGGGCAGATGCTCTAATAGCCTGGTCTGTTCCCTGACCCCCTTTTCCTTTCATGGGAGTCTTCAATCGGCAGGCACCTTAATGGCTTTGAAATGCCTGACTGGTGCCCACACAATATCAATTGACCTAGTCTTCAGTCGGAAGGAAGACAGAGGGGCCCTCACCCATTCTGGGTGGCAGTTACTGGGGCCAAGTGAGCTGTGGAGCCTTCAGAACACACGAGGATGTGGCTCTGGCCAGAGTTCCTTTGTTGTTTCCACAGTCACTCACCTGTTTGCAAAGGGTCCCAAGGAATGAGAGGAGGAGGTGGGGGAAGAGATCCCCCCAAGAGATATCCCCATATGGGCTACCAAAATGTTGTGGTCCGCGTATGGGTTGGAAAAGAATTTCCAGACACAAGGCAGAATGTAAGGAAGATAGAGTTTGTTAAAGAGAAGGGTCGCTGTAAGAACAGCGGGCCGACATCCTGGTAGCCAAGGAAAGTCGATGATGAGCATGGGTTGCTTGTCTGCTTTTATAGCCAGGGAACAAAGGGACTTGTGAGTCACCTGCTGATTGGGTAGGGTCTGCATATTTCCAGTGGGATGAATACTTTTCTTTATATGGGATGGGAAAGGAGCAAGGCATGCTGCTTGGAAAAGCTCAGAGATATGCAATGGTTGCTTCGTGAAAGAGTGATAAGAGTCCAGTAACTCTCTGTTCCGGCAATGTTGGCCTTTGAATTTATCTGGTTCTTTGTGCTTGGATCACACCACAATAAATGTTATTATTTTCCTAAATCATTTGATAGCAAGTTGTCAACCTGATGCCCGCAAATGTTTTGATGTGTAATGCCTGTAGACAAGGCTATCCTCCTTCATAGCCACGATATAACATTTAAAATAAAGAATTAGCATTGGTACATTTCTGCCATCTACTCCTCAGACTCATTCAAATTTTGCCAGTTGTCCCAGATCCTGCCTGGGGAAAGGACCCACTCAATATCATGGACTCAGTTTTCATATCTCTTTAGTCTACTTCAGTCTGGAAGAGTTCTGTAGGGTTTTTTTGTTTGCTTGTTTGTTTGTTTTTGTTGTGTTCTGTTTGTTTGGTTTTGACTTTTAGAACCCTGAGGCCTTTGAAGATTATTTTTGAGATTATTTTGTAAAATGTAGGTTTGTATGATGTTTCCTTGTGATTGGGTTCAGGTTATGATTCTTTGGCAGGAAAATCACTGTAGAGTTGTCAACTTCTCAATGTGCCCTATCAAGTGGTGCATAATTTTATTTGCCCCATAACTGATGATGTTCACTTTTCGTTTTTTTTTTTTTTTTTTTGACCACACCTCACAGCATGTGGAACTTCCCTGACCAGGGATCAAACCTGCACCCCCTGCAGTGGAAGTGAGAAGTCTTAACCACTAGACAACCAGGAAAGTCCTGATGTTCATTTTGATCACTTGATTAAGGTGTTGTCATCCATGTTTCTCCTAGTAGTTATTCTTTTCCCTTTTGCAATTAATAATTATTTTGTGAGAAAGTACATTGTAACCATATTGTTCCTCATCAAACTTGCACATTTATTTTTATTTATATCTGTATGCACTCACAGTTTATTCTTTTATGATTTTATTGAACAGAATCATCAACATTCATCTGAGAACTTGTTATAGATACAAATTCCCTGGCCACATCCTGAATTTACCTAATTATAAACTCTGGTAATGGGGGCCAAAAATCTGCATTTTAACTGTCCCTCTAGGTGGTTGTGAAGCATACAAAAGTCTAAGAACCACTCAAATACTGGATTTCAACCCTAGCTGTACATTAAAAAATCACCTGCTGGAACCTTTAAAAACTATCGATTCTTGGGTCACATCCCTAGAGATAGGCAGAAATTGCTCTAGGATGGGGCTTCACCATCAATATTTTTTATTTCTTAAAATGATTCTCATGTGCAGCCAAAGTTTAAAACCAACTGAGGATTTTAAATGAGGCAGTGGTTCTCAAACTTAGCTCCACATTGTAATCATATAGGGTGCTTTAAAAAATACTGGTGCCTGGGTCTCACCCATAGAAATTCTGATTTAATTAGTCTGGAATGCAGCAAGAACATCATAATTTTAAAATATTACAGTTACCTGGAGAATTTTCAAACCTGCTGATGCCCAGTTCAGACCACTCCTTATACGAATTAAATCAGAAGCTCTAGTAGTTGGATACAGCATCAGTGGTATTAAAAACTGCCCAGGTGATTTTTTCAGTCCCTTCTTTATCTGCAGGGGATGCACTCCAAGATTTTCAGTGGATGCCTGAAACCATGCATTCTATTGAACCCTATATATGCCATGTTTTTTTCCTATACATGCTTGTGATAAATTTTAATTTATAAATTAGGCACAGTAACAGATTAACAAGAATAGTAATAAAATAGAACATATATAACAATATACTGTAACAAAAATTACGTGAATGTGAAGTTACTTTGTCTGTCTCTCAGAATAACTTATTGTACAAATTCAATGCCTTTTCTAACTTAACTAAGCACTTAACATGACTGTGGCCATAACTTCTACAGTTTAATGTGTGACAGCAAAACTAGCATGAATTTCTTTTTCATTCTTCCCAATATTATGGATAGAAGATTCATTCTCAAAGTAGATCTTAGCAACCTCAGCATATTATTTTTTTTTCTTCCATATTAAGTTGAGAACTTTCACTTTTTCACATAAAAGTAGGACTTTACAGCTTCTCTTTGGCAGATTCAAATTGCCAGCATTGCTTCTCTTGCACTTTGGGTTCATTATTAAGTAAAATAAGGGTCACTTGAACATAGCCATTGTGATACCACCACAGTGGATCTGATAATCAAGACAGCTACTAAGTGACCAACTAGAAACACTAGACAACAGGATGATTCATGTCCCAGGTGGACGGAGTGGCACTGTGAGAGATTTAATCCGCTACTCAGAACAACTTGCAATTTAAAACTTACGAAAATTTCTGAAATTTTCCATTTGACCTTTACAGATCAAAGTTGACCAAAAGTAACTGAAAATGGGGAAAGTGAAATCACAGATACAGAGGGACCACTGTACAATACTTAGCAAGTTTGAGAACCAGTACTCTGGGTCCTCTACACCTCGCAGTGTCCTATTCCATAATGAGGCTACTCCCTTATAATAATAAAACTATCCCTTATTGCAACCATAATGTGTGCTAGCATGATGCTAAAAACCTCACACTTAAATAAAATTATCACAATAACTACTTGCAATTTATGGTATTTTCACACCATACAAATGAGGAAATTGAGACTCAGGCAAAGACTTATCTTAGCTCAATTCATACAACCAATCAGTGGAAAAGCAAACATTCAAACTTAGCCTCTGCAACGCTACAACATTTGCTCCTAGCAGTTACACTCCATCTCTTTTCACCCCTTATGTGTGAATCTTGTCTTTTGTGGGCTCATTTAGTTCACTTTAACAAACATAGGTTGATTACAATATGTATTGAACTAGTTTTCAGATATGCAGGAATTAAGAGAACAAAGTAACATGGACAAAGATTCAGAGGTACAAGGAGCTTCCCTTCAAATGGGAAGAGCCCTGGTTTGTGTGGCATCTTAAAAGTCTAATACCACATTGTGACTCAGCAAGGATGAGTGGAGTTAATAGCTCAGGATTTGGAGTCAGGCAGAAATAGGACCAATCCTGCCTTTGCCAATATCTCTATGATTTCTTCAACTCTTAAATAGGAAAAGAATAACCATTGCCCAGGATTTATGTGAGATTTAAATGATGAAAAATAGTTAATGCATCATGCCTGGCATGTAGAAGATGCTTATTAAGTTAAATTAACATGGCTCCAAGTCTTCTTGTATGAAATTGCTCTCTCCCAGGTGTAAGGGAGATTGGAGGGGTAGGAGAAACAGACACTTGGATAAACTTAAGCATCCTCTTCAGACCAGCAACATTGGTATCACCTAAGAGATTATTAGAAATGCAGACTCCGTGTTCCACCCCAGATTTTGTATTTCAGCAAGAACCCCTGGTGATTTGTATGTTCAATAAAGTTTAAGCAGCTGTCCTAGCAAATCCTGGATAGAACAAAGCACATATTGGTTAAGTTTTGATGGAACATGCGGGGAGGTTGGACATGAGGATGGGGTGGATTTGGAAGAGAGTTTATAAAGATTTCAGGATATTAAATTTAAGCCTCAATTACACAAAATTCTCCTTCAAGGCAGTCCTAAGCCACTATCTTCTTTTTTCAAGAATCTGCCTACAGGTTTTAAATTTCTTTTCTTATTACTATAAAGTTAATAAAGTTCTACCCCAATTCTATTGTGATTAGCCAACAAATCATGTTGACTGGTTGCTGAGGGTTTTCCTTTAAACTTTTGAATTAAGTTGATGTTTACTTTGTTTATTCCTCCCAAAATAAAATGTTGGAGGAGGAAATGAACTAGTCAGGTGTTTTTATTTCCCTATGTGGTAAGGATAGTTCAGCAGTGACAGAATGTATATCTTAGAAGGAATTGTATACCATGCTGGGGCCACGTCCTTGTGATAGAAAAGAAAATATCATCCAGTTCCAAGATAATGACTGTCATAAATAAGGGAAAGAGAATGGCATGGACAATTAACCTGCATTCTCTTTATAATGTTAAGTGGCTTTTCTCTGTTAAGGTTGCTCTATGTCTATAGACTTGTACACTTTCAAGGTAGAATTTTCAAAATTGTAATTATGAAATTTCTAGTATTGTGTTTGCAACTACTTGAAATTTTGATCGCTCATGTTCCAATTACATCTATTGCCTTGTGTGTGGTTCTTTTTTTTTTTTTTTTTCAAGTGGCATTAAATGTTTCTCTGTGTAGAATATTTATTAGGGAAGAGAAAATGTCATCAGAGAAGAACCTCAATATAACACCATGAAAAGGATAGCATATTGTAAGAGGCACTGATATGGTAGATGGTCCTTATTCAATGAAGAATGAATCTAGGCCTAATGACCAGATGGCAGAGCTGAACACAGAAATTCCATATGTGTGATGGCAGTGAGGGATGGCCATTGACATACTTGCTTTTCCAGCCAAATGCCTCAGCAGATGCAGAGTTTTACACTTTAACATGACAATATGGCAGTAAAACCCAGGAGAAGAGTTAGATGCAAGACTGAAAGCTGATTTAAAGTGGCAGAGTTTAAATCAGATCGGATCCTATTAGGGTGAATGCTATGAAGAGAAAGTGAGGGGAGATTAGCACTCTCTAGGATTGTAGTTTAGATCTGCTGTTTTCACCACATTGTCTAAAGAAGAGCTAAACCTGGGCATATTAGTTATAGGTTTCTTCCTGTCCCCAAGCCTTTCTAAAATAAATAATTAAATAAAAATCTAGTATCAAAAATGGATTATTAAAGGAAAGCAGTATTAATGTGTTTTGCCTGGAGAATGAGAGCTCATAATGTGAGTTATTCTCCACTCTGAATAAACTGTGAGATGTACTTGAATTAGATGTACTTAAATTAGATTTTAATTTAATTGCATTTTTCTGTGTGAGGGGATAGAAGCAGCCATCTTTGTGGAAAAGGGATTGTGTCCGTGTTGCACTGCTTAGTAAGCCCTAAGAAAATGTTAGCTTAAAAAAATTAACAGCACCCAAAGATTTTACTGTTTTAATACATATATTTTTGGGAATATTGACAAACATCAAAGTTTTTTGAAATTGTTAAGCTGTGGGCCAGAAAGTCACTTGCAACCTCTCTCCTCAGGTGTCACTTGTCTTCCACAGGAAGATGACTGCCAAAGGCAGCAACAGCAAACTCATTTTCCCAAACATATCCTAAGTTGAGCAAGGAAAGAAATTATCTTCCATGCTCTTTGATGTGTTGTACAAACTTCATTGAAGGCAATAATGTGAGTATCTAAGGTCCTATTTCACTTGTTTCTGCAATGAGTCCTAATCGTCTGCTGAGAGTAGTAAATGTCTTCTGTGACCACTGCCTTCCCTTTTTAACTAACTCCCTCTATTTTCCTATGTGAATCTTAAGATTCAGGGGTGCAAAACTGCTATCCATTCACTGGACATACTTGGTATTTTCACATCATTGCGTTTTTCTTCATGGTAGTCCACTGAATGTTATACCCACTCTTCCGTATTTTATTGTTTTTGTGTTTTTATGCTTTTTTTTTTTTTTAAACATGAATAAATGTGACCATGGTTCCTTGGAGGACAGGAATCAAGACTTTAGTTCTTATTTCCCCATGGTGCCAGGGGCACTGATATTTAATTAGTATTTGTGGAATTGCGTTAATGATCATGAGACTTATTGGCTCCATATGGTACACTATGAAAACCTAAGGGAGGGAAGGGAAATGGCAAGAAATAAAGTTGTGTTAGTATGATTAACATGGTAGGGGACACTAGGGTACAGCTGGATGGTACAGATCATCTGCTGCTGCCTGCCATAGGTTTGATGCCTACTAGGAGCAATGCATTCACCATGCTTATTACACTATGCCCAGTTCAAGTTTCATCTCCTGCAAAAGCAATCTCTGATGACACTAATGAGTGATTATTTCTGTCTTCTATAACCTCCCAAAATAAATGGTTTAAGAATAACAAGCAACAACAGTAAGTGTGCTCATAGTAATAATAGCAATAATTAATATTTATGAGCATGTACTACATGCCAGATACTGCAGTATAATGCATTATCTCATTTAATCTCCCCCAAAATTCTATTTGATAGGCATTATTATTTTCTTTAATTTTAAAGATTAAAAATCTTAGATTTAAGGGATACACATTAGGGAGATTACATGATATATATTAAGTAGATTATGTAATCTCTCTGTGGTTGCAGATCTGGTAAATAATAATACTGAGAATTAAAGCTTGCTCTATTTAATTCTATAACCCAAATCTTAATTGTATAGCATTATACAAAAATATAATCATTGGGCACTTTTAACCAAATTTGTGTTGAAATCCTTTTAGGCTAAGTTTCATAGCCTGTTTTAGTCTATTTAGGCTGATGTTCAAGGCCTTCCAAGTCACATGAACACAACCAAACACTTCTATTTATTAGCTCCAGAACATGGCCTTAGCACATTCCAATGTGCATTTGTTTTCATAAGCTGTTTTCCTTACTTGAGATTATTTTTACCCCCTCCCCAGCCATATAGTTGTTTTTTGTCTATTTCTCAACATTCAACTCAACTTCCAAATCTACATAAAAACTTTTTCTGACCACTTAAGCCCAGAATGATCAATTTATCTGAAGTAGCTTTAAATCTCTCTATCTCCCTTGACCTCCTTAGCCATTGCCCTAATCCATACTGCCGTGATTTCTCACCTAGACCATTATATATACCCCTTAATTGAGTACATTGCTTCTATACTGTCTTCTCTCACTCTGATCTGTTATCTATTCTTCTTCCAAAATAATCTTTTCAAACTATGTCACCCACCCTGCACCCATATTCTAGTGGCTTCCCACTGCCTTTATGCTATAGGATGAAGACTTGTATCATTAACCTAGGCTATATCTCCTGGCTTTCTGGGTTCAGCTGCCCTGGGCATAACACTTAACTCTTTGTGCTCACTCACACAGACCTTTTTTCTTGGGTCTTCCTGCTTCCCTTTCTGTCACTTACCCCAAGACTGTACACAGGCTATTCATTCTCCCTGGATTTGTTACACCTCTTGCCTAGTTTACTCACGAGCATCCTTCAAATTCAGAACACTTTGGGTATAAAGGAGAAGAACCAACAACTTCAAAGACATATGCTAATTTTGGCCCCAAACTAAAGCCAGTAGTAACACTGAAATTTTTTTCTAGCTTGAGTTAGTAAGTTTTTAGTAAGTTGCCCAATATTTTAGAGTGAGGATTGAGAATCAGCAGCTTTCCCCCTCCTTGGAGGGTTACATAGACATCAGGACTCATAATATTAGCATGTATTGCCTGATTCCTTGTTCTCTATACCTACATATCTTAGCACGTTGCCTAAAACAATATCTGATATATCAAATGCTCTTCTTACCATGTGACCTTGACATTCCTCCCATTCAGTGATGAGGTTTATGACCCATTTCATTGACCCTAGGCAGAGTTCTGTGACTGCTTTAACCAATAGAGTACAGTGAAAGTTAAAGTGACGCCCTGTGACATTAAATTAATCAAACACCTATATTTAGCTTCAGAACATGGCCTTAGTACAGGAGTAATGGCATACATTTCTCCGTTTCATTTTTGGGACTCTCATTCTTGGAACCCAGTTGCCATTGTTGTGAACAGGACCACAGGAAAGTTATGTGGTGAGACCACAAGTAGGAGTTCCAATTTTCAACCCATTTGAGGTCCCAGTTAACAGTCAGCACCAACCACCAAGTATATGAGTAAGGATACTGAAAAATGACTCTAGCCGCCTGGCTTTGAGCCACTCCACCAACATAAGGGGGACATAGATTAGTTAACCCCATTGAGCCCTGCTTAAATTCTTTATAGAATGTGTGAATATAATAAAATGGTGATTTTATATCAGTTATTTTGGGGCTGCTTTGTTATGTAGTGAGAGTAACAACACCTAACTTTAGTAGTGATCCCTGAGTTCACTGTCCTCCCTCAAACAGGTCAAAGTCATAAAACTCCTAAGGAAAGTACTACGGGTCCAAGACCAGTGATAATGATTTCATTCAGAAAGATACTTCCAGAAAATTCCCTCTTCTAGTATTATGTTCTCCTTTAATATTTTCTTTTCCTCTTCTATGGTGTCTTTTCTGTGTTGCTGCTCTGTTAATACAGACCTAGAGCCAAGATCCACTTTGGAAACCCTAGCAGGCCCACATTGGGGTCCAGGTAAAGAGGAATGAATTTGGTAACTTAAGTCAGCTTGGCTTTAGGGAAGAAGCCTGGTTATCCTTGGCATCATTTTTTTTTCTTTTCCATGCTCTCTATTTATCATGAAAAAGATTTATCTTTAAAGTCAGCTTTTTGTTAGGTAACTACAATTAATTTGCTTTGGAGTTTAAAACAGAATTATCAGTCAATGTTGTCTTAATTTGGGCTGATATAAAGAACTGTAGGCTGAGTGGCTTTCACACAACAGAAATATATTTCTGACAGTTCTGGTGGCTAGAAGTCTGATATCGGAGCGTCAGCATGATCAGATTCTGGTGAGGACCCTCTTCCGGTTGAAGGCTGTTGACTTCTCATTGCACCATTGATGACAGAAAGAAGGCAAGAGAGATCTTTGGGGTCTCCTTTATAAAGGTCCTAATCTCATTAAGACGGCTCCACACTCATGACAGAATTACTTCTCAAGGGTCCCACTTCCTAACGCCATCACATTCAGGGCAAAAATTTTGACAGACGAATTGGTGGGTGGAGGTGGTACACAAATATTCAGCCCATGACAGATATGCAGGCTAGGATTGGAATGTTTATTTACCTGGAGTATCTTTTCTTACATAAACTCCTGTGAAAGCTACAGCTAAGATGGACAAATGGATATCCACTGGTCACGTGTTCATGGAGTCTGTTTTATGACTTTCCTCATCTTGAATACATGTTTAAAGTTACACTGTTCCTTTTTCTTTGCTCTTGCACACAGACACCATTTTTGTTTAAGCTTTATGTTTTCTATCCAGGATACTGGAAACAACAAATGAACGAACAAATAACAAATAAGTCCTGATCTCCACACTTCATTTAATTTTGTCATATGACAGAAACCAAGGTTACATAAAAATGATTAAAAGCATAAGAGTAAGAATACCTGAGGTGAAATTCTGGTTTTGCCTCTTATAAGGTAGATAAGTTTAATAAAATTTTATAACCACACTGAGTCTAAGCTTAATCATATGTAATATAGAGTGAAAAATAGTGCCAACCTTATAAGGTTTTTGGGAAGATTAGACAAGCTAAAGCAGGTAAATTGGCTAGAAGAGTGCCTCACCCACACAGTAAGAGAGAACTAGCTATATAGTAAAACTTAGGATGTGTGGAGATCAAGAGGTAAGAATACAAAAGTGTCGGATGTAAAAGATTAATAATTGTGTCAATATACATGATGTATCTGCTCTAATCCAGGAACTTTGCTAGGAATATAAAAATTAATTCCACAGTTTCCCTACCTATAACGTTCAAGAGTTTCAACCCTAAGAGACAGACTCTATGGTGGAAATGTTAGATAAGATTTTAGCTTTGGACACCTTGATTTGCGATCTCATTGATTCATCAATGTAGAATTGTGAAGAATTAAAATTTCTTTCTCATTGATTGTCTGCTAGAGTTCCTCTACTTCTTTTCACTGCAGCTGAAGAATGTATTTAACTATTAAATATTAATTGCATTAATTACAGCTATTTATGTTGTTCTGTACTTGATTCTTGTCTTGCTTTACAAACTACATTGAGAATGCTTGGAGACAGGATTACGCTTCCTTTGTTGCACCTGCCACAGCACTTTAAAATTTTTGAATGCTGTGTCAAGAAAAGTCATCCAAAGGTTGGCTATAAGGCAAAAAACAAAAGAGCTAGTGTTTTCAGTGTCATTCTGGTGTCACGCTCACATAAAAAATTATTTAATTCTTTAGGAAATTGCACCTGAATTTAACTTTGCTTTTTATCGTTTACTTAAAGTCCAAAGATTTTGAAGTTATATATTTACTAGTAGATTCTGTCTGATAGAAAAGAGAAATTCACAGATTATTACCTTGTAGGAATTAACCAATTTTGTATTTAATCTACTAATTTTATTTATAATATTCATTTTAAAATTACCTATACTATCCCATTTCTCAAATGTTTTTGTAACCAGCTTTATCAACTTACTTGTCCCCTTACTAGTAACTTAAGGAATCTTTAACATATATTCACTCTATATTTGTATTGGAGTTGTATTTTTAACCTTTTAAAAATCATGTTCTAACTATTGTGAATTATATGTGAACCAAGAGTTAAAAAGGTATTGAAGATTATTGACTATAGCTATATATCAATACTTATGACTATAAATTTCCCTCTAAGCACATTTTTAGCTGCACTTTTTGAGTTGTAGAATTTTCATTATCATTCAGATTCAAATATATTCTAATTTTGATTTTGAATTCATCAATAGAACTGGGGACTATTAAGAAGTACATTTTTAAATTTCCAAATATAGAGTGATTCTGTAGTTCCTTTTTATTACTGATTTCTAGCTAAATTGCATTGTGGTCACAGAATGAACTATGCATGACTTCAATCATTTTAATGTTGATGGGACTGATTTTATTGCCAGCATATGTTTTAATTTTAGAATAATTCTGTGTGCACATAAAAATGTACGTTCTACTGTTGTAGATCATGAAATTAAATTCTCACTATATGTTAATTCAAAAGTAATTATGAGTTTTGTATTATTAAGACAATATTTAGAACAATTTATCAGTTTCCTTGCTCCTGTTGCATTTCCAGCCACCATTTGGAATGATTTTTCTTCGCCTAAAGAAAACTCTATTTCCTTTAGTACAATTCTGATGACTGTTTTTTTTTTTTTCAGTTTTTTCCCCATGTTTAATTTTCCTTCAG
This sequence comes from Balaenoptera borealis, assembly GCF_965194805.1. Classification (NCBI taxonomy): domain Eukaryota; kingdom Metazoa; phylum Chordata; class Mammalia; order Artiodactyla; family Balaenopteridae; genus Balaenoptera; species Balaenoptera borealis. Next base: position 35,156,606 of record NC_138875.1, read on the forward strand.
TCTGGAAGGGTAAGTTTTGCTGGATTTAGATTCTAGGTTGGAAGTTAGTTTTTTCAATGCTCTACAGATATTTCATATATTTTGGCTATATTGTTTCTTTGCTGAAGTCAGATGCTGTTTGGGAAATCTTTTTTTTTTTTTTTTCTGATGATTTTAAGATTTTCTATTTGTTTTTAGTTTTTAGCAGTTAATACTAATGAGCTTAGATGTGGATTTATATCTTACTTAAGCTTTTTAGGGCTTCTTGTGTGTGTGGCTTGCTGTCTTTCTCAGTTTTGAAAATTATGAGCCATTATATCTCATCCTTATATTACTTTTATATATTGCTATGTTACTTTTGCTTCATTCTCACTCCTCTTCTTCTAGGACTCCAAGTACAAATAAGTAAAACGTTCTTGCTGTATTCCATGTCCATTTTATACTATATTTTAAATCTATTTTTTCTCTATTCTTCATTCTAGGTATTATTTTCTAGTTCATTAATTATCTCTTCAGCTGTATGTAACTTGTTAAACTCATTCCCTGAGTTTCTGTTTTCAATTATTGCACTTTTCAGTTTTAGGATTTAATAAAAGTTGTTAGATTTCCAGTTCTCTGAAAAATATTCTCCATCTTTCTTGGAGTAGTGACAGATATTTTAAAGGTCACAACTAAAATCCAAATCTAGAGCATTTGAAAGCTTTTTTTCTGAATAAAATGTTTACATTTTATTTTTAAATCTCCAAATAAGTCTTGCTGTGGTTAACTGTATGCTGGAGATGGCATTAGTAAAAGCATTCACAGATATATTAATACATAGTATGAAGTTTTTCTCCAAAATTATTTACATTTCCTCCTGCTAGGTACCTGGGTCCACTAGAAATCCAAGGTCTTCTTTGTCCAACTTGAGAAGGAAAGGTATATGGAACTGAACTGCAGTCTTTAAAAGGGTCTTTCTACTTTTGAAGTTCATAATTATTTTTCAATGCTATTCTTTTGTGGGATCCCAAAAGACGGGGCCTCACACCCTCTTTGGAGTGCCGTGGATATCAATATTTCTATCCCTAGCTTCTCTTAACTGTTGAAAGTGCTCCTCTATCTCCTAAGTTCCATCTCTGGAACGTATAATTCCCTACAGGAAAAACAGACACAAATTCTTCATTTGCTTCCACTCTTCCTTCATACCCAGATGGGAATTTCTCACAATTTTGTTAGCTCTTTGTGCTTTGTGTTTTACACACACACACGCAAACACACACATGCATGCACACACATAAATGTACACACACCACTACACGTATCAAGTAGATTTAAATTTTGTCCAGTATTTCTAGTTGTAGTCAGGTGGAATATTGGTCTGAATTATCTAGTATACTCTTACTAGAAAGGAAAATTTCCCTTCCCCACTTTTCCATAAGTCTCTTGTCTGATAAATTGCACTTTCTCAAAATCAGAAATGCAATCTAAAATCTATAAGCACCCAAAATAAATATCACAAAGTTGCACACACTCATTTCTTTTATTCACAGTAGGTTAACCTCAGACCATGATGTGATTCACAGATTGTACTGTATCTACCTTAATATTACACACATATGTAAAAAATTTGCAATCTAGTTTTTAGTCTATAAAACAAAGTAACAAATTCAGTAGGAGAAATGGTAAGTAGAGTGACTTTGCTAGAGTTAAACATAAAAATTGCCTCTTGAAGTAATGGTTGTCAAGGAAGAATTAGTCAAACTTCAAGAGAATAGTCAAAGTTCAAAACATATAGCTATGAAAGAAAAAGCAGTTGTTCCTACTTCAATACCATCTAAGAGCATTAATGGGCAATACTGAAAATTATAATAGTGTCTCCATGTCCTGTAACAAAATACCAAAAGCTGCTTAGTAAGTTCTACCTTTAAAAGGTAATGAGTTTGTGATGAATTGATTATGAATTTTGTTATGAATTTCTAAACTTAGATTGGCAATTTCAATTGTATTTACCTATTTGAGCAACTCTTTTTATGATTGCTATAGAAAAAAGTTACTTTCTTTTCATTATCTTCCTTTCCATTACCTTCTTACATTTCCAATACTAACTAACCCTTTAGAATACGTTTCTTTATTAGTTGTAATAAAATAATTTAATTTCTATTTACTGTGTGGCTATATTTTAAATCTTTAACTATTCTTGAAGTTGGAATACATTTTTCAAAGCTTTTTTTTAACTTTATAAAAACTAGCACTGAGCTGTTTTCATTGCAGAGAGAGGAAATAAAATATTGCTGATATAGCAAATCTCTTTTTCTGCTGAGTCTTTTATCCATTTTGGCCAGTGGTACACAGTGGAGTCTTTAAATTATTACTTTTCAGTTCATATAACCATGATGTATAATGAATTGGACATTAAGCTGAATGAATGTACTTACTTATAAATGTATTTATTTATTTAGATCACTAACTAAACCAATCTAGTACCCTAACTGACCTCAACTAAACTCCTAGGGAACTGGATATATTTCTAAACAGATGGGAATTTGGCCAAGAAACACTCTTAGGTTTGCTCTACCAAGCATATTTATAAATGGAAATGTAAAAGAAAAAGAAAAAAAAAGGAAGGCAAGAATAATATTTGCAAGCCCAGCATATTTTGCTGGCATACACCAGTAGTCATCCATGCTTCAAGAAGTTGGCCTTTTGCTCCTATCCAAAAGGTCACTTTATACTTGGGATTATCTAAAAACTGTTGCATAAGTGCTTGGAATAACAGTGTATAATGTAACTGTAATACTTGAAAAAGACATTTGAGATTTGTATTTTCCCCCTCTATTTTACTGAGTTTAAACACTATTATTTTGAGAAATTTAGGCAAGTCTACAATTCCAGTTTAAAAGTTATGCATTTTAAAAAGGCTAATTAAAGTTATCCAATCCCCACCTTCAACTCCTAAACATTACATCTTCTTAAAACACATGTGCATTTCAAGTTGGAAGGGTAGACAACTTCAAAATATCTACTGTGAGGATTGTCTGAGGCTTGCTGCTGGTATTTAGTGCCCAGACATTAAGGATGCTAGTCACCTTGCAACATGTGCAACAGTCACTTATAAGAAAAGAATCAAACAAAACCCCAAATTAATAGGTGGATGGAACAAGATTTTTGAAAGAAAGGAAGAAATTCAAGAACATAGAATCTATGGGAGAAAATTATGGGCATTGAAATATCTTGAACACTCAGGAGACAGAACAAGTGTTTCTGGGAATATAAAAATAGAGCAAAAGGTATGGGAATAGAACCCTGAGCTGCAAGGACACTGAAGACAAAACGCTCGCCCAAGACTGACTTCACTTACTGGAATTTGAAAGAGGGTTAAAAGTTTGGATTTTGAGAAGGCTGCCGCTCACCTCCCTGGACAGATGGTCCCACAACAGTCACCACCACCACTGCTGGCACAACAAAGAGTGAAGGAACGTGAGGGCCTGAAATCTGCTTGTGTTCCCAACAGTGTTTCCCCATTAACTGTAAAGACCAAGGTCTGAGGCATACAGTGTCCCAGAAAAAGACTGATTAAAGTAACTTCATGGGTGAAGCTTCAAGATGGTGGAGAAGTGAGACATGGAGATCACCTTCCTCGCCACAAATACATCAAAAATACATCTACATGTGGAACAACTCCTACAGAACACCAACTGAACGCTGGCAGAAGACCTCAGACTTCCCAAAAGATGCCTGAGGATGACCTACATGCAGAGGTGGGCCCCAAACCAAAACTGAACCCCAGGAGCTGGGTGAACAAAGAAGAGAAAGGGAAATTTTTCTGTGCAGCCCCAGGAGTAGTGGATTAAATTTCCACAATCAACTTGATGCACCCTGCATCTGTGGAATATCTGAATACACAATAAATCATCCCAAAATTGAGGTGGTGGACTTTGGGAGCAACTATAGACTTGGGGTTTGCTTCTGCATCTAATTTGTTTCTAGTTTTATTTTTATCTTAATTTAGTATTTAGAGCTTATTCTCATAGGTAGATTTGTTTATTGATTTGGTTGCCCTCTTCCTTATATATATATATATATATATATATATATATATATATATATATATATATATATATATATATAGTTGTCTCCCCTTTTTCTCTTTTTCTGAGTGTGTATGTGTATGCTTCTTTGTGAGATTTTGTCTGTATAGCTTTGTTTTGCCATTTGCCCTAGGATTCTGATTGTCTCTCTTTTTTTTTTTTTGTATAGTTTTTAGCACTTGTTATCATTGGGAGATTTTGTTGCTCTCTTCTTTTTTTTTATCACTTTTTAATTTTTTAATTTTTAATAATTTTTAAATTCTTTTATTTTAATAACTTAATTTTATTTTTTTAATTTTTTTCTTTCTTTTTTTCTCCCTTTTCTTCTGAGCTGTGTGGCTGACAGGGTCTTGGTGCTCTGGCTGGGTGTCAGTCCAGTGCCTGTGAAGTGGGAGAGCCAAGTTCAGGACAGTGGTCGACCAGAGACCTCCCAGCTTCACATAATATCAAACAGCAAAAGCAATCTTGAGAAGAAAAACAGCTGGAGTAATGAGGCTCCCTGACTTCAGACTATACTACAAAGCTACAATAATCAAGACAGTATGGTACTGGCACAAAAACAGAAATATAGATCAATGGAACAGGACAGAAAGCCCAGAGATAAACCCATGCACCTATGGTCACCTTATTTTTGATAAAGGAGGCAAGAGTATACAATAGAGAAAAGACAGCCTCTTCAATAAGTGGTGCTGGGAAAACTGGACAGCTACATGTAAAAGAATGAAATTAGAAAACTTCCTAACACCATACACAAAAATAAACTCAAAATGTATTAAAGACCTAAATGTAAGGCCAGATACTATAAAACTCTTAGAGGAAAACATAGGAAGAACACTCTTTGACGTAAATCACAGCAAGATCCTTTTTGACCTACCTCCTAGAGAAATGGAAATAAAAACAAAATAAACAAATGAGACCTAATGAAACTTAAAACCTTTTGCACAGCAAAGGAAACCATAAACAAGACAAAAAGCCAACCCTCAGAATGGGAGAAAATATTTGCAAATGAAGCAACTGACATAGGATTAGTCTCCAAAATTTACAAGCAGCTAATGCAGCTCAATATCAAAAAAACAAACAACCTAATCCAAAAATGGGCAGAAGACCTAAATAGACATTTCTCCAAAGAAGATATACAGATTGCCAACAAATACATGAAAGGATGCTCAACATCACTAATCATTAGAGAAATGCACATCAAAACTACAATGAGGTATCACCTCACACCAGTCAGAATGGCCTTCATCAAATAATCTACAAATAATTAATGCTGAAGAGGGTGTGGAGAAAAGGGCACCCTCTTGCACTGTTGGTGGGAATGTAAATTGATACAGTCACTATGGAGAATAGTATAGAGTTTCCTTAAAAAATTAAAAATAGAACTACATATGACCCAGCAATCCCACTACTAGGCATATACCCTGAGAAAATCATAATTCAAAAAGAAACATGTACCACAATGTTCATTGCAGCACTATTTACAATAGCCAGGAGATGGAAACAACCTAAGTGTCCATAGACAGATGAATGGATAAAGAAGGTGTGGCACATATATACAATACTCAGCCCTAAAAAGAAATGAAATTGAGTTATTTGTTGTGAGGTGGATGGACATAGAGTCTGTCATGTAGTATGAAGTAAGTCAGAAAGAGAAAAACAAATACCATATGCTAACACATATATGTGGAATCTTAAAAAAAAGAAAAAGGTTCTGATGAACCTAGGGGCAGGACAGCAATAAAGATGCAGATGTAGAGAATGGACTTGAGGACATGGGGAGGGGAATGTATAATTTGGGAGGAAGTGAGAGAGTAGCATTGACATATATACACTACCAAATGTAAAATAAATAGCTAGTAGGAAGCAGCTGCATTGCACAGAGAGATCAGCTCAGTGCTTTGTGACCACCTAGAGGGATGGGATAAGGAGTGTGGGAGAGAGACACAATAAGGAGCATTATGGGGATATATGTATACATATATTTGATTCACTTTGTTATACAGCAGAAACTAACAACATTGTAAGGCAATTATACTCCAATAAAGATGTTAAAAAAAAAAAAAAAAGTTTGGATTTCAAAAGGTTTTTTTCTGCCAAAAACAGAATTAAAGTGAGAGAGTGTATGAGATCTAAGTAGAATTACTACTTACTGACAATGGCTGTGAAAGTAAATTCTAATCCAAATAAACTCTTGGGGAAGTTTCTGTCTTCAGATAATTAGTATTCTCTTAGTCCCACTAACTGTTATCCCAAAGGTAGGATACCCTTATCCTGAAGTACTGCATCTGGTCCCTGGAATTCTTGACAGCAAAATTCTATGAAATTCAAGGGCTTAAAAACAGCATCTGGGGAATACCTCTTGCAGTAATAGCAGACTAGATGTTTTGGACTGCTATTTCTTTTAGAGCAACTAGAAATGTTAAGCAAAATATTAAGAGTAAATTTGTAGGAAGACATTAGGGAACATAAAAAGTAGTGACAATTTGGGGTAATTTTACCTTGGAGAAAAGTAAAACCCAGAAAGGTTAGCCCAGATTTTGGCATTCTGTTTTCTCTTCATTTTCTTATTCCTAAATCTACAGCTGAGGGTCCAATGAAGCTGAACAGTGTTTTCTGTAGACTCATGGGGACAAACATTGAAATTTGGGACTTCCAAGAAGTTACTTTTGAAAATAATCTGTCACACTTCCTGATAATTGCTTGAATGTTTCTCTTTCAGTTGGATTGAAAGTATGTGAAATTATTGAATTTCAGATAGTTTTTGTTTGTTTGTTCATTTTTTGTTTTGTTTTGTTTTGCTTACTCCTCTATTTAAAAACTGTTCCTATGTAAATTCCCAAGAGTACAACCGCTTTCTCAGGCTAACAAGTTCTATTCTTCTTCACGTTTTCACTGTTTGATTATTACCTAATTTTTTCACTTAGTTTCCACTGTAATTTATGGTAACTGACATCTGGTCCAGTGCCCTCACAATATTTCTCAATTTCTTCCTTAATTTTCTCTAAATGTTAACTAATAGAAGACTCTGATATTGCGTTGCTGTTTCTTAATGGGCTTAGTGATGTACAAGACTGAGTACAACATATGTCATCAATAAATATTTCTTTAATTTTTGATTAGTTAATCCTTTGGTCCTCTCACACATCACTTATTGTCTCTACGATCTATTCTAGGGTGATATCACATAGTTTCCTAAGTTCTCTTATCCAATACACATTTATTGAATTCCTACTGTATTCCTGGCACTGTGCAATTATCTGGAATGTAAAAAACATTAAAAAAACAGTGAAATACTCCAAGAATCTCATAGCCTAGTGAAGAGATAAAACATATAAATACCACCTAGAATACAATTTTTAATTACGTTGAGCCAAATGAATATAAAAATATCCTTTAATAATGTGGTAGAGATCGATGTAAGGTGGTCTCTTAGGGACAGAACATAAAGCCTAGAAAATGAGATACATAATTGGTGAAGACATGGTGTCCATACCAGACCCCAAACCGGATAAATCATCCAATCATCAAAATCATGGTATTTTGAAACGTGATTATTTAAATTATTAAAAGGATTATAAATTATGAAACCTCCAAATAATCTATGTTTTCTCTTCAAAATTGACAGTAAATGTTTGTTATGTATATTTAATGGGCAGCAAAATGTTAGGTTTGGACCAAACCCAAAGAAACATATGACATAACCTCTGTTGGGTTTAGTTTTCTTTGGAAGAAATATAGATAATTATTTGAAAATGGTTCAAGATGTACCAAGCCCTTTGTGATCTTACTTTTGCCTGTCACCACCCATTACTTTCACTTAGTAGTCATACTGAGTCTCTAGAAGTTCCTTGAACACTGTTCTGTCTCATATTCCACGATTTTTGTCTCTGCTCCTTCTTTTGCATAGAATCCTTTCTCCTTGTCTTCACCCCACTCCTAACCCCTTTTCTCAGCTCACTCTACATATCAGTCAAAACTCAGACAGCAACTACAGCAATTTTTTTTTACCCACCCTTACTGGGCACATATATAAGAGTTTTCTCTGTTTGGATCATGGAGTGAGGATGAGAGAGTGGTAAGAGATAATCCTAGAGTGATAAGAAGGGGTTATATAATGGATAGTCTTTTAAGTCATTTTAACCAATTGGATCCCATCTTGCAAGTAATGATAAGACACTGAATAGTTTTCAGCATGGCAGAACATTCCAGCCAATTATACTCTACCTTCCTCTTACATTGTCATGATCAAGTTCATATTTTCCTAAAATACCAGTGAGAATATTTTGAGGATTGGAATCAAAAGGTTATCTAAATTAACCTCATGGGAATGTAAATTGATACAGCCCCTATGGAGAACAGTATGGAGGTTCCTTAAAAAACTACAAAGAGAACTATCATATGACCCAGCAATCCCACTACTAGGCATATACCCTGAGAAAACCATAATTCAAAAAGAGTCATGTACCACAATGTTTATTGCAGCTCTATTTACAATAGCCAGGACATTGAAGCAACCTATGTGTCCATCAACAGATGAATGGATAAAGAAGATGTGGCACATATATACAATGGAATATTACTCAGCCATAAAAAGGAACGAAATTGAGTTATTTGTAGTGAGGTGGATGGACCTAGAGTCTGTCATACAGAGTGAAGTAAGTCAGAAAGAGAAAAACAAATACCGTATGCTAACACATATATATGGAATCTAAAAAAAAAAAAAAAAAAATGGTCATGAAGAACCTAGGGTCAAGATGGGAATAAAGATGCAGACCTACTAGAAAATGGACTTGAGGACATGGGGAGGGGGAAGGGTAAGCTGGGACAAAGTGAGAGAGTGGTAGTGTATATATGGACATATATACACTACGAAATGTAAAATAGATAGCTAATGGGAAGGAGTCGCATAGTACAGGGAGATCAGCTCGGTGTTTTGCGACCAGCTAGAAGGGTGGGATAGGGAGGGTTGGAGGTAGGGAGATGCAAGAGGGAAGAGATATGGGGATATATGTATATGTATAACTGATTCACTTCATTATAAAGCAGAAACTAACACACCATTGTAAAGCAATTATACTCCAATAAAAACGTTAAAAAATAAAAAAAATAAATTAACCTCAATACATATTCATATTGTTAATCTCTCTTTTGTATTTTTAAAAATTTTTTATTGAACTATAGTCGATTTGCAGTGTTGTGTTAGTTTCAGGTGAACAGCAAAGTGATTCAAATATATATATATATATATATATATATATATATATATATATATATGTATATATATTCTTTTTTAGATTCTCTACTGTATTGTAATCTCTCATTTCTATCTGCTTGCTTTGCTTATGGGCAATTTCCACTTAAATATTGTTTCACATCAAGTTAGGCCTATGTTATGTAAACTCATTAATGCTGTCCTTGTATGGCCCTATTTCAGTTAAAAGTAGTTCTCTATTCCTGATATTCCAGGATTGAATTTGTTGTTGTTTTTGTTGTTGAAGTATAGAAAAATCATAAACTGAAAAGCAGGAAACCTACTTAAATTACTTAAATTGTTGTGCTGCTACCCAGGCAAATTGTTTAGGTTTTCTGAACCTCACTATTATTATCTACATAATGAAGAGTTGAAGTAGAAAACTGATACCATGGCTGCCAAGACTGCTATATTTTTTATTCTATAACTACTATTCCTTCATCATCCTCATTCAGTTCTCTCAGTTTTTTTTTTTTTCAGTTCTATTTATATCTATTCAAGTCTATTTCATTCTCATTGCAACTGTTCCCTGCCTATAGCCCTGACTGCCTGTGATCTCACTCCCTATTAAAATTGGAACTATTATTATCCCATCCTTGGACAATCACACTAGTTTCCACAATGGATCCCTGGGTTCTTTTCAACCTCTGTTTCAAGCACGTGTACCTTATGTCATTATTCTTGTCAGAAGGATTTCCTTGCTTATAGAATAAAATTAAAATCTGTAAATTGGATTCATATCCTTCTGAGAAGCATTGTTTCCTTTCACATTTTCCAAAATGCTTCTTATACAAATCTCTATACCAACCTCAAAGAGACCCAGATGCTTTTACTTTTTATGAAAATATTCTCAATTCCTTCTTTCTGCAGATTGAAGTCCTTCCCATTGGCTAAGGACCTGGTAATTTCTAAATCTCCAGGGAAGTCTCCACTGATGAGGAACCTTATCCAGGAAAACTATTTCAATCCTTTGTACCTTTATGGCAGTGATTCTCTCTTCTCCTAGCTTCACTTTGTTAATCTGAAGGAAATAATTGATGTCCAGTATTATCTCTGGACACATAATGCTGATGGTGGGTTTTCAGGGTTGACAGATGACGAAGCAAGTAGACAATATTTATTTTCTGTGACAACAACTCCCAACTACATACTGTTTTACAGATTATGAAAATATAGATATCACTTAAATGATACACATGGCCCGATGGTACGATGTTGTTAGATGAAGAAACTGAGCTTCAGAGAAGTTGTGTGGTTTGCCCACAGAGTCACAGATAGTAAAGCAGAGCCAACACTTGAACCCTGATCTCCTGACATGAACGTTTAGGGCTTTCATGGTAACCAGTCCATATATGTATCAAAGAACTTGCCATTTTGTACGAATAGAATCTTTGAGGCCAATAACTATGCCTTAATTCTTATATGATCAGACACAATAACAGTGTCTGAAAACATTTCCAGTTGTTCTCTGTTAGAATCTTTGTCTTGTTGCCCCTTCCTTCCTCTGCGGCCCAATGACTTTCCTTAAATACCCAGTACTGTAAAACTGAATCCAGGATGTCACTTGTCTTAAACCTCTCATTATCTCCTCTTTTCAAGTCACATCTCACCTGTGGATTTCCTTTTTGAGGAGGCCGATATTAGGTAGGTAAAATGGGAAAGAACTGAATTCCAATCACATTAAGTGTTAATTGTTGATTGGGTTTATTGTGTTTCACTTTCAGTTTAACTAGAAATAGTCCTGTAACTTGCAGGAAACAATTTCTTATAAAGCAATACTAGATAATTTAGTAAAGAGACAGGGGAGATGTTTTTGAGTGAGATTCCTTTAAATCACATTCATAATGATTACCTTTTTGGCCTCAATCTAAAGTCAGACATGGTTTCAATGTTAATTTTTTTCTTTTCTGTTTTCAAACAATCGTGTACATATTGTGCATGAAGATAAAACAATTGGGATTTTAAAAGTTTAAAGAAAGAGACAGGCTGATTATATTTTTAGATAGTTTAGTTCATTCTTGCACAATTTCACTTCAACAGCAGTAGTCGCTATCTCCACTAACCCTACATCTGCAGAAGGAGAGGGCTACTTTTCTACCTACTCAATTTGCATCCTATCAGAGCCTCATTCTTTCACTTTCTTTTGTGTCCTCTCTTAAAATACATAACAATTTGGGGATGGTTGCATGTGTATTTGCTGGTGAATAAGGTTTAGGAAGAGAGTGTCTACACTTTAAGTGATGCCAAATATTTACACACAAATTAAAATAATAAACAGTAAATTTTTTAATAGACAGTAAATTTTGAGAAAGAAGTCACAAAGCACTAGTAGAGGCAGAAACAAGTGGTTTGATGGAATTGAATAAAGCATTTAAGAAGGAAGGGAAAATGAGAGACCCTGGAAGAGAACATTTGCTTTAGCCTTGAGCTGGCAAAATTTCACCACTGATAATACAAGATGGTTCCATGAAATCAAGAGGGTGACCAAGAAAAGTCAAATAGTATGTTTTTTCTGTTCAATACATCATCTCTCATTCTTTATTTTCTCTCAAATAAATTTTCTGTGACAAAACACACATTCTAGGAAATAAAATGTTCAAGCTACAAAATGACCTCTCAATTACTTGCACATTCAGTCATTCTTACAAGTAAAACAAAATTGATCAATAATGTTTGCTGCAGTGTGCTCCATTAAGCAGCTTTTCTTCCTACCATATTTGCATAAAGCTTTCTATTCCCAGAAGGACAAAGATTGAAAGAATAACAGCAAATATATATCAAGGAGAAGGAGAGTATATGATATGTTATATCTCTTTATGCTAATCCTAAATTATCCCTTCCAAAGTGAATAAAATGAAATTCTGAGAATGTGTACTTCTTCTTCATATCTTTAATTTCTACTCTGAAAGTTGGCTTTCCTGGGATGCATTTGGAGGAGACAACAGTTACTGACTTGATATACCAAATGTTCACTTTGCTCTTGATTTCTCTGACCTTTGTATATTAATTTTGACTAGTCATTTTGACTGTTTCTTAATTTATATAATATAAAATTTCCACTTCTCTCTCTCTTTCCCCAATATCTTTTACTGCAATTTTAGCTATGGTTTTGCATACATATCAAAAAGTAACTTTAAACTTGGTAGGTGATCCAAAAATAAATTTTTTTCATCCTCTCCACTTTTCCCTTCCCTCTGCCATTCTGTTCACACACAATATATATTCTTTAATACAACTGTAAAAAGAAAACAATAATATCAAGGGATATTTTTTTGATTGACTTTATAACTCTAGTAAATGAGAAGGAATAGTATTATCTATCATATTTATTTTTGTTTCATTACTTTTCTGTTCTTTCTCTTTTTCATTCTTTTTTCCTCTCTCTCTTTTGTGACTATGAGCTTCTAAAGGTCACTAATCCCAGTACCAGGTATATAGTGTGTGCTCAAGAACTGATTGTTTGCTAGGAGTTTTTTAATTACAAATTCAATTTCATTACCATTGACTGGTCTGTTGATTGTTGAATCAGTGAATAAACTCTATATTGTAACACGCCATAGGCCTCTTTGCCATTGTTTTCTAACCTTTATTAACCTCTTCTTATCCCTTCTGAAATTTATAAGGTCTATGATAACATTATATTGAACATGATTTATACTTATTGGGCACTTAATAATGTGCTAGGTATTAAGGATATGGCAATTAACAAAACAATAATCTTTGCTATCTTGATACTTCTTTCCAGTGAGGAAAGAGAAAAAATAAGCACAATTAACAAGTAAACTACACAGTATGTAAATTGGATTAAATATAAAATAGAAAAACAGGGAAAATGGATAAGGAGTATTGAAGGGGGTTACAATCTAAAATGATCAGTGAAGTCTTCACTAAGAAAGTGCCATTTGCAAAATAGAAGAAAGTGAGGGGTGAGCTGTGCTGGTTATGGGGTACACGGCAAACCCAGTGGCCTGTAGCATGTGTCTGCTTGGCACATATAATCAATATGGTCAGAGTGAGTCCGCAAAGGGGAGTATAGTCGGAGAGCAGATCATGCCCTTAGGGTCTCTTCAGTGATAAAGCCTGTTTTAGTCAGCTAAGGCCACCATAACAAACTACCATAGACTGAGAGGCTAAACAACAGAGATTTCTTTTCTCACAATTCTGGAGGCTGGTGAGTCCAAGCAAGGTGCCGGCTGGTTCAGTTCCTGAGGAGCACTCTTTTCCTGCTTTGCCACCTTCTCTCTGTGTCCTCACTTGGCAGATAGAGCTCTCTGATATGTCTCCTTAGAAGGCCACCATTCCTATCAAAACAGGACCCTACTGTGATGATTTTATTTATCTTTAATTACCAACTTAGAGGCCCTATCTCCAAATACAGCCACATTGGTGGTTAGAGTTTCTACATATGAATGTTGGAGGAACACAATTCAACGATAGCAAAGCCCAAAGGAGGAGCACAAGCCCTGGGCCAGTGTTACTCTGGAATTCTCTGTGCACTGGGCAAATAGTCACTAAATGGCTCCTGCATCTCCAAAGGCTAGGCAGCTGGAGATCAATTTGTGTCTTGCCTCAGTGATTTGTCTGGAGCTGCTTGTACATGTGCACATTCACAACAGAATCTGCTATCCTGTGTTAATTATTAAAACACCTGTAGTGCCCTATTGAGCACATGTTGTGTTTCTTACATGTATATCTTGATTCTCTGTTGAAGTGTACAGTCCTTAAGAAGCATCTTTTATTATTTTCCTAACCACCACAGTTCCCAGGCCAGGGTTAAGTTCACAATAGAAAGTCAATAAAGGCCTTCAGTATAGGGATTCTTTATTTTTATTTTTTTATTAGGAAAGCTTTAATAGCCAGGATATAGTGAAAGATTCATAAAATACAATTAGAGCTCTAAATGTGTTTTTAATCTCATATATTCATATTCACATGTGAATCTGTGTGTATATATAACACAACAACAGCTATGAAAGAAGCAAACGTTTATGTATAATTTTGCTGCCTGAGATATTACAATGATCATTCCAAATTTGTCTTTTCCAAGGATAAGTTTGGATAAATAAAAATGCTCCATGAATATTCAGCTGTGCTTTTGGATCAAAATTTCTACAGTTCTGAAAAAATTCCAAGAGTATTTCTACGTTTAAGGTTCTATTACATCTTGAAAGTCTAGCTCACTGTAGGGAATAGAGTTTGATTTACTGATTATTTTAAGGCAGGTCTGTGAGGTGAGTCAAAGATATCAGCTGGAGAAATAGTTGTGTTATAGGCATATTTTATGCCTTTGGGCATTTCTACAGAGTTAAATCTTTTTACTTTTGAGATATGGGAGAATCATTCTTACCATTAATTTTCTAGCAATCAAGCAGTTATGGCATGAGTTGATAAATATATTTTATAATTCATAAAAAGCATATCATTTGTTAGATCCCTAAACCTAACAATTTTGGAGCTACTACACTGGATCCCAGAAGAAAATTATAATGAATGATAACCCAGTTAACACAGGTAAAATTGCTTGAGATCATTTGACTTGAGAAGAAGAAAAGATTTGGGTTCTACTCCTCTTAAAAACCAGGTGAGTGGCTTTGGGCAAGTCATTTCTGTTTCTTTGAGATGCTTTATCTGGAAAGAAAATAGAAAATGATATTTCCCTGATGATGATCTTAGGAAGATTCAATAAAATGACATAATGTGTAAAATAACATTTAGTAAACTGAGTAATACTATTCAAACTAAGATATTTTAAAAATCATCCAAAGTAAGAATCTCACCTTCAATGTAAAGTTCGCCCTCTTACTGCTGGGAAGGGAGACAATTCAAATCTATCATTTAAATACAGATCCAGAAAATGGAAGGTTGTACATACTGAAATAAAGGTTCAAGTGGCTCCTTATCACTTTCAAAATTGACTACTGAAAGTCATCACCCATTAAAAACTTCTATATAAACTTTCCTTTTTAAAATTTCTGAACTTGCCTTGTGCAGTAGGAATGGGATTGGACAGACATCTGGAATCACCCATTATCTTGGCTTTGATTTGGCATCTCCCAGGATGGCTCATATTAACATATTCCTGGATGGCAGGAGTCATCATATGCCTTCATAGTATAACTTGAGTATTTTGGAAGTCATTTCTGAGAACAGATTTTTTTTGACAATGAACATGCCAAAGGCTTGACATGAAAAGTACTATGCCTAATGTCTGTCATTCTCTCTCTGCCAGTTCATCTTTCCTGGGCTGGCCCTCTGCCACACTGGCACCTGAAATGCAGCAAACAATGTCATTGGATGCTGAAGGCGTAACCGTAAGTTGTGGTTATCTTCCAAGCAATTACCATATGGTGTGCAATTCAGCTATTCATCTCCTTGTTTGATGAGAGAATAATAACAGTAACAATAATGTCATTTAATAATGTATTTTATCTTTATGGTCTATTTCATTCCCATATTTCTGTGTGTTTGAATAAATTGATGTAGGGGGACCTAAGGCAACCATTAAAGTTTAGTCACCTCTCCAGTGTGGGAGGCTATTGTATATAAAACTATTCTAAAGCAGACTTAATGAAGAAACCAGGGAGATTAGCATATTCAAACAGGATTCGGGAGAAATTTAAGAAAAATAAATTACCAAGTGAAGCATGCCTTTTTACAAAGCCGACCCTCTGTCCCAGCTTCTTTTTGTCACCATCATTCCTGAGAAATATTTTGTAAAGTGTCTGTAGGACAAAATAGAAAAGAAAAGCTTTCTGGAGGTAAGATGCCCTCATAAATATGCATTGGGCTCTCTATCAGACCCCAGATTCAAGTTCTACTAATGTCAATTTTATGAAACTGGACCACAGTTTTCACAAAATTGCAAACAAGGAGATTATTATACCCAACTCATAGAAGACTGACTCAAGTCTGAAAGATCATTCAAAGTTTATTTAGCCAATAAATATTTAGTGAACACCAATGTGTTGAAGATATAATGGTTATATAGGTTCTGGTCCCCACAATGAAGGATTTTGCATCATCGTAATGGAGACTGAAAATCAAATCAAGAATTCTGATCCAGCACAAGAAAGGCTATGGTAGAGCATATAGCAAGTGTGGGCATCCATGAAGTCTTCCTAGATAAGATGATCACTGTGCTGTCTTTTATAAAGAAAATTAGAATTCATCATATAAAAGAAGAGAATAGATTTTTACACACAGAAAACAGCATGCACATAGTTATGGAGAATTAATCTCCACTATATATTCAAGAAACTAAAAAAAAAAAAAATAGATGGAATAAAATATATGATTTGTTTTTAAATATTTTATCTCTACTGATTTGTAAAAGAGCCTTGTCAATGGAAAGCATAGGCATTCTTCTTCCCTTTTTATGGAAGAGGACATGGTCGTTCAAGAGGTTAAGTTACCTGCCCAAGTTAAACTATAATGAAGAGGAGAACCTGGTCCTAGAATACTGGTCTTCAGATTTCCCATGTAGTATTGTGTGTATACATTACCTTCACAAGGAAGATGGGCTATGATAAAGGGATGCGGGATGATTAGTTTATAAAATGGGAATAGACTTTTAAGAAATCTCCAGAGAAAAATATGCACGCCCTCTCCCTATTGCAATCTACTGAGAAATTCTTCCTTGCCCCCATAGACACTGTTTATTTGTATTATCCTATTTATGGCATTAAAAATTAATTTCAGTGAAGCCCTTCATATATTTAAGCACTGATAAGTAACAGCATAGCCTTCTCTACCAAGTGACTGGAATTATACATTCAATACAATTTCACAAAGTACTATTGAATTACTTGTATCTACAAAACATTTTGGAGTTACTAGGAGAAGTGTATGAGAAAGTAACAAGTATGAGCATGTAACTATCCCTTCCTGTAGTAGCTGGTAATCTAATAAGAAATACTGGTTGACAAGGAGTTCGAAGTGAAGACAGAATAGGCACAAAGAGCATAAATATACTCTCAGGATTTGAAGAAAGATGATTCTAGATTAATTGTGAGGAAACATGAAAGATTTCTTAGAGGAGGGAGTGTTTATACTGGAATCTAAGGGATAGCCATAACTTTAATAGATGTCATGACATCAGAACAGTTGCAGAGAGAAGGCACAAATTGAGGAAAAACTAGGGATCAAGAAAACCTAGGTTATATTGCATAAATAGAGTAAGTGGGACTATATGGTGATAGAGCCACCTGGAAAGCTTAGATGTTATAGAAATATTTATATTCCAGATAATTATTAGGAATTGAAATCTATAGTTGTATTAGAACTTATTATTTTCCTTCAGAAGATGTGTGCATGCGTGTGTGTGTGTGTAGGTAAATATGTCATACACACACACAAAACATAGAAAGAGTTTTTGTCTGACTTCCATCATTTATAGATGTCTAAACTGATGCCAGAATAAGTAAAGCGGGTCATACAAATTTATACAGGTTGTGAGCAACGAAAATATTCTATAAACCAAGTGTGAATTATCCAGCCTCTGGATGGCATTGTGCTCAGGATAAAGTCCCCAACATAGCAAAGAAGCTCCTCCTTCTCAAACTCATCTGAATTTGCATTCCTGGTCTCATCTCACCTCAACACACTCACCCCTCTCCTCACATTTAAATCTCAGTGTAACAGCTCCCCAGGCCTCTTTTCAATACCTTCAAGCCCTTGAACATACCATACTGTTCCTTTCCCCAGGAAGTTCTTCTTTTGCATGGGTATTCACATATATCCACTCAGTTTTGTGAAGAAAAAAAGCCTTGATGTGAAGAAAGCTTTGACCCTAAGTATGCAGGATGGAATGGGGATGGGGTGGGCAAACCTTGAACTGGGTGATATCTAGATATTACCATGAGATTTATTAATTTATGTAGTTATAATTTATAACCTGCTTACTTCCAGAAAGGATTTGAGTCAGCTAGCTAAAAGTTAAAATACTGGCACAAATCCTATTTTGAAGTTCTTTGATGTGAAGATTACTGCACAAGTTGGCATACTGAGAGTTTTTCGTCTGATTTCTGCCTCATGTCTGATCCATTTCAGCAGTGCAATTGCTTGATGATTTTTTTAAAGCAAATTTAACTGAACAATTCACACTCTCAGCAATGCTTTGATTTTACTTTGGTTTGTGCTCAGGGCAAAGATTTTTGGCTTCAGTTTTCCCATCCACAATTGAGAATTCACTTTAAGTGAAATGCAAGGAGAAATCAATGTCCAGTGTCTTGGCTGAAAATTAAATGAAAACAAACATTCTGGATGCACTAAGCATCCGGGTTTCTGTAACTAAACTCAATCAAAAGACCAAATGTGAGGAACCTGGGGGAGTCTATTTTTCTCCATTAGGAAAAGCCCAGGGGCTAGTAATTAGAGATTTAAGATGCTCTTCCTCCCCAGTGCCAGCCCTAACACTTTGTGCATGAAGTGAGAGATCTTAAGTTGTCCTAAAAGTGGTTCTCTGTATATTGGACATTTAAAGTGTTTTAAAGCTCTCTCTTCACATTTCTCCTTCTCTCCTTACTCTTGAATTTGGGTTAAGGTTATTGAAGGACCCTCCTGATGTAATATATTTTTCCAGTGAAGGGACTTATAATGAAGAAAATTAAAAGCTGGATTAATTTTTGCACTAAATTCTGTAACAATCTAATTATATAACATAAAATTTACTTTTGTGGAGTCTTAAGAAAGAAGCATGGTTTTTAGGTGCATCTAAAAGCTGCAATAATAAGTAATCTGTAGCTATTTTATTTAAAAAGAAAAGTATCCAATGAGGAGAGCTTTAGAATGATCAACTCATAGTAACACCACACACCCACCTAAAAAAAGAAAAATAACCAATCACAGTTGAAAAATTAAAGAGCAATTTGGAATTTTTGAACATGTCAAAGGAAGTGGTGAGAATTCATTAGAAGATCTGAGAGAAAGAGATGAGAAACCTGGAGAACAGAGGCTAAAGACTGAAAGGAGCTATGAAAGAATCACTTGAATCTGAACTTGAGTTAAAATAACAAGTCCTGCTAGTAAGTCTTTTGTTCTTGATTTCAGGTTTTTTGCTACATAAAGTAATCTTCCAAGTTCCTGCCTAATTCCTGGTGCATTCATTCTGTCCTTCTCTGTCACAGGCATTGCGTCCGAATTAACTTCCAAACATCCAGGCCAAACTATCAAACATGTCTGCTGAATAGAATTTATGCTTCTAAACTTTTGTTCCTTCCACAGGTTTTCACAGCTTTTCCTCTCCTATCTTCTAAAGAGAATTCTGGAATAGAAAGTGCCAAATGATGAGAAAAGCTATGTTGGTTTGGATTAGAAAGAATAAGGAAAAGTCAATTTGGACTGGAGTTGAAGAAGAGAAGCAAGAGATTTAGAGGGAGTAGACTGTGAGAAAGTATAAGGAGAAAGGCTAAAATGGTCTCTGGGGCATGTGTCAAAGAATTTAGCTCCCTCTTCAATATGCCTTTGAGAGATGTCCATTGTATTTCAGTATTTTTTTGAAATTATATTTTGTGTTGTGTTTCTGCATCACCATATAGGTCTAAGAACACTGATCAGAAGAGACATAGTTCTTGACCTTATGGAAATTGAGATACAAATAAATGATAACAACCACCCCACAGCTATAATGACAACATGCCAATAAAGTTCTTGACACTTTTTATTCATTATCTCATTTAATATGTTCTGTAATTTTTTTCATTAATGTCTAGATATGTAATATCTTTTTTAATTTTTTTTGTCACACTGCATGGTATATGGGATCTCAGTTCCCCAACCAGGGATCAAACCCATGCCCCCTGCAATGGAAGTGCAGGGTCTTTACCACTGGACCACCAGGGTAGTTCCTAGATCTGTATTGTCTTTAAGGTTCTGTCAATCAGAGGGAAATGTCCATGGAGCAGGGTTAGGGAGTGTGAGTTCTCCTTATTCCTAACATACTTTGCTCTGTATCTTATTTATTGCCCAATATCTTCTTTATTGCTCAAAGATTTGAAAATGTCAAGACAGAACATCCTGATTCAAGTCTTGAATTCTCATCTTTACTCCCAAGCTTAAAACATTTACTTTAGTGCATAATATTAATTATCACTTAGATTTGTCCACTGCTTTTAAGTAAACCATCCATAGCTTTGGAAAAGGAGTAATGCATAAAAATATCAAAAGTTGTTCTTCCCTGTCACATAGTGTGGACTGTACAAATTCTATATTTGTCTGCCACATTAGTTATGGCCTGGTTTTTAACAATCATAATCTCAACCAGTTGCCATATGCTCCATAACACGTGCTAATTGATACCAATAACAGTGAACAGCACAGAGCACTTACTATTTGTCAAGCCTGCTTATGAGCATTTTAAATATATTAACTCATTAAATTCTCCCAATAACCCTATGAGGTAGGTTTATTACTAACTTTTTACAGGTGGGGAAATGAGGCAAAATGAGTCAAAATAACTTGCATATAGTAGCACAGCTAATGATAGAGGTAGAACTCAAACCCAGGCTTTATGGCTCTAGATTGTTTTTAATGATTGAATTCATTCCCTTATTAATGCATCAGTTGACCTTGGGATCATCCTCACTCTTATTCTAAGAGGACAGGCAGTCAGTCAGATTGATATGTGCTAATATGTTTAACAGAGATCCTGGTTATGGCCAGTCCCCATCTCCCAAACAACCATTTCTCCCCTCTTTATATTTTAATAATGGCCTCTTGGAGACAATTTATATTAGGTTCAGAGTTGATAAGAGCATCTTAATGTAATTTCTTCATTTGAATCCTTTTCATGATCAGCTAGTGAGGTGGGTACCAATACCCTTTTATGTCAGTGATGGAGCTTAAATATCAGAACTTTTACATAATACCTTTGGTCACAGAGTTGGTCTGTTCTATAGCCCAGAATCAGACTGCACTTTTTTAAAAGATTTTCTTTTAATGTGGACCATTTTTACAGTCTTTATTGAATTTGTTACAATATTGCTTCCGTTTTGTTTTGGTTTTTTGGCCATGAAGCATGTGGGATCCTATCTCTCCAACCAGGGATTGAACCCACACCCCTGAATTGGAAGGCAAAGTTTCAACTACTGGACTGCTAGGGAAGTCTCAGACTGTATTTTTTAATTCTTGAGCTCTGCTATGGTCTGAATATTTATGTCCCCCCAAATTCATATGTTGAAATCCTGACCCCCAAGGTGACAGAACTTGGAGGTGGCAGCCGGCAGGGGGATGAATGGGATTAGTGAACGTGATTAGTGCTCTTATAAAGGAGCCCTCAAAGAGCTCTCTTGCCCCTTCTGCCATGTGAAGGTAGAGCAAATAGACAGCTATCTATAAAGTGCGGTCTTGTCAGATATCAGACCTGCTGTCACCTTGATCTTGGACTCCAGAACTATAAGCAATAAATTTCTGCTGTTTACAAGCCACCCAGTCTGTAGTATTTTGTTAGAGCAGCCCAAATGGACTAAGACAGGCTCTTTCTTCCATCTTATATCCATAGTTTAATATCTGATAAATATACTAATTGAAAACCTAGCAGAAGATACAACTAATAATTAAATGTGAGGCAAATGTTGTTGGAAAAATGTAACTCTTTTTTCTTAGCTCAGCCTCAGATATTTAGCTATAAAGTTAAGATAGGTCTCAACATGACCATGAGTTTTTTCTTCACAAAGGAAGTTTGATACACTAATAAGTTAAAGTATGAATTATTTCAAGTTGATTGATTTAATCAAATTATAGTAATGTGATGGTAATGAGTTGATAGGACTAAGCAAAGAAAATTTTACTAAGAATACCACCAGCAAAATTTTCAGACCTAGCTGCCAAAATATAAGCAGAAGACAACTTCCATCAATGAAAAACAAGAAACAGAAAATTTTGATGCATACGTTTTCAGCTGACAAAACAAATTAGCAAATATTATATGATAGCATCTTCATCTGTGACCTTACCTCTTACAGAATCCAGAAGATTTTCAACTATGACCATAATCTTGATCTTAAAGAAAGTAATGTGGGACTTTTTCAATCTTTCATTATTGATTAATTTCTAAATAAATATTTTTATCTGTCTAATGATTTTGAGAAAGAAGTCATAATAAATTCTACCACAACTGCAATCCCCTCAACCCCTGTATTTTGGTTCCAGAAATAAATAAATAGAACTTGTTCCCTTCCTGTCAAGTCAAAATTGAAAAATTTAGCAGAACTTGAGATGTGGAAGATATGTTATACTTTATACTCAGATTTAACTGAAATAAGCATGAGATTGAATTAATTCTCCTTTTTTTTGAGGGTATATGTGTATGTATGCATGACCATAGAAATATTGATGTAATTAGATTTGTGATTTAGCATTTTCAAAGGATCTTATTTGATAGATACACATAAATACATAGAAAGATATTTTGCATAAGTGAAGGTAAAAGAAAATCACAGTAGCTGAGTCAAGCAAATCTACTTAAGTGACTATGATACAAGTTAAAATTAAATACATGATTTGCTTATAAGGAATTGGTCTGTGCAGCAACGGGGATCATAACTCATAAATTATTAATTATGGATTTATCTTAAAATCAGAATGATGGTTTTTTTTGAAAAAGGGAGGAATAAATGTAGAATACAAGTGATTATTAGAAGTAAACATAGATTACAACTGGTTACTTTAGAATGTTTCGTAGTTTGAGAAAGAAGTTTCAGTTATGGACCACAGAGACTGACTTTTGAGATTGAAGGACAGAATGGCTCAGAGATAGGGTGAAGTTAACAAAACTTTATTTAAAAAAAAGAGAAGACAGAAAAGTATAGAAAGTTAGGTTTGCATAATAGAAGTTACTGAATAATTTTCTTAAAAAAATAAGATATCTTATCAATGATACTCAGAGATACTAAGTAACCAACATATCTCCACTTCATCTTACATTGAATAAGCATGGCTTCAAAGGCAATATTACATTGAGAAATGAAGTTTGCTATAGGAAAATAACAGTGGTCAAGGCTGCTATTCGGGGTTTCAACAACAAAGGAGCCGGGAGATAATTACATAGGCAGATTTTCTCTACTCTGTCTCATGTTGAATAAAAGCTATACCCACCACAGTCCTTTGTGGCTATGTGGAACTTACATTTTAGTTTTATCATGAGTCTTTGCTCTTCTACCTCTCATACACTTAATTCTGGTTAGACTGGAGAATTTAGTATAGGGGTGTGTGTGCACACGTGCACACCCCCTGAAAGGGGTGGTGTGGGTGGAACTGATATGAGGGTTGGGTGGAGAGGTTTGACGTGGCAAGAAATAAAATAGAAAAGGAAGCAAGGGTAAAGAGGCTCTGTAGCCTGTAGTATAGAAAAAAGCAGAGCCTTCGAGGTCGCCTGTGAAATTACAAGCAGCCCTGAAGGACGAGAGAAGGAGGAACTTAACTTGGTGGAAAGGGCCAGGAGGAAAAGGCACCTTCCTCAGACCCCCTTCTTAGTGCAGAGGCACGACTGCAGCCAAGGACCTCACCAATTTTAGCAAAACAAAGTTCTGTTAGATTAGCCATTTTAATTGCATTGATCAGCAATTTCAGTATAACATCAGTTTATCTGACTTTTAACACCTACCTCTCTTAATCAACCAGTGTTTTAGGTGGAGTGGCTGGTCATGTACATTAAAATTGTTGAGCCAGCAGCAATTTTTCCAATGATTTGAAAGACGTTGTGCATATATCAAGTGGCAAATTAAAGAGTTGAGAATCTTGTTAAAGAGATGAGAGCATTTTTACATGACTCAGTTCATAAGAATGTATTAGAGTTTGCTTTTATAGTGAGTGAGATGAAGAATGCCCAGGTTTTCAGTCAACCATGTTAGATAAGGTTGTGTTTTCAGGGATATGATTTGCCTGACTGGAGAAGCAGAGTTACAGGATGAACTATCTAAAATGAAAAGAAAATTCAACTGAGCTCGCAGTCATTTGTAAATAATGATCAAAGTGAGGAACTTTTTTTGTTCAAACCAAGGAGAAGGACACCATGCTCAGAAGGGCCTCCTATTCCATTTAATGTTCTGCTGTTGCCATTTCAAAATTCTTAATATTTTTTGAACAAGGGACTCCACATTTTCACTTTACACTGGGCTCTACACGTTTTATAACCAGTTTTGCAGCTGTAAGAAGTGTAGGAAAGAAGATCTTGATATAGAAACCATGCTTAATTTCTTTCCTTTTTAAAAAACATTTTATTGATGTATAGTTGATTTACAAAGTTGTGTTTAGGTTCAGGTGTGCAGCAGCAATGTGATTCAGTTATGCATATATATATCTATATGATAGGGACAGAGTAAAGGGACAAAGTAAGTGAAAAAATAATTAACCCCACTAGGGATTGTAAGTAAAGGAAAAGTATGGGAGACCCCTGTAAGTTAATGATCACTCAAGAAAGCAGGTTTGCTTAACCACAAAACCAAGCAGTAAAAAAAACATGCAACAGAAACATGAGACATGCCCCCAAATAATAAAATAACGGTGGCATGAGACTCACATCCTGCCCAGTGAGCTCAGTAAGTTAATGACCCCTAGGACATGCTCTCTGCATACATAAAAAGCAATAATTTATGGAAAGGTGACATTTCAAAGTGAAAGACCCTCATTGTATTGAGACCTGAAATAATTTTTCCATAGTGCCATGACAGTCCTGGATTGACCATGTAGGGACAAGAAAACTCCCCTGCCCAAACTGTGGGAGAAGTTGATGATGGAAGCATGACATCTACTCAAGAATGAGGAAGAAGGTGGTCTTTTCCCCCTCCCCATTTTTCCTTTGATTATAAAACTAGCCAGCTAAGTTCATGGGGTGAGGCACCCTCTCACACACCCACTTGTCAGCCTCAACAAGTGTCCTATTCTAATAAATCACTTCTTCTCTATCACTTTCCCTCTTGCTGAATTCTTTCTGCTCTGAGACATAAAGGACTGGAGCTCCTTGGAGCCCCCCAAAATACCACTTAGAGTTTCTATATATATATAGAAAAAATATATATTCTTTTTTAGATTCTTTTCCATTATTGGTTATTACAAGATATTAAGTATAGTTCCCTGTGCTATACAGAAGGTCCTTGTTGGTTATCTATTTTATATATAGTAGTATGTATATTTTAATCCCAAACTCCTAATTTATCCCTCCCCTTCTCTTTCCCCTTTGGTAACCATAAGTTTGTTTTCTATGTCTGAAACCATGCTTAATTTCAAATTACAGTTTCTAAAATGATGGAACTGGCTTAGAAATTTATACCACTCCCTCCCAGACCTAAACACTTATTTTTACTTATAAAATTAAGGAATTTCCTGGGCTTATTTTTGAAATGATATTCTGGTCCATGTGTGGGGGAAACAAAACAGGAATTATGAATGTAAAATTTCATTAAGATCCTCCCCTTAAACTTTATACAGTAGCAATTCTTTGTTTGGCAGAATACCAGAGAGAAAGTTGCACAACCTGGACAGTTCACATTCACTTTCCTTGTACCAAGCAGGGAAACTGGTTATTTCATTTTCCAGGATATTGAATTGTTATAATTACATTGCATGTTATAATAATATTTAAAGAGCTCCCAGTGTTTGGCAGGTGTTTATCTTTTTTTTTTTTTTTTTTTCTTCAAGGGTTTGTGAATGTTGTTCTACCCAAGAATACTTTGTGTAGCAAGTTGTGAGAATGTTTGGGAGTCCTTGGGAAGGGTTGTTCCTTGACCTACTAAACACACAAATCATCATTCAATTAAAATAATAAATGGGATAATGTTCTCCATTTTCATGACTCTAAGAAAACCACTTTCATCATCAGTGTAGATTGTGTCCTATCAAAATTAAGAGACTAATTATTAACATTTTTCTCTGTGATTAAGGGCAAAAACTAGAAACCAATATTTTTGTTAAGTAGGGAATTTGGAATTGACCTTTTCTTTATCTGAAGATCAACACAACTTTTTTCTCATTCCCACATTAAAAAACAACAACTGTATTCTGTTGATTTTATTTCTGAAGCATCCCTAGATCTTTCTGTTCATTATTCCAGCTGCCATCATCTTGGTCCAAACCAGATCCATATCTCAACTAGGCTACTGGTTAACATGGGTGTCATTGTCCTTCAGTCTCCCTTCTCTCTAAGCTATTCTTCACATTGCAGCTGATGTGATCCTCTTAAGCCACAAATCTGATCAGGTGACTTCCCTACTAAAGTCAAACAACTAATGTCTTTTTTCTCTGCTTGTAATAAAATCCAAACTCCCCAGTTCAGTATCTAACACCTGTCTACTTCACGATCCTCATATTTTATCTTTGGTATTTTCACATTCTATTTTCTTGCTTTACTGAAACTCTTACAGTTTCCCAACTGTGCTATACATTGTTTCCTTATTCACAAAAGATACAAAGTTTTTTGTCAATTCTGCTTCCTTTTTCACCTCAGATCCACCCTCCAAATATGGTTGGCTGATACTTGCTCTTCAAGTATAACATTCATGGATACATTCAACTTATATTCATAAGCTTTTCAATCTCTAGAACTTTATAGACACTGTTTTACAGTGAGAAACAAGAAAGAAAAGCCTTTGTTGCATGGAGATTATATTCTAGTGCTTAAGAGATTAATATAACAGAGAAGTAATATAATAATATCTGGTAATGATTAGCGATATGACAAAAATTTAAATTAATCAAAATAGAAGGTGACATTTTAGATTGATGACTAAGATGAATTTTCTGAGATGTTTACATTTGAATGTACAAAATGTGCCAATTAAAATAACAAAAAAATGAGCATTCCTGGGATAGAAAACAACAAGAAAAGAGACAAAAACCGCAAGAATTCCTGCATGGTCAGAATGGAGTAAACACAGGCAAGAACGGTTAAGGAATGTAACTGAGAATCCGAATTTGTAGGAACTGGTAGGTCATAGAGAAGACTTTAAATTTTAGTCTTAAGTGTAATGGGGAACCACTGGTAGGATGAAAGTGGGATCATCACATGACGTTTTCAGGTTTTTGAAGCTGCCTCTGACTCCTCTGAGGAGAATATAGTGTAAAGAAAAGAGTGGCAGCAGGGAGGCCAACTAGAAATTAAGTATTCATTGAGATAGTCCAAGGCAGAGGTTCATGTGGCTTAGACAAAGAGTAAGGTAGTTAGATTTGCAAAAAACTTCACTGATAGAGTTGAAGCTTAAGAGAGCCAGTCATTATGAATGACTACAAGGTTTTTGCCTGATAAATGGTAAATGATTGTAACATCTACTGAGAAAGAGATAAAGGATGGGGAAGATTTGTGGGTGGTGGAGAAAGGTATTATATACTTCAGTTTAGAACATAAGAAGTTTCATATGTTGTTGCAGAGACTGGCTAGAAGCTTATCAAGCCCATTCCTTCTTCCTGGGAATATAGTACTAAAATATTAGTCAGCCTCCCTTGCACCTAGGTTGGGACCTAAAGTGTGGGAAGAAGTCACATAAGCCACTTCTGAGCTATTTATCTTGTTTCTATGTTTCTCTCTCTCTCTTCTGAACACCTGGAAGTGAAAGACTCAATATAGAAGAGGCAAATTATGGAAGGGGTCCTCATGAGGAGAGCTACTTGAGGGAGGAGAAGGGAATCCTGAATCTATGCTATATTGTATCAATCAGGGTTGATAACATGACAAAAAACACAGTGATATGAACAGGTAAATTTTGATATAAAGAATTATTAGCTTATAAAAGAGAATCAGAGGAACAAGAGTTTGGATAGGAAGAATTAAGAGAATTGTAAAGACTATAGAAATAACTATAGGGAGTAGTGTCTATCCCTAGGGATGAGATAAAACACAGAAGGAAGAACCTTCATCGTTGGACTAAGATCCAGAATTATTGGTGATTTCATGATTTTGGCTCACTGAATGTAAAAAGAATATATATGGTGCTGCTTTAGCAGAATGTAATGGAAATCTACTATCTGGACCTTTCTAGAAATATGGCCTCTAGGGTGTCAGGAAAGGTTGCTCACAACAAGTATCTCACTGAAGATATTCTGCTATTAAACATCCCAACAGAGTTGCTGGAGGAAGCTCCAAGCTGCTTGGTGTTGCTGATGACTATTCACATCAGTAACCGTATGGAGGAAAAGTCATCCACACATTAGGAGATGAGCACAGGAAAAGCCATGGGCACTGCAAGAACCTACTAAGAACTCATTGGAGTCCCAAAATTACTTCCTTCTAAAAGGAAGTAATTTCCTCTGATGTCTTCTGTGGAAAAAACTAAGCATCATACTGACAAGCAAAGGAAAAATAAAGGGCCCAGTTCAATTTTCATAGATAAAGATATTAAGGGTCACTTTGGAACTGAGAGAAAATAAATTGATAACAGAACATTACTCCATTTTCTTCTAGCTTGCTGGGTTTCTGACAAGAAGTTGGCTGTAAGTCTTGCCTTGTCCTCTGATTAAAATGTTCCTTTTTTTCCCTCTGATTGTCTTCCAAGATATTCTTTGTTTTTTGTTTTCAGCAATGAGTAAGATATGTCCAGGAGGATTTTTTGGAGGCTGGAGTGATATTTATCCTATCCTGCTTGGTGTTCTTTGAGTATCCAGGATTTGTTGTTTGGTGTCTGTTGTTAATTTTGAAAAATTCTCAGACATTATACCTTCAAATATTTTTAACCTATTTTCTCTCTTTTCATTCTGAGAATACAGTCACATATATATTAGAGTATTTGATATTGTCCACAACTCTTGGATGCTCTTTTTTCCCTTTTAAAATATTTTTCACCCTTTCTATCTCTTTACATTTCAGTTTTGGTAATTTCTATTGATCTATCTTCAAGTTCTTTGATTCTCTCCTCCATTGTGTTGAGTTTACTGATAATCCCATGGAAGGCATTTTTCATCTCTGACACTGTGTTTTTTTAGTTCTAGGACTTCCATCTGTCCCTTTCTTATAGTTTCTATCCCTTCCACTGAAACTAACCCTCTGATTTGCATGTTGTTCCATATTTCCATTAGAGCCTTTAACACGTTAGTCATAATTACTTTAAATTTCTTGTACAGTAGTTCCAACATCTTTGTCATACCTGAGTTCAGTTGTGATAATTGTTTTCTTTTTCTGAGTATCATTTTCTTGCACTTTCTATGCCTTGTTGTTTTTTGTTGAAATTTAGACATGTTATATAAATCAGTAGAGACTGAGAAAACAAGGTTTTAAGCCTGGAAATAAGCATAAGTTCTGCTAGTCTTCTGATGGAGGCTTTGAATTAGTTTAGATAAGAATTGGGCTGGGTTTAAAATTTGTTGTTTCTGTTGTTGTTGTAGTTCACCTTTGTGAACTGTCACAGGCTTCAGTTAATGTAGGTGTTGGTTTGTCAGGATAATGTCTATTCAGTTTTGAATTTTAAGTCTTCCTTTTGTGCTGTGCCTTGGAGTGGGTCTCTTTGTTCATTCTTTTACCTCTCCTGTGTTTTTTTCCAGCAGTATTTGTTGTCTTGAAGACCATTAACTTGATGGTAGAGGCTATGAGGGAGTGTGCTCTTTGTCATTTTGATTAAATCTTTAGGAAGCATTGTGTTCCTTGATCTTGGGGATACAGGCTTCTCAACTCTCCTGCCCTTCCCTCATTTGTAGCTGTGGGTCCAGCCTACAATCTTGTCCTTTTGTTTTTCCCCTCCTGTTCTTTTCTCCCAGATACAGTGATTTTTCCTCAAGGCTTTATGATATCAGCACTTGTTGTCTTTTCCCTCACAGTGTAAGATTTTGTTCTACAGTAGAGATAGGGGAAAAGAGTCTAGGCAGAATTTCCTACTGTTCCTGCATGGCTGCTATTTCATTTTCTAACTCTGTACCACAATAGGTACTTTTTAACTTTCTATCTGGTGGTGTTTGTGAATAAAGAGCTTATGACCTCCCAAATTTTGCTGCTCTCAGGTTTTCATGCTGTCCTGTCAACTCACGCTTGGCCTTAAAATCAAATTATCATATCTTAAAGCTTAAATATTTAGCAGTCTCTATTGCTTCTTCCCAGTATAAGAACATGCTTGCATCATTTCTGTCCCTACAGGTACCAACTCTTTTTAGATTTTTGGGACAGTTGTTTGCTCTCCAAATTTGGTACTCTAATTGGTTCAAATAAATGCATGAATTTGAAGTTAGTCTGGCTCTTTTCCCCTGCAAGTGTTAGAGTGAATCTTCTTCCATTTCTGCAACCTGGGTCAGAAGCCCAAAATTCCACATGTCAGGTTTTTTAAATTAACATTAAATGTATACCTAAGATGGGTAGCTCTCTAAACATTAAGAAAATATAATGTGCTAAGCAAAACAAATAGTATGACAGAAATTATATAATTTTTAAAACACACTGAGCAATACAAGATAATGTTTATGTATATAGTCATATACTAAAAGTGTAAAAAAAGACTGAAAGAGTCCACAACAAATTTATGGTAGTGATTACTCTTAAGGAGATGGTAATAAAATAAATTTCAACTTTATCTGCAATATTCTATTTCTTTTATTTAAGAAAAATAACTTTAATGTCCAACTACCACATGAAATGAAGTATCCCTAAGGCCAAAAGCATCATCTATTCCTTATGATGTTCCACTATGAGCTTAATTAGTGGCTCAGCTACAGAAGCCATTCTGCAAGCAGTCGATAGACAGTTGTCTTTAATACATAGTGTTGAAGGTATTCCAACTTTATCAGCATAGACCATACACCATAGACCATACAAGAATTTCATATATTTTAATTTTATGCTCAAGCTCAGCATTATCCCAATAAACCTCACATTTTTCTTCAGACTCTGAAAAGGGCAGTAAGGGAACATTTTTTTCTTAAGTGCATGTCATAAGTATACAGGAATTATGTTAAAAATATATAGTTTTAAATATATATATATATATTTCTATTTTCCTGACAAGATAAAAGAGACTCAGAGAAGTTAAATAACTCACCTAAGATATGTTTAATAAGATAATAATAATAACGACAACAAGAACAACAACACACATCAGAATCAATTGGAAGACTTGTTAAAATACAGATTGCTGGGCCACATCCCCAAAGCTAGTCTGGGGACCACACTTTCACAAGTACTGTTTTAGGATAGCTTGATTCTCTCACTTATCTCACCTATGATATGTGAAATATGGACTCCTTACATAGTGAGATATTGTGATTTATAATTAAAAAATATATATTTTGTCTTTGTCCCTGTTTCTGGCACTGAGCTCCTAAAGCTCTTGGAATTTCCTAATTGGTTAGAAAGTAACAAAGGTGTCTTTTGTTATGCTAATGAAGCAACTTTTGAACTACACCTAAGGATGGGTTCTGGTTGCCAGGAGACTCAACCACATGATTAGAGGGTTGGAACTTTTGGTCCCAACCTCTGACCTCCAAGGAGGGGAGAAGGTCTGGAGGCTGATTAATTGCCAGTGGCCAGCGATTTAGTCAATCGTGCCTATGTAATGAAATATCCATAAAAATCCAAAAGGATAGAGTTCAAAGAGTTTCTGGGTTGGTGAACACCTGCATACTTGGGGAGATTGGCAGTTTAGAGAGGGCATGAAAACTCTGTGGCTTTTCCCAATACCTTGCTCTATGTATTTTTTTCATCTGGCTATTCCCAAGTTATATTATTTTATAATAAACCAGTAATCTAGTAAATAAAATGTTTCTCTTAATTCTGTGACTTACTCTAGCAAATTAATCAAAACCAAGGTGGGGGGCTTTGGAACCTCCAAGGAGAAGGACAGACACACAGATGGTAACCTGGGCTTTCAACCAGTGTCTGAAATTGGGGGAAGCAGTCTTACAGGACTGAGTCCTTAACCTGTGGGATCTGATGCTATCTCTAGGTAGATAGTGTCAGAATTAAGTAGACTTGTAAGACACTGCTGGTATCTGGAGAATTACTGGCGTGGGGAAAACCTTCTTCCCCAACAGTAGAACTGGGTCTCAGAATCACCTTTTAAATAGGTACCAAGACAGAACAACAATGTCAATCAATGTATTAAAACATTTTTGATATTTTATCTAAGAGATAAATAGAAGTTTTTCCCACAGGCACCTAAATGTCTTGTACATTTTCTAGGGTGCATTTTTTCCACTTTGAAGCCCACATGATACACATCTGCAGACCCTAGACCTCCAGAGAGTGCTCCACATGAAAGTTCCCTCCTTTCTTACAGCTACAGCTTTCCTATCAGCTCCCTGCATTTCCTCTCTTTGTAACTACTTTAACTCCCTGAAAATGCTTCCTTCTCTTTCTAGTCATTTGAGGATGCTTCCTCAGAATTAATTAGCTTTCCAGGCTCCTGTGGGTCTTATAAACTCCATGTTATTTGTTGCCAGGAAAAATGGGTGGGCTGAGTTTGGTCACTAGTTGAGTCAGGTAAAATGCCAGAGAGGCCCTCCATACAAGGTCACTGTTAAAAGTCAGATACATTTCAGAGATATAGGATTAATATCCTGGTTAAAACTCATACAGTGCCTTTGTAAGATATTATTATTCCTACTCTAAACTTTGACTTCACATTAATTAATTAATTAATTCACCTCTCAATGTGGGTTCTACTGCAGAACTCTCTTGCATTAATGTGATGAAAAAGCACCATGCCCAATAGCTACTCATTGCTAAGAGTCTGCATTCTTGCTGAGGAGAAAAAGTTTACAAATATTAAACCATTACACAACCATAGGAGGCAAAATTAGAAATATGTTGGAAAGAATGTGTTATTCAGTAAGTAGTAAAAATATCACATTTTAGTCCACAGAAAGTTCAAGACATCAGAAGAGGGATACATGTGGGTAAGCAAAGCTCTTAAGAGGGTCTTCAAAAGCTGAAATGTAGCACTAGAAGTTGTCCTCAGGATATCCTCAAAGGAAAGATATAAGACCTTTCTCCATCATTATAACTCTCACTCTTTTTCAGTGGTATATAGTTAAAGACATTAGAGAATGGCTGATGATTATGAAAAAGTAAAAATTTAAGTAGGAAAGTTAAATAATAACTATTTTCTTTACTCATTGTATTTTTATCTAGGAATATTGGAATGATATGATTATATTATAGAGTAAACCAAATTATTAAAAGTTCATAAAATAATCATTAGTTTTATCTAAATAAGTTAGGCCAGTTTTGTCATTGATTTATACTGAAGATTCATTGCAGTGGTGGAAAGGGCAGTGCATAGTTACAGCTATAATAAATTAAACAAATTAGTTTATTTTAAAGTACTTTGAATGTTTTTACAACAAATCATTAATTAAGTAACTGTGAAAACAACTCTGCTTTTCTGTGTATGATGAAGCAGATACCAAGTACTTTAGGTTTTGAGAAAATGGACCAACTCAACCAAGGAAAGCCAAAATAACCTGAATTCCTTAAACTTTTAGAAAAAATAACAAAAATGAGGTGAAGGGAAACATTATCAGTGAAGGCTTTGCCTCTGTTTCTCCTCTTATCTTCTCTTACCCAGGAATGCATGGGCCACAACAGGATTTAGATGTCCAGTTTTATACTCTTTTAATTATCTTGTTTCAGAACTTAATCTTTATTACTGTGCCCCTCAAAAATAATAACAATAAATAAAAACAACAAAAATAAGGGGAAAAAAAGGAAAGCCCTGCCAAAATCCATTTTCTTCTCTTTGTTGAACTCCTGGTGGGACATTTGTATTCATGTCATCCTTGGTTCCTCTCAACTCTCTTCCTTGCAGGAGTGCCTGTTTTGTCCCTGTGCAGAAAAGATAGCACATTAAGTGCTAAAATGGGAGATGCCTCACATCTCAGATGATTATTGTGTCAGTATTACTAGGAAACATAGTCAGTAAGAATCAAACCCCAATGATTTCACCTCTTCCTCACAAGCCCGCCTTGCCTCCTGCCTGAAAGAATTCACTCCAGCAGCTCCCTCTAGTACTCGAATCACATGGGTCAGTGCTGAGAGTGACAAGTCTGTGTGTTGTCCTGTTATAAGGGGTGAGCTCTTATCCACAGTCAAGAGCATTAATATGTCTCAAGGGTTTTATATTTCTGGAGAGCAAAGAATAAAATGTAACTAGAGAATCATTTTTCAGTGAGCTTGAAACCCACACTACACTCTATTTCCTCTATGGAGTAAATACACAATTAAGTGGAAGACAAAGAAATAAAAACAACAAGGAAAATTTATTGTTCCTTAAATGTGGGAAATTGACAACAAAAAACACAGTGTGTTCAGCCAATTCAATTAATTGTCTATAATGTAATGGGAAGATTCCTAACTGGCCATAATAAAATAAATCTGCCTTCTCTAGTGACCAAATAAATTAAAGGGAAGGAGAGTCCACAATCAAGTTAAGGTTATTATTGTTGAATGGTATAGATAAAAGATAATTTAAGGCCAATTAACTATACCATCGTCATCCTTGTCTCAATTAATCAGGTAAGAGTGATGAGATATCACCTTGATTTGCATGATAATTATGTTGGTAGAACACATGATATGGATAACAGCTTTCATGACCTCCAATAAAATTGTTACTTGAATCTGCCACATCAGTAATTAAAATGTTTTTCTATCAACAACCAAGTCAGAGCTTTTTCTTCCAAATAAGATAGATGGACAAATATCATATGATATGCTTATATGTGGAATCTAAATATATATATATATATATATATATATATATATATATATATTACAAATGAATTTATTTACAAAACAGAAATAGAGCCAGATGTAGAAAACAAACTTATGGTTACCAAAGAGGAAAGAGGGGTAAGGGATAAATTAGGAGTTTGGGATTAACATATACACACTTCTATATATAAAATAGATAACCAACAAGGTTCTACTGTATAGCACAGGGAACAATACTAAATATTTTGCAATAACCTACAAGGGAACAGAGTCTGAAAAAGAATATATATATGTAAAATGGATTTATATTATTTTTATTTACTCATATATTTATTCATTTTATAACCTGAATCACTTTGCTGTACACCTGAAAATAACACAACATTGTAAATCAACTATACATCGATTAAAAAAAAAAAAAAAGATGGAGTAATAGGGACTGGATTTAAATTTCCACATGAAATAACAGAAAATGAAAGAAGAAGAAGAAAAAAAGAAACCACAGTTTCCAAGATATTAGACATCAAGTAATGAAGGACAGTGATATCTGAGAGATGAGGGCAGGAAAGGAAGTTGAACCCTATGACTACTCCAGTTTACTGCCTGGCAAATATTTCTAGGCTGTAGTGCAGGCAGGAGAAACCCAGGCAATGGCTAGCTGTCTCTCAGAGCTTAGGAGACAGAACTGGGAATTTAGAGAGACCAGTATGTCCAGGGTATAAAGAGCATATTACCAGAGAAGATAAAGTGGCACAGAGAGACAACTCTGGACATATGAACGGGATTCACCTTGAGTAATAAACAGAGTACTGGTCAGAGCATGTGTGTGAAGAAATTACACAAGGCCAGAAAAAGAGACCAATAAGATAAAAGGAAACAATAATCAAAGCACAGACATGGCTGGTCATAGTGTCTGTTCTCTGTAGCCAGAGTGGTAAACCTCATAATTCATGGGACCACTTTGACCACTAAGAAGTTATTGCCATAAAAGTGGGGGGAAATTTAACCTAGACCAAATGTTGCTTTAGTACTACCCAACAAAGCACTTAAAAAGCATGATCAAAAATGATCAAATAACTTCATCCAGTACACACAAAAATAATATCTATAAAAATACAAAAATATCCAGCACCCAACAGGGTAAAATTCACAAATTTTTACATTGAATAAAAAAGTACTGGGCATGAAAACTTGGAAATAAATTCCATAAAGGAGGGAAAACATGATCCATCAAAACTGAGCCATAAATTAAACAGATGACAAAACTGATAGAAAATGGCATTAAAATGGTTATTATAACTATATTCTATATGCTCAAGAAGATAAAGACAGAACATATTAAGGAGAGACATGGAAAATATAAAAAGACACAAATCAAACACTAAGACATGAAAATTATTATGTCTGAGATCAAAAATACAATATATAGGATTACTCAGTAGATTAGATAAGCAGAAAAAAGTGGTGTACTTGAAGACATAACAATAGAAACTATACAAAATAACAAGAAATATAGAGAACAAATTAGTGGTCACCAGTGGGGAGAAGAAAGTGGGGAGGAACAATATAAGGGTAGGAGATTAAGAGCTGCAAAGTACTGTGTATAAAATAAGCTACAAAGATATATCATACAACACAGAAAATATAGCCAATATTTAATAATAACCATAAATGGAGTATAATCTATAAAAATTTTGAATCACTATATTGTACACTTGAAACAAATATAATGTTTTAAATCAACTACACCTCAATAAAAAAGGAAAAGAAAAAGAGCTGAAAAACAAACCAGCAAACTAAAAAGTGTAAAAGTAGCCAGAAAATCAAAAATATAGACAATTTGAACAACATTATTAATCAACTTGACCTAATTGACATTTACAGAACATTTCATTCCAAAACAACAGAAGTCTCAAGTGCATAGGCAACGTTTACAAAATGAGTTCATATTCTTTGCCATAAAACAACTTTGAATCAATTTAAAAGGAATCAAGTCATACAAAATGTATTCTTGGACCACAATGACATTAAGTGAGATATGAATAAAAGAAAGAAAATGAGGAAATGTAAAATATTTGTAAACTAAATAACACATTTATAAACAAGCTAAGATTAAAAACTTAAATAAAAAAGAAAATCAGAATTTAGTTAATTCTAGTTAGAATTTACTCAAAATTAGTATTTTGAACTGATGAGTAGCAGAAACTCAATATATCAAAATTTGTGGTATACAACTAAGGAAGTACTTAGAGGGAAATTTATAGCAATAAATGACTATTTTAGAGAAGAAGAAACTCTCAAATCACTAACTTCAACTTCCACCTTAGGAATTTAGGAAAAGAAAGAAAGTAAATAAAGCACCAAAAATCAGAAAACAAGAAAAATCCTTAACAAAGTCTAGACAACATATTCATAGGTTCCAAGGATTAGGATGTGGACATCTTTAGGAGTCATTTTTCAGCTATGAATAATTACTTTCATATACTAGAAGGACTTATTTAAATCTGTCTCATCAGTGATACAATATGGTAAAGGTCAATTAAACGGTGCTTTCAGTGTTCTAAATGAACCACTCCATGAACCAAGAATTTTATACTCAACCAAAATATAAACAAATTATAAGATTTAAAAAACTATTGTCAGACATGTAAGAAGTGAAATTTTTTTCATGGATTGCTTAAAAATTTGTAGTATTTCCAGGAAAAAAAAGTTTAAAAATCCAAGAAAGAAAGTGACATAGAAATCACAAAAATACATACTACACTGAAAGTACAATATGAAGAAATCCTGTGACTGAGAATATTCCTAAAATATAATTGGAACACACTAGAACAGA
The DNA here is from genome assembly GCF_965194805.1 of Balaenoptera borealis. Taxonomy (NCBI): domain Eukaryota; kingdom Metazoa; phylum Chordata; class Mammalia; order Artiodactyla; family Balaenopteridae; genus Balaenoptera; species Balaenoptera borealis. The sequence goes on from NC_138875.1 coordinate 35,194,351, forward strand.
AAGTCAGGTCTCTGGAAAGGATGGCTTTAGGAAAGAAGTACCCAATGCATAGTGAAAATGGTTGGAGGATGGACCAACTCAGGGATCTAATAGAGGAGATTGACCCTAATATTTTAGGATGAGAGTGTTGAAACTAATGTTCCAAATATAAATGTAATCAATAAACTTGGGCTATATCTTCACAAACAAGTGAGAGGACTTCTATGCATCTCAAATACTCATGTATTAATTACCAAAGAGTCAAGAAAGCAGGCTATAAAGGAAGCCTCAATAGTTCAAAATGTTAATATCACAATTATTATGTATTTTAATCACAATCCAATAAAATCAAAAAATAAAAACACAGCTAAGTAGATCCCATATGTTGGGGCAGCTAAATAGCATATAATTAAATAATTCTTGTATTTAAAAGAAATTATAAAAGAATTAAGAAATACATAGAAGTAATTGGTAATAAAACACAACCTGTCAAGATCTGTAGAATGCAGAAGAAGATTTACTTAGATGGAAAAGCATAAGTAACAAGAAAAAGTAAAAACAAAAAACAAAAAAAAAGTAGGCACTCAAATATTTGAAGGAGAACAATAATGCTAATCCACAAAAAGAAAACAGAAGAAAGAAAATAACAAAGAATTAAAGGAATAAATCAACAAAATAAAGAATAAAAGTGATAAGAAAGTTAATAAAATTCTGGTCTTTTGAAAAGTTTAGCAAAATAGGAAGAACTCTCATAAGACTGAGAAAGAAGGCAGACAATGCAAATTAAACAAAATACTAAAATGAAATGCAAAATAAAGAGGACAATTATAAAAATTTTAGGCTTTACATTTGGAACCCTAAAAAGAAATGGATAAATTCCTAAAAAATATATAAAATACTCATCTTGATGAAAGAAAAATTAGTGAAAAGTAATAAAGAAATTAAAATCTTAGTCAAAATGTTGCCTTTCCTCTGAATTCAGGCACAACTGACTGCTACCATATTTTAAGTAACAGATAATTTCATATGTTTATTATTTACATGATAGATATATAGATAGATAGATAGATTTACTTATATTTCTTCCCCCTAGAAATACAGTAAAAATTGTGCAGCTCATTTGTGAGGCTAATATAATTTTTATCCTACAGTAAGTAGATAAAGTCAATGAAACCAAATAGAAATACAGGCTTATTTACCTATGAAGATAATGGAAATTATACTAAATAAAAGAAACCAACAGTATATTAAAACTGTATTTCACAATCATGCTTGGTTTATACAAAGAATATAAGGATAATCCAATAAAGAAAATCTATCAGTATAATCTGCCTTAAGAGTAGAATAAAATATTGAAAAGTCATATGATTATTTCAACAACTGTAGAATAATCTTTTGATGAAATTCAGCATCTCTCAGTAGTAACAAGTATTCTCAGGACCCAGATCTTGATTTTGAAATGTCATCTTACAATTAAAGGAACAGAAACCCTTGGAGAAAATGCTGATTGTAAAGGTTAGGCAGAGAAAATAGAAGATGAACTAGGAACAGTTTCTAGGACCAGAAAATAAAGAAGTAATAAAAATAAATAAATAAAAGAATAAGGCATGTCAAAAGGACCAAGGAACCAACCTGAAAGAGTTCCCAAAGGCCAAAGCTCAGTCTGAAGCAAAAACAAACACAAAAAATATTGTGTACATAACACAAAGCATAAAATAAATATACATGAAGCAAATAATTAAATGATTGAATAAACAAATGAAGGAGGAGAAGAGACAAATTTTTCTTAAAAAAGAATTCCAAATTATATATGTAGACACAACCCCCTCCAGGTGGTGAAGCTTAATCATTCCCTCACCTCCCCGACCCCCTTGAGTGTAGGATGGGATTAGTGTTTTCCTTACATAGAATAGAGTATAAACAAGAGTGAGGGGGAAGGGAGGATGTTACTTTACAGTGGAAAAAACCTGGCAACAGAACCTTAACTGAGTGATCCAAGTTAGCATCACCAGTGAGAGCATGTGGTTATTATATACCCTGGATATATGTTAACCTAGCCACTCATGAGAAAATAAATCAGACAAACCCTAATTAGGAAAAATTCTACAAAATATCTGACCAATACTCCTCAAAACCAACAAGATCATGAAAAACAAATCATGACTGACAAACTATCACCAACCAAAGGAGATCAAGTAGACAAGGCAACTAAATACAACGTAGCATCCTGCATTGGGTCCTGGAACAGGAAAAAGATGTCAATGGAAAACTGTTGATATTTGAATAAAAGTTGAAGTCTAGACAATAGTTATGCAATATTGGTCTTTAATTTTGACAAATGTTCCATGATAATTAAGATCTTAAAATTAGAGAATATTTGGAAATTCTCTGTACTATCTTTGCAACTTTTATATAAACATAAAATTGTTCCAAATAAAGATTTTATTTAAAAATAAAACATTTTATTGGCATGTAGTTGTTCATAGTAGTCTCTTACGATCCTTTGTATTTCTGTGGTGTTGGTTGTAACTTCTTTTTCATTTCCAATATTACTGATTTGGGCCCCCTCATTTTTTTTCTTGGTGAGTTGCTATTGCTTTCTTAGTCTCTATTTCATTTATTGCTTTATTGCTCTATTTCATTTATTTACTGCTCTGATCTTTATTTCTTTCCTTCTACTAACTTTGGGGTTTTTTTTTTTGTTCTTCTTTCTCTAATTCCTTTAGGTGTAAGGTTAGGTTGCCTATTTGAGATTTTTCTTGTTACCTGAGGTAAGCTTGTATCACTATAAACTTCCCTCTTAGAACTGCTTTTGCTCTGTCCCATAAGTTTTGGATCATTGTGTTTTCATTTTCATTTGTATTGAGGTATTTTTTAATTTCCCTTTTGATTTATTCAGTGATCCATTGGCCATTCAGTACCATATGGCTTAGCCTCCACTTGCTTGTGATTTTTGCAGTTTAAATTTTTTTTTTTATGTGGACCATTTTTAAAGTCTTTATTGAATTTTTTTACAATATTGCTTCTGTTTTATGTTTTGGTTTTTTGGCCATGAGGCATGTGTTATCTTAGCTCCCTGACCAGGGATCAAACCTGCACCCCCTGTATTGGAAGGTGAAGTCTTAACCACTGGACTACCAGGGAAGTCCACATTTTTGCAGTTTTTTTTTTTTTCTTGCAGTTGATTTCTAGTCCCATAGCATTATGGTTGGAAAAGATGCTTGATATGATTATAATATTCTTATATTAACCAAGGCTTGTTTTGTGGCCTAGCATGTGATCTATCCTAGAGAATGTTCCATGTGCATTTCAGAAGAATGTGTGTTGCCAATAAAATAGACAACATAGAAGAACTGGTGAAATTCTTGGAAAGGTACACTCTCCCAAGCCTGAACCAGAAGAAACAGAAAATATGATCAGACCAATTATCTGTAATGGAACTGAATCAGTAATTTAAAAACTCCCATCAAACAAAAGTGCAGAACCAGACAGCTTCACAGGTGAATTCTATCAAACACCTAGAGAAGAGTTAACATCTAACCTTTTCAAACTAATCATAAAAATTGCAGAGGAAGATACACTCCAAACTCATTCTATGAGACCATCATCACCCGATAACAAAACCAGACAAAGATATCACCAAAAAAAAGAAAATTATAGGCCAATATCACTGATGAACATAGATGCAAAATTTTTCAGCAAAATCCAACAATACATTAAAAGGATCATACATCATAATCAAGTAAGAATTATCCCAGGGATGCAAGCATTTTTCAAAATCCATGAATCAGTCCATGTGATACACCACATTAACAAATCGAAAAATAAAAACCATATGATCATCTCAATAGATGCAGAAAAGTTTTTGTTGAAGTTCAACATCCATTTATGATAAAAATTCTACAGAAAGTTGGCATAGAGGGAATATACCTCCATATAATAAAGGCTATATTTGAAAAAACACACAGGCAATATCATACTCAATGGTGAAAATCATTTCTTCTAAGATCAGAAACAGACAAAGATGTCCATTCTTGCCAATCTTATTTAATGTTGTTTTGGAAGTCTTAGCCACAAAACTCAGATAAGAAAAAAAAAAAAGAAATAAAAAGAATCCAAGTTGGAAAGGAAGGAGTAAAACTGTGATTATTTGCAGATGACATGATACTATATGTAGAAAATCCTAAAGATGTCACCCCAAAATCACTAGAGCTCAAAAATGAATTCAGTAAATTTTCTGGAAACAAAATTAATATACAGAAACCCATTACATTTCTATACACTAATAATAAACTAGCAGGAAGAGAAATTAAGGAAACAATCCCATTTACCATCACATCAAAAAGAATAAAATACCTAGGAATCAACCTACCTAAGGAGGCAAAAGACTTGTACTCAGAAAACTAGAAGACATTGATGAAAAGAAATTGAAGATGACACAAACACATGGAAAGATGTTCTGTGTTCTTGGATTGGATGAATTAATATTATTAAAATGACAATCCTACCCAAGGCAATCTACAGATTCAATGCAATCCTTATCAAATTAATAATGACATTTTCACAGAACTAGGACAAATAATTTAAAAATTTGTATGGAAACACAAAAGACCCCAATCAGCCAAAACATCTTTGAGAAAGAAGAACAGAGCTGGAGGAATCACGCTCCTTGACTTCAGACTATATTATAAAGCCAGAGTAATCAAAATAATAAGGTGTTGGCACAGAAACAGACACATAGATCAATGGAACAGGATAGAGAGACCAGAAATAAACACATAAACTTATGGTCAATTAAGTTATGACAAAGGAGGCATGGATATTTAATCAAGAAAGGACATTCTCTTCAATTAGTGGTGCTGGGAAAACTGGACAGCTACATGTAAAAGAATTAAATTAGAATATACTCTAACACCATACACACAAAGAAAAACTCAAGATAGAGTAAAGAACTAAATGTAAGACTGGATACTATAAAACTCTTAGAGAAAAACATAGGCAGAACACTCTTTGACATAAATCTCAACAATATCTTTTTGTATGCACCTCCTAGAGTAATGAAAATAAAAACAACAATAAACAAATGTGATCTAATTAAATTTAAAAGCTTCTGCATAGCAAAGGATACCATTGACAAAATGAAAAGATGGCCTACTAAATCGGAGAAGATATTTGCAATGATATGACCAATAACAGGTTAACATCCAACACATATAAACAGCTTATACAACTCTACATCAAAAAACAAATAACCTGATTAAAAAATGGGAATAAGATTTGAATAGACATTTTTCCAAAGAGGAAATGCAGGTGGCCAATAGGCACATGGAAAGATGCTCAAAATAGCTAATCATCAGAGCAATGCTAATCAACACCATAATGAGGTATCACCTCACACCTGTCAGAATGACTATCTTCAAAAAGAAGACAAATAACAAATGTTGGCAAGGATTTGGAGAAAAGGGAACCCTCCTACACTGTTAGTGGGAATGTAGATTGGTGCAGTCACTATAGAAAACAGTGTGGAGATTTCTCAAAAAACTAAAAATAGAACTAGCATATAACCCAGCAATTTCACTCCTGGATATATATCTGAAAGAAGCAAAAACACTAATTTGAAAAGATACATATACTACAATTCATAGCAGCATTATTTTCAATTACCATGGTATGGAAGCAACCTGTTTTCATCAACAGACAAATGGATAAAAAGGAGGTGATATATATATATATATATATATATATATATATATACACACACACACACACATACATATACATATACATACAATGGGATGTATAGATACAATGGGATACTACTCAGCCATAAAAAGAATGACATTTTGCCACCTGCAGAAATATGGAGGGACTTGGAGGGTGTTATGCTAAGTGAAATGTCAGACAGAGAAAGACAAATACTGTATGATATCACTTATATGTGGGATCTAAAAAATAAAACAAACTAGAGACTACAACAAAAAAGAAACAGACTCACAGATATAGAGAACAAACTAGTGGGTAACATTGGGGAGATGGAAGAGGAGGGCCTATGTAAGTGTAGGGGAGAAAAAGGCTTAATATGACATTACATGAAATCATGTGTGTGAAACTTTTGAAAATTGTAAAGCAGTACAGAATTTATGGGTGAGTAATATTCCATTGTATATATGTACCACATCTTCTTTTTCCATTCGTCTGTTGATGGACATTTAGGTTGTTTCCATGTCCTGACTACTGTAAATAGTGCTGCAATGATTATCAGGGTGCATGTGTCTTTTTGAATTACAGTTTTCTCTGGGTATATGCCAAGTAGTGGGATTGCAGGGTCATCTGGGAGTTCTATTTTTAGATTTTTAAGGGACCTCCATACTGTTTTCCATAGTGGTTCTATCAATTTACATTTCCACCAGCAGTGCAAGAGGTTTCCCTTTTCTTCATACCTTCTCCAGCATTTATTGTTTCTAGATTTTTTTGGTGATGGACATTCTGACCAGTGTGAGGTAATACCTCATTGTAGTTTTGATCTGCATTTCTCTAATAATTAGTGATGTTGAGCATCTTTTCATGTACCTTTGGCTATCTGTATGTCTTCTTCGGAGAAATGTCTATTTAAGTCTTCTGCCCATTTTTGGATTTTTTTTTCTTTTTTTGATATTGAGCTACATGAGCTGTTTGTATATTTTGCAGATTAATCCCTTGTCAGTTGCTTCATTTGCAAATATGGAATATTATTCAGTCATAAAAAGGAATGAAATTGGGTCATTTGTAGAGATGTGGATGGACTTAGAGTCTGTCATACAGAGTGAAGTAAGTCAGAAAGAGAAAAACAAATATCATATATTAACACATATATGTGGAATCTAGAAAAATGGTACAGATGAATTTATTTGCAGGGCATGAATAGAGATGCAGATGTAGAGAACAGACATGTAGACATGGGAGGGAAGCGGGGGTGGGATGAATTGGGAGATTGGGATTGACATTTATACACTGCCATGAGTAAAACGGATAGCTAGTGGGAACTTGTATAGCGCAGGGAGCTCAGATCAGGGATCTGGGGTGACCTAGATGGGTGGGATTGGTGGGGAGGGTGGGAGGGAGGTACAAGAGGGAGGAGTATATGTATACATATAACTGATTCACCTCGTTATACAACAGAAGCTAACACAACATTGTAAAGCAACTATACTCCAAATTAAAAAAATTAAAGAATCTTTCATTCAATAAAAATTAAGTTAAAAAATAAATAAAATCCTTGAGTTTTGCTCTGTGATTTGTCCATTTTTCTAAATGTATACTTCAATTAAATGTTTACTTTAAAAATTCAATATCTATTTATGATTTAAAAAGCACTATTTAACAAACAAGAATAGAAATGACTGCCTTAACTTGGCAAGGGTTCTATATCAAAAAATTACAGTAAAATATTTATAGACAAAACATTAGATTATCTCTTAAGGTTAGGATCAATATACAGATGACATTATCACCACTGTTTAACATAATGTAATATTGGTGGTAGAGCCTTTGTCATAATAATGGTCTAACCAGAAATCAGTGTACAAAAAAATATTTTTCATAAAAAGCAGCATGAATTATCAATTACTTACAATTTATCCTAATCAAAAATATAAAATAATTTCTTTGGAGAAAAATTTAATATCCCAATAAAAGACATAAAATATCAAACTAACACAATATTGCAAAGCACCTATAGTCCAATAAAAATTAATTCAAAAAAGTTCAAAATTAATTCCATACTCTTGGATGAGATGATTTAAGGTTTTAAGATGCTGGTTCTAACAAGTTATCTGTATATCAATATTAAAAGCCATTTCCATCAGATTTTCAATTGAACTTTTTTAAGAGCTTGATAAACTCATTCTGAAATTATGTATGGAAGAATAATGCAACTTTGAAAAAGTATAAATCGGGATAGGGAGATTGCCTCTCAGAAATTATGACCTACTATAATGACATAGCAATAAAAATTAGTCTGATATTAGCACAAAAATAGACAAATAGACCAAGAGAACAGAGTAGAAAGTTTAGAGACAGACCATTTATGTATGGGAAATTTGGGAACTTAACACATAATAAAACTGATACTTAAATCAATAGGGAAAATAAAGGCTGTTTCTCTATCTCACCATATTGAGATAAATAAATTTAGATAACTGATAATGACCATTTACAAATGAAATTCAGGTGGATTAAGGACAAATATGAAAAGTAACAGTTTTAAATTAATGGGGGCAAATATACAAAAATATCTTTGTGATCTTGTTGTGGGGAAAGGCATTAAAAATTCCCAAACCATGAAATATAAAGTTTGTTTAAAACTGTTTTTTTTTTTTTTTTTCCAGTGGACAAAGCTTACAAATGAATAACAAATTGGGAAAAGATATTTTCTATTTCTAAAAATAGCAGGGGACTAATATCTAGAACATAAAGGATTTCCTGAGAATAAACAAGAAAAAGACAATAACCACAAAAGAAAAATGGCCAGAGAATGCAACATGTAGTGTGGGAAGAGGAAACACTAAGCATATGAAGAAATGCTCAAGCTCATTACCAAAGAATATCACTTTGCCCATGTGTATAGATATTAGGGCTTTTTTGTTTGTTTAGTTTTTTGTCAGTGGTCTCATGTTTAATTGAGAGTGCAGAGGTGCTGCATTGCCACTCAAAGAGAAGCCCAAGGCAGCCTAGGTTCCAAGCTGAGCATTTGTTTTTTTCAATTGAATAAAAGAACATGGCATTACTGAAACAACTTAAGGCCCTCCTGCCCCAGTCCTGGACTTGAGGGGAACACAGGGAGTGGCTAGGCTTTCTCTTTGGGACATGTCACCCTCAGCCCTGGGTCTGGGAGTCCTGGGAGCCTCTCCACCCAAGCTGGCCTTCTGAAGTCAGTTCCTAAATGGGGAGGGGATTATGGCAGCGACAGCCCCCAACCAGTGATGGGTAGGGAGCTGGGATCCCAGATACCCACAGTGGTGAATCCCCTGCTCCCAGCCATTTTGGGAACAAGTGAGGCCAGGATGAGGTAATATTAGAGTGGACGTGTGCACAGGTGCAATTGTCCCAAGCAGCATTCTGGCAGAAATTCATCAATTAGTAGGTACTTTATGAGCTAGTAGTTTTCCTCCTAGATATACATTCCAAAGGATATACATTGCTAAAGGGGATAAGCAAGTAGATGCTCACCACAACATTATTGTACAAGCTAGTGGGAGGTCAGAGAGCATCCACAGCCTGGGGAGTGACTAGGTGGAATGTGATGGAGGACCATGCAGTTAGATGCAATAGACTAGATATTCACAAAGCAACATTGGGTGCCTGGTGATATAAGTAACAAACTGAGATCTATAGCAGAGTATAAAATGCACTCATGCTCATGTAGCAATAATAAACATTTCACAAAAGAATTTACCAACAAAAAGGTATGCTTTAGCTATTAGAATGATTGTCCATGATGAAAAAAATTGTCAGGAGGCAATGGTAATAACAGGGAAAATTAAATTACAGTAATCTCGCCTTATCTGTGGGGAATAAGTTCCAAGACCATTGGTGGATGTCTGAAACCACGGGTAGTACGAACGCTATGTAGACTATGTTTTTTCCTATACCCACACCCTTATGATAAAGTTTAATTTATAAAATAGGCACAGGAAAAGAGGAACAAAAATAACTTATAATAAAATAGAACAATTATAACAACACACTGTAATAAAAGTTATGTTAATGAGGTTTCTCTCTATCTCAAAATATCTTATTGTAAAAATTTAAAGACTTTTTCATCCTAAGTACGTATCATGAACTGTGGCCATAACTTTTGCACCTGAAGTATGACAGCAAAATTAACACAGAATTTTTTTCCTTCTTCACAATTTCTGTTAGAAGATTTGTTCTTACTGTAGATTTTATCAACATCAGCATACAATTTTTTTCTTTCTTTGTCACCTTTTCATTAAAAGGAAACACTTTGGGTCTTCTCTTTGACAGATTCGAGTTGTCAGCATTACCACTCTTTCACTGTGTGTTCATTATTAAGTAGAATAAGGGTCACTAGACACAAGCACTGTGATACCAAGATTGCTAAGTGACTATGGGAGGGTAGTGCCTATGGGCTGGAAAGAGGAATGATTCACATCTGGGTCCCGATGGAGTGGGATGAGATGAGATTTCATCTCACTACTCAGAAAAGAGGGCAAATTTAAATTTATAAATTGTTTATTTCTGGAATTTTCCGTTTAATATTTTCAGACCAATGTTGACCACAGAAAACAAGACTATGGACAAGGGGGGCTACTCTATCTGTAAAAAAAAATAGATGTCTGAGGGAAGAAAATGTTAGCAAAAAGAGCAGCTTTCTCTAAGAAAATAGTGATGATAGTCGTCAATGCTTCTACATTTTATTGCAATACAGGCATACCTCATTTTATTAAACTTCATTTTTTTAAAAATTACTCTTCAAAGATATTGTGTTTTATACAAATTGAAGGTTGTGGCAATCCTGCATTGTCAGATGATGGTTAGCATTTTTTAGCATAAAGGGGTTTTTAATTGAGATATATGCATTGTTTTTTTTTAAAGACATATGCTATTGCACACTCAATATACTATAGTACAGCGTAAATATAACTTTTATATGCACTTGGGAAACCAAAAAAGTCATGTGACTTGCTTTATTGCAATATTCACTTTACTGAAGTAGTCTGGAACAGAACCCACAATAGCTCCAAAGTATGCCTGTGTAATAGGGAAGAACAAATCTGACTCCGTATTGGATCTACTTTTACTTTAACCTTTGTGTTCTATTGTTTTTGCTACAAGTTCATCACTAAAGGGGTGTTTCCTATAGCTTAAAGTATACATAATTGCCCATCTCCAGGAAACCTGTCTCCCATGCCTGAGTGTGAAGCTAAAATACCTTTGTTTAAGCTTGCAGGAAACATCCTGACCAGGTCCACTTATAAATGGCTGCAGGAAAGAAGATATTAACACATCCCCTCTGGAGTCCGGCCAGAACAAGGAAATATTTATCACCTTATCAACTTTTTTACTTTACCTCCTTACCTCCCCCTCTTTGTTCTATAAAAGAAACTAGCATCCAAACCCAGGCAGGATGGTTCTTTGGGACACAAGTCCACCATCTTCTCAGCCTGCTGGCTTTCTGAATAATGTCGCTATTCTTTGTCCCAACAACTGGATTTTTTGGCCTGTCATGCTTCAAGCATTGTGAGCTTAGACTCAGTAACACCTGTACATAACAATGTTTGTGTTGTTTTGACTCCCATGAACTGTGTGATGGTTAAGAATATATCCAGCTATTTATTTGCTTACTTCATCCTTAAATCCTTGAAAACCCCTGACTCAGTCCAGGAGTCATGATGCAACTCCTCATTAAGCAGTTTAAGAAAGAACTTTAATTAGGTGGTTCAATAAAAATTCTGACTCATAATGGAATATGTAGGCTTTCTGCTCTGTAATTATTTTAACTACTAAGTGAATCTGTTGAGATTAGCTCTCTCTGGTAGCTTAATAAATAAAAGCATGCATCAGAGAAGCACTTCCTTTATCCACTCCTCTAACTCATTTACCCAAATGTGACAACTCTGTGAACAGTTTTGCAAAAGCTTGAGAAGTGCTTATTTATTTTGCTTTGATACTATTTTATGATCATAACAGGTATCTCCTCACCTCTCTATTTGTGAAAGTCTAAAATTCCTAATTAGATTTTTTTAAAAATTTGAACCCCCAGAATTATCTTTCATATAATATTTGTTACATATTTTTATGAAAGTTGTATGCTTTCTATAAAGAATTTGATATACACATCTAAGAGGCATAAAATGGACTGCCATAAATAACAATGGGCAAAAATTTTCCTTGTTTTTCTATAAATTATCTACTCATGTATTTTGGTAGGTAACATATTCTATTTCATTTCAAGGTATGTATTTTATCCTAGAAATACTTTCCCCCCGCCCCCAGGAAAACTTAAATATTCCAATCGTTGACATGTTTGAAGCTTAGTCACTTTGGTTTAAATACTATATCTTTCAGATTTTATATACTATGTCCCCCAACCTGGCCCCAAATCTTAAATGTTTTCTCTTTCTTCTACTTCCCAGGCTGATGTTAGGCCGGTATTCCCACCAAGTTCTGCAGAGGCAAGTATGCCAATCCATATCATTCTTGCCCCAACTACACTTACGCCAGGTCTTTCAGCAGATTTTTCCATATCACACATAAGTGTTTGAACCTTATAATTTTATAATACCGCTTAATGTATAGTAGTAAAAATTTCTTCTTTCCAAACTATCCTTACCCACTGATCCTCCCAAATGAATTTTTTTTTTTTTAATTTTTTTTATAGCTACTTTTATTTTTATTTATTTATTTATTTTTGGCTGTGCTGGGTCTTCAGTTCGTGCGAGGGCTTTCTCCAGTTGCGGCAAGCGGGGGCCACTCTTCATCGCGGTGCGCGGGCCTTTCACCATCGCGGCCCCTCCCGTTGCGGGGCACAGGCTCCAGACGCGCAGGCTCAGCAGCTGTGGCTCACGGGCCCAGCCGCTCCGCGGCATGTGGGATCTTGCCAGGCCAGGGCTCGAACCCGTGTCCCCTGCATTAGCAGGCAGATTCTCAACCACTGCGCCACCAGGGAAGCCCCCATATGAATTTTATAATCATCTTATCAATTTCCAAAATAATCCTTTTTAATTTGTATTGAAATTGCCTTGTACTTATAAATTCGTTTGTGAGACTGACTTCTTTACAACATTTTATTTTCAATTTATTTAGGACAAAATTTATATCCCTCAGGCAAGTTTAGTATTTTCTTAGATACCTTCAAATTGATTTTTTGTTAAGATTTTTTTCTTAGTTATGTTTTTTTGTTCACTTGCAAATGTAATTTTATTATATTTTTGAATCAGTTGTTCCTACTTCTTATAAATACTATTATCTTTATATACTTTCTGTACTTGTCCACCATATTATGCTTTTTCAATAGATTATTTTAGCTTTTTTGAAAGATAACTGTATTGTCTAAAAGGTGACAATTTTTCCCTCTCTGTTATATGCCGATATTTTTCCTGTCATATATACTAGAGCTTCCAAAAAATTTCAAATATGCTAGTAGATAAATATTTTGATCATAAATTTTAATGTAACTGGCTGTAGAGATTTATGATTACATGTAATATTGGAGGTAAGTCTGAGTGGTAATTCTTAATCATATTATTGAATTACTAGTGGTATCTGATTTTAATTTCCCCAAAGCCTTGGGAGTCACTGAGGGTGAGGTGGGGGTTTATGGGAAGTAAATGCAGGAGGTGAGAATATATTCATAAGCTTGTTTTTGTTTGTTTGTTTGCTTTGTTTTTAAAGAGGGGAGCCCTGATCTGAACCATGCTTCTTTCTCTTCAGAACCTTTAGCAAACAACCACAAAGAAATACTTGGTTTGGTTAACTAACTCTACAGTTTGCTAGGTAAACAGTGAGGCTTACTAAATCTGTACAAACTACTCATTGGGCATAAAAAGATAAAACATAAATAAACAATATAGCTGTCATCAAACATTTGAAAGTTTAGTGTTGACATGTGTTTTCTTTAATTCCTCCCCTCACACACACACACAAACACACTCACACATGCACACACATATGCACACACATACTCCTGAGAGGTAATTACTATTCCCTTTTTACAGGAAACTGTGCCAACAAGACATTGAAGTAACTTGTACACAGTTACTTAGCTATTAATACTGGTATTTGGATGCAAAATTCTGTCATTTTCACTGTAAGATAAGGTTCCTGACACTGCACCACTTTTGACTTATACAATAACCAGAATACAAATAGCACTATGGAGATATCTGGGAGAAAGAGAAACATTTCAGCTGAGGAAATTCAAGAAGGCTTCCTATGTACAATTTAAGATGCTAAAAATGATTTCAGCAATGGACATAATTGGATCATATTCAAGGACATTCTTCTTTTTAAATCTTTATAATGTTAGAATTCCATAACTTATATTTAGATCAAGAGAATAATGTTGTGTTTGAGAAGTCCATGTAGCATCTGTAAAATCTGATAAGTAGATCCAGCCTGATAAGTACCACAGATTTCTGTAACTTAACTGCCCTTCCCTTATAAATTTCTAAAACATCTAGGCTGATTTGTTTCAAATGGTGTTATACTAAATAGTGAATCTGCTATAACTCTATAGTAAATTCAAGACAGTACCTGCTGCGAATCTGATTATGTAGACTCAAGAAATACATATATATGTGTGGTCCTCATTCACCATCAATTTCTAATTCCTGAAAATCCACTTTAGGTCTGAATAAAATCCTAGAAGCGGTTCCTAATGTCATATACTGTACAAATTGTTCTTGTTCCTTTCCTTACATATGTAATGTGTGTGTGCGTGTATGTGTGTGTGTGTATGTGTGTGTGTTGTTAATAGAGACATGTGGAAACATTTAGACTGCATTAATAGAAACAGAAATACGATGTCCAGGAAAAAGTTTGCATTTGTTCAACTCTCTTAGTTGGTTGGCACATTTAGATTATCTTATTTAATTCTGGAAGATACAATTCACAAGTAATATTGACAAACGTTGATGCATAGAGTCACTGCACAGTATGCAGGGATCTTATCAATAGTTCTTTGCCCAGGGATGGAACCCATGCCCCCTGCAGTGGAAGTGCAGAGTCTTAACCACTGGACCACCAGTAAGTCCCCAGGATTCCCTTAGCTTTGGATAGACATAAAACCTGGCCATATGACTAGTGTAATGAATTTGGCATTTTATACTGCGAGAACATGAGAATCAGGGAGATGACATAGCTGTCTTCAAACTTTGAAAGGCTGTCATGTAGCAGAAGAAAAACATGGATTCTGTGTGTCCCAGCAAGGCATATTAAAGCCAAAGGATAGAGATTACAGGGGAGAGAGAGGGAGATTATGGGAATAGGTCATCAGAGAGAGGAATCCTGGTGACACCAATCAGAGAGAGGGATACTGGAAAAACCCTCAGAGGAAGGAATGTCAGGAACATATCACTAGAGGGAGGAATCCTGGGAACACAAAATAAGAGAGAGGGATGTTGGGAACACTGGTCAGATAGAGGGATGAAAAAAAGTTACAGTGGAAAAGAATTCAAGTCTATCCCTCCTGATTTATTGAGAAAAAAGATATGCTGATCTTAGCAGGCACTGAGTTTTTTGTTATCAGAGGTATTCAGACCAAGCCATGAAATGACATGTTGGAGAGATTCATTCCTTCAGTGGAGGATGGAGTTAGATAACTCATGATATTTTCTGACACTGCATCCATGATTATATTAAAAAATCCACTCATAATCAGTTTCCTAATTTCCATGATGATACTTTCAATCATGTTCAGCAATGATTCAAACCTCAAGGCTTTTTCAACCAGAACCAACACCTTTTTCAAAATTCAAAGGTTTTCTCCTCTCTTTTATCCCCTTGGCTAACGTAACTTCCTGTTTTGAAGAGGGGGAGAAAAACCCAAAGGTATCATACACATCAAAGAGTTCTTGAAATATAACATTTTGATGAGTTAAGAAGTAAAGCAGTAAGAAATAAGAATGGATTAAATGTCTCTTAAAAAATGGGTGTTAAAAATTGAAGGAACAGCACCTGGCAAACCACACTGCAGATTTTGCCAAGCCCCCAATGTTTGAAATATTCTTTGTTACACTTGACAAAGTCAACCCTGCTGAGTGTCTCAAAAGATATTGCCACTACAAGTTGGCAAAGCAACCCATAAATACACAGTTCAAGTTTTGAAACAATTTCTTCAGTCCAGAAACAAAATACAGTCCAATTCCTTTGAAGTAAAAGACGGTTTCCTGGACCATTTCCAATTGGGGGAAATAAATTTGGAAGAACACAGCTTTTGAAAATAACATTGCTAAAAAAAAAAAAGAAAATAGCATTGCTGATATAATTATTGCCCTTCTAATCAATGAAAAACTCATACTTCAGTTTTAAATAGTACACTGTGTACTTGTTAGTTTTGTTGTTGTTGTTTTTTTAATCCAAAGAGAATATATTGCTCTGTATATATTGTTCTTTCTAAAATCACAGCATTACTGTTATGGCCACCATCTTGCTCCTTCCCTCAATTTCTTCTTTTTTGTCTTCTTTCTTGTATCTTCTATGTTCTCCTCTCCCTATCCACTGACCCATCCCCTATATTCTATATTGTACCCATTTTCCCCATTTAACCTTTTCTTTTTCTGTTGCCTGAACTACAGGTATGACAGTAGGATCTTCAGCAGCCATACTGTGCTCTGAAGTGAACTTAAGGATGGAAACCAAGCACTGAGAATGACAGCGAAGGAATCCTCGTCATTGGCGACTATGGAGCCACTGTATCAGTCATAGACTCACCCTTCCAAATTCTTTTTATTTGTGAGAAAATTAATACTTCTTTGTTTAAAGTACTGTTGAGTTTTCAGTTAAATATAGCCAAAATTCATTCTAATTGATTTATCAATGGGATCAGAGAATAAGCTAGAGATAATCCCAATTTATTTCTCAAGCTCAAACCAAGTGACTTCTGCTCTGGGAAACATTAATTGATCCCAGAAAACAAGTAGCATTCCCCTTTCTCTGTTCTCTTATATCATCTCTGTGACAAGATTTACAGAAGTATTGTGATTATTGGATTATTTGTCTCTCTCATTTACTGTAGAGGACTGGTATACCCAGAGAACTGAAAAAGTGACAGAGAACCTGTAATGCAGGAGGTAATGAATATACAATAAATTAATTTATTAATAGAAAGATCCAAGAAGGTAGGCAAGCCAATGGTCCATAACAGGAAAATGTGGTAGCCAATAATGTGGCTTACTTACAATGCTGGTAAGACAGTGCCAGTGAGGAAACAAGGGCCTGGGAGGGAGAACCAGAATGTCAGGAAGGCTAGCAAGTCAGCTCTTGGGCAAAGTAGAAAGGCAGAGACCCAGACATGGGGACTAACATATGAAAGGACACCTGGTTACAGAACAAAGGCAGCAGCACATCGATGGCAACCAGAGTAGAAGGTTATGCAAAAATTGATTCAGCTTTAGTAAGGGATTCTTTAATTCCTCCAAGGGTCAGGATGTTGGAATGTGATTGGCACAAAATGAGAGCACTGAAGATAAGAAATATCCCAAAATTTTCGTAGCATTTTTGTTTTTGCCTGCTGTAATCCCACTCTGCTTATATCAATGATAAACTGATAACAAAAACTCCTTCTTAATCCATTCCCTAAACTATCAGAAACCAGTATTTTTTAGGCTTCTAAAATATTAGGGTAATTTGGAATTCTGCCCTAATTCCTTTTCACTTTCATTTAATATACATGCTGTACATAATCCTATATATCCCATGGCATCAATTACTATCCAGATCAGGATAAATGAATGTTGCAAATATATTGATATTTACACTCCCACTCTTCTCTGTATGCATGCCATACCTCACTAATCAATTAACTCATTTTTACAACTATGAAAACATTTCACCTCAAAGTCCTTGTCAACATAGCA
Source organism: Balaenoptera borealis (assembly GCF_965194805.1). Classification (NCBI taxonomy): domain Eukaryota; kingdom Metazoa; phylum Chordata; class Mammalia; order Artiodactyla; family Balaenopteridae; genus Balaenoptera; species Balaenoptera borealis. The sequence goes on from NC_138875.1 coordinate 35,211,909, forward strand.
CTCTAGAAAAATGCCAGATTATTTCGAGATAGAAACTCAGGATAAAATCTTTTTGCCATTCCTGTGCCATATATTGAAAGCCACCAAATTTGCATCTCCATTGGATCTCCATTCTTAGCTTGAGAGACACAGAGCCAATTGCTTGTGTGCCCAAAATTAATGCCTGAAACTGAATTCAGTCTTCTCCTTCACCCCAACACTCTCCTCCTATGTTCTCTGTCTTGCCACCACTAATGGCACCACCATCCTTTCTGTTGTCCAACAAAAATTTCAACTTTAACTTTGTCTCATCTTTCCCCTTCATCTCCACCTATAATCAATTATAGGATTGTGTTAGTTCCACCTTCTGAATATATACTTAGTCCTTCCCCTGCTCTTCTGTTAGTACCCTAATTCAGGGTTCTGGAATTGCTTGCTTAGATTACTAAAGCAGACTGAAGTTTTGGTTATTTACAGTTGGTCCTCCATGTTGAAGCCACAGTGATATTTCTAAAATAAACTCCTCTGCTTTTTGTTCTGAAAAATTTTCCCTCTGACTTTAAAGTCCAACTCCGTAATAATGTGCATAAGTATCTTTATGATCCTCTTACCTCTCTACATTTCCTCTGTCTTTCCCATCCTCATCCAACTCTACACTACAGAGACTTCCAATATTTGGTGCATTCTATTCCTTCTACCTACTAACTCTTCTTCATATTTTGATGCATAGTTTATGTGTCATAGATCTATACTTTCCTCATTAATTTATTCAACTAACACATTTTGAACTTATATCATGTGCCTGGGCATTGGGCTGGTGGACAAGCGTAAGAATAATACTGTTCCTTCATGCACACAACTATTATTTACTGAAAAGTCAATAATTGCATAAGTAGCTATTTATAATAACTACTGGATAAAATATATTTTAAACATTATACCAGTAATCTTTTTATCTACTGACTTTGGAACAGATGATCTTTGATAAAAGAAAAAACAAAAACACACACTTACATGACTTCCCATAAGTATATAAACCCAATGCCAGTCAGCGGCCCCTTGCATGGAGAAAGGATATAAACGGATCTTGATTCTCTGTGTGTGTGTGTGTGTGTGTCCTTAAAAAAAGACCCTAATCTGGTATTTAAAGCTCAGTGGAAGGGTTGGAACTTTTTTTTTTTTTTCTATGAAATTGAAGACGTTGATAATAAGAAATGGAACTGAATATCATCCTCTTCTCTTTAGGTATGAAAATTCATGAAACTTGCCAGAGTTCGCTGGGTGATCCTGGCTAATGTTCACTAGCAGAAGAAGATCTTAAAGGGGAACTCACAGTGAGGGAACAGAGTCCATGTTGTTAACCTGGTCACTACATAAGGGCTCAGAATTCATGAAAATCAACGAATTCTGCAAGAACATAGACATGAAGTGTGAAGAGTCTCTGTGCCCAGCTCTAGTGTCATTTAAAACTGAGCTTTGGGAATATGAATGGAATATTGTATCTCAATTATGGACTAGAAGAAACCAGAACGAGAGGGACATAGCCCTTCTGTGTATGACCCGTATTTAACAGGGATACCAAGTGTCACAACCAAATTCATGCTGTGAGAGTATTGCTTTTACATCCCACTTATCTCTCCTTTCAAACCTGACCTTTGGAATCACTCCTTCGGACCGACTAATCCTTGAGGGACTTGGTTATTTCAAATAAGAGTTCTCAAGAGAAAGATAGGAAACTTCCTATAAAGAAAAGCATGTGAGATAATAATTGTGATATGATGGTTTTTGTATTCCAAATTAGTGAAGTATTTTACACCAGTTTCAGTATGAATTGTGAAAATTTCTATAAAAAAAAAAGTTACAAAGAGCCACAAATGAGTATCAGTTTTTCTCTAGAAAGTGGGGAGCCAGAGATTTGCTTGAGCAGGGGATTGTTGTGATTAGACGTGCATGTAAGGTGTATAAATCTGTGCATAAAGGATGGATTTGCAAGGGATGAATCATAGGGACACCCAGCATTGGAATGAATAAGGGAGGGTTATTTCTGTAGTCACAAGGTAATATAGCTTGTATTAGTCTACTGTCCTATTAAGAAAATCACCTCTTTTCCCTGTAACATCTAACATATAAGTTAGTTATAAAAATAAGACAAACAAAAAAAGAATAAAGTAAACAAGTGATCAAAGACAGAACAAAACCAAAACAAACGTTGTACAACTTAAACAAATATGAGAATCATCCTAGGGTTTATCCCTGTACTTCCCTCTGTTCTCACTCAATCTCAAAAAGAAGAGCTATGGAGAAGTTTATCTATACTTGTCAGAGGTAAATGAAGAGTATAAATTTAAAGACTGATAAAGTTCAACAAAATCTCCAGATCATCTATTTCAAGTCTCTCATTTACAAAATAAGAGCCAAACTCTGGGATAAAAGTGGCAGATCTGGAACCAGAACCAAAATCTTTTGCTTCTCAATAAAACAATGCTGCAAGGGATTCTTTGGAGGAGGCAGAGTGAATCTTTGCGGAGGCTTCACAGAGAAAGTGCTGATCTTTTGCTTTCTCAGGGGCCAGGCTCCATAAACTGTAATTGGGCTGATCTGGAACTGCTCTCAATCTTTCTGTTGCAGGGAAAGGCATAGCAGAGCTACTCTGTTGACACTGATGATCAGAACACTAGCAGAGGGCAGCGAGAGGCGCTTCTCTAAGCCTCTCCTGAGACAAAACATAACAGGCCTTCCTGGGCAAAAGGAAAAAAATCCAGCCCATTAAAAAAAAGAAAGTTTTCTCTGACATTTTGTACCCCTCCTTGCACATTTCCCCTCTTGTCTTCGTTTCTCAGCCTGACTGCCTCATCTCACCTTTGCCAGGAAGGTCAACATAACTTCATGGTTGACACTGATTTTTCTAACAGCAACAATTTTAACCCAGTAAAAAGTATCCCCAAAGCACAAACGTTATCAAATTAAAGCACTTCTCTAACAACTTGATACCGTGACTAATTCACAAAGGCCTAAAGTGAGGGAGGTGTTGTTTTGTTCCTGGCTTTTGTAATCAAGTGGGTGTTCACCTGCCCTTGTCCACCTCTTAGCTTTTATGAACAATCTTTTTTTAAATGGGATGCTTCTGAATCCAAGATTCACATCTGTGCATTTGTTCTATAGTCTAATATCTGTCTTCATATTTTTGCTGCTATAATTATCTTTCTAGATGATGCATATAAGTTCAAATGCACTCAAGGATCCACCTCCCTGCATTAACTTTAGCTTTATCATGGAAAGTTTCAAACCTAATCAAAATTACGGAGAATAGTATAATTAATAACCATGAATATTTCATCTATGTTCAACTTTCATCAACTCTTAGCCAATCCTTTTTCATCTATACTGCTCTCCCTCCTTTACCTCATTCCATATTATTTTAAAGCGAAACCCAGATATTATATCTTTTCATCTGTAGATATTTCAATAAGGCATATTGGAAAGATAAGAAGTCTTAAAAATATAAATTATCATACATCTAGGCTACCTAAAAATTAATAAGAAGTGCTTCTTATGATCATATATGCCAATTATATAAATAAATACTTTAAAAAATTTTTGTTTAATCCAAATTCAAGAAGGGTTTATTTACTGTGATACTTGATATGTCTTTAGTTCTCTTCCAATTTGTAGATTGCTCCTTCATTATTTTTTTCATTGAAAATTACTTATGAAACTGAAACTTTGGCCTATAGAGTTTCCCACAGTATCACTTTTGATAATCATGTTTTTCATATCATTGTTTCATATTTTCTCTGTCTCCTTCATTTTCTAAAAATTGACCAAGTTTTGGTCAAAAGATTTTATCATATTTAGATTTGATCTTTCTGAAAATTTTACTTGTTTAAGTGGTATCATGTATTTCCATTAGGAAGTATATAATACCTAGTTGTCTTTCTTTTTAAAACTATGTTTTCTTCCCCAATATTTAATTTGTCTACAACCTAGATTATTTAAATTATATCAATTTAAATTAAAATTTCTTATAAAAAATTTCTTATGACAATACTTAATTGCTAATTTTACACAATGAATTATATTGCTGAACCTGTCCTCTTCTGCAACAAAGAGATGTAAATGATGGAGAATGGAGAGGCAGAAATAATAAGGGAGGCAATGAAATAAGTATCTTGAAGGAATTGATATTTCAAATCCTAACTCCTGAAAAATTAATATGCAAGTAAAAATGGTACTAGTAACTCTGAGGTTGACATTGAAAGTGTCTGCATAGACCATGCTCATTGATCTAATCATAGTTCATCTTACACTTTAATCACATCCCTAAGGAAAACAGCTCTGTGTTGATGTTGGAGATAAATAATGTCCAATGTCCAATAATATATACTTTTGAATACCTTGAAAAAAATACACACACACATACATGCATGTGTATAAATTAATGCAGGCTTTTAACTAAAGTATAGCATACATGGACAAAAGTATATAAATTATATCAGAGCTTGATGAATTTTTTTCTGAATTTGAAGATGTCATATAACCAGCACTTAAATAAAAAACACAATATTAATATCCACCCAGGTGCCTCCTCATGTCCCCTGCTAATCACCATTTTCCTTTCAAGGGTAAACACTATTCGGACTTCTAATACCATACATTGTTTTACTTGTTTTTGAACATTATATAAATAGAATCATATATTATATGCTTTTTGTGTCTGCTCAACAATTCTATTGCGAAAGTAATTTATGATGTTACATGTAGTTGTGTAGCATTGCTGTATGTATAGTGTTCTGTTGTGTAATTATATCAAAATTTATCCATCCTACTATTGATTGAGAATTGTGCTGTCTCTAGTTTTTTCTTATTACAAATAGTACTGTAGTAAACATTTTTTATATATCATTTGGTGAAAAAATGTATAGATTTCTTTTTTTAATTAATTTTTATTGGAGTATAGTTGCTTTACAATGTTGTGTTAGTTTCTACTGTACAGTAAAATGAATCAGCCATACATATACATATATCCCCTCCCTTTTGGACTTCCTTCCCATTCAGGTCACCACAGTGCATTAAGTAGAGTTCCCTGTGCTATTCGGTATGTTCTCATTAGCTATCTATTTTATACACAGTATCAGTAGTGTATATGTGTCAGTCCCATCTCCCAATTCCTCCCACCCACCCACATTCCCCCTTGGTATCCATACATTTGTTCTCTATGTCTGTGTCTCTATTTCTCCTTTGCAAATAGGATCATCTATACCATTTTTCTAGATTCCACATATATGTGTTAATATACAATATTTGTTTTTCTCTTTCTGACTTACTTCACTTTGTATGACAGTCTCTCGGTCCATCCACGTCTCTACAAATGACCCAGTTTTGTTCCTTTTTATGGCTGAGTAATATTCCATTGTATATATGTACCACATCTTCTTTAGCCATTCCTCTGTTGATGGACATTTAGGTTGCTTCCATGTCCTGGCTATTGTAAATAGTGCTGCTAAGAATATTGGGGTGCATGTATCTTTTTGAATTATGGTTTTCTCTGGGTATATGCCCAGTAGTGGGATTGCTGCATCATATGGTAGTTCTATTTTTAGTTCTTTAAGGAACCTCCATACTGTTTTCCATAGTGGCTGTATCAATTTACACTCCCACCGACTGCTGGGAACACTGGACAGCTACATGTAAAAGAATGAAATTAGATTTCTTTTAGATATATATCCAGAAGTGAGATTTGTGAACAGAAAGATATGCATAAGTTCAGGTTTACTATATATTGCCAAAGAGTTTTCTGAAGCAGTTATGTCAAGTTAAACTTCCACCAGACATGTATGAGAATGCAAGTTGATTCATATCCTTGCCTTTGTTTGGTACACCTATTTTACATTGTAGGCACTCTGGCAAGTTTTTTTCTGGTATCACATTATGGTTTTTATTTTTCCTTTTTCTGGTGCCTAGTAAAGTTAAATCCTTATGTTTACCTCTCTTGCTAATTACCTGTTCAAGTCTTTTGCCCATTTTATTGTTGAGTTGTTTTTGTTTTCATCAATTTTTCTTAAGACTCTCTTTATATGTTTGGCATTACTTTCTAACCTAGAGGTAAAGAAATATGAGGTGATATAAGAAAGAGCAAGACTATTAGTTTTTATAACTTTTATCAGTTTTGGCACTGCCAAATTTAGCTGAGCGCATTAGCTGTAATTCTAAAACATACTTGAAACATTGTTCTTCAGTGATAAAGGGTGTTTTCTCCTCAATGTGATCTATTACACTGATGTGCTACTGTAAAGATTTGATAGAAGAAAATAAAATCATAGGTACAGAATAATAACAACAGTGGCAAGAACAGTTCAGGCAAAAGGAGTTTTATTTATTATAAAAACAATTTATTTAAATATTGTGAGATTCAAGCGAATGTTTACCACCAGAATATATACGGAGACAGCCATCCCTGCAAATGACCTGCCTGGCTATCAGAAAGGCTGAACAGAGACAAGGACAAGGGGGACAGCTAGCAATGAGAATGTCTCTCTTCATCTATTGTAATCTTTAGTGAGGAGAAAGGATCACATGGGAACTGTCCCTGTGATACATATTTTCCCATCAATTACTTATGTAGCTATTTTGTCATCATTTATATATGGGTTTAATTTACTTTTAACAATTGGCATATTGCTTGTTTTTGTTTGTTTGTTTTTTGGTTTGTTTTTGATCCAGCTCTTGGGTTCACACTTACCACTTAAAATGTCCCATTCAAATATGAGTAAAGTTATCATATATTGGCTACCTATGTGTCTGTCAAAACACAAATTAAAAGAATGCTAACTGGAATATCCAAAATGGTTAGCTGTTTTCAATATTACAAGGTAGTTATCCCCCTCTCCTTCCTCCATAAAACACAACTCTCAATAGGTGAGTCAAGTCTTATATTAGTATATTATAATCATCTTTTAATAGGATATAAATCTTTTGGTTTTGAAATACCATTTTAAAATTGTCATTAAAACATGATAGATTACCAGTTCTTAAGACATTTAACGACTCAGTGTGAAATTGACCCAGTTGCTGGGTTGATAAGGGAGCAATTTATTTATACCTCTTTAATGAACATTAAATGTCTTTCTGGAGTGATGAAGTAAGGGATAGTAATACAAGAGGTGTGAAGATGGCAAAGGAAACTGGGCATTCCTGAAAGGGTCATGCCCTCCTCTGGGCTCTGTGTGCTACAAGTAGGACTTAGTACCTTGATCATCTTTTTCAGAGACGTTTACGTATTCAGGAGAATAGGTAAATTACCCCTAATTTAAGTTAACCTATACCAGCCTCCCAACACCAGGATTTGAAATCTGAGCAGTATTTTAAAATATTTTCTCCAACTTAATCCCTATATGCAATGAGGCATTAAGTTCTGTCCATAACACTACCATGACATTACTTCTTTTCCTTTTCTTTCAATTCCCACTGCACCTTCCACAACACAGGCGTTTAGCTCTGTCTTATACCATTTTTGAAATCTTCTTTTTAACTTGTCTAATTCAAGTCTCTCCCCTACCCACTCATTTTCAATAAAGCAAGTCTAATGTCTGACTTTGACATTGATCACATCAATCTTTGTGTAAAAGCTTTACTTAACTCCTTATTGTCTGAAGAGTAAAATTCAAATTCTTGACCATGCATTCTCTCTAGCCTCACTTATCTCCACCCCTTCACTCACTCTAGTATCCAAATAAGCATATCCAACTTTTTGGTGTTTTTGTTCAAACATGCTCAAGGAATATGCAACTCCCATCTGTAATGGTGCCTCACTATCAGAGAGGGATGGGCAAAAAAGATCCAATTTCTAGAGAGGTGTATCTCTTCTTCACATCAAACAGATCCCTCTTTCTCTTTCCTCCTACCCTTCTCTCTTTCATCAAATTTCCTCTTTTCCTGCAGCCTAAAATGACCTTTTCTCCCCATCCAAATGTAAGACTCACTTCAAATGCCTCATTGAATGATAAAATAAGAAATATAAAATGAAAATTACTCAATATAAACACAATTTTACAAATATTGTCTTACAGATCACGTTACTGAAAATTTTGGTAGAGACTACTAGCTCTTTACCAAAACCAGCTTTCTATTTTGAGGCCCAGACAGGTGACATTTCTTAGTTTCTCCAGCATTTAGGCATAACCAGGTGACCAAGTATTTCTCAAGGAGTGTAAACAGATAATGTTCTGTGGCACTTCCGGATCTATAAAACCTTCAGGTATGTTTCTCTCTGCACACTCTTTCTGTGTTCTTTCTCCTCTGCCAGTGAAAAGAGGAAGATGAAAATGGAAGGAGTTGGAGAGTCTGTATCAGGATTCTCCAGAGAAACAGAAATATATATATATGCTTACATTTTATAGTCATTCATATAAAATATAAACATATATAAAGTGATTTATTTCAAGAAATTTGCTCATGCCATTGTGGGAGCTGGCAAGTCCAGAATTAGTAGGGCAGGCCTGCAGGCTAGAAACTTGGGAGCAGATGCTTTAATCTTGAGGCAGAATGTCTTCTCCTTCGGGGAAAACTCAGTTTTTTTCTTAAGGCCTTTACACTGAGTAGATGAAACCCAACACATTACAAAAGATAATCTCCTTTACTTAAAGTTAACTCACGGTAGATGTTAACCACATCTACAAAGTACCTTCACAACAGCACGTGGATTAGGTTTGATTGAATAACTGGATATTACAGCCTAGCCAAGTTGACACATAAAATTATTCCAGAGTTTCTACATGACTACGTGGAAGTAGGCTCCCTTGACAATCTGGGCATGCATACAGAAATGTTATGTAAGTAAGAAGTGAAAGCTTATTGTTTTAAGCCATTGAAATTTTGAGATTTATTTCCTCAACTAAACTGACTCCAAATAATATACAATATATTACTAGATAGAGATCTTTCCAGTCCTACTTCAAAGAATAGATGAAAGTAGCCCATAATTAAGCATTGAATGTTGATATGCTAGTAAATTTTACTCTGATATTGAAGTTGGTTTATTATCTTTAGCAAGTTTAACACTTGTTAAAATGTGGATGATGCTTTAATTGGTCCAAGATGAACATATTTTTCATGGTACTATTTAAAGGTGAATATCCACCAAGCTTCATTTTGGATTATCGCCTCTTTGAAATTAGTGGAGTGAATTTTACTGAGGTTTTAAAAATGTTGTGATTTTTGGATTAAATATTTCCAGAAGAGAGATAGCTATTAGCTTGGCCCTAAACTCTTGATGTAGTCCTCAGCAGTTAAAGGGGCAAAGTTGCAGTAGCCACGTGGTTTTAGGATGTAAACCTCAAAATCGCCGAGGCAATTACTTGCTTGATTTGGTTGATATTTAGCCAAAATCTATGAGCTCATATTCACTGGCATTGACTATATTTACTACTACCAGAATGATATTCAAATCATTCAGTGTGTAGCCCTAATAATAATCCTGTATGACTAGGGGCTGCTTCTTCAACATTATTTCCTCATAATTTATAATCAAGATGTTCAATTAATAATTTCAGCACTTTATGCAGTGTTAAGTCAGCTGAAAATATGTGATTTTTCCACTTTTCATTTTTCACAATGCTGAGGAATGCATAATAACTTGACAAAATAGGGATGCCAGGAAAGCAATGATTATTAACAGACTAATGGGAAAAGGAAAGGATTTGAAGAGAAAAGCTGAAAAGTTGATTGAGTTCCGTAAAAATGTAAAGGCACAAATCTATTGCAAAAATAAAGCAGCCATGTCTGTAACACTTTTTTATAATTATTAAAGATTGCTTTGGAAAAGAAAATTGATCCACGTAGGTAGGACAGTCACCATTTTTGGTGCTTTCTCAGTGGAATCTGACAGAGATTTGCTGAAATCCCTTCATTTGTCTTGACTCAGTCCGTGTTTATTTAGACTATTGCTGTTGCTTTCCCCATCCACCTTCTTGGGTGCTATTTTTCTTTATTTTTAATCTAACCAATTAACGAGTGTTAATCCAGTTTAATTCAACTCATTATTAATTTGACTAATACTTATGTAAAATATTTGTCTCAGTGCTAAAGGGATGAAAAGAGAAAATATAACAAGTAATGTAATAATGGTTACCATTTCACTGTGCTAAATGCTTTACATTGAATTCTCATAATCCTATAAGGTAGGTACAAATAAAATTCTATGAAAGTGAAGATTCAGAAAAGTTAAATTTAAGCTGTGTTTTAAACCTGAGTATGTGGGAGCAGTGACTAGTCTAGTTTGAGTGGTGTGTAGAGACAGTATATGGAATTTTAAGAGATAAACCTTCAAGAGAACTGGAGGGCTATATACCGTATATACTACCACAAGACAAATCAGCACTTGGCTCAAAATAATATATTGACAACACTGTTAGGTCTTTCGACAGCTGAATCATTTGAGCAAAGGTGACACACAGCTGCAGTTTTAGCATTTCAGGGAGAGTAAATAAGACTTATTCCAACATTCATCATTTATATTATATTAGGAACATATTTCCATTTACCTAGGATAATTAATCAGGGTTCTTGAGGGAATGGTACACAGAGGCAGTTCCCTTAAGGGAATCGCTCATGTCTTGGCAAACCTAGATGAAACATCATCTGTGGGGGCCACAGGAGTGAGAGTGAGGGCTGGGAGGCATGGAGTGAAGAGTCTCCTCTGCACTAGATACTTGACAGAAGGGTAGTAATAATGAGATAAAGGTCATTGGAAAAAGGAGACATAACAGATTTACTCTGTCACAGTGCATCCACATTCTGTTCTGCTTTCTTGTGAACATCAAGGTCTGTCAGAAGAAGAAGGCCAAAATATACAAAATCTGTTCTTAAAAAAGGAGATAAAACCAACTTTCCCAAAAAGGGTGATATTGTTCACTGTTGGTATACAGGAACACTACAAGATTGGACTGTTTTTGATACTAATACTGAAACGAGTTCGAAGAAGAAGAAAAATGCCAAGCTTTTAAGTTTTAAGGTTGGGATAGGCAAAGTTATCAGAGGATGGGATGAAGCACTCTTGACTATGAGTAAAGTAGAAAAGGATCAACTGGAGATTGAACCAGAATGGGCTTATGGAAAGAAAGGACAGCTTGATGCCAAAATTCCACCAAATGCAAAACTTATTTTTGAAGTGGAATTAGTGGATGTTGACTGAAATAGTAAAGACATCAGCAACAATAAAACACAGCCTTGAAGAAATTTAGGTGTCTAATTAGAACTGGTTACTATTGTAAGGGAAGAGTCAACTGGAAAATTCAAGAAATTAAGTTAGAACTTGTTTACTTGATCCCCAACTTTTAAGAAATGTAATCCATTATAAATCCTTGAAGTTTAAAATATTTTACTATAGCTGTGTAGAATATCACTTAAGGGAACTGACTTGTCTTTTACCTCATGTTGTAAACTAAAAGGCTCAATAAAAATTTATCCAATGTCCTGGAAAAAAAAAAAAAAAAGAAGGCCACTTCAAAGGAGGACTAAATTAGGAACAGTATCCTTACTTCACAGATCTAAGCTGGGAGATTCAGAAGTTATTTCCTTCTTCTGGATCTAGATTTAGAGCAGTGCTAGATTACATAAACTGCTTCTGGGGCACAGGCACTACTTGAGCAAAAGATTAATAAGCAAATGAGATAATGGCACATGATCCCCAGAATTAATAAGCTTTCCATTTTTTTTTTTTTTTTAAGAGGGAGAATTTTAGAACTGCTAGAGTCCAGAGAAGTGACATATCCATGTGGACCAAAGAAAATTTTTGAGATCATTACCCAACTCTCCATTTAGTTTTATATTGAAGAAAATTGTATACTTATAAATGAGGAAATTGAGGCACAAACTTAGTAATTTGCATAAAGTAACATCAAATTAGTAACAGTGTTTTCCAACAAATACTCCATTATGCTATACTACCTCTTAAATAAGTCTAAAGAAAGAATTTTGTTTTTTTTCTAAAGATATGAAGACAACATGAGAGTTTTAAGTCAAAGCTATAAAACTTTCTGCTGACACTGCATCAATCTTGTACATGATTTGTTCTTACTGATGAAGCAGGAAATTCCTGATGAAAATTAATTCCCTTGGTATCTAAGAAGCCAGAAACTCCTTGGAAGGTGAAACAAGAGATACCATTGACTTTGTTGAATATACTCCAATGCTTACTGTACTAAGTACAAAACTTTGAATGAGGAGGGACTGCTATGGATTTTTATTTTATTAGAAAGAAAAAAAATCATTTTTAATAGACATTTCCAGAGGTGGAAATGACTTTTTATGTAAACTCAGCTAAGCTGTTTGGAGTTAGTTATTGAAAGATGGCCTTAATCATTTTCAAGGTCAATTGAGAGTGAAATGTAATTCCCCAAATATTAATAATTTCTATTCTGTTAACAGACTGTTAGGTAGACTTGGAGCACCTATAAGGTATGATCTGGGTTTGCCAAAAGTCTTCATCATTTCCAGATATTTTCCCCACCATTTTCACCAATGTTTGAGAAGAAGATGTGGCACATATATACACTGAGATTAAATCTTTGCACATTTCCCCTTTGGATCTCAAAGTTTAGTCTTCCTAAGTTCCTTCTTGAAATACAAATATCTACTATGAGCTAATACTTTAAACCCTTATCAGCTAAAAATCCCCTGGAATTACTTAAGTGTTAGTTGGAAACACATAAGGAAAGAGGGGCACCAAGTGTAGGAAGGGAAATACTGAAAACCGGGAGCTAGTGCTATCAAAAATGAACCTTCAGGACAGCATTATTTTGCCTGGGCTTATTCTGACCTCAGAAAGGACAATATGGGTTGTTAGGTGTATCATAGTGTTAGCATTTTTTCACAACTGTCCTGAGTGGTATTAAATATCACAAATGTTTTAAATTAATTTCTTCCCCTATGAAAAATATTTAACAATTGCTTATTCTATATATGCCTTGACATTTTGAAGGATTATTTTAAATCTTTTTGTATTCAGGATAATGACTTCCAAAGCACTTACCATCTTGTGTTAATCAAACAAAAACACTTTGTTCATCACTTGGTGGTATTAAATATTGAATATGTAAAAATCATAGGTAAGTGGTGACATAAAATGAAGAAAAACTTAATATTTAGAATTGAGTAACCCCAATCTCGGTCTCTAATGACTCCTAAGTGGTTAGGCGTCCTGAATTTTAAGTGAGATTCTATATCTTTCTTAATTTTTAGGAGGCTACCTACTATCTATCTATCTATCTATCTATCTATCTATCTATCTATCTATCTATCTATCTATCTATCTCATCATGGCTTTTGAAGACTCCAGAGAGGTGGGTGGTAGATGCATGCCAAGGCAAACAGAATGATTAATGAGGCCTCTCACATGCTGTTGTATGCTCCATTGCACCCAGGGGTCTGACTTTTGTACCAATCACTTGATTGCTACTGGTTTCACAAAGATCGCTTGTGACTTTTTAGTCACCTAAATACCTGTGGCAAATATATTTACATCTCTCTTCTTTCCTTTATCTCCTTGTCTTCCCTCTTGCATCTTCTATATATGGCTTTGTTCACAATGTTTGCGTCTTGAGTATTCCACTTTTATGAGAAATCATAAAGTCTTAATCCTAAATTTTACATTGAGGAGGTATTATTTTGTAAATGCAACTGAAATCAGGGAGGGGGAAAAGAATTTTTGGAAGTGAAAGAAGAGTAATTTTCAATTGGTCATCTACCATTCAACCTCATGATTTTAACCACTACATTTATAGTAACAAGTAACCCCCAAATTGTCTCTTTTTTCCAGATTTTCTTTCCAATTATATCCATGGAACTTTCATCTTGGATGTCCTAAAACGATCTCAAAATGTTGGTTAATATAAGCATACTGTCTTCATAATTCTCCACGAGGCTCAAGCCGTTGAAATGTTCCTTTCTTTCTATGTCTCCCACATTAATTCACTGAATCTTTTCAATAACTGATTTGTAAGGTTTCTTGTAGCCATATTTTTTCCACTGCCAGAATACTAGTTCCAGTCCTTATATCTTTGTGTCTAGATAAATTATGTGAAAGATATTTATTGAACACTGAAAACATATACCATAGTTCTAGATGACATTGACTTTAATATAGACACAGATCCTATGCTTTAAGGAGCTTGTAGTCTGATAGACATTTGACTCCTTTTTCCACTTACCTTCTTTCTAATACATTTTGCTTACTACTTCCTTGTTTATTTGATCAATATACCTCTTGAATCTTGCTCCTTTCATGCTTTAAACACCTTCAATATTTACCTATTTCAGAGAGGTGGACCTTAGGTTTTGAAGGCTTCTACAGTTTTACCCAAATATATCTCTTTAATGTTATCACCTCTTTTTATTTTCCATAAAATCTGAAGTCATCAGACTTTTTTATTCCTTGTCCCTCAAAGATATCATATGTACTTTGTTCTCCACAGTCCTTCTTGACTGTCTCATCATCACTGTTGTGAGTCTAAAACTCTTGCATCTTCCATGGAGCTCTCCCTTCCTACCGTATACAACTTTAATAATCTTCTTCCCAGTAATTCCTTGATCATCCTCCAGACACCACCCAACACTGAGACTTCTCTTTTATTTATTTATTTTTTGGAATAAGTCACCATTTAAAAATCTATACTTTTCAATTATTTATCTTGTTTATGGTGTATCTCTCCATGAACAAGTTCAGTAGGATGTGAGCTTTAGGAAGGCAGGAAGTTTTTGCTCACTGCTAATCACCAGTGCCTGAAATAGTTTTTTATCACATACTAGTCACTCAATAAATTCTTTTTGGAAAGAATTAGTGGATTAATTAACTCAATCTTTCAGGTGTTTGATTTTCTTTTGTTTTTCTTTTTGCCTCTGTAAAACAGCCTTTATTTATTTATTTATTGAAAGTCTTTATTGAATTTGTTACAGTATTGTTTCTTTTTTTTTTTTTTTAGGATTTGAACAAATGTTTATTGGAATCAAAAGCTTGTAACTTTTAACTACAAGATATTACAAAATGTTAGTTGTCATTGATATTGGTATTACATTTAGACCTCCTGGGTTTTTTTTTTTTTTTTTATTCAAACAGAAAGTCACAAAAATTATAATCATTCTCATCAGTTCACTCAGTCCCATGTAATTAATTTTTTTTTCACCTTGATCTTTTGTTAGCACTTTTATGAATTCATCAATTTCCATTAGAGTTCTGAAAATGCTTATTCATTCAGTTCAGCAGTATAGTCAGCTACCAGAAACCTGTACTTGTCAGATTCTTTTCCATAAATTCCTTGAAGATGAAACACTTTTATAGGAAAATTTTTGCAAAAGCATCAGAGTACACTCAGAACTCTCTGTAAATGACAAAAGACTTTAAAATGACTACGGTTAAAGATTTGAAGAAAGTTCGTAATAATGCAATTGACAGGGAAATTTAGTTATTTCTGAGATATACATTTTAAAGTAATAACTAGAATTATGACATAACATTATACCAGAACATATTAGATTTTTAGAAATTTCATGTAATGTCTGAAACGTTTATATTAACATATATCCATACAAATAATCCAAAGAAAGTTTAGTATTAGTTGTTTTTTTGTTTGTTTTTTATACTGCAGGTCTCATTAGTCAACAATTTTATATACATCAGTGTATACATGTCAATCCCAATCGCCCAATTCAGCACACCACCATCCCCATCCCACCGTGGTTTTCCCCCCTTGGTGTCCATTGTTCTCTACATCTGTGTCTCAACTTCTGCCCTGCAGATCGGTTCATCTGTACCATTTTTCTAGGTTCCACATACATGTGTTAATAAACGATACTTGTTTTTCTCTTTCTGACTTACTTCACTCTGTATGACAGTCTCAGGATCAATCCACGTCTCAACAAATGACTCAATTTCATTCCTTTTATGGCTGAGTAATATTCCATTGTATATATGTACCATAACTTCTTTATCCATTCGCCTGTCAATGGACATTTAGGTTGCTTCCATGACCTGGCTACTGTAAATAGTGCAGCAATGAACATTGGGGTGCATATGTCTTTTTGAATTATGGTTTTCTCTGGGTATACGCCCAGTAGTGGGATTGCTGGATCATACAGTAAATCTATTTTTAGTTTTTTAAGGAACCTCCATACTGTTCTCCATAGTGGCTGTATCAATTTACATTCCCACCAACAGTGCAAGAGGGTTTCCTTTTCTCCACACCCTCTCCAGCATTTGTTGTTCGTAGATTTTCTGATGATGCCCATTCTAACTGGTGTGAGGTGATATCTCATTGTAGTTTTGATTTGCATTTCTCTAATAATTAGTGATGTTGAGCAGCTTTTCATGGGCTTCATGGCCATCTGTATGTCTTCTTTGGAGAAATGTCTATTTAGATCTTCTGCCCATTTTTGGATTGGGTTGTTTGTTTCTCTAATACTGAGCTGAATGAGCTGTTTATATATTGTGGAGATTAATCCTTTGTCCATTGATTCATTTGCAAATATTTTCTCCCATTCTGAGCATTGTCTTTTTGTCTTGTTTATGGTTTCCTTTGCTGTGCAAAAGCTTTGAAGTTTCATTAGGTCCCATTTGTTTATTTTTGTTTTTACTTTCATTACTCTAGGAGGTGGATCAAAAAAGATCTTGCTGTGATTTATGTCAAAGAGTGTTCTTCCTGTGTTTTCCTCTAAGAGTTTTACAGTGTCCAGTCTTACATTTAGTTCTCAAATCCATTTTGAGTTTATTTTTGTGTATGGTGTTAGGGAGTGTTCTAATTTCATTCTTTTACATGTAGCTCTCCTGTTTTCCCAGCACCACTTATTGAAGAGACTGTCTTTTCTCCATTGTATATCTTTGCCTCCTTTGTCATGGATTAGTTGACCATAGGTGCATGGGTTTATCTCTGGGCTTTCTATCTTGTTCCATTGATCTATGTTTCTGTTTTTGTGCCAGTACCATATTGTCTTGATTACTGTAGCTTTGTAGTTTAGTCTGAAGTCAGGGAGTCTGATTCCTCGAGGTCTGTTTTTTTCCTCAAGACTGCTTTGGCTATTCGGGGTCTTTTATGTCTCTATACAAATTTTAAGAAGATTTGTTCTAGTTCTGTAAAAAATGCCATTGGTAATTTGATAGGGAATGCACTGAATCTGTAGATTGCTTTGGGCAGTATAGTCATTTTCACAATATTGATTCTTCCAATCCAAGAACATGGTATATCTCTCCATCTGTTGGTATCATCTTTAATTTCTTTCATCAGTGTCTTATAGTTTTCTGCATACAAGTCTTTTGTCTCCATAGGTAGGTTTATCCCTAGGTATTTTATTCTCTTTGTTGCAATGGTAAATGGGAGTGTTTCCATAATTTCTGTTTCAGATTTTTCATCATGATTGTATAGGAATGCAAGAGATTTCTGTGCATTAATTTTGTACCCTGCAACTTTACCACATTCTTTGATTACCTCTAGTAGTTTTCTGGTGGCATTTTTAGGATTCTGTATGTATAGTATCATGTCATCTGCAAAGAGTGACAGTTTTACTTCATCTTTTCCAATTTGGATTCCTTTTATTTCTTTTTCTTCTCTGATTGCCATGGCTAGGACTTCCAAAGCTATGTTGAATAATAGTGGTGATAGTGGACATCCTTTTCTCGTTCCTTCTCTTAGAGGAAATGATTTCAGTTTTTAACCATTGAGAATGATGTTTGTTGTTGGTTTGCCATATATGACCTTTATTATGTTGAGGTAGGTTCCCTCTTTGCCCACTTTCTGGAGAGCTTTTATCATAAATGGGTGTTGAATTTTGTCAAAAGCTTTTTCTGCATCTATTGAGATGATCATATGGTTTTTATTATTCAGTTTGTTAACATGGTGTATCACATTGATTGATTTGCGTATATTGAAGAATCCTTGTATCCCTGGGATAAATCCCACTTAATTGTGGTGTATGATCCTGTTAATGTGTGGTTGGATTCTGTTTGCTAGTATTTTGTTGAGGATTCTTGCATCTTTATTCATCCATGATATTGGTCTGTAATTTCCTTTTTTTGTAGTATCTTTTTCTGGTTTTGGTATCAGGGCGATGGTGGCCTCATAGAATGAGTTTGGGAGTGTTCCTTCCTCTGCAATTGTTTGGAAGAGTTTGAGAAGGATGGGTGTTAGCTCTTCTCTAAATGTTTGATAGAATTCACTGTGAAACCATCTGGTCCTGGACTTTTGTTTGTTGGAAGATTTATAATCACAGTTTCAATTTTATTACTTGTGATTGGTCTGTTCATATTTTCTGTTTCTTCCTGGTACAGTCTTGAAAGGTTATACCTGTCTAAGAATTTGTCCATTTCTTCCAGGTTGTCCATTTTATTGGCATAGGGTTGCTTGTAGTAGTCTCTTAGGATGCTTCGTATTTCTGCGGTGTCTGTTTTAACTTCTCCTTTTTCATTTCTAATTTTATTGATTTGAGTCCTCTCCCTCTTTTTCTTGATGAGTCTGGCTAATGGTTTATCAATTTTGTGTATCTTCTCAAAGAACCAGCTTTTAGTTTTATTGATCTTTGTTATTGTTTTCTTTGTTTCTATTTCATTTTTTTCTGCTCTGATCTTTATGATTTCTTTCCTTCTGCTAACTTTGGGTTTTGTTTGTTCTTCTTTCTCTAGTTCCTTTAGGTGTAAGGTTAGATTGTTTACTTGAGATTTTTCTTGTTTCTTGAGGTAGGCTTGTATAGCTATAAATTTCCCTCTTAGAACTGCTTTTGCTGAATCCCATAGGTTTTGGATCGTCATGTTTTCATTGTCATTTGTCTCTAGGTATTTTTTGATTTCCTCTTTCATTTCTGCAGTGATCTCTTGGTTATTTAGTGACATATTGTTTAGCCTCGATGTGTTTTTTCTTTTACGTTTTCTTCCGTGTAATTTATTTCTAATCTCATAGCATTGTGGCCAGAGAAGATGCTTGATAAGATTTCAATTTTCTTAAATTTACTGTGGCTTGATTTGTGACCCAAGATGTGATCAATCCTGGAGAATGTTCCATGCGCACGTGAGAAGAAAGTGTAAACTGCTGTTTATGGATGGAATGTCCTATAAATATCAATTAAATCTATCTGGTTTATTGTGTCATTTAAAGCTTCTGTTTCCTTATTTATTTTCATTTTGGATGATCTGTCCATTGGTGTAAGTGAGGTAGTAAAGTTTCCCACTATTATTGTGTTACTGTTGATTTCCTCTTTTATAGCTGTTAGCAGTTACTTTATGTATTGAGGTGCTCCTATGTTGGGTGCATATATTTTTATAATTGTTACATCTTCTTCTTGGATTGATCCCTTGATCATTATGTAGTGTCCTTCTTTGTCTCTTGTAACATTCTTTATTTTAAAGTCTATTTTATCTGATATGAGTATAGCTACTCCAGCTTTCTTTTGATTTCCATTTGCATGGAATATCTTTTTCCATCCCCTCACTTTCAGTCTGTATGTGTCGCTAAGTCTGAAGTGGGTCTCTTTTCGACAGCATATATATGGGTCTTGTTTTTTTTTTTTTTTAAACATCTTTATTGAAGTATAATTGCTTCACAATGGTGTGTTAGTTTCTGCTTTATAACAAAGTGAATCAGCTATACTTATACATATATCCCCATATCTCCTCCCTCCCGCATATCCCTCCCTCCCACCCTCCCCATCCCACCCCCCCAGGCGGTCACAAAGCACCGAACTGATCTCCCTGTGCTATGTGGCTGCTTCCCACTAGCTATCTATTTTACATTTGGTAGTGTATATATGTCCATGACGCTCTCTCACCCTGTCACACCTCAACTCTCCCCCTCCCCATATCCTCATGTCCATTCTTTATTAGGTCTGTGTCTTTATTCCCATCTTGCTACTAGGTTCTTCATGACCTTTTTTTTTTTCCCTTAGATTCCATATATATGTGTTAGCATACTGTATGTGTTTTTCTCTTTCTAACTTACTTCACTCTGTATGACAGACTCTAACTCCATCCACCTCATTACAAATACCTCCATTTCATTTCTTTTTATGGATGAGTAATATTCCATTGTATATATGTGCCACATCTTCTTTATCCATTCATCCGATGATGGACACTTTGGTTGCTTCTATGTCCTGGCTATTGTAAATAGAGCTGCAATGAACATTTTGGTACATGACTCTTTTTGAATTATGGTCTTCTCAGGGTATATGCCCAGTAGTGGGATTGCTGGGTCGTATGGTAGTTCTATTTTTAGTTTTATAAGGAACCTCCATACAGTTCTCCATAGTGGCTGTATCAATTGACATTCCCATCAACAGTGCAAGAGTGTTCCCTTTTATCCACACCCTCTCCAGGATTTATTGTTTCTAGATTTTTTGATGATGGCAATTCTGACCGGTGTGAGATGATACCTCATTGTAGTTTTGATTTGCATTTCTCTAATGATTAAGGATGTTGAGCATTCTTTCATGTGTCTGTTGGCCATCTGTATATCTTCTTTGGAGAAATGTCTGTTTAGGTCTTCTGCCCATTTTTGGATTGGGTTGTTTGTTTTTTTGTTATTGAGCTGCATGAGCTGCTTGTAAATCTTGGAGATTAATCCTTTGTCAGTTGCTTCATTTGCAAATATTTTCTCCCATTCTGATGATTGTCTTTTGGTCTTGTTTATGGTTTCCTTTGCTGTACAAAAGCTTTTAAGTTTCATTAGGTCCCATTTGTTTATTTGTGTTTTTATTTCCATTTCTCTAGGAGCTGGGTCGAAAAAGATCTTGCTGCAATTTATGTCATAGAGTGTTCTGCCTATGTTTTCCTCTAAGAGTTTGATAGTGTCTGGCTTAACATTTAGGTCTTTAATCCATTTTGAGTTTATTTTTGTGTATGGTGTCAGGGAGTGTTCTAGTTTCATACTTTTACATGTACCTGTCCAATTTTCCCAGCACCACTTATTGAAGAGACTGTCTTTTCTCCACTGTATATGCTTGCCTCCTTTATCAAAGATAAGGTGACCATATGTGCATGGGTTTATCTCTGGGCTTTCTATCCTGTTCCATTGATCTATATTTCTGTTTTTGTGCCAGTACCATACTGTCTTGATTAGAGTAGCTTTGTAGTATAGTCTGAAGTCAGGGAGCCTGATTCCTCCAGCTCCATTTTTCGTTCTCAAGATTGCTTTGTCTATTCAGGGTCTTTTGTGTCTCCATACAAATTGTGAAATTTTTTGTTCTAGTTCTGTGAAAAATGCCTGTGGTAGTTTGATAGGGATTGCATTGAAACTGTAGATTGCTTTGGGTAGGAGAGTCATTTTCACAATGTTGATTCTTCCAATCCAAGAACATGGTATATCTCTCCATCTATTTGTATCATCTTTAATTTCTTTCATCAGTGTCCTATAATTTTCTGCCTATAGGTCTTTTGTCTCCTTAGGTAGGTTTATTCCTAGATATTTTATTCTTTTTGTTGCAATGGTAAACGGGATTGTTTTCTTAATTTCACTTTCAGATTTTTCATCATTAGTATATAGGAATGCAAGAGATTTCTGTGCATTAATTTTGTATCCTGCTACTTTACCAAATTCATTGATTAGCTCTAGTAGTTTTCTAGTGGCAGTTTTAGGATTCTCTATGTATAGTATCAGTTCATCTGCAAACAGTGACAGCTTTACTTCTTCTTTTCCGATTTGGATTCCTTTTATTTCTTTTTCTTCTCTGATTGCTGTGGCTAACACTTCCAAAACTTTGTTGAATAATAGTGGTGAGTGTGGGCAACCTTGTCTTGTTCTTGATCTTAGTGGAAATGGTTTCAGTTTTTCACCATAGAGGACAATCTTGGCTGTGGGTTTGTCATATATGGCCTTTATTATGTTGAGGAAAGTTCCCTCTATGCCTACTTTCTGCAGGGCTTTTATCATAAATGGGTATTGTATTTTGTCGAAAGCTTTCTCTGCATCTATTGAGATGATCATATGGTTTTTCTCCTTCAGTTTGTTAATATGATGTATCACGTTGATTGATTTGCGTATATTGAAGACTCCTTGCATTCCTGAAATAAACCCCACTTGATCATGGTGTATAATCCTTTTAATGTGCTGTTGGATTCTGTTTGCTACTATTTTGTTGAGGATTTTTGCATCTACGTTCATCAGTGATATTGGCCTGTAGTTTTCTTTCTTTGTGACATCTTTGTCTGGTTTTGGTATCAGGGTGATTGTGGCCTCGTAGAAGGAGTTGGGGAGTGTTCCTCCCTCCGCAATATTTTGGAAGAGTTTTAGAAGGATAGGTGTTAGCTCTTCTCTAAATGTTTGATAGAATTCGCCAGTGAAGCCATCTGGTCCTGGGCTTTTGTTTGTTGGAAGATTTTTAGTCACAGTTTCAATTTCAGTGCTTGTGATTGGTCTGTTCATATTTTCTAGTTCTTCCTGGTTCAGTCTCGGTAGGTTGTGCATTTCTAAGAATCTGTCCATTTCTTCCAAGTTGTCCATTTTATTGGCATAGAGTTGCTTGTAGTAATCTCTCATGATCGTTTGTATTTCTGCAGTGTCAGTGGTTACTTCTCCTTTTTGATTTCTAATTCTATTGATTTGAGTCTTCTCCCTTTTTCTCTTGATGAGTCTGGCTAATGGTTTGTCAATTTTGTTTATCTTCTCAAAGAACCAGCTTTTAGTTTCATTGATTTTTGCTATTGTTTCCTTCATTTCTTTTTCATTTCTTTCTGATCTGATCTTTATGATTTCTTTCCTTCTGCTAGCTTTGGGGTTTTTTGCTCTTCTTTCTCTAATTACTTTAGGTGCAAGGTTAGGTTGTTTATTCGAGATGTTTCCTGTTTCTTGAGGTAGGCTTGTATTGCTATAAACTTCCCTCTTAGAACTGCTTTTGCAGCATCCCATAGGTTTTGGGTCATCGTGTCTCCATTGTCATTTGTTTCTAGGTATTTTTTGATTTCCCCTTTGATTGCTTCAATAATCACTTCATTATTAAGTAGTGTATCGTGTAGCTTCCATGTGTTTGTATTTTTTACAGATCTTTTCCTGTAATTGATATCTAGTCTCATAGCGTTGTGGTCGTAAAAGATACTTGATACTATTTCAGTTTTCTTAAGTCTACCAAGGCTTGATTTGTGACCCAAGATATGATCTATCCTGGAGAATGTTCCATGAGCACTTGAGAAAAATGTGTATTCTGTTGTTTTTGGGTGGAATGTCCTATAAATATCAATTAAGTCCATCTTGTTTAATGTATCATTTAAAGCTTGTGTTTTCTTATTTATTTTCAATTTGGATGATCTGTCCATTGGTGAAAGTGGGCTGTTAAAGTCCCCTACTATGATTGTGTTACTGTCGATTTCCCCTTTTATGGCGGTTAGTATTTGCCTTATGTATTGAGGTGCTCCTATGTTGGGTGCAGAAATATTTACAATTGTTATATCTTCCTCTTGGATCGATCCCTTGATCATTATATAGTGTCCTTCTTTGTCTCTTGTAATAGTCTTTATTTTAAAGTCTATTTTGTCTGATATGAGAATTTCTACTCCAGCTTTCTTTTGATTTCCATTTGCATGGAATATCTTTTTCCATCCCCTCACTTTCAGTCTGTATGTGTCTCTAGGTGTGAAGTGGGTCTCTTGTAGACAGCATATATATGGGTCTTGTTTTTGTATCCATTCAGCCAGTCTGTGTCTTTTGGTGGGAGCATTTAATCCATTTACATTTAAGGTAATTATTGATATGTATGTTCCTATTCCCATTTTCTTAAATGTTTTGGGTTTGTTGTTGTAGGTGTTTTCCTTCTCTTGTGTTTCTTGCCTAGAGAAGTTCCTTTAGCATTTGTTGGAAAGCTGGTTTGGTGGTGCTGAATTCTCTCAGCTTTTGGTTGTGTGTAAAGGTTTTAATTTCTCCATCAAATCTGAATGAGATCCTTGCTGGGTAGAGTAATCTTGGTTGTAGGTTTTTCTCCTTCATCACTTTAAGTATATCCTGCCACTCCCTTCTGGCTTGCAGAGTTTCTGCTGAAAGATCAGCTGTTAACCTTATGGGGATTCCCTTGTGTGTTATTTGTTGTTTTTCCCTTGCTGCTTTTAATATGTTTTCTTTATATTTAATTTTTGATAGTTTGATTAATATGTGTCTTGGCGTGTTTCTCCTTGGATTTTTCCTGTATGGGACTCTCTGTGCTTCCAGGACTTGATTAACTATTTCCTTTCCCATATTAAGGAAGTTTTCAACTATAATCTCTTCAAATATTTTCTCAGTCCCTTTCTTTTTCTCTTCTTCTTCTGGGACCCCTATAATTCGAATGTTGGTGCGTTTAATGTTGTCCCAGAGGTCTCTGAGACTGTCCTCAGTTCTTTTCATTCTTTTTTCTTTATCCTGCTCTGCAGTAGTTATTTCCACCATTTTATCTTCCAGGTCACTTATCTGTTCTTCTGCCTCAGTTATTCTGCTATTGATCCCGTCTAGAGTATTTTTAATTTCATTTATTGTGTTTTTCATCATTGCTTGGTTCCTCTTTAGTTCTTCTACATCCTTGTTAAATGTTTCTTGCATTTTGTCTATTCTATTTCCAATATTTTGGATCATCTTTACTATCATTATTCTGAATTCTTTTTCAGTTAGATTGTCTATTTCCTCTTTATTTGTTAGGTCTGGTGTGTTTTGACCCTGCTCCTTCACCTGCTTTGTGGTTTTTTGTTTTCTCATTTTGGTTATCTTACTGTGTTTGGGGTCTCCTTTTCACAGGCTGCAGGTTCGTAGTTCCTGTTGTTTTTGGTATCTGTTCCCAGTGGCTAAGGTTGGTTCAGCGGGTTGTGTAGGCTTCCTGGTAGAGGGGACTAGTGCCTGTGTTCTGTAGGATGAGGTTGGATCTTGTCTTTCTGGTGGGCACGTCCACGTCTGGTTGTGTGTTTTGGAGTGTCTGTGGCCTTATTATGATTTTAGGCAGCCTCTCTGCTAATGGATGGGGCTATGTTCCTGTCTTGCTAGTTGTTTGGCATGGGGTGTCCAGCACTGTAGCTTGCTGGTCGTTGAGTGAAGCTGGGTCTTGATGTTGAGATGGAGATCTCTGAGAGATTTTCACCATTTGGTATTACGTGGGGCTGGGAGGTCTCTTGTGGACCAGTGTCCTGAAGTTGGCTCTCCCACCTCAGAGGCACAGCCCTGATGCCTGGCTGGAGCACCAAGAGCCTTTCATCCACACAGGTCAGAGTATAAGGGAGAAAAAAATCGAAAGAAATAAAGAAAGAGGATAAAATAAAATAAAGCTATTATAATAAAAAATAAGGAAAAATAAAATTATTAAGAGTAAATGTATTCAGAAAATTTTTTTTTAATTTTTAAAGATAGATTTATTAATTTTTTATAATCAAAAATAAGAAAAAAATTATTAAGAAAAAAATTTATTAAGAAAAAAATTTTTAATTTTTTTTAAAATAAAAAATATGAAAAAACTTATTAAATTTTTTTTAATTTCTAAAATAGAAAATAAGGAAAAAATTATTAAGAAAAAATTTATTAGGAAAAAAAAATTTTTTAAGTAAAAAAAAAAAACAAACAAAAAAAAACAAAAAAAAAACCGGACGGACCTAACCCTAGTACTAATGGTGAAAGCAAAGCTATACAGACAAAATCTCACCCAGAAGCATACACATATACACTCACAAAAGAAGGAAAAGTGGAAAAATTAATATATCCTGCTCCCAAAGTCCACCTCTTGAATTTGGGATGATTTGTTGTCTATTCAGGTATTCAACAGATGCAGGCACATCAAGTTGTTTGTGGAGCTTTAATCCGCTGCTTCTGAGGCTGCTGGGAGAGATTTCCCTTTCTCTTCTTTGTTCGCACAGCTCCCGGGGTTTGGCTTTGGATTTGGACCCGCCTCTGCATGTAGGTCGCCTGAGCGCATCCGTTCCCCGCCCAGACAGAATGGGGTTAAAGGAGCAGCTGCTTCGGGGGCTCTGGCTCACTCAGTCTGGGGGGAGGGTGGGGTACGGAGGCGGGG
This sequence comes from Balaenoptera borealis, assembly GCF_965194805.1. Taxonomy (NCBI): domain Eukaryota; kingdom Metazoa; phylum Chordata; class Mammalia; order Artiodactyla; family Balaenopteridae; genus Balaenoptera; species Balaenoptera borealis. Next base: position 35,237,868 of record NC_138875.1, read on the forward strand.
TGAGCCTGCGGCGGCAGAGGTCAGCGTGACATTGCAGCAGCCTGAGGCGCACCATGCGTTCTCCCAGGGAAGTTGTCCCCGGACCATGGGAGCCTGGCAGCGGCGAGCTGCACTGGCTCCCGGGAGGGGCGGTGTGGAGAGCGACCTGCGCTCACACACAGGGTTCTTGGTGGTGGCAGCAGCAGCCCTAGCATCTCCTGCCCGTCTCTGGGGTCCGCGCTGATAGCCGCAGCTCGCGCCTGTCTCTGGGTTCCGCGCAGTTAGCCGCGGCTCACGCCCGCCTCTGGGGTCCGTGCTGATAGCCGCAGCTCGCACCTGCCTCTGGGGTCCACGCTGATAGCCGCGGCTCGCGCCAGTCTCTGGAGTTCGTTTAGGTGGCGCTCTGAATCCCCTCTCCTTTCGCGCCGCGAAACAAAGAGGCAAGAAAAAGTCTCTTGCCTCTTCGGCGGCTGCAGACTTTTTCTCGGGCTCCCTGCTGGCTAGCTGTGGCACACTAGCCCCCCTCAGGCTGTGTCACACCGCCAGCCCCAGTCCTCTCCCTGCAATCCGACTGAAGCCCGAGCCTTGGCTCCCAGCCCCCGCCCGCCCTGGCGGGTGAGCAGACAAGCCTCTCGGGCTGGTGAGTGCTGCTCGGCACCAAGCCTCTGTGCGGGAATCTCTCCATTTTTCCCTCTGCACCCCTGTTGCTGTGGGATCCATGCTGATAGCTGCGGCTCGCGCCCGTCTCTGGAGCTTGTTTAGGCGGCGCTCTGAATCCCCTCTCCTTGCACGCCACGAAACAAAGAGGCAAGGAAAGGTGTCTTGCCTCTTCAGCAGCTGCAGGCTTTTTCCCAGACTCCCTCCCGGCTAGCACCGAAGCCCGAGCCTCAGCTCCCAGCTCCCGCCCGCCCCGGCGGCCGAGCAGACAAGCCTCTCAGGCTGGTGAGTGCTGCTCGGCACTGAGCCTCTGTGCGGGAATCTCTCTACTTTTCCCTCCGCACCCCTGTGGCTGCGCTGTCCTCCGTGGCTCCGAAGCTTCCCCCCTCTGCCACCCACAGTCTCTGCCCACGAAGGGGCTTCCTAGCGTGTGGAAACCTTTCCTCCTTCACGGCTCCCTCTCACCGGTGCAGATCCCGTCCCTATTCTTTTGTCTCTGTCATTTCTTTTTTCTTTTGCCCTACCCTAGTACGTGGGGATTTTCTTCCCTTTTGGGAGGTCTGACGTCTTCTGCCAGCGTTCAGTAGGTGTTCTGTAGGAGCAGTTCCACGTGTAGATGTGTTTCTACTGTATCTGTGGGAAGGAAGGTGATCTCCGCGTCTTACTCTTCCGCCATCTTCGGTCTTGTTTTTGTATCCATTCAGCAAGACAGTGTCTTTTGGTTGGAGCATTTAATCCATTCACGTTTAAGGTAATTATCGATATGTATGTTCCTATGACCATTTTCTTAATTGTTTTGGGTTTGTTTTTGTAGGTCCTTTTCTTGTCTTGTTGTTTCCAGTTAGAGAAGTTCCTTTAGCATTTGTTGTAGAGGTGTTCTGGAGGTGCTGAATTCTCTTAGCTTTTGCTTGTCTATAAATTTTTTAATTTATCCGTCAAACCTGAATGAGATCCTTGCCGGCTAGAGTAGTCTTGGTTGTAGGTTCTTCCCTTTCATCACTTTAAGTATATCATGCCACTCCTTTCTGGCTTGTAGAGTTTCTGCTGAGAAATCAGCTGTTAACCTTATGGGAGTTCCCTTGTATGTTATTTGTCATTTTTCCCTTGCTGCTTTCAATAATTTTTCTTTGTCTTTAATTTTTGCCAATTTGATTACTATGTGTCTTGGTGTGTTTCTCCTTGGGTTTATCTTGTATGTGACTCACTGTGCTTCCTGGACTTGGGTGGTTATTTCCTTTCCCATGTTAGGGAAGTTTTCGACTATAATCTCTTCAAATATTTTCTCTGGTCCTTTCTCTCTCTCCTCTCCTTCTGGGACCCCTATAATGTGAATGTTGTTGCATTTAATGTTGTCCCAGAGGTCTCTTAGGCTATCTGCATTTCTTTTCATTCTTTTTTCTTTATTCTGTTCCACAACAGTGAATTCCACCATTCTGTCTTCCAGGTCACTTATCCGTTCTTCTGTCTCAGTTATTCTGCTATTGATTCCTTCTAGTGTATTTTTCATTTCAGTTATTGTATTGTTCATCTCTGTTTTTTGTTCTTTAGTTCTTCCAGGTCTTTGTTAAACATTTCTTGCATCTTCTCAATCTTTGCCTCCATTCGTATTCCGAGGTCCTGGATCATCTTCACTATCATTATTCTGAATTTTTTTTCTGGAAGGTTGCCTATCTCCACTTCATTTAGTTGTTTTTCTGGGGTTTTATCTTGTTCCTTCATCTGGTATATAGCCCTCTGCCTTTTCATTTTGTCTATCTTTCTGTGAATGTGGATTTTTTCCCACAGGCTGTAGGATTGTAATTCTTCTTGCTTCTGCTATCTGTCCTCTGGTGGATGAGGCTATCTAAGTGACTTGATGGGAGGGACTGGTGGTGGGTAGAGCTGACTGTTGCTCTGGTGGGCAGATTTCAGTAAACCTTTAATCCACTTGACTGTTGATGGGTGGTTCTGGGTTCCCTCCCTGTTGATTGTTTGGCCTGAGGCGACCGAACACTGGAGCCTACCTGGGCTCTTTGGTTGAGCTAATGACAGACTCTGTGAGGGCTCATGCCAAGGAGTACTTCCCAAAACTTCTGCTGCCAGTGTCCTTGTCCCCACTGTGAAACAGCCAACCCCCGCCTCTGCAGGAGACCCTCCAACACTAGCAGTTAGGTCTGGTTCAGTTTCCCCCGGGGTCACTGCTCCTTCCCCTGTGTCCCGATGCACACACTACTTTGTGTGTGACCTCCAGGAGAGGAGTCTCTGTTTTCCCTAGTCCTGTCAAAGTCCTGCAATCAATTCCCACTAGGCTTCAAAGTCTGATTCTCTGGGCATTCTTCCTCCCATTGCTGGACCCCCAGTTTGGGAAGCCTGACGTGGGGCTCAGAACCTTCACTCAAGTGGGTGGACTTCTGTGGTATAAGTGTTTACCAGTCTGTGAGTCACCCACCCACCAGTTATGGGATTTGATTTTACTGTGATTGCACCCCTCCTACTGTATCATTGTGGCTTCTCCTTTGTCTTTGGATGTGGGGTATCTTTTTTGGTGAGTTCCAGTGTCTTCCTGTCAATGACTGTCCGGCAGCTAGTTGTGATTCTGGTGTTCTTGCAAGAGGGAGTGAGAGCACATCCTTCTACTCTGCCATCTTGGTTCCTCCTCTCTGATTTTCTACTCTGGAAAATAAGTTTTAATATATATAATATTTTTATATAGGTATATATTATATATTTATGATTTTTGAAATATATGTAATATAGGCATGTCTTTATTTTGGAATGAATCACCTATTATTAAATAAAATTGATTCTTGGCAGAAATCCAAAACCTAGTATCTTGTTTATGTAATTGGGGAGAGGAGAATTTAGGGATAAAATTGGTTTTAAATTAGAGGGTTTCCTTAGATTAGGGATTCTCAATTCTTTTTTTTTTTTCAGTGTTGACCCCCTAAGGAGACTTTCTATATATATTTTTTTCTATTTGCCTCTCTCACTCATAATACTTTAATGCCACAGATAAACTACATCTGTTTGTGTACAGTGGCTCTTTGAGGACAATAGCTATTGTAACATCTAAGACTTTTCCCATCACCACCCCCCCCCCTTCAAAACAATTTTCTCTCATTAGGGACAAAATCTCCTTTTGTTGAGAGTATATGCCTCAGATAGTACAATAAATATATTTTTTAAAATGAAAGCAAACATAAATCAAATCCTTTGTCTAAAAATGTCCCTATGTTGTAGATTAATGGTTCTCATCCTTAAGTGTACCACCTGGAAGATTTGTTAAAGCACAATTTGCTGGGCTCAACTCCCAGAGTTCTTGACTCACTAGGTCTGCATTAGGGCCGAGAACTTGGATTTCTCGCAGGTTCCCAAGCGATGCTTATTCTACTCAGGAAATCACATTCTGAAAACCAGTGCTGTATTTAATGGTCGTCAGGGGAGAAAAATGTTACTAAATTTATGTTTGAAATGTTCTGCTGTTATAATAACTAAAATTTCTTCAAGGTTTTAGTGGATTCCTAATGGTCATGGCTAAATCTTTTTCTTCAAGACATCATGCTAGTGATTACCCAGTGGTGATTGTAGATCGGAAGCCAGAATGGAGTTTGTTGTCTAACAAGCCAATGACTTCATAAGTAAGAGACATTTCTGTTGGCATTTTAGGCCTAAAGCGTCTTTCTGAAGACCTTCCACTTTTATTTTAAGGGTAGCAACATCTTTTGCACATTTAATACCTATTCTGTTTCCCTTTACTCCCTAAATGAACTTATTATTATTTCTCAAAGAAAATTTAGATGAGTTTGTGTAAAGAAATGCAAAATTTCATGGTTTCTTCTAAGTGGTTTGGATCCTAGGAATGCAAACAGATGATTACAGATCACAAACTGTGTGATCTGCCTTGATGGAGCCACAGGGAACCTTGAAAAGGACAAGAATTCTTAGGTAAGAGATGCAGTGAAACACATCCATCCATTGGAGAATGAGTGCATGATATAAATATGTTCTTCTTTTCAGGATAGTACCGAAAAGAAAGGTGGATTACAGAAGTTATAATGGAAATATTTCCAAAGTCCAAACACATCTCCAAAGAACACAAAAAAGTCAACTCCTATTTGATATTTAAGGAGTGCTGTACAACTCTATCTCAAACTGCGCTTTTGTGTCTAAAAAAGCCCAGCTACAAATTAGCACTGACTTGCCTTTATTAGGCCAAGTGGTATTTAGCCCAGACTAGAATATGTGGTCTTTTACTTGCATGACCAGCTTTAAGAAGCAAGACAAAGTGAAATTTTAAAAATAGAGCTTCAAAGCCTAAATAACAAAGCAAACAGAAAGCCCGTTTGATTTGGTCACTTCTCTGTCTTAAGGATCATGCTATTGATCTATTGCACATAGATTAACTCTGATGCACTACTACTCATTGTCTGGGATAATCTTGTATTTGCACACAGCACCCTACCTGGTCTCTTGGATAACAATACCCAGGAAATGAGGGAGGCTGTGAAAAAGCCCTGCATAAAGCAAGACACGGCTCTTTGTTTCTCATACCTCACAGCCTTCTCAGATTTTCCTCCTTCCACCTTTCATTTCTATGTTTGCCAAAGAAAAGAATTAATAGAGTGGAAGTTTTAGATCTGAGGCAGGTTTCATTGGCATCGATGCTTTTTCCCAACTTATTCTCAGCTAATGGCAGGTCACTGGGAGACTGTCTATATGCTAAGTTGCTCTTTTGCTGAAGGTTTTTCCGAGAGGGGAATTATTATTCGTCAACTGCTGGAAAGCAGACATTTTGTGTGTCCTTACTTTAGAAACCCTTTACAGTTATTTATTCCCACGTTGGGACTGAACAACAATTTTAAATGACCAGAAAAATAAGTCATGCTGTGAATGTATACAGCAAGTGTCCTTCACTGTGTACTCCAATCTTCAGCCTATTTTCAGCCTCCCTCTTCCTTGTCCCTGTAGAATGGGCATCACTTCACAGCGTGCTTAGGAGGAGGATGTATCACTATTCTTAATACAATTTGTGAATCTCTAACATGTTATTACGGTTGTGCAATTCTACCTGAAATGTAGCTAGGCATTCTCATTGGTTACCTCCTTAGTAGTCTATGGACTACAGTTTTTCCAAGTCTTAAATGAGTAGTTAGGTGAGCAAATAAACAATTATGTCTAGACTGCAAATGCAATTTGAACACCTACAACCGGAAATGAGAGATTTGTCACGCCCGACTATTCATAAGGCAGAGTTTCACATTTTTCAATAATCTAAGGCAAATTTTCAGTTTTTGTCATTGTACAACAATCAATAGCTCCAGATTCTTCTGTTCCCCACACCTTGTAAACTCATACCCTCATTCTTCCATCAGACTAGCTCACTTTAGATTTAAACTTTCTTCTTCCCCATCTATTTGAAAACAACAAATGTTTCATTTTTCTCAAAATTCAAGTTTTTAAAAATTACTTGATGGAAAATAATATTTTCTTTACTACTTAGTTTTATTTGGCCTGTCTATATGTATGTTTTCTGCAATATAAACTTACTATTTGTTTGGATAAGTATCATATAGATATAGTTGAATACATTCACAGCAGTTAATATATAGATATATATAGGTGATGCACATTCTTAGATATTATATACACGTGTGTATATAGAATAGATTGTATGTGTGTATGTTTGCACACTTGTTTTTTTGAAATAATTAGAATATGGTGCTGAATCAGTTTCATTTCTTGGTGGGACATTTCAAAATAAAGAGCAATCAGGTAAATAGCAGGGTCAAGTTCAAAGTTTCAGTTTGAGATTTGTAGACATCTTCAAATTTGTGAAGTCACCATCAGTCAGGGACATCTGTTATGTTCATAGGATCAGAAATTAAGTATCAATATCTGGAGATAATAATAAATTAAATTCACATGGGAACATTTGGCAACTCAAGTGAAACCCTGAGTTAGAGGCTGATCCTCCGTGCTCTTCATCCCGCCTCGTTTCAGGCCCTTTTCTGCTTCCTTCTAGGCCACTGTCCAAGCCTCCTAACCAGTCTCCACTATCCTGAAATTTCAGTTTTTCTCATGATGTCTAACTACCCCAGTTACCTTTGTTATGCTTACAATTTATCATGTTACAGCTCAATGTAAAAAGCTGTGCTTGTTTCTCAGTATGTGAGGGTAAAGTGAAGACACCTTAATATATCACATGATAACTTTTTCAAACTGAGTCCACATTTTCCAAGCTAATCTACCTCACTCCATTTTATGAACTCCCTCTTCAGATCACACTGAAAACTTTATTTTTTCACAGAAAATGCCAGACTTTCATATCTCCCTGACTGGTCACCTCTGTTTAAAAGTAATATTATGCCATGTTTTCTCCTTTCCCATTTAGAAGATTTTATGAATTTCCTGATTTCTTGATTTTACACATTTTTTATAGCAAGCTATACATTTATTCATCCAGCCCATAGGTGTTGAACTCAAGCCTAGAGTTAGAGTAGTAGAAAAGACCAATTCCATGTCCTAAAGCAGCTTACATCCCAGTGAGAGGAGACAGTTAATGGTTAAACAAAGCTATAGGAGATAAATTTAAATAGTGATAAATAATGAAGGTGTAGAGAGGCTAGCTTGAGGTTACCATTGATTATCTAGTCAGAAAGGGCCATTGTCAGGGGTAATTCATTTAAAGTAAAACCAGACTTACGAGGAAGCAAGCCTGCAAAGTGGCAGGGGAAGAACATTTCAGGTGGTCGTGGGGAGGAAATATGTGAAATTATCCCCAAATATTTGTGTTATCAACAAAGAGAAAGCTTAACTGGAGAGTAGAAAACAAGGATAGTAGGTGATCAAGTCAAGTTGAAGGGCATTTTCCAGGTCATGTCAGACTTTATATGCTGTATAGTCTATGGAAGAACATTTTTATTTTATTCTAATTGAAATAGTAAGTCATTGGTGGGTCATAAGTGTATGTATGTTAGAGAGGGTCTGATGTGTTCAGTTGCATGCTCTCAAAAGATTATTCTGGCTTTTGTATAAAACCAGTGGAGAAAAGATGATGGAGAGGAGTAAGAGGAGCCAGGTGGGAGACCATTCTAGTTGTCTTGATGGCAGGTGGTGATAGTTTGGATTAGAGGTACAGTAATGATAAGAAGTGAGCAGATTCTAGATATATTCTACAAATAGGATTGATAAGACTTGTTGATGGTGAAGGAAGGGTAAGAGAAAACATCTGAGTCCTAGCAGCATGATGAATGGTAGTGTCACATACTGAGTTAATAAAAACTGACAGAAAAAAATTTTTGGAGTATAAAATTAAAGAGTTCTGAATTAGACATATTGATTTTAAGATGCTCATATAGATCCAAAAAGAGGTATCATGTATTCATTGAACACATGGGTTTTAAACTCAAACATTTGAGCTGGAAATATATTTTTTATGATTCAACATTATAGAAACAGTATTTAAATTTATTTAATTCATTAATAATATATATTTTTAAATTCAGATGACCTCACCTAGGGATAGACTGTGGTTAGAGGAGAAAGCCAAACCCTCAGCTTAGGACATTCAAAGGTTAATATGTTGAGCAAAAGAGGATGCAGAAATGGAGGTTGATAAGAAATGTTGAAAAAGAATGGAGACATAAGAAAAAAAAATAGATAGATTAGTTTTCTCCATAGAAAAACTTATGGGGAAATGTATTCTAGAAAGAGGGAGTGGTCAGCTGTGTCAAATATGGATACAAAGTCATCTTGATGAGAATAGAAGATTACCACTCAGAAATGTCAAAAGTGTGGTCCTTCAAGGACAATGGTGCTTCAAGGACAAAGGACGACCCTGCCTGGAAAAGTTTCAGCGTTACACCCCCTACCAGACTCTTAATCACCCTCCCCACCATGTTGCGATAGTTACAAAATTCCTGAGCCCACTTGGGTTACTCCCACCTAGGCAACGGGACCTGTCCCAAATAAGGAAAGGCATCTGGCCTGTCCCACTCCCACCCTATAGAAGGAAGGTATATGTGCCTTGACCAATCATTAAACGAAATTTTCACCTCGGACCATTCCTTTGTTTTCTAGCTATAAAAACTGATCTATAGCACATGTTCTGGCTAGACTCTCCCAGACTACTAGGAAGTCCACCCACTGTTTTAGCAGCGACCCTTCCCTCTAATAAATTCTATCTCCTTTACATTCTGCCTTGTGTCTGGAAATTCTTTTCCAACCCGCGTTTGGACCACGACAAAGAGGGAGATCATTTGTGACATTGTTAAGAGCTATTTATAGAGAAGTGGAAATTTAAATGGAATAATAGTGATTGGAGAGAGAATGTGAATTGAGAAACTGGAGACTGTGAATAAATACTTTATTAGTTCCACTCTTAGAAGAAGCAAAAAAATGAGGTGAAGGATAGAAAAAGAATGAGATCAAAGGAGGATTCTACAAAACATTATATTAAGGCATGTTTTCATAATTAAGGAAAATATCCTGTTTTAAGGGAAGACCTGATGATGTCAGAGAGGTAGGTGAGGGGAGAATTGTAGTCAATGTTTGGCCTTGAGGACTAGGAAAGTGACAAGGATTCATGGCCCATCTGGAAAGGTTAGCTTCATTATAATGCAGGAGAAGGCAAAGTAATTTGGGCAGAGATGTATGTAAAGTGATGGACCACTTGATGGATAGATAGGTTATTTTTCTTTTTGTTTATTTTCTTAAAAAATGAGATGATGTCATGACTTGTGAGTGATAGACTGAAGAAGGGGCTTTAGATATTTGAGAGGAAAGTAGTGTGTATAAAATAGTAGTTTTCTAAAATAAGAAAGAAATTTGCTAGGAAGGTACAGTAAGACTATCTTGACATGTTGATAAATTCAAAGTGAAATCAATCAACAGAGTTGTGTGATCTCCTATAACCATATTCAGCTTTTCAGGTATACACATAGAGTAAGCAGTTATTTAGACTTAAAGAGGATTGGACTTTTCAAGGAGCATTTATAGGGCAGAGGACAGGAGTGCAAAGGGTATTTACATGTGTGTGTTTATATTACTGAACCACAAAACCTCCATAGCTTAAAAATGGAGACAAAGATGTGATTGGGATGACAGGGAGTAGAAAAGTTGCAAAGTCAACTGACTGTGTGCAGAGGACTAGAGTAAATAATCTGGGATGAGAGAGGTGATTGTAAGATAATAGGATTTAATATTTCAGAGGTATAGGTGATGGTAAGGTCAAGATTATAACCACTGAACTGAATGGCTCATGTGATATGGATGGAAAGCTCATTGGAAGTGAGGAGGTCAAGGAACTGAGAAGCTGGGATTTTGCATGGGTAAGTGGATTTGAGGTATCTCTGAGGTTAAAGGTAAACTATATTAGTAAGCAGTTTGAAATCAAGCTTTTGGAGGGATATGCTTATTGATTCTGGCATGTTTATTTTACTCTCTTTCCTTTTCTTTTCTCTATAGTACTAAGCAGTAAGTTCTCAATGGTGTGAATACCTCCTTCTTCAAAATTGTCTTACTAGGCCAAGGAAAATACTTAGTTTATGCAAAAATATACAAAGAACGAAGAAAAAATCCTCAATAACTAATAATTAATAATAACCAAGAATGAATGAATAAACTGATGAATGGGTGGTAATCCTTAGCATTTTTGAGATAAAAGGAGAAGGGGCATGCACTTCAATAAACTTATTTCATGTATAAAATAATTGACACCCATAAGATAAATTACTTAGGATTACATGGTTTATTAGTGCATGAAATTAAACTAGATCCAGATATAAAGACCAGCGTGTTTTCTAGGAAAAAAACTCTTAAATACATGGTCAGTACTTAAGTTTCAACATTATGAAAAGTAGATAAATAAGCAAGAATAGATTTTGAATCAAAATTTAAATATCATTGATGGGATAGAGTTTATGTGCAAACTAAGAGCCAAGAACAATTTTGTCCAAAGTTTTGGAAACTCACAATTCCAGTGTATTTCTGCCTGCCCTCTTGTTTATTTGCAAAGCAAATTTGCATTAGAAATCTCATATAATTCTGTGATTGTTCTAAGTAGCAGGCTAGGGAATCTAAGAATTGAATCAAAGTGTTATTTTCACAATGGGATATGAAAATCCCTGGCCAGATGTATTTGCTGGTGGAAATGAGAAAGAAACTGGGTACATCAATAAAACATGAGAACAATTTGAGGGCCACAGTAAAATAGCTTATGGTGTCAATACCTAGGGGATTTCACCAGTGGAAGGACCACATCACTAGAGAAAGAGAGAGAGAGAGATGGACAGATTCATCATAAATTCTTATTTTTCCCCACCCCATTATGTTGGTTGCCTTCATGATTGTGTTGATCAATACCTGAGCACCTACCTGTATCATAGCAAGTTGTAAACTTCAGGTTCACAATTCCATTCCCAATTGTTGCAGCAAGGTCTTGGCCTTACTTCTTTCTTCAATTGGAAAGATGTTTAAATTAACACATTTAATTAAGACGTTTAACTCCTCCCCTGTGCTCTTCAGCTTAAGAGTTCTCAAGTGTCATCTGTAAACTTTAAAGGGCTAGTTGGTTATCATCAATAAACATTACTCAGTCTAGTTTTGTTTATATGGTATGAGTTTTCAAATAGCTTCTATTATCAGAAAAATAAAAAGATAAGTAAACTGAAGAGAGATTGAGAGGCAGATCAGGTGAAATGACTGACTCTCTTTTCTCATTTCCTCCTTCTTTTCCTAAGAGGTAAATTCTATCTGTTTCTGGTGAGTGTTCTGGTGAATGTGTGAGTGTACACTTGTGAATATATCCATGTGTGTAAAAGAAGAAGAAGGCAGTGTCATATTAATTTTATAGATAACCATGGCACTGGACTCAAACTGGCAAAATAAATTGACCTAGGCAAAATTTAAAGTCAAGAAATGTTATTTCTGAAAGAAAAAATAATAATGTGTTTAATAGAAAAAATCTATAGCTGTTGGAATCAGACATTTAAGGGGTAAATTCTAGGTCTACCACATTTTACTCCCTTAAGTTTCCTTCCCTATAAAATGGGAACTTGTTGTCTACCTTACAGGTGTGTCTGGCCCAGTAAATGTTAAATAAATGTTGGTTCCTTTCTTCCATTCCCTGGACTTGGAGACAACCTACCAATGGGTCAAGCGTTCTAATAAATCAAATGCAATTGAGATATCTATCAGTCATCAATCATGGCACTGAAAAAAATATAAGTACATAATATTAAACCTATCCTTAAAATACTTAACATTTTGCTGAGAAAGTAAGATATTCACAGAAATAATGATTATAATCGTTACAAAGAATAAATGTTCCAAAACTAAATTAGCATTTCAAACACTGCATGTGAAATGGTAAGATTACTATTTATATTAATGCATGCAAGATTGATAAAAATAGAGGTTAAAATTACACTTACAAATTCTTAGAGTTGAGGAGGTCATAGTGATTATTTAGTTTAACCCTCCCATTTTAAAATGAAGAGACAGAGTTCATGTATATGATGCGATTTGTCCAAACCATGCCTTTATTAAGTATCAGAGAAATTAAACAAAGCAAGAGCAGAAGCAGGATCTATAGATGTAACGTCACCAAATTACATTCAGTGGAAGAGTGTATGTTCCAAGTCTGCTTAATTTATTTTTAATTGCTTTAAGATACAAATATATCCCTTTGGTTCAAGTAACATTACTTTTACACTTAGTCCACTTCATTGTGATGAACATTAAAACCATTTAAACAAACAGGAGGCAACATGTTTTGGGTGTTGTATGTGGGAGAATGATTCATCTTTAAAGCTACCTAATGAGAGATATTAACTGCTGTCACCCACTTTGGCTGGGATATTCCATAGATACCAAAATTCAAAGACACTACTAGTAGTTTCAAAAGGAATTTCCAAATTGATGATTCCTTTATACCAGGAGGGACACAGTGTTTGACATCAAAGCTTGGTATTGTGTGGCTTCAGTTAATCAAAACCTCTTTGGAAAAGGGATGAAAAGTAAAAATATTAGAAGATTTACAAAATAGGTATCCTAGTTATTAAGATGAATTGGAAGCCAACTTTTGTGTTTTTATGGTTAGCAAAAGCTAATACTGTGTGTTAATAAAGAAGAAACAAGATAAGATGAGCCTTCTCCAACTGGCAATTTTGGTCACTAGTCGGTGCTATCATGTGAAATACAGAGAAATCTAAGAAGAAACATTTCATGTAACTCATTTCCCCCCAGTGACTTCTACATTTGCAAGTTCTTCCTCTTTCTGTCCTTCTGGACCCTAAGCCAGATACCCACAACCCATCAAAATGGAGTTCAATAAAACATATACAGGAAAAATAAGAAGCTGCAACATCCCTAGTCTTTAAAAATATGTTAGGCAACTCCCCATCACCTATATATATATATATATATATATATATATATATGTTTTTAAAATTTCATCTTTATTTATGACCGAATACAATGAAAAAAAAAAATTCAGATGTTATCCAAGCATATGTTTTAGGGCTCTTTGCATGCATAGATGCTGGGCTGAATAAGCTTTACGTCTCACCTAATATATCACCTTCTTCTTCTTTCTGAAGCCCTCCTATGATGCTTAAGTACAATTTAGTACTTAAATATATAGTATCTAATTATCACTTGTTATTGAATCCCTTGGGTTAATCCTGTCACTTTAACTGGATTTAAAGCTTCTTAATAACAGAGCTTATATTCTATTTTTCTTCTTATTATGTGTCTTTCATAGTGACTAAGTCAGGCCTTCAAGATATGGTAGGGGCCTGAGGAGCTCCTGTATCTCTGAATTGAATAACATAGTCTTGTTTATACCTTTTTTAATCCACAAGAGACAGTTAACTGGTGTTTTAGAGAATGTAGAACCCTTAATAAAGTAATATAAATGAAATGCACCCTCTTACTTTATGGATGGCTTGCAGTAGGTGAGGGAGTTTGGGTAGAATTTGGCAGAGCGCTCCTTCCCTGGCTCACTGACTCCTTCTCCGAGTTTATGTCTTCCTATTTGTGTATTTCTTGATATTTTATTCTGAATGAATTATATGTTCTCACATTTAAGATGTCATTATTGTTGTAGTTCACATCTGTCCAAATAGCCATAAATACCATTGTCACTACTTATTTCCTTCTTGAATAAGTCAGTTATATGAGAAAAGAGAAGGCTCCGCAATACAAGTTTTACATCTGTTCTAGGTAGCTCATAACAAAATACTCACTGAATCTTCTGACTGCAGTCAGAAAATGTTCAGAGCACCTTTATGGAATAGAGACCTTACACTCTTCTGGTCTTAGTGCTAGACAAGATTTTGGATCACTTAATATTACAGAAGAGAAAAGCATAGCCCAGAAATGGAAAATAACTTGACCGAGGGCACACAATCAATTCTTCAAAATTACTGTGATTGCAATAGCAATTGAATAGACTTATTTGGGCCCCCTGGAGCAGTGTTTAGACTAGGGGTGGTTTTGACTACCAAGGGACATTTGGCAAGGTCTGGAGACAACTTTGGTTTTCACAACTTGGGCAGAGGTTCTACTGGCAACTAGTGGATAGAAGCCAAAGATATTCATAAACATCCTACAACACACAGGACAGGCCCCACAGTAAAGAAATATAAGGTCCAGAGTATCAACAGTGCTGAGGTAAAAAACTCTACAATTGAAGAAAAAAAAAAAAAAAAAAACAGAAGCAAAACAAAATCTTGTATGATTTATATGATATCTCTCTCTCAAACTAACTTCCATGTTTTCTTATTCTGTATCTATGGTCAGGTGCATTTCTATCAACTCCTTTTGCCCTACAGTTCACTCTCATAATCTTTAAATTGGGGGTGGTGGTAAGGAAAGATAGGATTTACTGCCAGGAAGAACAAAGGTAAGCTTCATGTCTATATCTATATTCTATTACTTAAAGGAGGTTCAATTAACCCCCAAATCCTGTTAATAACTCTGTTTTCTCTTAGAAAACCAGCTGAGTTCTGGAAACCCTTTTGGGAATATCAGGGAAATTTTCTATTAACATAAAACACTATAAACACCAATGAAATCAAAGGCTTATGTGGAAACATCAAAACGCCTGCCTCAGGCTTCATTTTGACCTTTACAATTTTCAGACTCCATAGCATTTCAGTGTTTTTGATTGTTAAGGATACCATTTGGTCCTAAGTAATAATTCTGGAATCTTAACAAAATTAACATCTGACAGTTCATAAAACCAAATTATGGGTCCCTTAAGACAGTCAGACATAGGGGTCCAAATTGAATGTATATAACTTTTTTTTTCTCTATATGCTATTGGTATTGCTAGGTCCTGTAGCTGTGTTTACATTTGTAACAGGAAGTGAAGATTAAAGATAAGGATCAAAATTCTACGGTTTAATCAGCATGGTGAGGTGGATCCTCATCACTCCCAAGTTCTGTTGTCTTTTCATCTTTTCTCTCTATTCCTTTTAGATGCATTAATGTTCTGAGATTCTAGACAGAAGAAATTAAGCTTTAAATGTAAGTAAGAGGGGTATGCCTAGGTCAGTATGTTGTGAAGTTGGATGAAGTGTGGAAAGACAAGTTGGTTTGGTTGAGGAAGAAATCATAGGCAGAGCAATCATGTATTAAGATACTTTCTCTCTTCCCTTACTGCATTCTGTATTTTCTCCAAAAGCCCTTTCTCTCCTTTTCTTCCATTTCCAGTTTTCTTCTCTTAAATATCCTCAACTTATAGACCTGTAATGTAAAGTAGATACTCAGTGACGTTTGTTCGATAGGTTGGTTACATCTTCTTTTGAACCTCCATCTAAACGTTACGTTACTTAGCAGCAAAAGAACAGCTGCGTTTACATAAGGTGATCCTGGACAATTTTCAGACATTGTAATTGGATTACCTCTGCAAATTATTGCTGTCATTAGTAAACATGAAACAGGTAGACCAGAACCCAAATTCACATGTCTGTCCTGGAAATCAACAGTTATGGCTCATCCAAGGCGGAAAGCGGAAATGGAAATGAGGAAAATCTGACTTTGAACTTTAGATTTACTCATACCATCACTCAGATAAGGTTCTACACAGTCTGATTTCCTTAATTACTTGATCTTTTTTTCGTTCAATCCCCAATCACCCTGAATAAATTTTTTTTTTTAATATGGCATTCGACTTTTAATTCTTCCTATTCTAACTTTAGATATAGTGGCTGATTTGGTAATTCAAAGATTTTCATTAAATTTTTTTTTAATCCTTAATTAAAAAGAGGTACTTTAACAAGGAAAAGTAACTAAATAATTAAAAATAAGGGGAGATAAGATGGATGTGGTAAACAAAATGCTATTTCTTCTAAGGGTATATATTTCTATTAGTTGAATTGAAAAGTTAAGTGATAAAATATTACAAACGTGTAGAAAGGAAATTCAAACAAATTTTTATTCATGCTTCCAGTTCTTTATAGTACATTACATCAGTTAATGGCAATTTGTATAATTTGTGTAACGACATAAATTGTCACAAACCCTCACTCAGTGAAGTGCTGCAGAGTCATAAATCAGGAAATAGTGAACATTGGGAAGCACAGTCTATCAGCCTTAGGGTGAAAGAGGAATGGGTCATGGTGGTAATCATTCAGTGAGTAACTGTGCAGGATTGAGAAGGAAAATGAATGGAATGGCAGGAGGAAAGTGTGACTGAGCCAGAGTTGATGAGCTAATCCTCCACATCAAATGGAATCATGCTTCATGGCTACATGTTGTTTTGCTTAACTTCTAAAATTACTTTCCCTGACTTATGATTACTTCTTTACAGGGGTCTAAGGACAATGTTGAGAGTAAATCTTAAATCCTTTCAGACACTTTCCAAAACAGGCTACTTTTTTTTAAATTAAGACACATATATATGTATATGTAAGAAATATATGTATTTCTCAAGAACTGTCAAGGGTTTGAGATTTTATCCTACTATCAGGCTAACAATTTAGCCTGCCACAATGTCATGGATGTTAGCAGAACACATGAGCCTCCTGGGTCAGAGACAAAGGACTATGTTACTTAGGGCAATAGCAGCAGCCAGATTATCAGCATTTTCTTACACCAATTCCCTAAGCCTCAATTCCCACTTCATGACACAGAGAGCCCACTGACACAAAGATATCCAGATGAGTTACATTACAGGAGAGTTACATTACACAGTATCCAAATCTTTCAAAATGGGCAATAAACATGCCTACCCTTTGTTCTAGAAGTAGCTCTATTTTTATGCTCCAAGGTTACAAGCAAACCTGCCCTTGGCTCTTGAGGGAGACAAAATCTTTATTTTCCAAGGCTGTTGAGTATATAAACATCCTTGTAAAGATAATCCAAAGCAAAAGTAATCAGTGTCTCTGCTTGCAAGAAATGAAAAGCACAAGACACACATGAAAAATTGTTTTCCAACACTTTTTAAGTGGAGAAATGCTCTGATAAAGCCCATGACTTTGACTCCCCTTGGGATGTGAATCTATGTTCTCTTACTCCTGGAGGGAAACTTCCCACTTCCCACCACTCCCATTCTTGGAACTAAGGAACTTGAGCTACCTAGACAGTGGAAAATGAAACAAAACATTAACTTTGGTCTCTTAGCATTGGCAGAGGGTCTAAAGCAATAATCCTTGGCATTTATCCCTTTACATTTTATTATCTAAGCACTTTGTGAAATTATCTAGTTAGTTAATCTTCCTAACACCTTTGTGAATGAGGTTAAATGATGCAGTTTCTAAAATAGGTATATACAAATTGTAACTTGATAGGTCTAGTGTTGTAAGTTTGGAGTATAATTGTTCTTGGAGTTTGATGGGATTACAGCCATTTTACAGGCCACTGGTTGTAGTTTCTTCTACACGTCATCTGTTTTTATGGTCTAGCATCTGAAGGAACAACCTAAAATGGCTCAATGAAACTACTGTCTCTTCTAAGTAAGCCAATCTTATAACACATAATTTTTTAAATATTTTGAGATTTTTTTCCTACTATAGCTGGTCTCAGTTGTAACTCTATTTCTAATTCCAGAAGTAATTAACTGAACAAAAATTATAAAACCTTAAAATTAGATAAGAAGTTGAAAAGATCACGTACGTTTCTTCAATGAGTAAATTCTTCAGAACTGATAATTTTTTTGAAATAAAGTACAGATTAAATTCTTTAATCAATCAAGTAATAATTCATGTTTCTTTAACATTTTGTTAATGTAACCTAATATTATTCAGACTTCACAAGGTTGTTAGTACAAAAAGGGTCACAATATCTCAAATTTCACAGGATTATGGGTTTTTTGTCTGTTTTATTTTTCACTGATGAATCCCCAATACCTAACTCAAGAGTTCACAAAGCATGCACTGTAAATATTTGTTGAATGAATGTTAGAATAAGCTTTTAACCTTCCAAAAAGTCACTGTGTCACATCAAGCCAAGTTTACCTCTAAATCCATATTATAAAAAGTGTCTGCCATTTTGGATAACATTCCTTGTTCAAACATTATTCCTGTTTCCTTCATTTTCCATCTTACTCAGCAATTGCTCCCAGGGATCCACATAGAAATCCGAAACCCCTCATGTTGCCAAGTGTAAACTGGGTTCTGGACAGGACAAGCAAGGAGGATTTTCTTCCCCACTCAAGGATATATCTTGCCATTCATGGTGTCCAGCAAAAACATTTGGATTGATGTCACATAAATCTTTGTGATTTCAATTTCTTCAGACCCAGTCTAAAACCCTGTTCTCCAAAGCCCCAGACCTCATTCACACATCCAAGATAGGGATTCTTTGCTATGCTACCCCACTTACCCTTCTCTCTTCTCTCTACCTTACTGTTTCCACACACCACCGTCTCTATGCAGGCTGTCTTACCCATGATCAGATTAACTCTCGCTCCACAGACACTTGTTCTTCACAGGTAGTGATATCTGGATTTTATTTTCACTTAGCTGCAATATCATCTTAAGTTCACAGATATAAGTTAATATATATTCCAAGGAATGCTTTCTCTTTTTAAGTGGTTACCTTGTGCAAAGCAAAACACTTACTTCAACTATACATTGGTCAAAATCTTCCTAGGGATGACACAATTTAGTCTCTTAATGGTGAACCTAAATTTTTGTAAGACCTGCTTATAATTAGGCCTGGTAAAGAGTGTTGTTGATTACAACATATAATACAATCTTTTTTACTTTCTCTCTTCTTTTAACCTCCTTTAAAAATAAACTCATGTAATGAACACGTGTTTTCTAGTTGTATCTGAATGATTGAATCTACACAATATTTATTTTATTTTCCTTCATGTCAATAATCACATCTGCTTTAGGTAGATTTTTTAAAAACTTTATATCCATTTCTTCATATTTGCAGTCTCTTCCATTCTTCCAAGTCCAGGTAAATGACGATGATGTGATTAGCCTCATCACCTAAACATAAATGACTCTGACAAAAAAAGCCTGTGCCCTAATAAGAAATAAAAGTTCAGCCTGTTTTTGACATAAGTGTCAAGACAATCCAAGAGTTGCCCTTGCAACAGATAATTAGGGAAAACTGTCAAGCCTGCAGCTTAATCCTGTGTACATCTGCTCAAAGTCAGCTCTGAAAACTGTGGGATCTTGGAAGACAATCTTTTGTAATTAGCCAAGGCCACTATAATCCATAACAACATCTGATCAAATTGATTTCCAGTCCATCAAGTGGTATCTGTCAACAACAAGCTTACCGATCATCCTGGAGCTGTGACTACCTCATGTAAACCTCTAAGGTCATTTAAAGGTTCCTTTGCCTTGTAAATATAAAATCATTTTCACATTTTGACAGACTGTCCTTTCATGTCGGGCAGTTGGGTAGAGGGAAAGTAGGAAAAAATGGACTGTCAGTAGCATTCACAAATCATTCACATCAGGGAGGCAGAAACCCACAAAATGTCTTCTGTAAGATTAATGTTCTAACTAAGTAGCCAACGATATTTGTAATACATGAAGACAGATAATTATATCACATCTACTTCTGCACTTGAGTGAGTCTGTTGCATAAGAGACTTTACTCTTACGCTGTGCATTGCCGAACAGTGCACCCATGCCTATCTCGCTACTTGGATGTACTACTTTCATCTCTATTCCACACCTGTTACTCTTTCCAAGCTCTAGTCTCTAGACAGTCTCAAATACAATCTATATCTTTTTTAAACTCAAGTTTTAAGAATGGATTGAATCATGCTACTTTTATGCCTCTCTCTTGCCTTCCATGTACATTCTCTTTTTTTTTCCCAGCCTGGTGTCCTAGGCATTTCATGTTCTAAGCTTCGTGACTTTCCCCTTTCTCTTGCTTTCTTGATGGCCATATATAGTGCCTCTCATATATAAAATTAAATTATCCTCATTCATCTAAAAGTGTCAACCTCAGATCAGTTTAAAACCTCCCCCACCTCCTCTGGATCCTAATTAGATATGCTCTTAATTACCCTTCAGTGTGTATAACTTAATGAAATAGTCCAACAGTTTGCTTCACTTTGTTTTCCCTCACCCAGACTCTCTGAAAGCTCCTTAGAATGCACCTCATTCCTTCTTGCAACTTTTCTCTCCTAGCCTATGCGGTAAGACACTTTTCTGCCACCTTTTTCACTTTCTCTTTTCAAAGATCCCTTTGAAAGACCATCCCCTAAGTGAAGGATACTCCTGGAAGAATTCCAGCCCTCAGTTTTCTGTCCTTCTTTCCACATTTCCCCATGCCTCCTAGTGCCTTCTCTAAGTTGATGACTCTCATTTTGTGTCTCCAGCAGCTTGCACTTTCGTCCCATACATTCAATTGCCTAAAGGTATCTCCATGTAAAAAATCATATTTGTGCAAATCTCACCATATTCAAAAGTAAATTAATCTTCTTCTCACACAACTGGATTACTTTTTCAAATTACTTCATTCCAGTAAGGCAATTGTCCTGGTTGGTCTCCTTCCCTTGCTGTATTTTCAATTTGTAACCAAGTTGTTTCATTCCTTCTTTCAAATTTTGCCAGATAAATATTACTGCTTGTCTTTTTTTATTGCTGTCACCCTAGCAAATGTTTTCATCACCCTCTTCCCCAAATTAGGAAACCTTATATTAGATTTCCTATTGAGATATAATTCATATGTCATAAAGTTCACCATCTTAAAGTGCAAAAATTTATGTTTTTTAGTATATTCACAAAGTTGTGTAACCATCACTATTTTCTAATTCTAGAACATTTCATCATCCCCAAAAGTAACCTTATACTGATTAGTAAGTAGTCACTCTCCATCCTGCTTCCCCTCTCCTCATCTCTTAGCCCCTCACTAATTTTCCTATCTGTCTCTGTGGATTTTTGACATTTTATATAAATGAAATCATACAATATGTGGTCATTACGACTGGCTTCTTACGCATAGCATAATGTTTTGAAGCTTTATCCATGTGGCAGCATGTATCAGTACTTTATTCCACAACAAAAAAATTGGATGACAAGTATTCCATTGTATATATTTTGTTTGTTTGTTCTTTCATCAGTTGATGGATATTTGGGTTGTTTGTGGCTATTATGCTAAGAAAATACAGTATTTACTATAATAGGTAAAAAGATATGGGAATGTATAAATGTGTGAAAGTGGAGATGGAGAGAAAGCTTGGCACATATATATGGAAGTAGGGTCAACTAGATTTGTTGATGGATTAGATGCAAGGGATGAGAGAAAAAAATAATCACAGATGAATCCATAAACTTATGAATTCTATGCCTTCTTTCCCTGGTAGGGGGAAATTATTTAATGACATAGAGAAAATTATGCTTACACTAAGGTTTCTGGATTCTGATTGTCTGTAGGTTGAAGAGAGGACACTTGTTCTATAACTTTTCTTTGGTAGCGATTACCTATGCTTACGAATTTAAGTCCATTTACATATGTATATATATATACATATATATGTATGTGTTTATATATATATATATATATATATATAAACACATATATATGTATGTGTATATATATATGTATATATATATGTATATATATATGTATATATATATATATATATATATAATGGTTGGTAGGATTGGTTGCTCCAGGATGGGGCAATTACAAAGTTCTAACTGAATATTTTTAGTGAACCTCTAAATACAAAGTTAATGTCAAACTTATAATAATGTCTCTGAAAGACACTCATCGGGGATGTGATTTTTTATTGAATTTAGGTCCCTTAAAGCTAAACTTGGTAATACTTATTGGAATGTTGTACAACACGGCAAATTGAAGTATAGGCAATTATAAAAATAGTTCATAAATTAGTGCATAATGTGAAAATATTTGCATGTTTTCTCATTTTCATACAGGTTACTAAAACAATAAATAAATAAGGAAAAAAAGGTTTTCCAGAAAATTGTCTGCTATAAATATATATAAACATATAGCATACATATTATTAGGAGAAGAAAAATATGTTCAGAGCTCCAAATCACATTTCAATAAAGTGAGCTTTATTGAACATTTCCAGAGAAAAAATCACACTGAGTCATTCAGAACCTTGTTAGAACATACAGACTGATGGTCTCAGGGTTTTCTGATTTTGAATTTAGAAAACCTTTAGGCAATACCTGGTTTGTTGTAAAGTACAGCAAAAACCAAAAACACTCAGAGATAAAAATTTAGACTATGTCTTTGTGTATATGGTTCTTTTCAGTTCTGGGTCTTTGTAATCTTGTTCATTTGGATTTGGCTGTTTGTTGGGCTTCATACTCCAGCATGGGGCAATTATAAAGGTTCTACCATTCACAAAATTCTCCTCCAGTTTCAAAATTAGTGTGAATATACTAGATTAGTACATTGATCTCATCACTCTACCTCCACCACTCAACCAAGGCTCTGATAATTCATGTTAACACTTTTCAGAGTTGGTAAAATCCTAACCTCTTTCAGGAATCCATCTTTAATTTAATCACTGTTTTAATTAACATCTTCCTCTCTATTCTCTATACATTTGAATTTTCAGTCTGTATTTTATGTTTGAGCTTTTGTTATGACTATTTTCCCACTATTTCATCCAGACTATAAATGTAGGGTTTCTGTTGATACCTACTCCATCTTTAAGATCCTCTAAAGCAAAGCTCAAGTCCCAGCACACTTAGTTTGCCAACTCTTTTTTTTTTTTTCTTGATTGAGGTCTTTGGTACTACAAGCACTTTCTTCACCATTAGCAAGCATAATCCGGAAGGGTAGGGAATTACATGGGCAAAAGTTATCAGTAGAAACATGGCCCAATTTCCCTGCCATTTGAGGGAAGATTCAAAGGTACAATTGACAGTTTCTCAGAAAGTCCCTAAAGGTATTGAACATCAGTTAATTTGCACATTAATGTACATTTTTTATAGTATTTCCATTCTCACTATTATCCTCTACTTTCTTATCTGTGTTTCCTGGAATCACCTCCTAAGTAAATTATCTGCTCTTAATTCCTGCCATAAAGTCAACTTTTGAGGAGTTTCAGTTTAAGAAAGCTGTAAAACAGTAGGTGTTCAATAAATTCTTATTGAGTAAACCAGCAGAGTATAGTAAGTGACACAGGTATCAAATAAATGTGAAAGATCTGTGTGAGAACAATGGAAGTACTACCGTCATATTATTATATAGACAACATTTTTCTTCAGAGTTTTTCCACTTCCTTGTTCTGATTTCTGCTCCCTCCCTTTAGACACTCAGTATTGTTTTTTACCCACCTGTTCTCTTGGGCCAAGTTCCCTTCTTCTTTAAATTTCCTTTCCTCAAAAATTTCTTACATTACAACTGTTTTCTCCAGGATCTCCCTAAATAAACACATCCATGTGCAGTTCCAAAGGATATCATATCTCTTCACAGTGACTTGCCTTTTAATAGGGATCTGTAAGAGATTCATTTCTATAGCCAATCCATGAATTATATACAAACATAAATTCTAACTGGAGAAATTCCGGGCACTGTGGTAGGTTAGTAGAAGATATAATTTTCAGAAAGCAGGAGATATTTTATATTACCCCCAATATATAGTGGTTTATTCCACCCGCTTACGGGGCTGGATTTGGCTTCAGAAAAGAATTCTGTCTATACTAAAGTTAAAATTTCCCCTCCACTATGACTGAGTTGTTCTCTTTGTTCCCTCTGCTGCCTCTGGACGTAAGTATGAAGTAAGACTGGTTGAGCTACAGGGTGGTAGAAAGCAACAGGAAAGACTGTGAACACGCTAGGCCTTGTCTTCCACATTTGACAAGATAGGAATCTATATCCTCACCCAATAAGTGGGCTCTATAGCTTTTCATCCCAGGTGCAGAAATCGCTGCATTTTTACTGTTGAGAATTTTTGGGTGCTTATGCTTTCACCATTATTATTTGAGAATTCAGTTTATCTTCAATTTCATAATGATCTTAATGTAAGGATAGTGTGGTAAGGATTTCAACTTTAGCTTAAAAATGTCTTCACATCCATTTTGTCTTTAAAGGTATTAGATTTTCCCCATGTTATTAGCAAGGACCTACAGTTAATTTATTTGTTAACCCTGCCTATAAATTCAGGATATTTGGCTTCTGAAATACCTCACTACTGAGTTAGTTCTATGCGTCAGAATGGAACACAGGTCTTTGGCCTAATTTCAGCACTTGCCATATCATATCACACCCGATATTCTCAATAAACTCATTAATCAATATGCTGCTCTTGTCAACATCTGGACTAGAGCTTTTCAACATGATGATCCATGCCTTCCTACTACTTGGCATTATCATAAATCACAACTCTTGAGGTGTAATAATTCAAGACATTAGGAAGACAACCTATTGGACACATTTAGCTCAAAGCGACTTAATTTTATCTATAAAGATATTTCTTTATAGCATCTTTTTAATACCCTCTTTCAGAGGATAGTCTAATTTAATGTTGTGCTTTACTGTTGAGAGATTTTACTTTTACCACTTTTCCCAGAGATTTGCCATTATTTATGATTTCTTAATGCTCATCAGCTTTGAGAACTCTTTAGAAACTTCACACAGGATCCTGGGATCTAATCTTCTGACTTGGGCAATTTGAGCACATTAAGAAAGCCAGAAGGGGCTTCCCTGGTGGTGCAGTGGTTGAGAGTTCGCCTGCCAATGCAGGGGACACGGGTTCGAGCCCTGGTCTGGGAAGATCCCACATGCCACGGAGCAACTGGGCCCGTGAGCCACAATTACTGAGCCTGTGCGTCTGGAGCCTGTGCTCCGCAACAAGAGAGGCCGCGATAGTGAGAGGCCTGCGCACCGCGATGAAGAGTAGCCCCCGCTCGCTGCAACTAGAGAAAGCCCTCGCGCAGAAACGAAGGCCCAACACAGTCAAAAAGAAAGAAAGAAAGAAAGAAAGAAAGAAAGAAAGAAAGAAAGAAAGAAAGAAAGAAAGAAAGAAAGAAAAAGAAAGCCAGAAAAGTGGAGGGATTTAACATCTCTGAGTAGAGGCAATGTGTCAAACACCATGCTGAGAACTTTGCACCACTTGTTTAACTTCTATAATGCCCAGAGTGTTATTATGTTTCCCAGGTAAATAAGCTGCAGATCTGAGTTCCAGTGATCAGCATGAGGTTCAAATGGTAGTAAGGATTCCCACCCATAGCTGTTGGACTGATCCAGGCCTATGCCTTAACAGTGAAGCAATTAGCCTCTCAACTCTGGAGTTCACTTCTCTCTCCCCAATGTCTGATTTTTTTTTTTTTTTTCTTTTTATTCATCTGAGGTCAGAAACAGCATCAGGAATTTTACTTTTTATTACCTATTAACATAACATCATTGGCCTCAAGAGTTGAGCCAATCACTTCCTTGAATGTTCATAGGGGAGGAAAAAAAATTATATATATTATATATAAATTATGCATATATAAATTATATATATGTATACATAATTTTTATATATATTTACCTTGTGTATTTTATTTTTTGTTTGTTTTTCATTAGTGTTTTTCTGTAACCTTTATTTATTTATTTATTTGTGACTTTGAGGCACAACCTATAAATATAAGATTCTTTTATATGTTCATTCTATACTATAGTCCTAGTCCTTTCATCTAAGCAAGCTCTTTCTCACCCAAGCTCTTTGAAACGTCCCTGTAAGTTGACACCATTGTTGTTATTTATTTTAGTTATATTTTAAAGAGATTTATTGTTTAACTGACATATGATACACTGCACATATTTAAAGTGTGCATTTTCATAAGTTTTGATTTATATATAAACAACTGAGAAGACATCACTGCAATCAGGAGAATGAACCCTCAGAATTTTCCTCATGCCCTTTTAATATCCTTCCCTCCTGCAATGTCCTTCCTCTAACACTCCATCCTCAGGCAAACACTGGCCTATTATCTGGTGCTATACATCAGTTTTCATCTTCTAGAATTGTATATGAATGGAATAATACAATATGTACATTTTTGCCTGGCTTCTTTTATTCAACATTGTTACTTTGAAATTCATCCATGTTATAACATGTATCAACAATTCATTTGTTTTTACTGCTGAGTATTATTCCTTTTTATGAATATACCACATTTGTTTATCCATTACCTATTGTTGGACATTTGTGTTGTTTGCAGTTTTGAACTAATGGAAATAAAGCTGCTATAATCATTCATGTACCAATCTTTGCATTGATGTATGTTTTCATTTATTGTGGTTAAGTAACTAAGTATGGAATGGCTGGGTCATATATTACATGTATGTTTAAAAATTGAAGAACTTGACAAATTATTTTCTAAAGGAGTTGCAATGCTTTACATTTTCACCATTAGGGCATAACATTCTCACCATTAGGGCATAACAGCTTCAGTGTCTCCACATTTAAGCCTAAACTTTGAATTCTAGCCTTTGAAATATGTGCATAGTCATATCTCATTTTGGTTATAATTTGAGTTTTCCTCTTGACTAACGACTCTCTTTTTATGTGCTTATTTGCGATGCATATATCTTCTTTGATGTAAGGGAAGGAAGTAACTGTTCAAATATTTTGCACATTAAAAAAAATTGTTATTTTCTTATTAAGTATTTTTTTAACATCTTTATTGGAGTATAATTGCTTTACAATGGTGTGTTACTTTCTGCTTTATAACAAAGTGAATCAGTTATACATATACATATGTTCCCATATCTCTTCCCTCTTGCATCTCCCTCCCTCTCACCCTCCCTATCCCACCCCTCTAGGTGGTCACAAAGCACAGAGCTGATCTCCCTGTGCTACGTGGTTGCTTCCCACTAGCTATCTATTTTACGTTTGGTAGTGTATATATGTCCATGCCACTCTCTCACTTTGTCATATCTTACCCTTCACACTCCCCATATCCTCAAGTCCATTCTCTAGTAGGTCTGTGTCTTTATTCACGTCTTGCCACTAGGTTCTTCATGACCTTTTTTTTTTTTCCCTTAGATTCCATATATATGTGTTAGCATACTATATTTGTTTTTCTTTTTCTGACTTACTTCAATCTGTTTGACAGACTCTAACTCCATCCACCCCACTACAAGTAACTCTATTTCGTTTCTTTTTTATGGCTGACAAATATTCCATTGTATATATGTGCCACATCGTCTTTATCTATTCATCCGATGATGGACACTTAGGTTGCTTCTATATCCTGGCTGTTGTAAATAGAGTTGCAATGAACATTTTGGTACATGACTTTTTTGAATTATGGTTTTCTCAGGGTATATGCCCAGTAGTGGGATTGCTGGGTCATATGGTAGTTCTATTTTTTTAAGGAACCTCCATACTGTTATCCATAGGGGCTGTATCAATTTATATTTCCACCAACAGTGCAAGAGGGTTCCCTTTTCTCCACACCCACTCCAGCATTTACTGTTTCTAGATTTTTTGATGATGGCCATTCTGATGGGTGTGAGATGATATCTCATTGTAGTTTTGATTTGCATTTCTCTAATGATTAATGATGTTGAGCATTCTTTCATGTGTTTGTTGGCAATCTGTATATCTTCTTTGGAGAAACGTCTATTTAGGTCTTCTGCCGATTCTTGGATTGGGTTGTTTGTTTTTTTGTTATTGAGCTGCATGAGCTGCTTGTAAATATTGGAAATTAATCCTTTGTCAGTTGCTTCATTTGCAAATATTTACTCCCATTCTGAGGGTTGTTTTTTGGTCTTGTTTATGATTTCCTTTGCTGTGCAAAAGCTTTTAAGTTTCATTAGGTCCCATTTGTTTATTTGTGTTTTTATTTCCATTTCTCTAGGAGCTGGGTCAAAAAGGATCTTGCTGTGATTTATGTCATACAGTGTTCTCCCTATGTTTTCCTCTAAGAGTTGACAATGTCTGGCCTTATATTTAGGTCCTTAATCCATTTTGAGTTTATTTTTGCATATGGTATTAGGGAGTGTTCTAATTTCATACTTTTACATGTACCTGTCCAGTTTTCCCAGCACCACTTATTGAAGAGGCTGTCTTTTCTCCACTGTAGATGCTTGCCTCCTTTATCAAAGATAAGGTGACCATATGTGCATGGGTTTATCTCTGGGCTTTCTATCCTGTTCCATTGATCTATATTTCTGTTTTTGTGCCAGTACCATACTGTCTTGATTACAGTAGCTTTGTAGTATAGTCTGAAGTCAGGGAGTCTGATTCCTCCAGCTCCATTTTTAATTCTCAAGATTGCTTTGGCTATTCGGGGTCTTTCGTGTTTCCATACAAATTGTGAAATTTTTTGTTCTAGTTCTGTGAAAAATGCCAGTGGTAGTTTGATAGGGATTGCATTGAATCTGTAGATTGCTTTGGGTAGTAGAGTCATTTTCACAATGTTGATTCTTCCAATTCAAGAACATGGTATATCTCTCCATCTATTGTATCATCTTTAATTTCTTTCATCAGTGTCTTATAATTTTCTGCATACACGTCTTTGTCTCCTTAGGTAGGTTTATTCCTAGATATTTTATTCTTTTTGTTGCAATGGTAAACGGGAGTGTTTTCTTAATTTCAATTTCAGATTTTTCATCATTAGTGTATAGAAATGCAAGAGATTTCTGTGCATTAATTTAGTATCCTGCAACTTTACCAAATTCATTGATTAGCTCTAGGAGTTTTCTGGTAGCATCTTTAGGATTCTCTATGTATAGTATCATGTCATCTGCAAACAGTGACAGCTTTACTTCTTCTTTTCCAATTTGGATTCCTTTTATTTCTTTTTCTTCTCTGATTGCGGTGGCTAACACTTCCAAAACTACATTGAATACTAGTGGTGAGAGTGGGCAACCTTGTCTTGTTCCTGATCTTAGTGGAAATGGTTTCAGTTTTTCAACATTGAGGACAATGTTGGCTGTGGGTTTGTCATACATGGCCTTTATTATGATGAGGAAAGTTCCCTCTATGCCTACTTTCTACAGGGTTTTTATCATAAATGGGTGTTGAATTTTGTCGTAAGCTTTCTCTGCATCGATTGAGATGATCATATGGTTTTTCTCCTTCAATTTGTTAATATGGTATATCACATTGACTGATTTGTGTATATTGAAGAATCCTTGCATTCCTGTGATAAACCCCACTTGATCATGGTGTATGATCCTTTTAATGTGCTGTTGGATTCTGTTTGCTAGTATTTTGTTGAGGATTTTTGCACCTATGTTCATCAGTGATATTGGCCTGTAGTTTTCTTTCTTTGTGACATCTTTGTCTGGTTTTGGTATCTGGATGATGGTGGCCTCGTAGAATGAGTTGGGGAGTGATCCTCCCTCTGCAATATTTTGGAAGAGTTTGAGAAGGATAGGTGTTAGCTCTTCTCTAAATGTTTGATAGAATTCGCCTGTGAAGCCATCTGGTCCTGGGCTTTTGTTTGTTGGAAGGTTTTTAATCACAGTTTCAATTTCAGTGCTTGTAATTGGTCTGTTCATATTTTCTATTTCTTCCTGGTTCAGTCTCGGTAGGTTGTGCATTTCTAAGAATCTGTCCATTTCTTCCAGGTTGTCCATTTTATTGGCATAGAGTTGCTTGTAGTAATCTCTCATGATCGTTTTTATTTCTGCAGTGTCAGTGGTTTCTTCTCCTTTTTCATTTCTAATTCTATTGATTTGAGTCATCTCCCTTTTTTTCCTGATGAGTCTGGCTAATGGTTTATCAATTTTGTTTATCTTCTCAAAGAACCAGCATTTAGTTTTATTGATCTTTGCTATTGTTTCCTTCATTTCTTTTTCATTTATTTCTGATCTGATCTTTATGATTTCTTTCCTTCTGCTAACTTTGGGTTTTTCTTGTTCTTCTTTTTCAAATTGCTTTAAGTGCAAGGTTAGGTTGTTTATTCGAGATGTTTCCTGTTTCTTGAGGTAGGCTTGTATTGCTATAAACTTCCCTCTTAGAACTGCTATTGCTGCATCCCATAGGTTTTGGGTCATTGTGTCTCCATTGTCATTTGTTTCTTGGTATTTTTTGATTTTCCCTTTGATTTCTTCAGTGATCACCTCGTTATTAAGTAGTGTATTGTATAGCCTCCCTGTGTTTGTATTTTTTACAGATATTTCCTGTAATTGATATCTCATAGCATTGATAGTCTCATAGTGTTGTGGTCGGAAAAGATACTTGATACAATTTCAATTTTCTTAAATCTACCAAGGCTTGATTTGTGACCCAAGATATGATCTATCCTGGAGAATGTTCCATGAGCACTTCAGAAAAATGTGTATTCTGTTGTTTTTGGATAGAATATCCTATAAATGTCAATTAAGACGTTCTTGTTTAATGTATCATTTAAAGCTTGTGTTTCCTTATTTATTTTCATGTTGGATGATCTGTCCATTGCTGAAAGTGCGGTGTTAAAGTCCCCTACTATGATTGTGTTACTGTCGATTTCCCCTTTTATGGCTGTTAGTATTTTCCTTATGCATTGAGGTGCTCCTATGTTGGGTGCCTAAATATTTTAACTTGTTATATCTTCCTCTTGGATCGATCCCTTGATCATTATATAGTGTCCTTCTTTGTCTCTTGTAATAGTCTTTATTTTAAAGTCTATTTTATCTGATATGAGAATTGCTACTCTAGCTTTCTTTTGATTTCCTTGGCATGGAATATCTTTTTCCATCCCCTCACTTTCAGTCTGTATGTGTCTCTAGGTCTGAAGTGGGTTTCTTGTAGACAGCATATATATGGGTCTTGTTTTTGTATCCATTCAGCCAGTCTGTGTCTTTTGGTGGGAGCATTTAATCCATTTACATTTAAGGTAATTATTGATATGTATGTTCCTATTCCCATTTTCTTAAATGTTTTGAGTTTGTTATTGTAGGTGTTTTCCTTCTCTTGTGTTTCTTGCCTAGAGAAGTTCCTTTAGCATTTGTTGGAAAGCTGGTTTGGTGGTGCTGAATTCTCTCAGCTTTTGGTTGTGTGTAAAGTTTTTAATGTCTCCATCAAATCTGAATGAGATCCTTGCTGGGTAGAGTAATCTTGGTTGTAGGTTTTTCTCCTTCATCACTTTAAATATGTTCTGCCACTCCCGTCTGGCTTGCAGAGTTTCTGCTGAAAGATCAGCTGTTAACCTTATGGGGATTCCCTTGTGTGTTATTTGTTGTTTTTCTCTTGCTGCTTTTAATATGCTTTCTTTATATTTAATTTTTGATAGTTTGATTAAAATGTGTCTTGGCGTGTTTCTCCTTGGATTTATCCTGTATGGGACTCTCTGTGCTTCCAGGACTTGATTAACTATTTCCTTTCCCATATTAGGGAAGTTTTCAACTATAGTCTCTTCCAATATTTTCTCAATCCCTTTCTTTTTCTCTTCTTCTTCTGGGACACCTATAATTCGAATGTTGGTGTGTTTAATGTTGTCCCAGAGGTCTCTGAGACGGTCCTCAATTCTTTTCATTCTTTTTTCTTTATTCTGCTCTGCAGTAGTTATTTCCACTATTTTATCTTTCAGGTCACTTATCCATTCTTCTGCATCAGTTATTCTGCTATTGATACCTTCTAGAGTATTTTTCATTTCATTTATTGTGTTTTTCATAGTTGCTTGTTTCCTCTTTAGTTCTTCTAGGTCCTTGTTATATGTTTCTTGCATTTTGTCTATTCTGTTTCCAAGATTTTGGATCATCTTTACTATCATTATTCTGAATTCTTTTTCAGGTAGACTGCCTATTTCCTCTTCATTTGTTAGGTCTGTTGTGTTTTCACCTTGCTCCTTCTTCTGCTGTGTGTTTTTCTGCCTTCTCATTTTGCTTATCTTACTGTGTTTGGGGTCTCTTTTTCGTAGGCTGCATGTTCGTAGTTCCTGTTGTTTTTGGTATCTGTCCCCAGTGGCTAAGGTTGTTTCAGTGCGTTGTATAGGCTTCCTGGTGGAGGGGACTAGTGCCTGTGTTCTGATGGATGAGGCTGGATCTTGTCTTTCTGGTGGGCAAGTCCATGTCTGGTGGTGTGTTTTGGAGTGTCTGTGGCCTAATTATGATTTTAGTCAGCCTGTCTGCTAATGGATGGGGCTGTGTTCCTGTCTTGCTAGTTGTTTGGCATAGGGTGTCCAGCACTGTAGCTTGCTGGTCATTGAGTGAAGCTGGGCCTTGGTGTTGAGATGGAGATCTCTGGGAGATTTTCACCATTTGGTATTACGTGGAGCTGGGAGGTCTCTTGTGGGCCAGTGTCCTGAAGTTGGCTCTCCCACCTCAGAGGCACAGCCCTGATGCCTGATTGGAGCACCAAGAGACTTTCATCCACATGGCTCAGAATAAAAGGGAGCAAAAATAGAAAGAAAAAAAAGAAAGAGGATAAAATAAAATAAAATAAGATATAATAAAGTTATTAAAGTAAAATATAAAAAATAATTATTAAGAAAAAAATTTAAAAATTAAAAAAAAAAACGGACGTACAGAACCCTAGGACAAATGGTGAAAGCAAAGCTATACAGACAAAATCTCACACAGAAGCATACACATACACACTCACAGAAATAGGAAAAGGGGAAAAAATAATATATCTTGCTCCCAAAGTCCACCTCCTCAATTTGGGATGATCCGTTGTCTATTCAGGTATTCCACAGATGCAGGTACATCAAGTTGTTTGTGGAGCTTTAATCCACTGCTTCTGAGGCTGCTGGGAGAAATTTCCCTTTCTCTTCTTTGTTTGCACAGCTGTGGGTTTTCAGCTTTGGATTTGGACCCGCCTCTGCGTGTAGGTCGCCTGAGGGCGTCTGTTCTTCGCTCAGACTGGATGGGGTTAAAGGAGCAGCTGCTTCTGGTGCTCTGGCTCACTCAGGCCGGGGGGAGGGAAGGGTATGGATGCGGGGTGAGCCTGCAGCAGCAGAGGCCTGTGTGATGTTGCAGCAGCCTGAGGAGTGCCATGCGTTCTCCCGGGGAAGTTGTCCCTCAATCACGGGATCCTGGCAGTGGCGGGCTGCACATGCTCCCAGGAGGGGCGGTGTGGATAGTGACCTGTGCTTGCACACAGGCTTCTTGGTGGCGGTAGCAGCAGCCTTAGCATTTCATGCCCATCTCTGGGGTCCACGCTGATAGCCACGGCTCACGCCTGTCTCTGGAGCTCGTTTAGGCGGCGCTCTGAATCCCGTCTCCTCGCGCACCAGGAAACAAAGAGGCAAGAAAAAGTCTCTTGCCTGTTCGGCTGCTCCAGACCTTTTCCCGGACTCCCTCCTGGTTAGCTGTGGTGCACTATCCCCTTCAGGCTGTGTTCACGCCGCCAACCCCAGTCCTCTCCCTGCAATCCAACCAAAGCCCGAGCCTCAGCTCCCAGCCCCCACCTGCTCCGGCGGGTGAGCAGACAAGCCTCTCGGGCTGGTGAGTGCTCTTCGGCACTGATCCTCTGTGCGGGAATCTCTCCGCTTTGCCCTCCGCACCCCTGTTGCTGCGCTCTCCTCCGTGGCTCCGAAGCTTCCCCCCTCTTCCACTCGCAGTCTCTGCCCGTGAAGGGGCTTCCTAGTGTGTTCTTAAGTTTTGATAATTTAATTTATTTATTTGTGGTGCAAGTCCATTATCAGATATATGATTTGCAAATATTTTCTCCATGTCTATTGCTTATCTTTTCTTACAAGGTACCTATTGAAGAAAAGTTCCACAGCCTGGAAATTCTCTCAAGGCAACAAGCTGAGCCAATCACAGAGTTCACCTCACCTGGTTACTGTTTCTCAGACATCATTGTCCCTTATTGTTTGATACCCAGTGTCTTGAAAACGCGTGTTCCATATATTTTTGTTTGCTCCTTTGGTTGTTTCATTGGGAAGGTAAATCCAGTCCTTGTTTTTTCCTTCTTGAATGGAAACTAAAACTCCCTTGATCCACATGAATATTTTAGAGACTCTTTCTTTTCTCTTCATCAGGAGGATTTGCAAGTACTTGGTCAGAATTTAATCTCTGTAAGACATTCTGTCTTTTTCAATATATCCTTCCTTTTAAGTCCCCCTCCCCAAGCCTAGAGCTTAACCAGAATTCTAATGTCACTTTATGATTCAAGTGAGATTATTACCTCTCCCAAAATGCTACAACCCACTGACCTTAGAGGACATCTCTACACCAGGAGCCTAGTGCTTGATACTCAAGTTTCACACAGCATCATGAGCTTCTTCTTTCCCAAACTCTCTGAAGCATTTGATATGATTGGGCTCTTTTATAATAAAATATTTTTCTCTATCTACCTATGTCTAAGTCTCTAAATATTTCAGACTTTTTTTTCATCAGACTTTTACTGTTTCTATTCTATATCTTCCTAAGTTTATTTTATCCAGATTCATCTCTATGTTGGTACTCTAAAATTATTTCTCTCCCTTTGATCTCTCCTTAAAAATCAGTCACGTATCCAATGCTGACTTAACCTTTCCATTTGGCTGTCTATATCTCAACTCAATCTCAGTCCTTAGTCCTTAACATTTCTCTTTCCTCTTATCTCCTGACTAATCAACAAATATACAGGGCTCTACCTTTACAGTAGCTCAGGGATCTGACCACTTCTCTCCTTCTCACAAAGTCTAGTTGTAGTCCATGTCACCAGTGACTCTCATCTTGGGTTATTAGAACTATCTCCTTACTGGTTTTCCTTTTCCAATCTTTGCCCATCCTGTACTTACACAATAGTTTTTCTGCTTCCTCTTTGCCTCTCTATTAATTCAGTCTCATAATAACCAAGTATTTTTTTTAAAACCTCCATCATATCATATCGCTGCCCTGAAGACAATGTTTTAATGGATTCCTGTGTTATACTTAGAATAAAATCCAAAAGCCTTTACCTGGTTCACAAGGCCATACCTGTTCTGGCCTTACCCCATTTCTCTACCTTGCTTTGTAAAATATAACCTCACAAAATATTTTCTTTTTGGTAAATGAGTCAAGCTTTTTTCATTTCTAAGTAACCTGGTGCTGGCTGATTTCTGCATTTCTTCCATGTGTTCACATGGCTTTCTCATTCTGTCATCTAAATCTCTGCTCATGTGTTACTTCCTTAAAGAGAAATGTCCTGACTCCCTTAGCTAAAGTAGACTCACACACTCTGCAACCCTGGCACCTATCATTCTACTGTCCCCTTTGATTTTCTTTCTAGAACTATCTAAAGTTATATTATCTATAATTATTGATGTCTTTGTTAATTTTTTTC
The DNA here is from genome assembly GCF_965194805.1 of Balaenoptera borealis. Taxonomy (NCBI): domain Eukaryota; kingdom Metazoa; phylum Chordata; class Mammalia; order Artiodactyla; family Balaenopteridae; genus Balaenoptera; species Balaenoptera borealis. The sequence continues at coordinate 35,273,065 of NC_138875.1, forward strand.
CCAAAGGAAAATAGAGGAAAAAATTTATTATTACTATGTTTTCCTTATATACCCTGTGTTTAAAACAGTGCCTGACTCTGTTAAATAGAAAATAGATTCATATTTTTTTTTTCTACTGCTTGAATGTATTTACTAAATTCTAAGGCATGTCATGACCATTATTATGCTTCTTTCTTTATTACACATTGATGGCCTGTTTACTTCTTTCTGGTATTTCTGTCATTTTCTCTTATTCCAGTGTTTCTATGTAAGGTAGATTTATTGAAGAGATAGACCAACTCTCCACACTTCCATCTGAACCTGCTCATTCCTATGTGACTTTCTAGTTCCTTCTATCAAGATATCTTTTTTCCTCATGCTTTGAGTTTGAGCTGAACTTACGTGGTTTTTGTCAATACTGAGAAGGCAGCAGAACCAACACTTCCAGTTTTGATCTGGGACTAAAATGCTCTTTCTCTCTCAATCCCTCATCCTGTCATTTGAACAAGGCTGAGATAACCTGCTAGAGGAAGCAAGACCTAAGGCAAGAGTCCAGATGTTCCAGGTGAGCCATCCTGAACCTGTGTAGAACCAGCTGATAACTAGACATATAAGAGTGTTTAGCCAAATGATGAGAGATGCTTACCTGACCCACAGTTGATAATAAAGGAATAAGCTCACCCATAACAGGAACAATCACTCCTCCCAGTCATAGATTTGTGAGCACTAATTAATGCTTATTGTTCTACACCACTGAGTTTTGGAGCTGTGTGTTAGCAATAGCTAATTTATACACTCTCCTTTCCACTTCCTCCTTCTTGTCAAAATTGAGTCAAGTATCAATTCTTATATAAGCAGTTTAATGGATTTCTATAAGAAGTTATATTTTATTGATATACAAGTATTTGAAAATTGTACTTATATATGTTAGAATCTCAAGTTCATTTTGTTTGCTCCCATGCTTTGTGTATTTTCCTCATAAGTTCCATGGTGACAGGAGCTAGATTTCTTGTTCACTCAACATATAGTTTAGTGCTTGGAACGTGATGAATGTTTAGCTATATATTTATAGAAGGAATAAGCAAATATTGATATAATGAATAAATAGGGGTTCTGAGTGGTCATCCCAATGATTTTTCCAAATAACCATTCATATTTTAGTGGCAATCTGATGCTTTCTATTGTGTCTAGTTTGAAATTTTTTCTCCTTCTGTATTTATTTATTCTGGTACAGAGATTTGTGCTGAGTTTCACTAATGAACAAGATAGGCAAGGTTCCAGCCCTCGTGAAAATTAGACTGGATTGTACACAATAGATTTTAAGTATATGCATTGAGACTTACTGTAAATAGTACACACTTATTCACTTCCTTTTATAATCTTTACTCTCATATAGTATATTCTTACATGTATTAGTTTAAACAGCTTCCTCTACTGGCTTCTGAACATAATGGTTGGTAGTGCTTTTAGAATACCTTTTCCTTTGTCCACCTCAGTTTTGTATCACATTATGATATCTCTTTCAGTTCTTTTGTTCAAGATTTGGCTTATTTATTTATTTTTTTTTAAAGCAAGTATAAGACTCTGTGCTGAATGCTGTCAGCTTGTACAGGAGGATGGACTGCCCTTTTCCCTCAGTAATGCTTCTTACTTTTATCAATACTTCTGTCTTGAGCTACCTTGAGCTGCACCTGAGCATTCCAGAAGGGAGGAGCTGGATTAACCTCAGGCAGTTGTGAGCACAGAAGATCTTGCCTCTGTGTGTGTGTGCCAAGAGAGGGCTGGGAGTGACAGGCTTCTTCCAGCATCTGTGCTAAGACAACATTGTTCTCTGTATTTATTATATTTGTTTGTTTTATTTTTTAGGTTCCACATAAATTGTAACATGATGTATTTGTCTCTTTCTGTCTGACATTTCACTAAACATAATACCCTCCAAGTCTATCCATGTTGTCACAAATGGCAAGATTTCATTCGTTTTTATGGCTGAGTAATATTCCGTGTGTGTGTGTGTGTGTGTGTGTGTGTGTGTGTGTGTGTGTGTGTCTGTACTACATCTTTATCCATTCATCTGTTGATGGACTCTTAGGTTGCATTCATAGCTAGAACATATGATAGTTCTATTTTTAATTTTTGAGGACCCTCCATAATGTTTTCTATAGTGGATGTACAAATTCACATTCCCACCAACAGCTTACTACAATTCTCTTTTCTCCATATCCTGGCCAACAATTGTTATTTGTTGTCTTTTTGATAATAGTCATTCTGACAGATATGAGGTAATATCTCATTGTAGGTTTGATTTTCATTTCCTTAATGATTAGTGATGCTGAGCATTTTTTCATGTGCTTGTTAGCTATCTGTATGTCTCCTTTGGAAAAATGCCTATTCAGGTCCTCTGTCCATTTTGGTTGTGTGTGTGTGTGTGTGTGTGTGTGTGTGTGTGTATGTGTCCATTTAATATTAAGTTGTATGAGTTTTTATATATTTTGGTTATTAACCTTTTATTAGACATATCATTTGCAAATATATTATCCCTTTCAGTTGGTTAGCACTTTGTTTTATTGATGGTTTCCCTTACTGTGCATGAGCTTTTAAGTGTGATAGTTTGATTAGGTCTCACTTTATTTTTGCTTTTGTTTCCTTTGTCAAGAGGCACATGAAAAGGTGCTCATCATCACTAATTATTAGAGAAAGACAAATCAAAACTACAATGAAGTATCACTTCACACCAGTCAGAATGCCCTTTATCAAAAAATCTGCAAACAATAAATGCTGGAGAGGGTATGGAGAAAAGGGAATCCTCCTACACTGTTGGTGGAGTGTAAATTTGTACAACCATTATGGAAAACAGTATGAGTGTTCCTTAAAAAACTAAAAAAATGCTACCAAATGATCCAGCAATCCCACTCCTGGACATATATCCAGAGAAAACCATACTTCAAAAAGATACATGAACCCCAATGTTCATTGCAACACTATTTACAATAGCCAGGACATGGAAGCAACCTAAATGTCTATCAACAGAGGAATGGAAAAAGAAGATGTGGTACATATATACAATAGAATATTATTCAGCCATAAAAAAAGAATGAAATAATGTCATTTGCCGCAGCATAGAAGGACCTAGAGATTGTCATACTGAGTGAAGTAAGTCAGAGAGAGAAAGACAAATATCATATGATATTGTTTATATGTGGAATCTAAAAAGAAATGGTACGAATGAACTTATTTACAGAAGAGAAATAGAGTCACTTATGTAAAAAACAAACTTATGGTTACCAGGGAGAAAAGTGGTGGAAGGATAAATTGGGAGATTGGGATTGATGTATACACACTACTATATATAAAATACGTAACTAATAAGGACCTACTGTATAACACAGGGAATTCTCAATACTCTGTAATGACCTATATGGGAAAAAACTGTAAAAAAGAGTGGATATATGTATATGTATAACTGATTCACGTCTTTTGTATGGCAGAAACTAACACAACATTACAAATCAACTATACTCCAATAAAAATTTTTAAAAAGAGAAGGCATATCTAAAAAATATTGCCAATACCTATGTCAAAGAGGGTACTGCTTATGTTTTCCTCTAGGAATTTTATGGTTTCAGGTGTTACACTTAGGTCTTTAATCCATTTTGATTTTATTATTGTATATGGTGTGAGAAAATGTTCTAATTTCATTCTTTTACATGTAGCTGTCCAGATTCCCAGTACCACTTTTTGAGGAGACTACCTTTTCCCCATTGTATATTTTGGCCTTCTTTGTCATAAATTAATGACCGTGTGTGTGTGTGTGTGTTTGTTTCTAGGCTCTCTATCCTACTGCATTCATCTATATATAGTTTTGTGCTGGTACTGTTTTGATTATTGTAGCTTTGTAGTATAGTCTGAAGTCAGGCAGCATGGTACCACCAGCTTTGTTCTTTCCTCTCAAGATTGCTTTGGCTATTTGTAGTTTTATGGTTCCTTGCAAATTTTAGGATTATTTGTTTTAGTTCTGTGAAAAATGTCATGGGTATATTAGTAGGGATTACATTAAATCTATAGATTTCTTTGAGTTTTAATAGTATTAATTCTTTCAATCCATGAATGTGGGATACCTTTCCATTTATCTGTATGAACTTCAAGTTTCTTCATCAGTGTTTTATAGTTTTCACACTATAGGTCTTTTATCTCCTTGGTGGAATTTAGTCCTAAGTATTTTATTCTTGATGTGATTGTAAATGGGCTTATTTTCTTGATTTCTTTTTGAAGCTCATTAATAGTGTATAGAAATTTAACAGATTTCTATATATTAATGTTCCCTGCAACTTCAGCGACTTCATTTATTAGGTCTAAGAGTCTTTTGGTGGAGTTTTTGGGGTTTTCTATACATAGTATCATGTCTTCTGCAAATAGTGACAGCTGTACATCTCCCCTTCCAATTTGGATATTATCTATTTCTTTTTCTTGTCTGGATGCTATGTCTAGGACTTCCAATAGTATGTTAAATAGAAGTGGCAAGAGTGGGCATCCTTGTCTTGTTCCTGATCTTAGAGGAAAAGCTTTCAGCTTTTCACCATTGAATATGATGTTAACTGTTGGTTTGTCATAAATGGCCATAATTAAGTTGAGGTATGTTCTCTCTATACCAGCATTGTTGAGAGATTTTATCACTAATTGATATTGAATTTTACCAAAAGCTCTTTCTGAATTTATTGAGATGATTATGTGATTTTTATTCCTTGTTTTGTTAATGTAGTGTATGACTTTGATTGCTTTGTGAATCTTGAAGCATCCTTGCATCCCTGCAATAAATGTCACTTGATCATGGTATATGAATCTTTTTACGTATTGTTGAATTCAGTTTGCTAAAGTTTTGCTGAGGATTTTTGCATCTATGTTCATCAGAGATATTGGCCTGTAATTTTCTCTAATTTTTGTAGTGTCTTTATCTTGTTTTTGAATGAGGGTAATGTTGGCCTTGTTGAATCAGTTTGAAAGTGTTCTTTCCTCTTCAAGTTTTTCAAATAGTTTTAGAAGGATATCATTAGCTTTTTAAATGTTTGGTAGAATTTATCTGTGAAGCCATTTGGTCCTGGACTTTTGTTTATTGGAAGTTTTTTGATTACTGATTCAATTTTGATACTAGCGATCAATCTACTCAGATTTTTCTATTTCTTCCTGATTCAATCTTAGAAGATTGTATGATTCTTGGAATTTATCCATTTTTTCTAGATTGTCTGGTTTGTTGGTGTATAACTGTTCTTAGTATTCTCTTATGATTGTTTGTATTTCTGTGATATTGGTTGGAACTTCTCCTCTTTAATTTCTAATTTTGTTTATTTGGGCCCTCTATCTTTTTCCTAATGAGCCTGGCTGAAAGTTTATCTATTATTTTTCTTTTCAAAAAATCAGATCCTTGTTTCATTGATCTTTTCTATTTTTTTCTTTTTTGATATCTGTTTTATTTATGTATACTCTGATCTTTATTATTTCCTTCCTTTTGCTGACTTTGGACTTTTGTTTTGTTCCTCTTTTTCTAATTCTTTTAGATGGAAACTTAATCTCTTTGTGATTTTTCTTGTTTCTTGAGGTAGGCCTGAATTGCTATAAACTTCCCTCTTAGAACTGTTCTTTGCTGTGTCCTGTAGATTTTTTTTTTTTTTTACCATAGCTTTTGGAAAGTTGTGTTGTGTTTCTGTTTTCATTCATCTCAAGTTACTTGTGATTTTGTCTTTGATTTCTTTATTGACCCATTGGTTAGTCCCCATGTGCTTGTTTTTTCTATTTAATTTCCTGTAATTGATTTCTAGTTTCATATCATTGTGGTTGGAAAGATTCTTGGCTTAGCATGTTATCTATCATGGAGAAAGTTTGCCATGTACTTGAAAAGAATGTTTATTCTGATGTTTTTGGATGGAATGTCCTGTAGCTATCTATTAAGTACATCTGGTCTGATGTGTCATTAAGGCCACTGTTTCCATATCGATTTTCTGCCTGAATTATCTTTCTATTAATACAAGTGGGCTATTAAAGTCTCCTGCTATTATTGTATTACTGTCAATTTCTCCCTTTATGTCTGCTAATATTTGCTTTATATATTTAGGTGCTCATAAAATACTTGCATATATTATTACAAATGTTATATCCTCTTCTTGGTTAGATCCCTTCATCATTATATACTGGCATTCTTTGTTTTTGTTCTAAAGTTTACTTTGTCTGATGTGAGTATTGTTACCCAGTTTTCTTTTCATTTCCATTTGTGTGGAATATCTTTTTCTATCACTTTATTTTCAATCTGTGTGTGTCTTTAGCTCTAAAGTGAGTTTATTGGAGACAGCATACAGATGGGTCTTGTTTTTTTATTCTAAAAATCTTTTGATTGTATCATTTAGTCCATTTGCATCTAAAGTGATTATTGATAGGCATGTTATTGCCATTGTGTTACTTGTTTTCAGTTGATCTCTTCTTCTTTTAGTCTCTTCCTTTGTGGTTTGGTAATTTTCTTTAGCATTATGTTTGGGTTATTTCTCTTTGTTTTTTGTGTATCTGTTGTAAGTTCATGATTTGTGGTTACCATGATATTTATATATATTGACCTATAACTACATCTACTTGTTTTCAATGTGTAGTTATTTAAGTTCAAATACCTTCTAAAATCTGTACTTTTTACCTCCCCCCAACATTCAATGTTTTTTATGTCATATTTTATATCTTCATGTCTATCCCTGAAGTGTTTATTATAGTCATAGTTGATGTTACAATTTTTATCTTTTAACCTTTATACTAGCTTAAGTGATTGATCCACTGTTTTTACTATATATTTGCCTTTCCCAGTGAGATTTTTCCTTTCATATATATTCTCTTTTTTTAGGTTTTAAAAAAAAATATTTATTGAAATATAGTTGATTTACAATGCTATGTTAGTTTCATGTGTACAGCAAAGTGATTTATATATATATAGGGGTGGCCAAAAAGTGCCTTTGGTTTTTAAGTAAAAAAAAGAGACACATTTTTTATTTTCACCAAAAACTTTATTGAACAATGTATTCATCCTTTTGTTCCACTACCTTCTGCTATTTTTCAGGCAACTTCATATTTCCACCTTCCCAAAACTTTTAATATTTTTAAGCAAATAACTGTTCCAGGTACCTTACACAGTCTAACAGGGAATTGAAAATTTTTTCCATTAAGATAATTTTGGAAAGACTTAAATAAGAGGAAATCCAAAGGTACAATGTCTTCTGAATACGGTGGATGAAGCAGAAATTCCCAGCCAAGCTGTAACCATTTTTGCCTGGTCATCAAAGAAACATGTAGTCATGCATTATCCTGATGTAATATTATGCGTTTTCTGTTGACTAATTCTGGACGCATTTCATCAAATGCTGCTTTCAGTTGGTCTAATTGGGAGCAGTATTTGTTGGAATTAATCATTTGGTTTTCCAGATGGTGCTCATCATAGTGGACTCCCTTCCAACCCAACCATATACACAACATCACCTTCCTTGGATGAAGACTGGCCTTTGGTGTGGTTGGTGGTGGTTCATTTTGCTTGCCCCACAATCTCTTCCATTTCACATTATTATACAGTATTCACTTTTCATCACTTGTCACATTGTTTTAAAAACGGAACATTTTCTTTATGTTTAAGTAGAGAAATGCATGCAGAAATAAGGTCAAGAAGGTTTTTTTTCTTGCTTAATTTATGTGGAACACAAACATCAAAGTGATTAACATAAGCAAGCTGGTGCAAATGATTTTCAGTGCTTTATTTGGATATTTTGAGTATGTCTGTCATCTCCCATGTGGTATAAACTGATTGTTCTCAGTGTCTCGATTTGACTGCTATCAACTTCAACTGGTCTACCCAAACATGGAACATCATTCAACAAGAAATCTCCAGCACAAAACCTCGCAAACTACTTTTGATTCTTTTGATCAGTTACAGCAACTTCTCTGTACACTGCACAAATCGTTTCTTGCTTTTCAGTATCATTTTTATCTTTCTTGAAATAATAAAGCATAATAATGACAAAAATGTTGCTTTTTTCCTTCCATCTTCAATATTAAAATGGCTACAAAAAATTAACTAATTTTGATGTGTTTTTTTAAATGCACGTTGATATGACAGCTATCACATACAATCTAACAAAATTATTTCTAATGAAGTTAAAGACAACTGCTACTAGAGCCATCTTATGGAAAAAAACAAACAAAACTTTTGCCTAACCCTATATATATACACACACACACATATAGGTTATTACAAGATATTGAGTATTGTTCCCTGTGCTATACAGTAGGTCATTGTTGGTTATCTATTTTATATATAGTAAATATTTTTAAACAAATTTATTAGAGTACAATTGCTTTACAATTGTGTGTTAGTTTCTGCTTTGTAGCAAAGCGAATCAGCTTTACATATACATATATTCCCATATGTCCTCTCTCTTGTGTCTCCCTCCCATCTTCCCTACCCCACCCTTCTAGGTGATCACAAAACACCGAGCTGATCTCCCTGTGCTCTGTGGCTGCTTCCCACTAGCTATCTATTTTACATTTGGTAGTGTATGCCACTCTCTCACTTTGTCTCAGCTTCCCTTCCCCCTCCCCATGTCCTCAAGTCCATTTTCTATGTCTGTGTCTTTATTCCTGTCCTGCCCCTAGGTTCTTCAGAACCTTTTTTTTTTTTCTTTAGATTCCATATACATGTGTTAACATGTGGTATTTGTTTTTCTCTTTCTGACTTACTTCACTCTGCATGACAGACTCTAGGAGGTCCACCCTCCTCAATACAAATAACTCAATTTAATTTCTTTCTATGGCTGGTAATATTCCATTGTTTATATGTGCCACATCTTCTTTATCCATTCATCTGTCAATGGACACTTAGGTTGCATTCATGTCTTGGCTATTGTAAATAGAGCTGCAGTGAACATTGTGGTACATGACTCTTTTTGAATTATGGTTTTCTCAGGGTATATGCCCAGTAGTAGTATTGCGGGGTAGTATGGTAGTTCTATTTTTAGCTTTTTAAAAACCTCCATACTGTTCTTCATACTGACTGTATCAGTTAATATTCCTACCAACAGTGCAGGAGGGTTCCCTTTTCTCCACACCCTCTCTAGCATTTATTGTTTGTAGATTTTTTGATGATGGTCATTATGACTGGTGCAAAGTGATACCTCATTGTAGTTTTGATTTTCATTTCTCTAATGATTGGTGATGCTGAGCATCCTTTCATGAGTTTGTTGGCAATCTGTATATCTTCTTTGAAGAAATATCTATTTAGGTATTCTGCCCATTTTGGATTGGGTTTCTTGTTTTTATGATATTGAGCTGCATGAACTGCTTGCAAATTTTGGAGATTAATCCTTTGTCAGTTGCTTAATTTGCAAATATTTTCTCCCATTCTGAGAATTGTCTTTTCGTCTTGTTTATGGTTTCCTTTGCTGTGAAAAAGCTTTTAAGTTTCATTAGGTCCCATTTGTTTATTTTGTTTTTATTTCCATTTCTGTAGGAGGTGGGTCAAAAAGGATCTTTCTGTGATTTATGTCACAGAGTGTTCTGTGTATGTTTTCCTCTAAGAGTTTTATGGTGTCTGGCCTTACATTTAGGTCTTTAATAGATTTTGAGTTTATTTCTGTGTATGGTGTTAGGGAGTGTTCTAATTTCATTCTTTTACGTGTAGCTGTCCAGTTTTCCCAGCACCACTTATTGAAGAGGCTGTCTTTTCTCCATTGTATATTCTTGCCTCCATTATCAAACATAAGGTGACCATATGTGTGTGGGTTTATCTCTGGGCTTTCTATCCTGTCCCATTGATCTATATTTCTGTTTTTGTACCAGTACCATACTGTCTTGATTACTGTAGCTTTGTAGTATAGTTTGACGTCCAGGAGCCTGATATCTCCAGCTCCGTTTTTCTTTCTCAAGATTGCTTTGGCTATTGGGGTCTTTGTGTTTCTATACAAATTGTAAAATTTTTGGTTCTAGTTCTGTGAAAAATGCCACTGGTAGTTTGATAGGGATTGAATTGAATCTGTAGATTGCTTTGAGTAGTAGAGTCATTTCACAATATTGATTCTTCCAATCCAAGAACATGGCATATCTCTCCATCTCCTTGTATCATTTTTAATTTCTTTCATCAGTGTCTTATAATTTTCTGCCTACAAGTCTTTTGTCTCCTTAGGTAGATTTATTCCTAGGTATTTTATTCTTTTTGTTGCAATGGTAAATGAGTGTGTTTCCTTAATTTCTCTTTCAGATTTTTCATCATTAGTGTATAGGAATGCAAGAGATTTCTGTGCATTAATTTGTATCATGCTACATAACCAAATTCATTGATTACCTCTAGTGTTTTTCCAGTAGCATCTTTAGGATTATCTATGTATAGTATCATGTCAACTGCAAACACTGACAACTTTATTTCTTATCTGATTTGGATTCCTTTTACTTCTTTTTCTTCTCTGATTGCTGTGGCTAAAACTTCCAAAACTATGTTGAATAGCAGTGGTGAGAGTGGACAACCTTGTCTTGTTCATGATCTTAGAGGAAATGGTTTCTGTTTTTCACCACTGAGAACGATATTGGCTCTGGGTTTGTCATATATAGCCTTTATCATGTTGAGGTAAGTTCCCTCCATGCCTACTTTCTGGAGGGCTTTTATCATAAATGGGTGTAGAATTTGTCAAAAGCTTTTTATGCATCTATTGAGATGATCATATGTTTTTACTCCTTCAATTCGTTAATATGGTTTATCACATTGATTGATGTGCATATATTGAACTATCTTTGCATTCCTGGACCACTTGATCATGGTGTGTGATCCTTTTAATGTGCTGTTGGATTCTGTTTGCTAGTATTTTGTTGAGGATTTTTGCATCTATGTTCATCAGTGATATTGGCATGTAATTTTCTTTCTTTGTGACATCTTTGTCTGGTTTTGGTATCAGGGTGATGGTGGCCGCCTAGAATGAGTTTGGGAGTGTTCCTCCCTCTGCTATATTTTGGAAGAGTTTGGGAAGGATAGGTGTTAGCTCTTCTCTAAATGTTTGATAGAATTTGCCTGTGAAGACATCTGTTCCTAGGCTTTTGTTTGTTTGAAGATTTTTACACAGTATCAAATTCAGTGCTTGTGATTGGTTTGTTTATATTTTCTATTTCTTCCTGGTCAGTCTCAGAAGGTTGTGCTTTTCTAAGAATTAGTCCATTTCTTCCCGGTTGTCCAATTTATTGGCATATAGTTGTTGTAGTAATCTCTCATGATCCTTTGTATTTCTGCAGTGTCAGTTGTTACTTCTCTTTTTCATTTCTATCTATTGATTTGAGTCTTCTTCATTTTTTTCCTGATGAGTCTGGCTAATGGTTTGTCAATTTTGTTTACCTTCTCAAAGAACCTGCTTTTAGTTTTATTGATCTTTGCTATTGTTTCCTTCATATTTTAAAAATTTATTTCTGATCTGATCTTTATGATTTCTTTCCTTCTGCTAACTTTGTGGTTTTTTCGTTCTTCTTTCTCTAATTGCTTTAGTTGTAATGTTAGGTTGTTTATTTGAGACATTTCTTGTTTCTTGAGGTAGGCTTGTATTGCTATAAATGTCCCTCTAAAACTGCTTTTACTGCATCCCATAGATTTTGGGTCATCATGTTTTCATTGTCATAAGTTTCTACGTATTTTTTTTTCCCTTTTTGATTTCTTCAGTGGTCTCTTGGTTATTTAGTAGTGTATTGTTTAGCCTCCATGCATATTTATTTTTCACAGATTTTTTTCCTGTAATTGATATCTATTCTCATAGTGTTGTGATCAGAAAAGATACTTGATATGATTTCAATTTTCTTAAATTAACCAAGGCTTGATTTGTGACCCAAGATGTGATCTATCCTGGAGAATGTTCCATGAGCACTTGAGAAGAAAGTTTATTCTGTTGTTTTTGGATGGAATGTCCTATAAATATCAATTAAGTCCATCTTGTTTAATGTATAATTTAAAGCTTGTACTTCCTTATTTATTTTCATTTTGGATGATCTGTCCATTGGTGAAAGTGGGGTGTTAAAATACCTTACTATGATTATGTTACTGTTGATATCCCCTTTTATGGCTGTTAGCATTTGCCGTATGTATTGAGTTGCTCCCATATTGGGTGCATAAATATTTACAATTGTTATATCTTCTTCTTGGATTGATCCCTTGATCATTATGTAGTGTCCTTCTTTGTTTCTTGTAATAGTCTTTGTTTTAAAGCCTATTTTGTCTGATTTGAGAATTGCTACTCCAGCTTTCTTTTGATTTCCATTTGCATGGAATATCTTTTTTCATCTCCTGACTTTCAGTCTGTATGTGTCCCTAGGTCTGAAGTGGGTCTCTTGTAGACAGCATATATACAAGTCTTGTTTTTGTATCCATTCAGTGAGTCTATGTCTTTTGGTTGGAGCATTTAATCCATTTACATTTAAGGTAGTTATTGATATATATGTCCCTATTATCATTTTCTTAAATGTTTTGAGTTTGCTATTGTAGGTCTTTTCCTTCCCTTGTGTTTCCTACCTGGAGAAGTTCCTTTAGCATTTGTTGTAAAGCTCGTTTAGTGCTTTTGGTGCTGAATTCTCTTATCTTTGCTTCTCTGTAAAGGTTTTAATTTCTCTGTCGAATCTAAATGAGATCCTTGCTGAGTAGAGTAATCTCGATTGTAGGTTTTTCCATTTCATCACTTTAAATTTGTCCTGCCACTCCTTTCTGGCTCAGAGTTTCTGCTGAAAGGTCTGCTGTTAACCTTATGGGGATTCCCTTGTATATTTTTTGTTGTTTTTCCCTTCCTGCTGTTAATATTTTTTCTTTGTATTTAATTTTTTATAGTTTGATTAATATGTGTCTTGGCCTGTTTCTCCTTGGATTTATTCTGGATGGAACTCTCTGCAGTTCCTCTGCTTGATTGACTATTTCCTTTCCCATATCAGGGAATTTTTCAGCTATAATCTCTTCAAATATTTTCTCAGTCCCCTTCTTTCTCTCTTCATCTTCTGGGACCCTTATAATTTGAATATTGGTGCATTTAATATTGTCCCAGAGGTCTCTAAGACTGTTCTCAATTCTTTTCATTCTTTTTTCTTTATTCTGTTCTGTGGTAATTACTACCACTATTTTGTCTTCCAGGTCACATATCAATTCTTCTGCCTCTGTTATTCTGCTATTGATTCCTTCCAGAGCATTTTTTAATTTCATTTATTGTGTTATTCATGATTGTTTGTTTGATCTTTAGTTCTTCTAAGTCCTTGTTAAACATTTTTGTATTTTCTCCATTCTTTTTCCGAGATTTTGAATCATCTTTACTCTCATTACTCTGAATTCTTTTTCTGGTAGACTGCCTATTTCCTGTTTATTTGTTTGGTCTGGTGCGTTTTTACCTTGCTCTTTCATCTGCTGTGTGTTTCTCTGTCTTCTCATTTTGCTTAACTTACTGTGTTTTGGGTCTCCTTTTCACAGGCTGCAGATTCATAGTTCCCGTTTTTTTTGGTGTCTGCCCCCAGTGGCTAAGTTTGATTCAGTGGGTTTTGTAGGCTTCCTCATAGAGGGGACTGGTGCCTGTATTCTGGTGGATGAGGCTGGATCGTGTCTTTCTGGTGGGCAGGACCACGTCTGGTGGTGTGTTTTGGCGTGTCTGTGACCTTATTATTATTTTAGGCAGCCTTTCTGCTAATGGGTGCGGTTGTCTTCCTGTCTTGCTAGTTGTTTGTCATAGGGTGTCCAGCACTGTAGCTTGCTGGTCGTTGAATGTAGCTGGGTCTTAGTGCTGAGATGGAGATCTCTGGGAGAGCTTTCTCTGTTTGATATTACATGGAACCGGAGGTCTCTGGTGGACAAATGTCCTGAACTCGGCTCTCCCACCTCAGAGGTTCAGGCCTGACACCCAGCGAGAACAGCAAGACCCTGTCAACCACATGGTATCTAAAAAACTTCTGGTAGAAACCGCTGCATGGCTGGCTTCTTAGCAGTTGCGGTCATAACAGGAAGCTTATTCCTCCCTATGGACGGGTCAACAGGTTGTCCTGCAGGTGCGAGGGCACCTCCTTTGTCCTAAGGAAACTAACTTCTTGTCCCCCTCACTGTGGACTAGGCGCCGACATTCAGTAAATATTTTTGAATTTTTAAAAAATGCAGAGAGTTGGGTTGAACACAGATTTAGGAACAAAATGGATAATTACTGTTACTGGATTTTTTTTTCTTTTTTCTAATTTTGATTTACAATGTTGTGTTAGTTTCAGGTGTACAGCAAAGTGATTCAGCTATATATATACATATATTCATTTCTTTCCAGATTCTTTTCTCATATAGGTTATCACAGAATATTGAGTAGAGTTCCCTGTGCTATACAGTAGGTTCTTGTTGGTTATCCATCTTATATGTAAATATTTTGGGTATGCCAATCCCAAGCACCTGATTTATCCCCCTCACCATGTTTCCCTTTTGGTAACCATAAGTTTGTTTTCAATATCTGTAAGTCTATTTCTGTTTCATAAACAAGTTCATCTGTACCATTTTTAAATTAGATTCCACGTATGAGTGATATCATATGATTTTGGTTTTCTTGGACTTATTTCACTTTGTATGATAATCTCTAGGTCTGTTGCTGCAAATGGCATTATTTCATTCTTTTTTATGATTGATTAATATTTCATTGTATGTATATATGTACCACATCTTCTTTATCCATTCCTCTGACAATGGACATTTTGGTTTCTTCCATGTCCTGGCTATTGTAAAGAGTGCTGCAATGAACATTGGGGTACATGTATCTTTTTGAATTATGGTTTTCTCCAGGTATATGCCCAGGAGTGGGATTGCTGGATCATATGGTAGTTCTGCTTTTAGGTTTTAAGGACCCTCCATGTAGTTCTCAATAATGGCTGTACCAGTTTATATTTCCACCAACAGTGCAAGAGGGTTCCCTTTTCTCCACACCCTCTCCAGGATTTATTGTTTGTAGATTTTTTGATGATGGCCACTCTGACTGGTGTGAGGTGATACCTCACTATAGTTTTGATTTACATTTCTCTGATAATTAGTGATGTTGAGCATCTTTTCATGTGATTTTTGACCAACTGTATGTCTTCTTTGGAGAAATGTCTATTTAGATCTTCTCCCCATTTTTGATTAGGTTGTTTGTTTGTTTTCATAGAGAGCTGCATGAGCTGTTGGTATATTTTGGAGATTAGTTCCTTGTCTGTCACTATGTTTGCAAATATTTTCTCCCATTCTGTGGGTTGTCTTTTCATATTGTTTATAGTTTCCTTTGCTGTTCAGAAGCTTTTAAGTTTAATTATCTCCCATTTGTTTATTTTTGTTTTTATTTTCTTTACTGTAGGAGGTGCATCAAATAAGGTATTGTTGCAATTTATGTCAGAGTGTTCTGCTTATGTTTTCCTCTAAGAGTTTTATATTATCCAGCCTTACATTTAGGTCTTTAATCCATTTTGTGTTTATTTTTGTGTATGGGGTTATGGAGTGTTCTAATTTCATTCTTTTACATGTAGCTGTCCAGTTTCCCCAGCACCATTTATTGAAGAGACTGTCTTCTCCATTGTATGTTCTTGCCTCCTTTGTCATGGATTAATTTACCATAGGTGCATGGGTTTATTTCTGGGTTTTCTATCCTGTTCCATTGATCTATATTTCTGTCCTTGTGCCAGTACCATACTGCTTTGATTACTGTAGCTTTGTAGTATAGTCTGAAATCAGGGAGTGTGATTCCTCCAGCTCCGTTTTTCTTTCTAAGTATTGCTTTGGCTATTCAGGATCTTTTGTCTTTCCATACAAATTTAAAATTATTTTGTTCTAGTTCTGTGAAAAATGCCGTTGGTAATTTGATAAGGAATGCATTGAATCTGTAGATTCCTTGGGTAGTATAGTCATTTTGACATTCTTGATTCTTCCAGTATATATTTTCTTATTTCTTATTATAACCTTTTCTTTTTTGGTTAAAGAAGATGCTTTGACATTCCTTGTAAGGTCCATTTACTGGTGATGAACTCTTTTAGTTTTTACTATCTGGGAAATGTGTTACCTCTCCTTCAATTTTGAATGACAAACTTGCTGTGTAGAGTATCCTACTCTGTATATGTTTTCCTTACATCACTTAAATATATCACGCTACTCCCTTTTGGCCTGCAAAATCTCTGCTGAAAAATAAGCTGATAGCCTTATGGAGCTTCCTTTGTCTGTGATTCTTTTTCCTTCTCTCACTGCCTTTAAAATTCCCTATTTATCTTTAACTTTTGCTATTTCAATTATTATGTGTCTTGGTGTGGGTCTCTTTGTGTTTACCTTGTTTGGGACTCTTTTTGCTTCTTGGACCCAGATATCTGTTCTTTCTTCAGGTTAGGGATAAGCCATAATTTTATCAAATACATTTTCTTCTCCTTTCTCTTCTCTTTCTGGGACTCCTATAATGTCAAAGTTAGTATACTTGATACTGTTTCAGAGGTACCTTAAATTATCCTTATTTTTTAATTAATTAATTAATTAATTTTACTTTTTGCTATTTTTATTGGGTTCGTCCCACTATTCTGTCTTCCAGGTCACTTATGCATTCTTCTGTATCACCAAATCAGCTCTTAATTCCTTCTAATGTATTTTTCATCTCAGTTACCATATTTTTCAGTTAAAACTAGTTCTTTTTTTATATCTTCTCATTTATTATTGAAGTTCTCATTGTATTCTTCTATTCTTTTCCTGTGTTCATTGACCATTTTTATTACTACTGTTTTGAGCTTTTTATCAGGGAAATTATCCCTATTTCATTAGGGTTTTCTTCTGTGGTTTTATCTTGTTTCATTTGAAATATATTCCTCTGTCTTCTCATTTTGTTTGACTTTCTCTGTTCGTGTCTATAAAATTAGGTGAAACTGGTACCTATCTCAGTCATGAGAGAGTGTCTTTGCATAGGGAGCATCCCTGTGCAATCTGTGTGTTCCCAGTGGTTTTTGGTGGAAGAACTGGATCTGAAGTGAATGCATGTTGCCTCTTCCCTGGTTATACTGGCAGCCATTTCCTTTGAGGGAGGTGGGGCTGGCACGGGGGTGACTAGAGCCAGAGTCGTTTGCAAGCTGAGACTTCTCCCAGGCTCAAAGATGGCTGCTATTCTACTGGAGGATGGTGCCAAAGACTGAGGGGTTAGAGCAGGAGCCTTGAGGGAGTTGGGCTTTTCCTCAGTGTGATGGCAGGTTCCACCTTGGATGGGACATAGCCAGGACCTGAGGGCTTGGACCTGCATTTCAGAGCTTGCTCTGCTTTTCCCCTGCTGTGTGCATGTGCAATGGTGATGGTGGTTCCCATCTTGGTTAGAAATGTGGTTGGGTCCTGAAGAGATAGAGCTACACTTCTGAGCTGGCTCTGCTTTTTTTCTGGTGTGCATACATACACACAATGGCAATGGCAGTCTCTGCCTTAGCAAGGAGCCGTGCTAAATCATGTGCCTGATGTGGGCTGGGGGTGTACTGGGGAAGTCCTGGAAGGCCAGCCATAGCACCAGGCACTTTTCCATCTGCTGCTTCTAAACTGGGACTGGGAGCAAGCAAGTCTGTGAATGTGCTTTTTAAGAATGGAGACTCAGTTTCTTACAGACTTCTAGTAAGCCCCACTGGTTTTCAAACCAGGTAAGGAGGCTCATCTTCCTGGTGCTGGAACTCAGGGATGGGGTGCCTAATATGGAGCTTGAATCCTTCACTCCATAGGGATGATCCCTGAGCCTGTGATATCTCATCTAGGTCACCCAATCAGAGTGTGGGTCCTGACTACATTGCTGTCCTTCCCTCCTACCAGATTTCATGTGGTTCTTTCTTTACAGCTACTGTAGAAAAGCCATTCTGCTAGTCTTCAGGTTGTTCTCAGTGACAGTGGTTGTATATGCAGTTGCAGTTTTGATGTATTTGTGTGGTGTCCTCCTACTCCATTATCTTGATCCCTCCTCTCTCTCTCTTTTCTTTTTTCTTTCTTTCTTTCTTTCTTTTTTCTTTCTTTCTTTTCTTCCTTCCTTCTTTTCTTTTTTTCTTGGTATGTGTCAAGCTCTGTGCTAAATATCATAGGAGTATACTGAATAGACAAAACAGTTGCTTGTCTTTTTATAATTGACAATTATTTGGAAATTTTAGGTTCCTTAGGCCTATTGATTCCTATCAAATCACAGTACACAAGGATCTACTATTTATGCTTATGGCTAGTTATACTCAATATAACTACACAGGTGAAACAATGATCGGCTCATTGTAAAGAAACTTTGTGGAAATAATACTACCCTTTATCACTTTTGTGCTTTAAAGTCTTTAAAATGATTTTATAGGCATTTTTGTTCCAAAAACCCAACACTCTGAGAAGACAGGATGTTGTGATGGCTTTGCATTGTCATCTTAGCTAAGTTGAGTCTACATTTCCTTGACCTTCCCTCCTTGTGCAGTTCTGGGTTAATGTGAGATCCAAGAGACGGTTTGCATTAGAGTTAAAAGGTTGAAGTGAATGGCCCTATTCCTTTAACAATCACATGGTTGATGCAGGGCTCTTGTACTACTTGAGCACACAAATGTTGTTTATCTGCTGGCTCATCTCACTGGCATGGGGCATCAACCAGCTCTGCAGCTCCTTTAGCTACTGTCAGGTCTTGCTTCAACATGTCTAACTAACTCCTAGATCTGATGCATATTAAAGTCCGTGAGAAAGGGTACCAGCTTCTTCTTTACATACCCTGCATCATCAATGTTGGAGGCTTGGAAGTGGTGGTGAGACATCAACATGAGTTCCATTATACCCTGTGGTCCCAGTTTGTCCTTGTTCTTCCCCATTTTGTGTCCTTCCTTTCCAACTGCTGACATCAAGCCCCAGAAACATAAGCACAGATAACACTCTTACATAGACTGTATAACCTGTTCCCAAGTTGTGCAAGGTTACATTCCTATAATACATCCTTTATTCTATATCACTTATGGTAGTTCTTCTTTTCTGACTGAAACTAAGAGATAGATATGACTAGGCTACATTTGTAGATGAGGAAATGAAATCTCATAAAAAATTACATAGTTAGTAAGTGACAGACACTGACACAACCAAGGTTGATGTAAGACAATGCACAATAATAACTTAATGAATTAAGGGATTATGGTGAGATGGAATGGTTTGGGAAATTACCTGAGGTACTGGAATCATTACTTATATTATCAAAAATAGAATGAGAATGTATACATGAAGAAGAAGAATTTGATCATGAATATAATCTAAACTTTAGGGCTTCCATGTTTAATACCTCCAATGAATTCTCTTTTCTTCTCTTAGATTGCTGTTACCATTCTTGCTTTACTAAGCATATGCTTCAGGTTACTTCTAGAATCTATCAGCCTTTGAATTGAATTTCTACTTTGAACAGCAATTCTTCCTTGCAATATCTTCTCAGAAACAACTCTCTCCTTTATGACTCTATAAATATAGAGCTATTGCTGAGATCTATACTTATACAGGCAATATATAAATATAAATATAAGATATATATATATATTCTTGTTTTAATTTTTTTTTTCTTGTTTTAATTTTAGATCATTGTTTTGGACATGACATTCAAGGTTAGGAAGTTTCATTAAATAAGAAGAACTAAGAGATTAACAAAGCAATTCTTGTATTGCATGTTGGTAGACAAGAGTTTCCAATAGAACATCTCATCTTCATTTCAAGTAGTTCACATAGAGACAAAAGCAATTTCTTGAAAAAAGAGAGAGAAAACAATATATTTCTTTGAAAACAGTACGTTAACTTTTCAATATAATTCCCATTTAATTTAATCCCAAATTATTAGTCTTGGATAATAAATGTTTCTAAATACATTTTTATAGTTTGACATAAAATTTAGTATAACTGGTTCAATTTCTCACTTTATTCTAGTTGTTAAACTAAATATATAAATATTAAAAGTACTGAATAATAATCAATGTCCATCACAGGGTGAAAAATTAACAAATGCATTAATCAGAGTTTGGTAACATAATTTTATAATGGATAATCTGTTACCTTTAATATAGTACAGAAGTATATGGAATATAAGTTTAAGATTAGGACATATATTTTCTTAAATAAGCAAATATGCCTTTCTGAAAACAACTTTTGCAAGCAAATAATTAGCTTGGGAAAGACAAATAGATACAAGGTCTACATTCATTCACTTGGCAAACATAGTCCCTGCTCCTCACCCCTTAAGTAGGAGAGGGCTACATAAACACTTTCATTGTTCAGTGTGTACAGATTATGATTGATAGAAGAGTCCTCAGATAAGGTGAAGAACTCAAGGAGAGACCAATTCACGCCTCTCAAATGAACCAGAAAAGGTGAATAGAGAGAAGTTTGTTCTGGGCCTTGAAGCATAGAGGTTACTTGTGCTTTCAGCCAAATGGGATTACAATATGAGAAAAGTCAATCTATGAAGAAAAAGAAAGATGGAAAACTGTATGTCTTTCCATGTGCTTAGAACACAGAAGAGCATAAGGAAGAAAAGCAGAATGTACCTTTAGAGAAAAGGGTGAGGGTCAAAACATGGTTTATCTTTTCAAATAATTATTTTACAGTAAATTGTTAGAAAAGTAAATTGCAGAGAATTAGTCTTATCAATTAATTCATATTTTCACCTTAACTTTTTATTTAGTATTAAATAAACCAGAATATAGGCCTGAAGATGATATTAGTGTGTGCATGAAATGCATTTGCTTTCTTGAAAAGAAAACCATGTTTTTAAAATTATCATTATTAAGTCAAACCACCAGATTAATTTTGTCCTTTGATCTTGAAACTAAAATAGTAAGTTTTGTAAAAAGTGTAGCTTTCCAATATTTAAGCAAAGGTTACATTTTTATAAGTAAGTACTTAGTTTCTCAGAATCTAATATCATATGTACTAAGGTGGAATATAAATTCTAATAGTGGGTGATGGTTCCTGAACTGCAAAACTGACAAGATGGTCTTGGTGAATATTAGCTCACATTCCTAGTTCTTTCACCTCCCACCCACTAAAAGCAGAATGCCACAAATCTGTGCTAATTGAGATCCAAGTTACATGAGCAGATCAGAGAGGAGTTGGTATACTCATCAGAAGAGAAGAAATGAAGCCTATATCCCAAAGGACTCTGCCATTCTGGTGGTATGGGTTGTAGGGAAGCGTATTGAATACTAAGGCTCTTTGGTAGACATTGTTAATTGCAAAAAATAAAAAAATAAAAAGAGTTTGAAAATTCCCTGTCAGTGGCAGTAGAGCCAATGCACAGCAAATCCTTTGGGATTCATTTTTCATCAGTGAAGATCTAGACAACAGACAGCACGTATCTTTTCAAACTCAAGTGCTCATGCTCACCTTCTCCCACCCCAACACACATGCTCATAACAAGGAACCATATATAAATCCTATGAATTTCACGGTAGAAATAACAGTAAAAAGGCATCCAAATCTTTGCCGATAAAAACTCTGGTTAGATACAGGAGCTTCTTTAAAGAAATCATATGTGTCTTTTAGATAGCCCCCCAATCTCCTAGCTTTGCCACAGTATAAACCTCTGAGAGAGAGAGATTCTCTCCTTGCTGTTTGACCTTGTCGAGTTGCAGAAGTTAAATGGAGCATAGGTTGGGAACATCCATTGTTCTCATCCCAGCTGCTCTGAACTCAAAGAGCACATTGTCAGTGAAATGGAAAAGAAATTAGCAGCTTATTTTGTGCAACATGAACTTTCTCTCTCTGTCTCACTCATGCTTGATAGGCACACTCTCTTTTATAAATCAGTCCTTATGTCTTATTGCCATGCAAGAACTGGAAGTATGAAATGTCAACAGCACTCCCCTGCTTCCATTAGAACTAATCAAGTTTTTCATCTGCCAAGGTAGTAGTTAACTTTTATTCAGATGCCCCCTGTTTTGGGGGGGAGGATCAGGTTTAGAGGGCAATTACAAACACAGTGGAGGACAGATCACTCAAATGCCCCAAACTCTGAGTCATTGAAATAGTTATTTGCTCTGTATGTTAGCAGCAACTGTGGTAAAGGGTTGATTCTGCACGCTGTTGTGAGGGAACTGTATCTCACTGCACACCTCTGGCCTCCTTGCACACAGAGTTCAATTATCAGTTAAGAATGAGTGCAAATAGATTTAAAGAATTAGTCCTTTTTGAGACCTTTATTGGGAAATTTAACTTGGTTGTCTTTTCAGCCAGCCAAAATAAGAAAAGAAAAGAAAGAAAGTCAGCAGGAGCTAGCTGAATGTGCAAATGTGGCATCATCAGAGCATCTAGAGATGAGGGCAGGCTGAGTATCTGCTGAGTAGCCAGCAGTTCCAGGACAGTAAAGTCTGTTTCAAGGTCATAGGAATCACTGTCGAAATGCAGTGCCTTGGCAATAACAAATATTCAGGGAAAATTGGTACTCAACAAAGACTGAAGGTCAGCATATCTAGGAAATGTTTTAAGTGACTATGTTTCTTTATAAATTTTCATTCCATGAATAATGCCTTGGAAAATGTAACCTCCTCTGGCAATCCTGTATGAGGTCACTAGTCTTAACCACTCTCTTCTGGGTCTCCAAGTGCACAGCCTTTAAATGATAAAAACTTTAAGTTTTCTACAGCTATGTCAGAATCTGTTCTGGGCCCATTAACAAGAGAGTAAGTGTTTGGAGAGAAATAAATAGACCACTGGTTTGGATGATTCCAGAACCTGAGAGATCTGGGATATTACATATTTCACTTCTTTTGTCCTGGGTAACAGTTTAGGTAGACCTGGACAGGAGCTTGTTCATCAGCAGCAGCATCATAGCGGTCATCTGTATCAGTTAGAAATTGAATGTGGGTTCATGATACAGAGACCTCAATAGAAAATCAGAAGTTAGGTCTTAACATAACTTAACATAACATAACATAAAGACATCAAGAATCCAAGTTCCTTATACCTTTATGCCTCACATCCTTCGGCATACATATTTTTCCATTTACAGACTCACAAGAGAATAATCACATTCATATTCCAGGCAGAAAATAGGAAGTACCCTGTTATGGACCCTAAGTTAGAATTCAACCTGGCAACTTATGATTACATCTCATTAGCCAGAATTTTGTCACATGGCCACACTTAGCTATAAGGGAGGCTAGAAAGTATAGTCTTTTACCAGAGTTCATAGTTGACTCAATAAAACAATGGTTGCTGGGACATTGGATATTAGTTAATCAAGTCAAAGTTTCTGATATATCATCATTCATTAAAAAATAGTGAGACTTAAACCAAACAGCAAAGAACTTAAAATATTATAGAATGTTATGGAGACATACACCATAGTAAATAAATCCACATAGAACAGCACCTGTACATAAATAAAGGTATAAAATATCAGTAACAAGGCCAGTATTGAATAATAGTAAATATTCTAATGCCTAGTGATAAATAATTATTAAATAAGTGCATCAACACATATATTTATTTACTGTTTATAGAATGTCTACGAAATGCCAGGAGCAATGCTAAGGCCTTTTTTGAGATAAAGACTCAAAGATTATTATGACAGAGAGGGATATTCATAATGAAGAAAGTATTCATTCATAAGGAAGATAAAACAATTATAAGTTGATGTAATTAAAAACAGAGGCTCAAAATATACAGAGGAAAAACTGGTAGAATTAAAAAGAGAAATAAACCATTAAATAATAGTAGTTGGATAATTCAATATATTGTTTTTAATGATTGATAGAACAAAAATTAAGAAAATTAGCAAAGACATAAATATTTGAACAATATTGTCAATCAACTAGACCTACTTGTCATCTATAAAATACTCCATCAACAAGAGCAAAATATACATACTTTTCAAATGCCTGTGGTATATTCTCCATGTCTTAGACCAGATAACCAGTCTCAACAAATGTATGAGTTGAAATCATGCAAATTAAGTTCTACTACCAAATTATAATCAAATTAGAAATCAATAACAAAGAAATTGAAAAGTTCCCGAGCCTTTGGAAAAATAAACAAAGTACCTCTATGTAGCCAATGGGTAAAGTAAAAAATCACAGAGGAAATTAGAAAATATTTGGAAGTGAATGTATATGAAGTCAAATTATATTATAATTTCTGGGATGCAGTCAAATAGTTATTAGAAGAAAATTTAAAGGTCGACAATAGAAAAAAATGTCAAATCAATTCAGAAGTTTTCATCTTATTAAACCAGAAAAAGAAGGAACTAAACCCAATGAAAGAAGGACAGAAATGATAAATATTAGAAGAGAAATCAATTAAATAGAAAATAGAAAAACAATAGAGAAAATTTGTGAAATCATAAGTTGGTTCTTTGTAAAAAAACAAAAAAAAACTACAAAATTTTTATTAGAATGAATAAGGAAAAAAGGAAAAGGAACAAATACAAAAATTAGTAATGAAAAGGGAACATCGTTAAGGATCCTACAGAAATTAAAATAATTTTCAGGAAATAACATGAACAACTTTATGTCAACAAATTAAACAATTTGGGTAAAAAGATAATTGCCTAGAGACACATTATAGAATTGACTCAAGAAGAAATAGAAAACTGGAATAGACCAATAGCAAAGCAATTTGATTGAAATTAAACATTTCCCCACAGAGAGAAGCCCAGACCAAAATGCATAATAAATTCTACCAAATATTAAAGAACAAATAATATCAATTATTCACAGACTCTTCCAGAAGATAGAGAAGGATGGAAGATTTCCCAACACATTCTAAAAGGTCAGTATTACCCCCCAAAAAAGCTATATAAAGACTTTAAAAGGAAATAAAAGGAAATAATAGATAAATATACTTAATGAATTTAAACACAAAAGGCTTCAACAAAATATTAGCAAACATATAAAAGAGACTATATACCATTGACCAACTACGATTTATACCAGAAATGTAAGACTGATTTAATATCTAAAAATCAATGTGATACACCATATTAAAAAACACAGCTCAAAAAGTACTTTATCACCTCAGTAGATGCATAAAAAGGCATTTGAGAAAAATCCAATAACCATTCATGATTAAAGCTCTCAAAAAATTAGAAATAAAAAGGAACATCCTCAACAGTTGAAAGACACTTATGAAAAACCTACAGCTAAGTTTATAGTTAATGGTTAAAAAAAAAAAAAAAAAAAAAAAATTTGTTTCATCTAAGATTAGAAAAAATGCAAGAATGTCCACTCTTGCCACATCTACTTAACATATTACTGGCTGATCTTGCCTGTGCTAGAAAATAAGTAAATAATTATAGATTAACAGGACTTTGCAAAAATAGCACACAAAGGTACTACTTGTTACCCAATGGTAACATCTTACATGTCTATAGCACAATATTAAAACAAAGGAAATTGATACTAGTATAACCCACAGAACTTATTCAGATTTTGCCATTTGTACTTGCACTCATTTGTGTGTGTTTTTCTATGAAATTTCATCAGATGTGGATTTGTTTAATCATGACCATCATTAAGACACAAAACTGTTTCCTTAACATAAAGATCTCCCTTGTGCTATACTTTTATAGTCAATAGTCTGATCTCACTGTCCCAACATCCTTAACCTCTTGTGACCACTAATCCATTCTCCATTTTTATAATTTTATCATTTGGATAGTTTGTATAAATGGAATCATGGATTATGTAATTTTTTGAGATTGGCCTTTTTGCTTTTTGTTTTTTTCTCAAATTAATTCCCTTAAAACATATTTGTTGTGTATATTAGCAGTCTGTTCCTTTTTTTACTGCTGAGTCTTATTCTATGATATGGATGTAACAGTTTGTTTAATCATTCCCCCATTGAATGACATTTGGGTCATTTCCAATGTTTGGCTATTACAGATGAAGCAGCTATGAACATTCATGTGTAGGTTTTTATGTGGACATAAGCTTTCATTTCCCTGTGATAAATGTCCAGGAGTGCAATTGCTGGGTCATATACTGAACAGTGAACATGTGTTTGGTGTGAACATGCTAAACTATTTATAATCTACATATGAGTAATTTGCCAGTTATGAAGTTTGCAAATATTTCTCCCAATCTGCATCTTGACTTTTTATTCCCTTAACCAGAGCTTTTGCAAAATTTTTAATTTTGATGAAGTGCAATTTATTATATTTTATAGCTCATAATTTTTATGTTGTGTCTAAGAACTCTTTTCCTAGCCCTAGGGCCCAAGGATTTTTTTCTATGTTTTATTTTCTAAAAGTTTCTAATTTTATATTTACATATAAACCTATTATCCATTCTGAGTTAAATTATGTATAAGGTGTGAGGTTTAGGTGAAGGTTCAATTTTATTTTATTTATTTTTTTATTTTTTAATCTATTTTTGCTTGTGGATGTCTGATTTTCTAAGCTCTATTTATTGAAAATATTTTATTTTCTATTTCATTGAGCTTTCTGTCATGTCTCCACTAACACTACCCTGCCTTGAATACTGTAGCTTCCACTGTAAGTCTTAAAAATCTGGTTGATTTATTCCTTCACTTTATTCCTTTTTTTATTTAATCAAAATTGTTTTAGCTATTGTAGTTCCTTTGCCTTTACATACAACTATTAGAATATGCTTATCTACATGAAAAATCTTGCTGGGATTTTGATAAGAATTGCAGTAAACTTGTAGGTTGTCAAGAATTGTCATATTTACTGTTTAGTTTTCCAATCATAGTACATCTCCATTTATTTGATTTCTTTCTTCAGGGTTTTTTTAGTTTTAAGCATAAGTACTGATTACATTTTGTTACATCTGTGTTTTATTTGGAGTAATTGAAGTGGAATTTTATTTTATTTTGGTTTCCACACTTTCATTGCTAGTTTATAGAAATACAGTTGATTTTTCTATGTTAACCTAGTATCCTATGAACTTGCAGCACTCATTTACTAGTTCTAGAGTTGATATTGATTTTTTTAAATATTTTGGGTTATTCTATACAAACCATCATGTCAACTGTAAATAGTGTAGTTTATTTCTTCCTCTACAATCTATATGATTTTATTTGTTTTTCTTGCTTTATTGAAATGGCTAGGGCTTCTGGTATATATATGTGTGTATATATATATATATATATATATATATATATATATATATATATGTATTTTTTAATTTAGCTTATCGATAAGCTAAACTGTCTTTTGAATATTGACTCAGTCTTGCATCCCTGAAATAAACCCCACTTGGTTCTGATTTTTCACTGCATTAAATATAATAATATTTTGTTAAGGATTTTTGTACCTATGTTCATGAGGGATAATGAGATGTAGTTGTCTTATTTTTTAATTTTCTTTTTTTCATTTTGGTGTCAGAATGATAAAATTCTGTTTGACAATAATAAAGTTAAGTTTGATAGTCTCCCCTCTATTCACTTTTCTGGAAGAGATTGTGTACAATTACTGTTGATCCTTCCTTAAAACTTTGGTAGAATTCTCCAGTGAAAAACTCTGAGCCTTGAGATTTCCCTTTTAAGAGTGGTTAAATTGTAATTTCTACTTCTTTCATAGTTATAGAATTACTTATTTTATATTAGATGAGTTCTGGTAGTTTGTGATTTTCATGGAATTGGTCTATTTCATTTAAATTGTTAAATTTATGTGATTAGCCTTATTCATAATATTCTTTTTTTAACTTTTTTATGCCTTTGTGTTCTATAGAGATGACCATTACTTAATTCATGATATTGGTAATTTGTATTTACTCTCTTTTGTTAGTCTTGCTAGAGGTTTGTCAATTTTATTGATTTTTCCAAAGAAAGAGCTTTTAATTTTATTTATTTTCTCTATTGTTTTTGTTTTTAATGTCATTGATTTGTGTTCTTTATTATTTCTTTTGCTTTTGCTTTCTCTGGGTTCATATTGTTCTTCTTTTTAAAAATTATTAATGTAGGAGCTTATATTTTTGATTTAAGCACTGATTTATAAATTAAGCACTTCATCATAAATGTTTGTTTTAGCTGCATTCTGCATGTTTTGATTCTACATAATATATTTTCATTTTTAATCTGTTTCAAGTATTTTAAAAAATTTCACCTACGACTGCTATTCTCCACTGTTTGTAATTTAATTAGCTTTATTTTTCTTAATATGTAGTTTAATAAAAGAACAGTACAGTGACTAAGTTTTAATCATCTTGCCAGATAATTTGAATCCCAAGAAAAATCATGGAAAGTTTGGGGAATGACTCAAGGTAATTCATGTCTGAAGGATCTTTAGTTGATGATTTCTTACCAACCTATTCCAGTAGTTAAACAATTGTCTTAATTGTGTGTTTTTTTGTTTGTTTGTTTGTTTTTTGGTTCCAGTTCTTGCTTAGTGTTCTTTCAGAATTTTTTGATTCTTAACCATTTCAAAGAATGGACATTCAACTTCGCACTTATTTTGTGGAACTGTACTCCCACACCAATCATCTTTCATCAAAGTCCATGTTTAGAGAGGAGTAATGATTTATAGTTATCACAAACAAAACCTGATTGTGATGATAAAAGGATTTTTCTTATTTAGAGTGTGGAGTTGCTAGAAAAATAGTGTATTCTAGTGTTTAAAAGTTCAGGCTGTCACATACTACCTGTGAAACCTTGGGAAAGTTACTTAGCCTTCTTATTTTTCAACTGGGATTAATAATACTCCCTACTTCAATGAGCTATATTCTGAGGATGAAATGAGCTAATACTGCTAAAGAGCTTGGAACATTGTCTAAATTTTATTAAACATTCAGAAAATACCAGAAACCCATTTCTATCAGTTACTTATGAAAAGCTTCACAAAAGATACCACATTTTAGAAAAATTTTGAATATAGGAGAGGGTAAAAAACTTTTAATTATTATCTTGGGAGATGTTTTGAGTAAGAAAAGATGAAAAATATCAAATCATTAAGAAATTAAATTTCTTAGACAGACATTTAAGAAACTGAGTTAAATTTGAAGATAATCAGCAAGTCTCTTCAGGTAATAAGAAGACAAGGTCAGTGAAAATAGGGAAAAACAAACTTTACTTCTGGTGCCAAAGAAATACTGAAGAAGATCATAAAAGATCCCACACATCTGCCTTAGGCATCATTCAAAACCAAGCTTAAGTCTGACTTCATTCCAGACCTTTCCCAACAACTCTACCTTCTTCTTGACCTCATGAAGCACAATTTACCTGGCAATTAATTATTGCCTGAAGGAAATCTTTGGTGAATTTTGGTTCTCTTTGTCCTCTCTCTTCGCATTTATTTACCTCTGAATTATCTGTCCATTCATTAGCTTTTCTTTAATCCCGTTACTATTCCTATAATTTAGGCCCCATTCAGTCTCATCTTGACTTCACAATAGCTTCTTAACTCGTCTTCCCACTCTAGACTTGACAACCCTTCCCCAATGACTTATCTTTATTTCTATTCCTTTTCCTATCTATCTGTAGTTTGTCACCAGAATAATGTCACAAAGTCCACAATTGCCACCTTTTCTCCAAAACCTTTTCAGATGTCTGTCTCTTACTAAACAGAGCTGTTACGTTTTATATGCCCTCTTTAGCATTTAAATAAGAAGATTTATTACAAACTGAAAAAATATTCGTTTTCCTACTATTTTTTGGCACATTTTGAGTACTTCCAAGCAAAGAATCTATCCTAGCACTATTTATTTCATAGAGTAGTATTGCCTAAGTTTACCCTAAATTAAAATAAATTGCTGTCTAATTGTTACTTATCTGTGTATCTTATCTTCTTACTTTTTCTTCCTTGAGGTAGGAGATCAGACCATATTTTCTCATTCCCTCCATAGCACCTAACAAAATACTATGTCTGAAGATTCATTACATTGTTAAATTGAATTAAGTTGAATTGGAAATTTTAGGAGCTGGAAGAAGAGATAGTCAAGTTCTTTTTCTTTGATTTTGTTTCTTACTTATAGTAAATTTTTGGATCATTCACCTAAATACACAGAACTTCATTTTCCTCATCTCTTAAATGTCAGTGATGATATTTTCTTTCCTTCCTGGGCCCTTTTGGAAATAATTAATGTATTTTGTAAGGGTTTGGAAAATGCTGAAGAAGAACACTATTAATCATCATCAGTAGCAACAGGAGAAAATACTTGCTAAGTACTAATATATGAATGATTCTCTGCAGAGCAAGATAAGTAGGCAAGCTTCTTGTCTTCTGTGAGCCCAAAATTAAAAATGCACAACAAATCCAGGTGTAATATATTCAAAGAAAAATATACTCAAGGGCACCCAAAGACAAACGTTAAAACCAGACTGTGAACTTCCTGAAGCCAGGAATTAATACACAACGCAATAAGAAAATTATTAAACTAACCATATCTTGAGATAATAATTTCATCATTGGCATATATTAGATAGACTTGGAACCAACTCATACAGACACCTTAGCAATGAAAGTTAAATGAAGTTAGAATCAAGGCAGGAAAAGAAGCTTCAGATTCATAAACAATCCTGAATTGACTAGGCTGCTGGGGTGGAACCAGAATGGGGTGTATGTATATATGTATGTGTGTGTGCCCTGAGGAGTGATGGTGGTGGGGATGGTGATGAAGAGGGCAAGGATTTAGAACAAACATCAGGAGGAAGCAGGTTCTCTATATAAATGTGGACCATTAATGATTCTTGAAACACAATAAACTTGTTTAAGGAAAGAGGAATGCCCACATGGGTTAAATCTTGGCAGAAGAAGTTCTTTGGCAATAGCGATGTCATAAAGGATTTGGGTTTGAACAAGACTGTAGAGTTGGGGTAATAGGTATTAGATCCTAACCTCCTATTAGCTAAACAGTGAGTCTGTCATTCTATTTCCATGCTTTGGACAGATCTCTGGCACCTTTAGGAGAATAAGGAATAATCAAGAAGGGGAATCTTTTACTGAAATTATCACATAATTAATTAGTTGCATAAAAGGAAAACAATAATGAAAGGCCAGACTGAATAATTTGATAGAACCTTCAGTTTCTGACCAGTCATGCTAGCCATGTGTCAACATGTGGCCACTGCACTGTTTCCTATTAATCCTGGGTTTAAAATGGTTCATAACGGTGTTAGTCCCAGAAAAATTGAGTAGGACTACTTAGCCCCTGGTTACAATGGGCAGCTCAGGTCCAAAGTGACTGCTTTTTGAGTCTATTCCAAGGGGCTGGCAGGACCCCAGGCATTTCACAACTGAATCACTTTGACCCAAAGTCATTTGTTCAATCATGGTTGACAAAAGGTAACAGAGACTTTCTACTGTTCAGAAAACAAATGGATCTCTTGGCTGTTTTCATAAAGATCGACGGGGACTTAAAGTAGCCTGAGGTTAATATTATAAATCTTTCTAAAAGAGATTTTCAGAACATGCTCTTTATCCCACCATTGGATCAATCTCACAAAATGACATATTTTCAAACTACAGTGAAGCAAAACAAGTTATTCTTGAAAAAGTTGAAAATATTGAGAAAGCTTTTCCTTTCCTGTTTTTTTTTTGTTTGTTTATTTAACATTTTATTCTTGAACATCAACTAAAGCAAGAACTCAAACAGAAATGCATGTTGAATATGGATTGACCTTTTCAATAGCTTTGTGCCTATTCATCTAATCTTTTTTTTTTTAATTATTATTTATTTATTTATTTATTTTTGGTTGTGTTGGGTCTTCGTTTCTGTGCGAGGGCTTTCTCCAGTTGCGGCAAGCAGGGGCCACTCTTCATCGCGGTGTGCGGGCCTCTCACTATCGCGGCCTCTCTTGTTGTGGAGCACAGGCTCCAGACGCGCAGGCTCAGTAGTTGTGGCTCACGGGCCTAGTTGCTCCGTGTCATGTGGGATCTTCCCAGACCAGGGCTCGAACCCGTGTCCCCTGCATCGGCAGGCAGATTCTCAACCACTGTGCCTCCAGGGAAGCCCTATTCATCTAATCTTTATTGGTGTCCATAGATTCCTTGGATGCTCACAGTGGGTATAACTCTATGGTAGCTGGCATGAAGTGTAGGCTTTTAAAACTGTATGGGATAAGAAAAACAAAAACAAAACATGATAAAAGAATCCAATCCTAATTCATGTAATCATAAGTACCTACTGTAAAATAAAGATTCACTGGGAATGTTGACAAGTAAATATTTTGGCAGTATCTTATACATGTCAATTAAATAAGAGGAGAGTTAATAATAAAAATTAACTTTGCACTTTGGCTTAAAGGATATTTTGAGGAGACATGAGGGAATCTAAATTAAAATTGAAAGAGTGAGCATGAGGACAAGACTTCAGGAAACAATAAACACTGTAGACAAACAGAGCAGACTATATCATATTTATACCACTTCCTGATAGGTCTTACAGTTTTATTTTGTAAAATACTAAACATTTGTCCCATTTTCCCTCTTGTATTTTCTATTCAAACTTGTTGGCATGTCCTCTTACACTGGAAAATTTTTGGAAGCAGAATGATCTGACTTTCAGCTGTAGCAGCAGCGCTTACTGGTATAACCAAAATGAATGAACGTTCAAATTGTCCTCTGAATAATACGAAGCCATGTTTACAGCCCTGACTCTGTTCCCCTCCTTACATGGCTCACAGTCTCAGTTTGCTCATTACTCCTGACCGTGTCCTTGTGTGTTCAGAGATATGTGAGAATTGTTCCCTATCCCACCTTAAATCTAATTTAGGGCTGAAAGCAAGTTTCAATTTCATTCCCTTTGAGGTTGGAGGACACTATAGTAGCTACAATCATCAGTTGTTTAAGAATGCTTTGTCTTTTTGCCAGATTGTCTGGATGGGGAACTGTACCATGAAAGAAGTCTGGAGAGTATCTTCATCAGCTACTATCATCTGGCCATAAGAACTTTGTTAGGAAGATGATCCTTCAATTCTTCTTGTTTTGCAAAAGAAAACTTGGTCAAGAAAACTCTCTATGAAACAGATATATTAAATAAAGTTGTTTTTAGTGATAGTGACAAAATAAAGAGCCAGAGAAGAGGTCTACTAAGCAGGTGGTTTTTATACAGAAAATATAAATTTTAGAATTTTTTTAAAAACTGGAATCAGTTTGAAGGTATTTTGGATATTTGATACAAAATGAGTCCTCTGTATATGAGTGTGTATATGTAAGTGTGTATGTGTTTATGCACACACATACTTACGTGTGTGCGTATGTGTCAAAAATAACCTGACCAGTATAAAAATTCTTATCAAATAAGAGATAAAGGTTGATGAAATTTGGAGAGTCAATCTATCTATAGTATAAGGACATGCATAGGAAACTCTTGTATCTCAATGAAAATGTAATTCAAGAGAAATTTATTTTAATGTCTTTAGTCTTGTATTTATAGAGTCACTAAGGGTGTGAAGGGGTGCCTTAAAGGTGTAGTATACAGATGGGGGAATTCCCATGACAATAATATTATCTAATTTGAAAATTAAAGAATGATTCTCTTTTCCAAATATCTATAGGGGATGGTCTTTCTTTTTTGAAAACCTGCTGCATTTCTATAATGTCTATTATAGAATGAAAGGAATGAGTTTTTTTAATCAAAATGTTGACTCTAACAGAGCCTGAAGAGAAGTTTCTCTGACCCTCCTCCAATACTTTGAGATGAAAGTTGTCTTTAAGTTTTGGTTTCCAATCTGGCTCTCTTCTGCCACTTCCTAGCCATTCTGAGTCTCAATTTTCTCATCTGCAAAATGAGGTAATTGAGTGTAATCATCTCTAAAATCATTCCTAATATCAAAAGAGAAAACTAAAAACGAGAATAAGAAGAAGAAAGAGGACACTTAGAAATACTTGGATACTTTTGCTTCATGATCTGGTAGAGAGAGACACCATTTGTCATCCACAGATAGTGCACTGCAGTAAATGTAGCGAGGTAGCAAGTGCAACTCATAGCTCTGAGGCTGAATGCATGCTCATTGTTATGTAATTTTTCTTTGGGGCCAGGTGGGTGCACTGTTTGCCAGGAATTAATACTTCAGGAATACAACAGTGCGTACCCAGACAAAGAGCTTGGTTGGGATGTCTTTGCTCAGGAAGCAATTAAAATGTATTTGTACTGAGTGATAAAAATCTTCCCCAAATGTTAGGCACTCCAGCAAAGTACAATGTTTGGTTGTACTTTTCAGGTAACAATATAAATGCTATTCCCTTTCACATGTCGGTTATTATAGGACTAATGTATTGACATTAAAAAAAAAAATGAAAAGTTTTAGAAGAACAACTCATCAAGTGCCCAAATGTCCAAATGTTTAATATATTATGATTTTTAACTCCACATGGAATTAGAGACTTATGAAACTATATGAGATAAAAGGAAGGGACATAGGATTGATCATTTGAGAAGCGTTCTTGATCCTACAAGTTGTCAATTGGAATATCACTCTCCTTTGACAGAATAGGAACTCTTAATCCATTTCAAAAGGGTTTTTGCAAAAGCAAAGGTCTTGCAAAACCCAGGGGCCAAGATAGTCCTTTGACCATATGTCTTGTTTCCTTTGGCAACTTTACTACTGAGACACAGGAATGCTTAGCCCCAGGTCCTAGATCTAATGAGAACAGAAGAAAGAACTGCACCTCCTACAGATGAGTCATCCTGTTAGCAGTAAGGTAGGTTTTCTTCACTGTAGACGTCAGTCACCATTTTCAATGTTGGCTTATGTTTTTGTTTTTTTTTTTAATTTTTTTTATAGCTACTTTTATTTTTATTTATTTATTTATTTTTGGCTGTGCTGGGTCTTCGGTTCGTGCGAGGGCTTTCTCTAGTTGCGGCAGGTGGGGGCCACTCTTCATCGCGGTGCGGGGACCGCTCTTCATCGCGGTGCACGGGCCTTTCACTATCGCGGCCCCTCCCGTTGCGGGGCACAGGCTCCAGATGCGCAGGCTCAGTCGTTGTGGCTCACGGGCCCAGCTGCTCCGTGGCATGTGGGATCCTCCCAGACCAGGGCTCAAACCCGTGTCCCCTGCATTAGCAGGCAGATTCTCAACCACTGCACCACCAGGGAAGCCCTGGCTTATGTTTTTCTAAAGTTTTCCAAGGCTTTCTTGCCTATTGCAGTCTGAAAACAAAAGAGTTTTGGAAAAACTTTCTTGGATCTACAAAGCAAACCCTTCCAACATGATTAGTTTGTCAGAGGTTGTACACTTTGTACAATGCTTGACAAATTGTCTCAGTCATAGCCACCCTTTGTTTTCTTCAGAGCAAATTTTGCAGCATCACTTGTGATAGGAGTCACTGTGTGCTCACCCAAGCCAAATAGTCTCTCATCCAGGAGAACATCAATTTTAATTCTTCAGAGAAGAGCAGTAAGTGGTATTTGTTATTTATATTTAAAGAAGAGTCATTAAGCATATTTTTTCTCTCCACCTAGGGGCTTAAAGAAGGAATTTACAGGAAACAAATAGATGTGGGTTAGATTAAATGTAAGACCAATTTAGATATAAAGGCCAAGTATCAGACAGATGACTTTATAACATTCTGAGAATAATCTTAAACCCAGGGTTGAATATAAAGGGAGAGTCTATCGGAATATCTACTGTTATTTTAGTGGCAAATTCAGTAAGTCAGACCACTAAACTCAGATCTGGATTGCGGTTTATATTTTTATGTGACAAAGTTTACCTTTCACACAGATGAAAATTTTGTTCACAATGGAATGCCACTTTCAGCAATGAAAATTCACGTATGTTACAACATAGTTACATTCAGTTACAGAAAATAGTAGGAAGTAGGCACTCAATATTTGTCCAAATGAATGCTTACACAATGCATGTTCTAGGGAATGTGGAATCTCAGGTGCCTTATTTTATGCTGAAGACAGTATATGTTATTTTCAGCTTTAGTTAACGTTCCATTCTTGATCTTAATTTTTTTTTTCTGGGAGAGGCTATTTAATTCATCATCTAATGAACATGTGATAGTACATAAAATATGAAAACGTACTTATAGGCCTAAAAGTACTAACAGAGTTATGCCTTCATTCTGGGACCAGGCATTCCATGAACATATCCCAGAAATATGATGAGAGTTTCAGATAACTATGTTCTGTTGGTGTCAAGAAGTAAAATCCATGAAAAACAAGCAGTATAACAACACAGAGAATAGTATAAACATATCTATAGGTGACAGAGAGCAAGATGAGTGGATCAATAATTAGGCAGATGTTTATGTTGAACACTTAGAATATGCTTGGCTTGTAGTAGGAATATAGTTAATATTTTTAAAGAATGAATAGGTATTTCAATAAATAGATTGATGACTGTCATATAGCATAGCACAATGCATGAGAACACAATTTAGTGTCAGACCTAAAAATTGAGTCTGAGCTAAGGTATTTCATACTTTTGCAATCTAGGGCAAGTGACCTTGAACTTTAGTAGTTCATTAACTATTTCTCTAAATATACATTCAGCATCTCCTATGAACAGAGTTCTTACCTATATGCTCACTGGGTTTCTGAAGAAAGGTCCCAGTTTAATTGAGGAGATAAAAACTAAACACATTAAACCTGTGAGACTCAACCTAGAGTCCAAAAACCTCCTAAAAGATTCATGTGTAAATTTCAGTGGGTTATGAATTTGGATGGGGAAAAAAAATTGCATCTTTCTCTTCATTAACTTCTAAATAAAATTTAGTGTTTACTTCAATTGTGAATGTAGGCTACAAACCACAGTATTATTAACAGTTCCTCAGGCTGTCAACAATAGGTACCACAGATATTTTCACATTGCATTACTGTTGCCACAGATACCTTGAGATTTCACTCAAAAATATAGTAGTTATTTGAATTGCTGCTGAATTTTGTTCTATGTGAGACAATCATACACATAACTCATCACAATTTTAGATTTTATAATATATTGTAACTGAATTTTAATGTAATTGGTTTCTTGTGTAATCTTATATATTTTATTTTATCACTTAAAATTATTATTCTGGGAATGAGTCATAGCCTTCACTCAGCTGTTAATGGAATTCATGGCATAAAAAGGTTAAAAATCTCAGGAATAAAGAGATGAGTTGGAGAAGAAAGAAACATGATTATTGTCTAATGATTGAATTATACTATACAAATAAATTAGTATGCTAGGTAGCTCCAGAAGAAAACCAGACTTCCTGAATGTTGAAAAACAATGGTTACCTATGAGTGTTAGGGTGACCTAAAAGTGATGGAATAAACTTAGCATAATTGGTAATGTGTTCTGGCAAAGGGATGTTCACATTAATTTGGTTATGTACTCCTTAAAAGAATACTTTAAGTTGGCTTCTAAATTTTTTATTATAAATGTAGTTAAAATGAGTATAAACGCTGGTGCACTGTAAGTAATAATACTTTTAAATAAAAATATTAAAGATTTCCAATGAAATACAATGACAAAGTAGTTTAATACCCACCAGATTTTATTTAACATGGTTTACAAATTAGTTATGATTCTATAGTTGGAAACTTTATATCCATTCTTTACTTTTTAAAATCACATTTCCATTCCTCTTCCCTTGCAGAATTGTATTTTTTAAAAAATAGTACATATGTTATTATTGATTGATATTTTATTGATTGACTTAGCATATTTTTGAAACAAATTATGTACATAAATTGAATTTTTAAAATATTTCTTTAACCAAAGAGCTCTAAGTCTTAAAAAATAATACTTACAGAACAT
This sequence comes from Balaenoptera borealis, assembly GCF_965194805.1. Taxonomy (NCBI): domain Eukaryota; kingdom Metazoa; phylum Chordata; class Mammalia; order Artiodactyla; family Balaenopteridae; genus Balaenoptera; species Balaenoptera borealis. The sequence continues at coordinate 35,310,684 of NC_138875.1, forward strand.
GTTATAATGATTATTATTAGACACTATCAAAGCATAAATGTAATATAATTTTATTTTCATACAAAGATGTGTTTTTATTTACATTGTATGCTGGAGTAATAGAACTTTCTAAACATACATTTACACAAACTTTTTAAACTTTTTCTTTTTTTGGTAATTATTGCTGTTGCTATCATTCAAAGTGTCTGATGTATTAGTTTCTCATGGTTGCTGTAACAAGTTTACACAAAACTTTTGGTTTAAAACACAGATTTATTCTCTTGTAGCTCTGGAGGTCAGAAGCCAAAAATCAGTATCACTGAGCTGAAGTCAAGGCATCAATAGGGTTGCATGCTCTCTGGAGGTCTTATTGGAGAACATGTTCCTTGACTGTTCCAGCTTCTGGTGGCTGCCAGCATTCACTTTGCTGTACAAATGTAACAATTTTTATAAATGCATTTTCATTAAAAAAGTAATACACTATTTGAAATGCATCGTTTAATGAGATGGTTGGAGGCATGTGGTGAATGGTTTGAAATGATTATCACAATCTTCCTTCCCATCCTGCAGCCCCTCTGCAGTGTGACTTTGTATCTCATCCCATTAAAATGTAGAGTCTAATTTCCTCCCCTTGGGTATATGCTGGCTTGGTGACTTGCATTGACCATGAAATGCAGGTGAAGTGTAGACAACTTCCAAGACTAAATCTTGAAAGGGCTTAGATCTTCTATCATTGCCTTTTTCAAACACTTCCATCACCAAGTTAAGAAGCCCCAATTAGTCTACTGATTTCTTAGGAGAATATGGGGAAAGAAACTCTGAAACTACATGAGAGGGTGAGCCCAGCGCCCCCTAGGATCTACACTGAGCACCACTCTTGCCAACCCATCAGCTGATTATAGCACCATGAGTGAGCTCAACCAAGACAGGCAGAAAGACAATGAATAAATGATCATAAGAAGTAAAAAAAAAATATTGTTGGTTTTAACCACTAGGTTTGGGGATAACATGTTACATGGCATTAGACAACTAAAATAAAAGAACAATTACAGTTTCAATTACATTACTTGTGATAGATCAGTTTATATTTTCTAATTCTTCCTGGTTCAGTCTTGGAAAATTGTACCTTTCCAAGAATTTGTCCATTTCTTTGTGGTTGTCCATTTTATTGGCATATAGTTGTTTGCAGTAGTCTCTTATAATCCTTTGTATTTCTGCAGTGTCAGTTGTGATTTCTCCTATTTAATTTCTAATTTTACTGATTTATGTCCTCTCTTGTTTTCCTGATGAGTCCAGCTAAAGGTTTATCAAAATTGTTTATCTTCTCAAAGAACCAACTTTTAGATTTATTGATCTTTGCCATTGTTTTCTTCATTTCTATTTCATTTATTTCTGCTCTGATCTTTATGATTTCTTTCCTTCTACCATCTTTGGGTTTTCTTTGTTCTTCTTCTTCTAGTTGCTTTAGGTGTAAGGTTGGATTGTGTACTTGAGACTCTTCTTGTTTCTTGAGGTGAGCTTGAATTGCTATAAACTTCTCTCACGTGTCCCACAGGTTTTGGGTCATCATGTTTTCATTGTGATTTGTTTCTATGAATGCTTTTTTTATTTCTTCTTTGATTTCTTCAGTGATCTCTTGATTATTTAGTAGTGCACTGTTTAGCCTCCATGTATTTCTGTTTTTTACAGTTTTTTTCCTGTAATTGATTTCCAATCTCATAGTGTTGTTGTCAGAAAAGATGCTTGAAATGATTTCAATTTTCTTAAATTTTCCGAGGCTTGACTTGTGACCTAAGACGTGATCTATTCTGGAGAATGTTCCATGTGCACTTAAGAAGAAAGTGTATTCTGCCACTTTCTGGTGGAATGTCCTAAAAATATCAATTAAATCTATCTGGTCTATTGTGTCATTTAAAGTTTGTGTTTCAGGAGAGACCTTCAAGATGGTGGAGGAGTAAGACGTGGAGATCACCTTCCTCCCCACAAATACATCTGAAATACATCTGCATGTGGAACAACTCCTACAGAACACCTACAGAATGCTGGCAGAAGACCTCAGACTTCCCAAAAGGCAAGAAACACCCCAAGTACCTGGGTAGGGCAAAAGAAAAAGGAAAAAACAGAAACAAAAGAATAGGGACAGGACCTGCACCTCTGGGAGGGAGCTGTGAAGGAGGAAAAGTTTCCACAACTAGGAAGCCCCTTCACTGGTGGAGACAGGGGGCGGCGGGGAGGAAGCTTCAGAGCCATGGAGGAGAGGGCAGTAACGGGTGCAGAGGGCAAAGCAGAGAGATTCCCGTACAGACGATTGCTGCCGACCAGTATTCACCAGCCTGAGAGGCTTGTCTGCTCACCCACTGGGGTGGGTGAGGGCTGGGAGCTGAGGCTCCAACTTTGGAGGTCAGATCCCAGGGAGAGGACTGGGGTTGGCTGTGTGAACACAGCCTGAAGGGTGCTAGTGCACCACAATTAGCTGGGAGGGAGTCCGGGGAAAAGTCTGGAACTGCCTAAGAGCAATAGACCATTGTTTCCAGATGCACGAGGAGAGGGGATTCAGAGCACCACCTAAATGAGCTCCAGAGACAGGCACGAGCCACGGCTATCAGTGCAGACACCAGAGACGGGTATGAGATGCTAAGGCTGCTGCTGCAGCCACCAAGAAGCCTGTGTGCAAGCACAGGTAACTATCCATACCACTCCTCCCGAGAGCTTATGCAGCCTGCCGCTGCAAGGGTCCCATGATTCAGGGACAACTTCCACAGGAGAACACACAGCACACCTCAAGCCTTTACAATGTCATGCCGGCCTCTGCCACTGCAGGCCTGCCCCACATTCCATACCCCTCCCTCCTACCTGCCTGAGTGAGCCAGAGCCCCCTAATAAGCTGTCACTTTAATCCCGTCCTGTCTGAGTGAAGAACAGACACCATCAGGTGACCTACATGCACAGGCCAGGCCAAATCCAAAGCTGAACCCCAGGAGCTGTGCAAACAAAGCAGAGAAAGGGAAATTTCTCCCAGCAGCCTCAGGAGAAACGGATTAAATTTCCACAATCAACTTGATATACCCCGCATCTATGGAATCTATGCAATACCTGACTAGACAACGAATCATCCCAAAACTGAGGCAGTGGACTTAGGGAGCATCTGTAGACTTGGGGTTTGCTTTCTGCATCTAATTTGTTTCTGGTTTTATCATTATCTTAGCTTAGTATTTAGAGTATATTATCATTGATATGTTTGCTTATTGATTTGGTTGCTCTCTTCCATATATATATATATATATATATATATATATATATATATTCATTTCCTTTTTCTCTTTTTGTGAGTGTGTATGTGTATGTTTCTTTGTGTAATTTTGTCTGTATAGCTTTGTTTTTACCATTTGTCTTAGGGTTCTGTCTGTCCGTTTTTTTCTTTTTTTTTTCCAGTAGTTTTTAACACTTGTTATCATTGGTGGGTTTGTTTTTTGTTTGGTTGTTCTCTTCTTTCTTTCTTTCCTTTTTTTTTTTTTTGACTACTTTATTATTTTTTTAATTTTTAATAATATTTTTTATTTTTTTATATTAATAACTTTATTATATTTTATTATTTTATTCTTTCTTTCTTTCTTTCTTTCTCTTTCCTTCTTTCTTTCTTTCTTTCTTTCTTTCTTTCTTTCTTTCTTTCTTTCTTTCTTTCTTTCTTTCTTTCTTTCTTTCTCCCTTTTCTTCTGAGCCCTGTGGCTGACAGGGTCATGGTGCTCCAGCCAGGTGTCAGGCCTGAGCCTCTGAGGTGGGAGAACAGCATTCAGGACACTGGTCCACCTGAGACCTCCCAGCCCCACGTAATATCAAATGGCAGAAGCTTTCCCACAGATCTCCATCTCAACTCTAAGAACCAGCTCCACTCAATAACCAGCAAGCTACAGTGCCAGACACCTTATGCCAAACAACTAACAAGACAAGAACACAACTCCACCCATTAGCAAAGTGGCTGCCTAAAATCATAAGTTCACAGACACACAAAAACACACAACCGGAAGTGGTCATGCCCACCAGAAAGACATGATGCAGCCTCATCCACCAGAACACAGGCACCAGTCCCCTCCACCAGGAAGCCTACACAACTCACTGAACCAAACTGTAAGAAACTGATGAAAGAAATTAAAGATGACACAAACAGATGGAGAGATATACCATGTTCTTGAATTGGAAAACTCAATTTTGTGAAAATGATTATACTACCCAAAGCAATCTACAGATTCAATGCAATCACAATCAAAGTACCAATGGCATTTTTCACAGAACTAGAACAAAAAGTTTCAAAATTTGTATGGAAACACGAAAGACCCCAAATACCCAAAGCAACCTTGAGAAAGAAAAACAGAGCTGGAGGAATCAGACTCCCTGAATTCAGACTATACTACAAAGCTACAGTAACCAAGACAGTATGGTACTGGCACAATAACAGAAATATAGATCAATGGAACAGATAGAAAGCCAAGAGATAAACCCACACACATATGGGCACCTTGTTTTTGATAAAGGAGGGCAGGATATACAATGGAGAAACGGCAGCCTCTTCAATACGTGGTGCTGGGAATACTGGACAGCTACATGTAAAAGAATGAAATTAGAACACTCCCTAACACCATACACAAAAATAAACTCAAAATGGATTAAAGACCTAAATGTAAGGCCAGACACTATCAAACTCTTAGCAGAAAACATAGGCAGAACACTCTAAGACATAAATCACAAAAAGATCCTTTTTGACCCACCTCCTAGAGAAATGGAAATAAAAACAAAAATAAACAAATGGGACCTAATGAAACTTAAAAGCTTTTGCACAGCAAAGGAAACCACAAACAAGATGAAAAGACAACCCTCAGAATGGGAGAAACTATTTGCAAATGAAGCAACTAACAAAGGATTAATCTCTAAATTTTACAAGCAGCTTCATGCAGCTCAATATCTAAAAAACAAACAACCCAATCCAAAAATGGGCAGAGGACCTAAATAGACATTCCTCCATAGAAGATATACAGATTGCCAACAAACACAGGAAAGTATGCTCAACATCACTAATCATTAGAGAAATGCAAATCAAAACTACAATGAGGTATCACCTCACACCAATCAGAAGGCCATCATCAAAAAATCTACAAACAATAAATGCGGGAGAGGGTGTGGAGAAAAGGCAACCCTCTTGCCTGTTGGTGGTACTGTAATTTCATACAGCCACTATGGAGAACAGTATGGAGGTTTCTTAAAAAACTAAAAATAGAACTACCATATGACCCAGTAATCCCACTACTGGGCATATACCCTGAGAAAACCATAATTCAAAAAGAGTCATTTACCACAATGTTCATTGCAGCAATATTTATAATAGCCAGGACATGGAAGCAACCTAAGTGTCCATCGACAGATGAATGGATAATGAAGATGTGGCATATATATACAATGGAATATTACTCAGCCATAGAAAGAAACGAAACTGAGTTATTTATAGTGAGGTGGATGAGCCTAGAGACTGTCATATAGAGTTAAGTAAGTCAGAAAAAGAAAAATAAATATCACATGCTAATATATATATATATATATATATATATATATATATATATATATATATGGAATTAAAAAAAAAAAGTTCTGAAAAACCTAGGGGGAAGACAGGAATAAAGATGCAGACTATAGAATGGACTTGAGGACATGCAGAGGGGGAAGGGTAAGCTGGGATGAAGTGAAAGAGTGGCATGGACTTATATATACTACCAAATGTAAAATAGATATCTAGTGGGAAGCAGCCGCATAGCACAGGGAGATCAGCTCAGTGCTTTGTGACCACCTAGATGGGTGGGATAGGGAGTGTGAGAGGGAGACGCAAGATGGAGGAGATATGGGGATATATGTATATGTATAACTGTTTCACTTTGTTATAAAGCAGAAACTAACATACCATTGTAAAGCAATTGTACTCCAAAAAAGATGTTTAAATAAATGAATAAATAAATAAATAAATAAATAAATAAATAAATAAATAAAGCTGTGTTTCTTTATTTACTTTCTGTTTGGATGATCTGTCCACTGGTGTAAGTGGGGTGTTAAATCCCCACTAATATGGTGTTCCTGTCGATTTTCCCTTTTATGGTTGTGAACATTTGCCTTATGTATTGAGGTGCTACTATGTTGGGTGCATAAATATTTATAATTGTTATATCTTCTTCTTGTATTGATCCCTTGATCATTATGTAATGTCCTTCCTTATCTCTTCTAACAGTCTTTTATTTTAAAGTCTATTTTATCTGATATGAGTATTGCTACTCCAGCTTTCTTTGGATTTCCTTTTGCATGGAATATCTTTTTCTATCCCTTCACTTTCAGTCTGTATGTGTCCCTAGGTCTGAAGTGTGTCTCTTATAGGCAGCATATATATGAGCCTTGTATTTCTATCCATTCAGCCAGTGTGTGTCTTTTGATTGGAGCACTTAATCCATTTACATTCAAAGTTATTATTAATATGTATGTTCCTATTACCACTTTCTTAATTGTTTTGGGTTTGTTTTTTGTGGCTCTTTTTCTTCTTTTGTGTTTCCCGCCTAGAGAAGTTCCTTTAGCATTTGTTGTAAAGCTGGTTTGGTGGTGCTGAATTCTCTTAGCTTTTGCCTGCCTGCAAAGCTTTTGATTTCTCCCTAGAATCTGAATGAGATCCTTTCTGGGTAGAGTAATCTTGGTTGTAGTTTTTCTCTTTCATCACTTTAAGTATATCCTGCCACTCCCTTCTGGCTTACAGAGTTTCTGCTGAAAGATCAGCTGTTAACCTTATGGGGATTCCCTTGTATATTTTTTGTTGTTTTTCCCTTCCTGCTGTTAATATTTTGTCTTTGAATTTAATTTTTGTTAGTTTGATTAATATGTGTCTTGGTGTGTTTCTCCTAGGGTTTATCCTGTGTGGGATTCTCTGTGCTTCCTGGACTTGGGTGAGTGTTTCCTTTCTCATGTTAGGAAAGTTTTCCACTATAATCACTTCAAATATTTTCTCAGATGCTTTCTGTTTCTCTTCTTCTGAGACCCCTATAATTAGAATGTTGGTGCATTTAGTGTTGTCCCACAGGTCTCTGAGATTGTCTTCAATTCTTTTCATTCTTTTTTCTTTATTCTGCTCCTTGGCAGTTATTTCCAGCATTTGGTTTTCCAGCTCACTTATTTGTTCTGCTGCTTAAGTTATTCTGTTATTGATTGCTTCTGGTGTATTTTTCATTTCATTTACTGTGTTGTTGATCTCTGTTTGTTTGCTCTCTAGTTCATCTATATCTTTGTTCAACATATCTTTTATTACCAACAAACAAAAGTCCAGGACCAGATGGCTTCACAGGCGAATTCTATCAAAGATTTAGAAAAAACACTGATCCTTCTGAAACTCTTCCAACAAATTGTAGATGGAGGAATACTCCCAAATTCATTCTTTGAAGCCACCATCACCCTGATACCAAAACCAGACAAAGATATCACTAAAAAAGAAAATTACAGACCAATATCACTGATGAACATAAATGCAAAAATCCTCAAAAAATACTAGCAAACAGAATCCAACAACACATTAAAAGGATCATAAACTGTGATCAAGTGGGATTTATCCCAAGAATGCAAGGATTCTTCAGTATGCACCAATCAATCAATGTGATACACTATATTAAATAATTAAGGGAATTAAAAGCATATGATGAGGGCTTCCCTGGTGGGGCAGTGGTTGAGAATCTGCCTGCCAATGCAGGGGACACGGGTTCAAGCCCAGGTCTGGGAAGATCCTACATGCCACGGAGCAACTAGGCCCATGAGCCACAACTACTGAGCCTGTGCGTCTGGAGCCTGTGCTCAGCAACAAGAGAGGCTGTGATAGTGAGAGGCCCGTGCACCGCGGTGAAGAGTGGCCCCCGCTTGCCACAACTAGAGAAAGCCCTATCACAGAAATGAAGACCCAACACAGCCATAAATAATAAATAAAAATTAAAAAAAGAAAGCATATGATGATCTCAATAAATGCAGAAAAGGCTTTTGACAAAATTCAACACTCGTTTATGATAAACACTCTTCAGAAAATGGAAACAGAGGGAACCTACCTCAACATAATAAAGGCCATATATGACAAATGCACAGCAAACATCATACTCAATATTGAAAAACTGAAAATATTTCCACTAAGATCAAGAACAAGACATGGATGTCCACTCTCACCACTCTTATGCAACATAGTTTTGGAAGTCTTAGCCATGGCAATCAGAGAAAAAAAAAAAGAAATAGAAGGAATACAAATTAGAAAAGAAGGAGTAAAACTGTCACTGTTTTCAGATGACATGATACTATACATAGAAAATCCTAAAGATGCTACCAGAAAACTACTAGAGCTAATCAATGACTTTGGTAAGGTTGCAGGATAAGAATTAGTGCACAGAAATCTCTGGCATTCCTATACATTAACAATGAAAAATCAGAGAGAGAAATCAAGGAAACAATCCCATTTACCATTGCAACTAAAGAATAAAATACATAGGAATAAACCTACCTAAGTAGGCAAAAGACTTATACTTAGAAAACTATAAAACACTGATGAAAGAAATCAATGATGACATAAACAGATGGAGAAATATACCATATTCTTGGATTGGAAATATCAGTATTGTGAAAATGACTACACCACTCAAAGCAATCTACTGATTCAATGCAATCCCTATCAAATTACCAATGGCTTTCTTCACAAAATTAGAACAAAATTTTACAATTTGTATGGAAACACATAAGACTCCGAATAGCCAAAGCAATCTTGAGAAAGAAAAACAGAGCTGGAGGAATCAGGCTCCCTGACTTCATACTATACTACAAAGCTACAGTAATCAAGACAGTATGGTACTGGCACAAAAACAGAAGTATGGATCAATGGAAGAGGATAGAAAGCCCAGAGATAAACCCACACACATATGGTCACCTTATGTTTGATAAAGGAGGAAAGAATATACAATGGAGAAAAGACAGCCTCTTCAATAAGTGGTGCTGGGAAAACTGGACAGCTACATGTAAAAGAATGAAATTAGTATACCTCCTAACACCCACATAAAAATAAACTCAATACGGATTGAAGACCTAAATGTAAGGCCAGACACTATAAAACCATTAGCAGAAAACATAGGCAGAACACTCTATGACATAAATCACAGCAAGATACTTTTTGACCCACCTTCTAGAGAAATGGAAATAAAAACAAAAATAAACAAATGGGACCTAATGAAACTTAAAAGCTTTTGCACAGCAAGGGAAACCACAAACAAGATGCAAAGACAACCCTCAGAATGGGAGAAAATATTTTCAAGCAAAGCAACTGACAAAGGGTTAATCTCCAAAATATACAAGCAGCCCATGCAGCTCAATATCAAAAAAACAAACAACCCAATCCAAAAATGGGCAGAAGACCTAAATAGACATTTCTCCATAGAAGATATACAGATTGGCAACAAACACATGAAAGGATGCTCAACATCACTAATCATTAGAGAAATGCAAATCAAAACTACACTGAGGTATTACCTCACACCGGTTAGAATGGCCATCATCAAAAAATCTACAAACAATAAATGCTGGAGAGGGTGTGCAGAAAAGGGAACACTTTTGCACTGTTTGTGGGAATATAAATTGATACAGCAACTATGGAGAACAGTATGGAGGTTCCTCAAAGAACTAAAAATAGGACTACCATAGGACCCAGAAATCCCACTACTAGGCATATACTCTGAGAAAACCATAATACAAAAGGACACATGTACCCCAATGTTCACTGCAGCCCTATTTACAATAGCCAGGACATGGACACAACCTAAATGTCCAAGGATAGATGAATGGATAAAGAAGATGTGGTACATATATACAATGGAATGTTACTCAGTCATAAAAAGGAATGAAACTGGGTCATTTGTAGAGATGTGGATGGACCTAGAATCTGTCATGCAGAGTGAAGTAAGCCAGAAAGAGGAAAACAAATATGATGAATTAATGCATATATGTGGAATTTAGAAAAATGGTACAGATGAACCTATTTGTAGGGCAGGAATAGAGACATAGGCGTAGAGAATGGACATGTGGACACATGGGGTGGGACAAATTGGGGGATTAGGTTTTACATAAATACGCTACCATGTGTAAAATAAGTAGCTAGTGGGAACCTGCTGTATCAACAGGGAGCTCAGCTCTGTGTTCTATGATGACCTAGATGGGGTGGGAGGTGGGACGGGGCGAGGAGGTCCATGAGGAAGGGGATATATGTATGCATATAGCTGATTCACTTCATTGTACAGCCGAAACTAACACAACATTATAAAGCACTTTTACTCCAATAAAAAAATAGAATAATAAATAAATAAATAAATAAATAAAATTGTAAAATAGCTAAAATACCGTTTAATAGGTGATGGTTAAACAAATTGCAGTACATCCATACTATGGAATATAAAACAATACAAAAAGAATGAAGTATTCATACATGCAACAACTTGGATGGATCTTATACATTATTATCCTGAAATGACAAAATTTTTGAGATGAAAATCAGATTAGTAGTGGTGAAGGGGTTAGGGATGGTTGGGCAGGAGGTGAGTATAAAAGGGTAGCATGTGGGAGATTTTGTGGTAATGGAATAGTTCTGTATCTTGGTTTCAGAGGTGGTTTTAAGAATCTACACCTGTGACAAATTGATAAAGAACTATACACACATTGTACCAAAAAAAAAAAAAATCAATTACAGTACCCGATTAAAGACATGATCTAATTGCCCTTTTTTTGGTGCTCTGCTGGTTTTCCTTTTGTCAATGAACCAAATTATGACTGTGAAATGGAGATAGGAAAGGAGTAGCTACATCACAAGTAGTTGAGGTTCTGGATACCACAGTGAGGATCTGGAAATTAATTCTCTTGAATCTATCCATTTCTTTTACCTCTTAGAAATTTTTTATACATCCCCAAGTTGAGGACCATTCTTTCAGCCTGATGGGCTAGATAAAACAGGCTGTATAATAGTGATAAGGCATTTCTGTTGGAAGAGTAATAGAAAAACAGCAGGGTCTGAATAGTTTGTTCCGTTGAGGAGATACCCTGAACTATTCAAGAGAAAGTTCAGAAGCATGAACTACATTTGGGCAAAGTATAAGAAACAGAGGGGTAGAAGCAACAGAGTATTTGATTTTACCCAAAGATTTACTCTGTATTGACTAGCTTATATCAGACAACACCATGAGTACAATGGATACCTTTCTTAGGGTAATGTTGCAGACAACATGGGGCCTCAAACTGCAAGTATATTGATATAAAGCATTGTCATTTTTTGATCAACTACTTGAGCACAAAATGTATGTTATTTCTATATTTCAAGACAATTCTGTCTTATGGTGTTATTACTATTCCATAAGTGAGAAGAATCAGAAAACTTTAAATAACTTATCCAAGAAAACACAGTCAGTGGCCGAGATGGACTCAATTCCAATATTTTATGATGCCAATGTCATGCTTATGCTACTGTGAGTAGGAGATTGGATTCACTCACTTCTAGCTTCTTATCAGATAGAAAACCTATCTTTATGCCAAAGCAGATAGTATGCCAGTGTAAGGGAATCATCATGAGCATATGGTGCTGTGTGAGGTCAGTTAAGGACAAGTAACTGTAGGCTGGCTGTCCTGGAGAAGGTTTCTGGAGGCTGTGTGACCTGAAGTACAGTGTGTAAAATGTGTAAGAGTGGGTAAATGGAAACCCATAAGGACAATTCAGAAAAAAAGTAATACATTAAGGATAGGCATAAAACAGAAATTAACCTTGCTTTCTAGAGGATTCATTGAGAATACTGGCCTGACTAAAAAAGAAGGAATGCATAAGGGAAAGAGTGAGGTTACTTATGACAAACTAAGATTACAGAGGATCTTGACAGCTAGGTACTTATAATCACATAAATGAAAGGGGGAATTTGACTAATGAAACATTAATGATATTAGTTCAGCAGACAGATTTTTTATTTTTTAATTTTTGCCAGAGACCTCAAGGAATATTTCATTCAAAAATGTTGTTTTCACATCGAATCTAAGGGTAATGCATAGTGTATAACACCATCAATTTCCAACATTTTATACATACACATACACACACATACATATATTTGATTTCTGTTCTTGGAGCAGTGGGTTTGCTCCTGTACCTTTAAGCCATTGAACAAATGAAATCAGCAAAGGGAATTTTTTTTTTTTTTGATTAGTTAATTAATTAATTTATTTATTTTTGGCTGTGTTGGGTCTTCGTTTCTGTGAGGGCTTTCTCTAGTTGAAGCAAGTGGGGGCCACTCTTCATCACGTTGCGCGGGCCTCTCACTATCGCGGCCTCTCGTTGTGGAGCACAGGCTCCAGACGCGCAGGCTCAGTAGTTGTGGCTCACGGGCCTAGTTGCTCCGCGGCATGTGGGATCTTCCCAGACCAGGGCTCGAACCCGTGTCCCCTGCATTAGCAGGCAGATTCTCAACCACTGCGCCACCAGGGAAGCCCCAGCTAAGGGAATTTAAGGTAAAATAAACATAGAATATCTGCAGTCCAAAAGAAATCAGGGATTGAAGAGAAAGAAGCCAAGTAAGATTGTGGGAGGTCTCAGACAAATGCCAGGATATGGAGAAGAAAGAACTGCAACAAAAGGCAAGAAAGAGCCAACAGGTAGTAGTGCTGGGAGCAGCTAAGGAGAGCTCAGGAGAAGGCCAAAATGATTACCGCTCTAAAGCAAAGCAATATATTGATGATTTTTTTCTTCTTCTTTTTTTTTTTTAATTTGAATCTTCCAAGATTAATATGAGAAAAAATATCATGCTGGTTTGACTTTTGTGGGTAAAGCTTTAGGTCTTAAATGATGAAGATATTTTCTTTTGTTGTTCTATGTTTTGAAAGACCTAAAAAATCCTATTTTAAAGTATGCATTACTTTGTCTTTGTAAAGGGAAAAATAGGTTCCTTTTGGCCTGCCTTTCTGAAAAACGGAGGATCACAGAGCTGAAAGTAACCTCGGAAAGTTATTGTCTCCTGCAGAAACAACATGGAAGGCCCTAAAATTTGTCTTTCTGCACACACGTTCATTATTTCACACTATGTATTAGCTTCCATTAACTGAACAACTGGTTTTTCTGGATACCTTGCTTATCCTTTAATTCTCACCATTGCACTGCAATGGGTATATCATTCCCATTTAAGGTATCTCATACCTTAAATTCCCTTAGCTGATTTCACTTGTTCAATGGCTTAAAAGTACAGGAGAAAACCCACTGCTCCAAGAACAGAAATCAAATATATGTATATGTGTGTGTGTGTGTGTGTGTGTGTATATGTACAAAATGTTGGAAATTGATGGTGTTATACACTATGCACTACCCTTAGATTCGATGTGAAAACAAAATTTTGGAATGAAATATTCCTTGAGGTCTTTGGCAAAAATTAAAAAAAATAATTAACTTCAGAGAATTAATAAGGCAAAATAAATAGCCACAGTTTGTAGCAGAGCTGAGATTGGATTCAATGACAGCAAACTTTCTACCTGTCGTGTTGATATCACACGGGGTGACCCATCTTTGTGGTACCTTGAAATTTCCTGTGCCCTCATGTTCTGGTATTCCTATCCTCCTCAACTCTCCTCTCCTCTCTTGCAGGGATGAAAGATCCATTTTGCATACATTTCACTGAATGTGGTTACCTTTATGAATGTTGCCTGTTGTTTTAATACTGCGTAATGCAAGACTTGACTCTATGCTTTAATCTTAAAATTTCCTAAATCATCCCTGTTTTGAAAGATCCTCAAGGATGGGGTTGCTATATACTCCCTCGGTTACCTTTCCAGTCTTTACTCTTCAGACCAAAACTAACAAAGCTGTTTTAAGCCACATTCATTTGGACTTAGGGTTGTTCCTGCAGGCATAAGCCTGTCCTTGAAGTGCTATTGTCAGCCCATCCATCTGGCTGACAGCATCTTCAAGCTGGTATAGTTCCTGGGTCTGCTTTCTTTTCTATCAAAATTTCTTTCTATTGTCAAAGTTGATCTAGGAAAAGGGGGTAGGTATTCTTGTTAGTGTTTGGACCCCCTTCTGTTCACCAGTATGTAGAACTTACTACATTCTGCCTTGTTTGGAAGTTAGCAGTTAGTTGTTTATTAGTTGATCAGGTGTTTTCTTTGCTGGCAATAATCTCAACACTCTTAAGATGTCTGAGCCCTCCCTGAATAATTTAGGTAATAGCTATCTGGGTATACAGCAATCTTTCAATCCCATCCTATGAACTATGGAAATCCCTATGATTTCTTTAACTCTCAGGGGACTGTGGTCCTAAGGTCTTCTTTCATTCACATCTCTGTTTCTGATGAACTCTCCTCATTCAAGTCACCATCTCCCATAAGAGTGTATTCCCTTTGTGTCTACACTTCTCTAAGATGAACCCAAACCATCCTTGGCACAAGATACTTATTGTATTCAGGCAAATACTTCTGCAAGCATGCACGCAGAGAAAGGGAATTCAATCCATGAATAACAGGGCATATTGCAGGACATTTTGTAACACAAATTCTGCTTCAAAAGCCTCATTGCCTCCCACCATCACAGGCCTCGTCCTTGGTCTTCATCTGTGAGGATGCTGTTTCTGCCATATTGCTCAGACTTCAAACGCTTCCTTCCTTCCTCTCAATTTTTTCAGGTGTTCCTTCTTAACCTTCCTTCCAAGGCATAATCACTCTTCTCTCCCAGGGCATCTTAAGGATATGTCTAATTTTAAAAAGTGGCAATAATAAATAAATACACACATACATAATAAAACTTTGCAAAAATAATTGTCTAGAACAGTTTTCTTTCCCTTCACTTCACTTTTCTGCCTTTTCTACCCCTTCTCTGACTGGCTTCCCACAAACAAAACAATCCTTCAAGGTCTTTTATTCTTTCCTTGGTAGCATTATGCTGATGATGGAATTTTGGAATCATACTAAAATGGACAACAAAATAATTGTGGTTACATATATTCTATTGATAATATACCCATACTATAAAATATTTTGTAGCTATTAAAATTTGTTCTCTCAAGTAATAGTCAATTATATTAAAAAATAGTATATATATGTATATATATATATAAGCCATACATATGTAGTCCACAAAGATATAGATATATAGATTTTTTAATTTTTCAAATGAATTAAATATTCTATTAAAGAAACATTTAAACTATTAATAAAAGGAAATGTGCAAGTAAGAAAATATATCATTATTCACCAGAATATACCTACCAATTTATATGTCTATCTGTATCTTTTAAAAGTACAATTTACCTAAGTACTTACCACAATTGTTTTTGTAACTTGGAAATATAAATATTTGCCAAACTGATTGCTGGAACTTATTTGTTCTCATAACTTAATTCTTTGATCACCAGTGAACATCCTGAAGATTGAATAATCCTCCAAGAATATTAAAAGTTTATATTCCTTCTTTTGTGTTTTGTCTACTCTTTTCCTTGAATCTTTTAAGTGGATATTCAAATTTTTTAATTGATTACTAAGTTTTCTATATTGAAGAATGTTAACTCACTGGCAGCCATGTATATTTACTCATTGCTTGCAAGTTAGTTTTCTCTGTGTGGGCATATAGTCAAATGTATCCAGTGTTTCAGTTATAAATGTAATGGTAATGATATTTACAAGGGTTTTCTGTTAGCCAAACACTCTGTGAAGTGCTTTACACTCATTGTCTCCTAAGAACTTTATGACGGAAGTCCTGTTATTCCCAGGTAGCTGCAGGTAGATGGTTTAGAAAGGTTAAGTAGTTTGTCCAAAGTTATATAGTTTGTCAGTAATAGAGACAGAATTAGAATGAATTAGAATGGTTTGACCTCTGAGAGTATTTTTTAAATACTATACAATCCTATCTTTACAGTATCTATTTTTGTGTCATTGCTTAAATAAGTTCTTCTTCATCCTAAGATTGTATACACAGATATATTCATTTCTTTCTAGCTTTCTATGGTTTGTGTTTTGTATTTCAATATTTAAAATATTTTGTTTAATATTGGTATAAGCTGTAAAATGTATATTCAAGTTTATTCAAAAAATTATTTTGGGCAAACCAACTGACCTTTTAGAAGAAAAAAATATCTATCACTTTTGCATTGAAAAAAAAATGGGAATTCAGTAGAGACGATGCATTAAAATAGAGATAGATATATGTGATAGGATACTTTGCAGTTAGGGCTTTGTGTAAGCTGAAGCACACGATAAATATGATACTATGAATGAGAAAACTGTAGAAGCCAGCTTAAGTGACATACAGAATTGCACATTAATATTGGAGAGTTAAATTGTAGCCTGGTGTTAAATGCAGCCTTTTCTATGGCATTCTGATTAACTGAGCATGCTACTTGGAATCCATGAATTAACAATTATTCCATGTGTATGCCTACATCCTTAAAGCAAAGTTAGAGGTACATGTATAATGTTTTTGATATCTCCTCTCTCAATAACTCTGGGAAATGTCTGTTCCTATTTGACTAGTCTCAGACAGAAAATAGGGTAAAGAGTGACCTCCCAAGAGAAACAATTTCTTTGGTAACATGAAACAAAAATGGAACTATAGATTGAATGAAAACATTGGCCTAATATCATTTATTCAGGGAAATAAATATGTAATTTTTATGTATAATCATGGCTTATATTTAACATTGATTTTTGGTTTATTTTTTTCTTGAGAGCTCTACCAGCATAGTGAAATATGGTAAGAAGATTTTCTAGTTCTGTATTCCCTTCCTCCTCTTCTTTCCTAGACAAATAAATAAAGGTAATTTTGCTTCTGTGATCCTGAAAAGTTTGGTTGCTGCTTTAAGTCCTGAGCTTACCTCTCTGTCAGAATCTAAAATACACCTCACTAACTCTAGAGAAATTCTTGCCTCTGGTTATATTTTTAAATATGGTCCTGCAAAGTCACAACAGGCCCTCCCAGATGCAGTGACAGCTTCCAAATTCATGGCAACCATAAGAAACACAAATCTGCATTCATGGCTTTATAGACTGAGAAAAGGAAACTATTTCAAGTCAAAAATGACTCAGTAAGGCAATTTTTGTTGGGCTGGCTGAAAGGAGGACATAATTTCTATTAGTCACCACTTCTTGAGGAACTTTTCATTTCACCTAATGCTCTATTTCTATTATAAGTGGATTGTTTGTTTTTAATTGGCTCAGGATATAAAGGCATTTAATTAACACATCAGAATAACTCTGAACAACTTACCTACTATGATGTACGATTTTAGGAAACCTGTGCTGTCATCTTAGGCTGTCCATGCACTAGTGCCACATCATCAGTGAGAACAAGTTTTACAATGAGTTATCTCTTGTAGCTATTTAGGAGCATTGTGACAGGACAACAGAAAGACAAAATCTTTTTATTGAGAGAGAAGGGATTAAATGAAAGAAAAAGAAAAAAAAATATGAGGAAAATATTTACTCTACTTTAGTGGGCTGATTCTCACTCAAGAAAAATTCTTGGTTGAAATGTTTAAACCAGAAGTTGACATGACAATAAAGCAGAAAACTCAAATCTTATTTATTTCTGTTTGGGTTAACTTTAACTATGTTTGTATAGAAGGGGACAGTACAAAGCAGAATGTGGATCTTAACCTCAAGTGTTTGTTAATGTAATTGGCCAATACGGAGATGGCAGATAATCCCAAATGAGCTTTGTGAAGCTACGGAGGCAGTTTCTTTAGAGAAATATGCCATTTGCATGTCATTTTTTTTTGGATTATAATTGCTTTACAGTGTTGTATTAGTTTCTGCTGTACAGTGAAGTGAATCAGCTGTATGTATTTGGCTTCAAGAACAATATTATTTTTTCAAGAATAAAAATTTTTCTAAGAAGAAAAAGCCCTTTCTAAACTTCCTCATCCATAACCCAAATTAGACTTATTAGAAGTTTTAGACTCTGAGTTGGCCTTCAGTAAATATGTGAGTTTGAATGGACTGTGCTGAATCCCCAGTTTTCTAGAACTGGAATGGAGGGTGCTCTTATCTCTAACTTTCACCTAGTTCTTTGTTTCCTTAAAAATTTTTTTCCTAGTTTAATTTATCATGTGAAGACAAGCTAATTTCCAGCAAGAGGGCTAATATTTGTCACCCATATGTAGGTAATCAACAGGAAGGGAAACAGACACACTTGACAGCCTCATGCTTTTATTAAAACTTTTTTTTTCCTAGAGATTTTCTTGAGGTGTCTGGAATAATAGTAAAATAAAATAAACACATGAACTTAGGCTACTAAGTAATTAACTGAGATATAATTACAATAATAAAACTCACAGATTTCTCAAAGAATTAAAGAGAAAATTGTGTGATTTTTTTCTATCTTGGGGATCATTTCTATGTGAGTATAGAAAAACTGTAACCTCCACTGGGTATGTCAGTATAAAATGGTGCTTACTGACAGGATGGAATCTCAGAGCAGGCAAACCACCATGGAGCATATTCTGATACAGTATAGAAAAGTCCTTTTATAGAGGCAATGGAGTGTATTTCTTTTGAAGTCCAGAAGATGGCCTGCAGTGGACTTTTACAGTTAAGTAGTCTAAGACTTTGCATAGATAATGAAAAATGGCCTGCTTACAGTGCAAAAGTAGCAATAAAATGTGTGTGTGCATGTGTGTGTGTGTCTTTTGGAGTCAGAAAAGACTGGAATGACTAAGGAAAACATCCTTGAACAAAATTGATTGAACAAAATTAATACATATTTTTATCACCCTCAATTTCTAACAGATTGCAAGAAATGACTAGATGAAAAGTCAGTGCATCTCTAAAGAACAGAGAAAAGTAATATTAGGTCCTGGTGAGTTATTAGGTATGGTTGAGTAGAACTGATTTTATACAGCCCTTAATATATACATCTATGTCACAGGATTTCTAGCAGATTCGATAAATGTAATGCATAAAGTGAGCCAAGAAGATTTGTCCAAAATAAGATAAGGTACAGGGGTGGAGAATAGTTAGATCCATTTGAAAGTGTATTTAGATCAAACATATATTATCTGGCTCCAAATTAAAAAACAAACAAACAAACAAAAACCTAGAGAGTACTGTTTTGCTGACAATAGTTTATAAGTGATATTAGAATCTGTCCATGTCACAACTGTACTTAGTACAGTTCCAGTCAGGTCAATGTGCTGCTCTTACCTTCACCTACAGACTAGGGGTTTAAATATATATTTTTTTGAGTAGGTGACTTATTCTTGAACTCTTAAACTTAAGATGACTTATTCTTAAACTCTTTTCATTGTGGCAAATTTCCATCAGATTCCTGACCACTCTTCACCCACTTGCATTGGCTTGACCTCTGAGACTTTAGTATTTCTAATCAATAAGAATAGATTCTGATATGATTATTTACTTTGAATCTTGAAACCTACCTGTTTCTAACTGCTGCCTGCCTGCCTGCAGCTCCCGATTCTGTTCTTAAATCAAATTCTAAGAACTCCTTGGGTGTGGTTTATTCTCATGATAGGTCCCTTCATTTTATTTTCATCTTTGCCTGGCAATCTTCAACTGGTAATTGAGATCACAGATGTGCCACTCTTGTAAAGCAGGATATATAAATAATTTTAGCTAAATTGATATCCTATAATAGACATTCCTGTTGTGCTGCTAATTTTTATCCAAAACAAAGCATTATCATTCTCCATCTAATCTTTTGCTTACACTGCCCCACCTACCTGAAATAATTCTCTTTTAATTCCCTTTATATAACTTCTTTATCTTCTATTTTTATTTCTTCTCCCCCAGTCTTCCTACCTTCCTTACTCCATTCTCCTCCACCACTTTTGGCGATTTACTATTTCATGCCCTTATTACCTCACTCTACCTTGATTGCAGATGTACTACCCAGAGCTATAGCGATATCGAGTAAAGGAGAGGTAATAGTTATGGAGCAGAAGCCAACACACTTAGAATGCGACAACTGATAAAAATGATCTGTGTCCTTGATGGCATAGCTAGACCTACCATTTGTTCTTATTATGGGAGAATAACAATAACAACAACAACAGCGAAAACTATTTATTTTAGCCAATCTTACATTTTCCGTTAATTTCAGACAAATATATTTCTAACTGATAAAATAAAACATTGTTGAGCAGATGAATAAATGAATGAATGTAGGCTTGTCCATTGTTCTCTTTAGCTCCCAATGATGTTTCTTCCATAAACTCCTGTGTATCTTGTTTGATACCATTCTATATAGAATCATTACTGGGTCTTCTATGCATATGTGCTATCCCTTCAAAATGACTTTTCAGAGGCAGAGGATGTGACTTAACTCTTCTTTCTATCTCTACTAGCTCAGTGTGTAGCAAGAACTTGACGATTATGATGAGAATGATGGTGATGAGGCTGATAAAGATAATACCAATAAAACGTCTGCAGTGAAAATAATTCTACTGTCAACAGCTTCAAACCATGATTGACTCTATTCTATTATTTCCAAACAAAGCCATTATGATACACATTGGAGTTTGTTGTAGCTATAACAACAGCAGTTGACCTTAAATTTGCTTCTTCAGTCCCATGTTGAAGAGATCTTAAAACAAGGTCTCTGATGGAAACCAGCTTTGGCATGACCCTCAAGCCTGCAAATGTGCCTGTACAGGCTTACAGATAGTCTGGTGATCTTCAGACAGAAGAACAGTTAGTCTGGCTAAATTTATTACCAGCACAGCCTATTCTTTTAATTAAAGGGTTTTTACTCTCAGTTTTGCTAGCAAAAATATGGTACTTTTCCCCACTCTATTTAGGGTCTTTCTGCCTTGCATAGAATAAAAATGAATAATGATGGATCCAGAAATATAGACAAATGAGAAGACTTCTTCACTGAAATATGCCAGAGAAATCAGAATTTTTTTTACAGTCAGTGTCTGTTGAAAATTATTCTATACTTTCCTCATCTCCCAGTCTACCACACATTATGTCACAGCTCCGTTACCCACAAATAGTTCTTAACTAGGTTAGGTTAAAGAGTTAGCACAGCTTTCAGTGGACATTCTTAAGTCTGAGCCTTTTCATGAAACCTACTCTACAAATACCAATTTAGAAAAAATTGGAACCTTCTAAAGTCACTACTTAAAGTCATTTAGAGGGAAAGGTTGTGGGTTATTGATTCCCTTTCACCTTTTCTGTTATTTGTTTTTGTAAAGTATACATTAGGCCTTATTAACTTTAGACCAGACATAGTCATCATAAGTTCTGTTCTTGACCAGATAATTTTACCCCAA
Source organism: Balaenoptera borealis (assembly GCF_965194805.1). Classification (NCBI taxonomy): domain Eukaryota; kingdom Metazoa; phylum Chordata; class Mammalia; order Artiodactyla; family Balaenopteridae; genus Balaenoptera; species Balaenoptera borealis. The sequence goes on from NC_138875.1 coordinate 35,331,989, forward strand.
GTGACTATTAAACTCTAGAAATAAAGCTATTTAAGGACAAGAGGTTGTTGGGTTTGGGTTGCTTAGAAAAGACTGAGGATGAGGTTTTGAAAGTTTGTAAATTTGGAGCAAGATTTAATCTTGCTAATCAACTCAAACTGTTATCTTAAGCATGAAGCAGATGTTTCTCCTTGCATTTACTGGTTTACCACATTCACATAGTACAAATACAGGCAGTTTTTCTCCAGCTTCCAGAAGAGCTTGGCCACCTCCTATTCTACCCCATCACATGTCTATTTTCTTGTGACTTCTAAGAGTTATGCCTTTTCTAGTTCCTGAAACTAAGCAATTTCTGAGCCATTGTAAATGGCTCAATATAAATTTTGAACGTTTAAGAGACCAAAAGACAAACAAATGAATCTAAGATATTATGAAGCAAAGCACATGTGCATTGAGGATAAAAATGCCTTACTCTGTTCTGTCTTTTAATAAGTCCCCCCAAAAATAGTTTCTTTTTTTTTTTTTTTGATCCTCAAAACAACTCGGGGTGATAGGTAAAGAAGAAAAGCTCTTCTGAGACTCTAGATGAGGAAGGTGAGATTCATACAGGGCCTTTTCAAAGCCTCACAAATATTAAGTGGTGCAGCTGGAGCATCACCTTGGTCCTTCTGATGCTGAAACTGCTGCCTGTGCCACAACCTGTGCTGCCACTCAACCTCCATGAGACACTGGGGTGTTTGCTCCCAAACATCTTGAAAAACCAACTGCATTTTAACTACTCTTCCATGATTCATAAAAGCCAATAGTGGTTCTTTTCAGTCCTTCACAAATAGCAGGTGTTGAGTGTATACAACCATCCCAAATACTTAGTAAGACACTTACATTAAAGTAGTTTGAATATGCAAAATTGTGCACCACAGAATTCAAATTCATCAGCATGCTTTTTGTGCCAGATCATAGCAGGTTTCTGATGCCCCCTTTTCTGTTTCTTCTTAATTTTTTCTAGGCAGAAAAAGAGGCCACACCAATTCTGAGTTGTCAATATGGTCATTTCCAGAGTGACAAACCAGTTGGAAAAATGACCCTTAATAAAAACCGTAACAGTCAATCTCTCTTCTACTATGTGTATGTGGGGATACGTGTGTATAATTATTACTATTTATGTAGGTGATGTGAATGATAATTAATGTTCCATTACATTAATTTAAAATTTTTAATTGTTTAATAAATGAAGATAGAGGTCAATTTTTTTTTAAAGAAGAAAAGAGTATTAACTCTGTCAATGCAGTTTCTATAAATGTAAAAATGGTTTATTTGATGAATAATTACATAAAATCAATTAGCATTACCTATAGAAAGGTTATTTTCTTTAAGTCAGTTTATCACAGTGTGTTAGAGTATATAAATGGTGGGACAAAAATACTGAAGGCAGGGGCTTCCCTGGTGGTGCAGTGGTTGAGAATCTGCCTGCTGATGCAGGGGACGCGGGTTCGAGGCCTGGTCTGGGAGGATCCCACATGCCGCGGAGCAACTAGGCCCGTGAGCCACAACTACTGAGCCTGCGCGTCTGGAGCCCGTGCTCCGCAACAAGAGAGGCCGCGATAATGAGAGGCCCGCGCACCGCGATGAAGAGTGGCCCCCACTTGCCGCAACTAGAGAAAGTCCTCGCACAGAAACGAAGACCCAACACAGCCATAAATAAATAAATAAATAAATAAATAATTAATTTAAAAAAAAAATACTGAAGGCAGAGGGCAATTTTCCATTTTTCCTGATATCTGGGGTACTTCTTCAGCACCTGTTCACAACAAGCATGTACTATTTATGTTCAATGCATAGGTAGAATCATATAATTTTGAACTAAAAAGGACCATGGAAGTCTTCTCATACAACCCTTCACCAGAGCAACATTCCTGATAACTCTTTCCACACACACACACACACATATATATATATACTATCTTTGCTTGAATGTCTCAGTAAGAGTAGTTCTGTGCTGCATCATACAGAGGACAAACTCTTCAATTGTTGAAAACTCATTTGAGTCAAATCCAGAATCCTTGTAACTTCCTTGCAATGGTTTAAGTTAAGTTGTTTGGAAGAGAAGAAATAAAACATTTTGCCTTTCTTTTTGTCAGTATTTTTTTATATTAATGACCCTTAGTTTAATCTTCAGGCTGAATATACCCAGTTTCTTTGATAGTAATTAGAGCAATTTAATTTCTAGACAGTTTTCAATATTGAGCAACTTCCTCTGACTCCGACTCTTCATTTTGCCAGTGCTTCCCTAAAATGCAGAACCACTAGTGAGGCATGAGCTTCAGAGGTGATATGATCTATGTAAAATGCAGCAGAACAATGACTTCTCATTACGTCAACAAAATCCATACATTAATGAAGTCTAAGTTCAATTGCATTGCAATATGGCTTCCTATTAGTTGGCCTTGAGCTAAAAATCTCAGATCTTTCTACATGACAGCTTTTAAACCAGTTTTTCACTACCCAAAACTTTAAAAATTAACCTTTTTGGAGCTAAATTAAAAACTATGAAATTTATTCCAATTTTATGGTATCCTATTGATGATGCATTAATATCTCAGTCAGGAGAACAATTTTGAATCTAAAATCACCTATGGCATTATTTAGTTTTCTTATAGTTTGTATAACCACAATTTTGATAAATAAACCTTTGATATTTTTATTTAAATTTTTGATGTATCTTTGTTTTGCAAGGCCAAGGGCAGAAGTGTAGTAACTCTTAGGTTGGTAAAGACCTATTTATGACATTTTAAATGGGAGAGCAGCTGGAGTAAATTTTTCACTAATTATAAATCTACATATTGGCACTATCATATAACTCACATTTTCCCACTTAACAATAAGGACGTTACGTGAGACATTGGGAGAAGTTATACAAAAGCAACACAACCTAGATCTAAGGAATTCACTGTTTCTAACAATGTACCTTAGAAAATGTTTGCAAGGACAGTTTGCCATAACAGATCCAAATGAATTCATCAATTATCTATTTAATAATATACTATAGAATTTCAATATAATAAAACAACAATATAGCCTTTTTATTCCCAATATCCACTTTTTTTGGTTTCTTTATATTTTGTTTCGACAGGGGATAAATTTGTATAAAGTGGAAGTGATATAATTGTTTGATGTTTGACATTTTCTGTTCTTCAGTTATTAATCTTTATTAAGAAAAATATCTTTCTCTTCAGGATTTAAAAACTTTTTGTCAATTATCCTGTAATACAGTATTGTCAACATTTATTTTTTATGTTTATTTTTTAATTTGGAGAGTTTAAGCTGATTAGATGCTGAACAACTTTCCATTTCCTGGTCTCAAGTTTTTCCTACAGCATAAAATGTGAATAAAAACTTCGTTGTGGGAGAGCTCCATATGACTCTGCTTTCTCTCTAACATGTTTTGAAGTTACCTTGTTTTCTTCAAGTATTAGAAGAGGTTTTCTTCTTCTTCCCTCTAGTATAGGCTTGTTTGGCTTTAACCAACTAACCGACTGTAAAAACAACACCATCTCAGCATTACCACGCTTATTAAGTCTTGCTCAAAATAGTCAAAAATAGTCCCTTAGTCTTCATATATATATATATGTATATGTAAATATACATATATATATTCGTATCAGATTACTTGAGCATGAAATATGAAACAGGGAAAAAAAATATCTTCTGCACCTTTAAAGTTCATTTTTGTATCCATAAAGATAAGAGTAGAAGTAAAGGAGAAAAAGCATGTATACCTACCTGCACAGATTAGGTGACCAGGTTAATAATATAAAACTGCTTAGAAAATGTGAATGATGGGTGTGGACAGCATTACTAGAAAGTACAAGGGAGAGGTCTCTTTTGGATATGTATTGGCAGGTGAGCATTTCCTCTCCACTTTATGCCCTGGTCTTGTGATGAAGTGTAGTTTTGCAGAAAAGGCAGCAGGGCCATGGAGGAAAGTAACAGAAGAGGAGAATCAGAAATGTGTCCATATGTCTTTGTGTCTCCACTTTCCAACCATTATTAGGTCCAAGTTTATGCTGTGGGGCAAATGGATAAGCCTTTAGAGTCCACACTCTAAACAAACTGCTGTGGTTTGGATGCAGAACTCTAGTTTTTCAATAATTAGGACAGCATCCAAAGAGAATGTAAATGACTCATCCACTAGTTTTACTGATATGCAGCTGCAAAAACATTGAAAAAGACATGGTGAAGAGGAGGAAGAAAGATGACTGCATAGATCTAATTAAGAAGCAGAACTGAGTGTCATCTACTGAAATACTACAAACCGATACAACACTTCAAATATTTTTGGACTAGATTTCTTTAGGGGTTAAACTTCTTGGCTTTGTGTAAAACTTGGCTACTTATAATGGCATTGCAAATGGATTTATCTGTGTTATTATCTTGATTTGAACTCACTCATTCTTCTCTTTCATTGTGCCCCCCATTTTGCCAAGAAAATTCACTTTCAATTACACATATATCATAACACTTAAACATTAGTTTCACTTGCCCTGGTTAATAACTCACCTTATATTCAAACATCCATCAATATAATATCAGCATAACAACTTTTATGAATCCCTTTATCATCAGCACATTCTAAATGCTTATACAATTCGTTCTCTGGATTCATATAGGAACTTGCTTAATAGCCCTTAAAGTTACTATAAACCTTGGTTGCTTTCAATCATAGGAATATTATTCATGTTTTCAGAGTGAGCACAGTTTTGGTAATTGTTAAAGTTTAAAACCATTGGGATATAGACACAGTTATCCCTATAATACAAAAAAAAAAAAAATCTTTTTTTCAAATGGTTATAGAGTCTCTAGAATTTTCAGGTGCCTTCCATCCACTAATAATTCTTCACATGCATTCTTGAATCTGGAGATATATATATATATGTATTAAAATGAGAATTTTCAATGGAAGATACTTCTGAACGTCTTACATTCTGGTTTGGTAGGACAGTGGAGCAGGAGGTTCTGTTTTGACTTGAGATTAACTCAGAGACTGCTGTGGAACCTTACCTCAGTCCTCAGTGGCTTCATGGTGGAAGGAACATGTTCAAGTGAATTGGTTTTCAGGTAGCCAATAAGCATTAAACAGGCATTAAGTGTGGACAAAGGGATATTTCTGAAAGGATTAAAGGAGCATGAAAAGGGAACACAGAAAGATAGCTAATGGCATACTTTTCTTTCTTCATTTATACACGGGGCCATTCTTGAATGATACTAGCTGTTTTTCTTGAGTTTCAGCAATGATTCATATGGAAATGGTGTAAGCTATTTCAAAATAAGTACATTCATTGAAAATGGCAATAAATATGACAACAATAGATAGAAAATAAATTTTTCATGTCATAATTTTTCTGCCTGCCACTAGCATTTTACTTTATCTAGATTGTCAAAGAGTAAGAAATAATTTACAAAGTATGATCCATATAATCCAGTTGTAATGTTTCATATTAAGCTCCGTCTATATTTTCAAGATGACATGTAGAAATTGCGTGGGAAGAAATAGAACAACATATAAAAATTTCATGTTTTCCTTCATTCTTTCAACATAAACTTGTGAAATAACCCACTGTGTGTCCACTCTATACATACTTGTATTAACTACTATAGGAAAGTTAAGAGAAGTTGATGTTGAGGTCCTCCTCTTTGAGGTCTTCACAGTTTAGCAAAACAATATTTAAACTGGATATTATCATAATCAGTGAAATATGTTTACTCTATTGATACAAACTAGTGTGATGACCTTGGGCTAGTCACAGCTCAAGTATGATTTCAAGTTTTCTGTCTCTAAGTTTCCTCCCATACCTAATTTTAATGCTTATATGCTTTTATATCCTGATGAATATTATGTGCAAATGCAGTGCTAATTTCTGAAGATACAAAGAAGATACTTAAGATAATTGCCTTTAGTTAGGAAGAGAGGATATATGTTTTTCTTCTTATGTTGTTTTTATTTGCCTGTTCCCTTTTAGCTTTTCTCTTTTTTAAATGAAAGGGTTGTATGAATAATCAGATTTTTTTACTGTAAAATGGGTAGGCTTCCACTGTTTAAAAATAATCTTTAAAAAAAAAATATTTCATGACTCGATCAGTGTTGTCACTCTCTGAGACTCATGGTAAATTAAACTGCTCTTGCAAAAAAGGTGAATAATTTTGCCCAAAGACTTTCATTTTCCTAAAGGTGTTCTAGAAGTGAAGATTTTTGACTCCTAATGCCCAAAATTTGAAGAAGACCTAGTCGCTGGACAGGGTGACTGCCCCCAAAGTTTGTAGAAGGAATAGACCATGAAACTCTTGTATAAATTGCCCTGAAAATCAAGAAGTTGATCCTAGACCTTGGCTTAAGGTAAAGGTATAGGAGGCACTGGGAGGAAAGCTGGTTCCAGTCAGGGAAGTGGCTGAGACTGGAAATTATCTCCTAGCCAGTCCCTGTGGCTAAACCAGGCCAAATGTGGTAAAGAAGGGTAACTAAAACTAACCCATTATTTTGTGATTGTCTTGTAACAGAACAGAATCGGGGTACACACGGGCCTGTAATACATAGGGAGTTTGACAATGGTGCATTGTTGATGAAACTTAGTCTGAAGGAACTGGATCCTTTTCCTTAAGGAATCCCATTGCCTACACAATAAACTAAATGAGTCAGGGAGATATTGCTGCAAGACCCAGCTCTTAAGGGTCACTCTTTAACTGTCAGATCATGTGAGAGTAAGAAGCAATGTTGGAGGTAGTCTTATTAGACTCAGCCCCTACTCTACCTCCAGTCTTGGGTTATGGGGAGGCAGGGTGGCTGAGACTCAAAAAAGAGAACACATTCTTGTTAGGAGCTCTTGAGAGAAATAAAATATTAATTACAAATATTAAAGTGCCTGAACTGTATTCATGGTCCATGTTGTGAAGCAGATTGTAACAGTTATAAAGTTGGACAACCAGATGTATAAAAATAGAGTAAATAGTCTACCTTGAATTGTTTTTCAAGAACTCAATAAGGTATGGATGTTGAGTTCTAAAGCTGCCCAGGGAAAGATCAACTATGTGAGGGCAGAAGGAAGAAGGCCCCCTGATGAGACTGGAATTTGTAAATAAGTTTGTCTCTCAAAGCCTGGAAGAGTTCAGAAGAGCAGAGACGATGTGGAAGAATGTACCGATCAGGAGAATGACATAAAGAAAGGCACAGAGAAAATAATATATATACAGATATAACATATATTTAGAAATAATGAGAATATAGTAAAATATAAAGCACAGAGAAGTAGTTTACGTGTAATTGCCAAAGGGATAGAACATAAAGAAAAGTATGAAAAAAATTGACCAAAATAGATATTTTATTCTAAAATACTATAGTACATAGCACTGATATTACATGTGGTGTATGATTTTACCATCAATGGACTTTATATATTATATACATAGTGTCCAGTCATGTACCAGATTGATATTTATTCATATCACTAGACCAAGCCCCAGTTCCACCATTTGAATGGAATAATGACGGTTGTTGGTTTCAATAATTCAGAACCCAACAGACCCTATTTGGGTAATTACTTTCCCCAGTTTCAAAGGGCATCACTCATCTTCTGTTCTACTGAGCACCTTACACCATGTGTGTCAGTGGGTAATGACCCTGAATGCAACACCTCTTTCATTACCTGTGTGTGTATGAGTGTGTGGGATACCAAAGAAATAGATCTGGCATTTCTTGGACAAAGCATTCTTATGGGCTTTTTACAGATGTCATTCTATGTAATTTTCACAAAATCCTTATTGGGTAGATAGCATATCCCTCATCTAACAGATGAAAAAACTGAAGTTTGGGCCATCTCTTGGTCATAATCACAGTTTTGTGCTTGGTGAAACTTGGTTTCATACCTAGATCCATCTTAATCCTTGATATATCAAGATATTTAGTGTGTGTGTTTTCTCAGGAGATGGGTTGCAATTATTATATACATAGTATTATTTTATGGTATGAATAAGATTACAAATGGCATAGAGTAGAATTTGTTCTCAAAAATCTTACCCAGAGAAAACAAACAGATATGATGTTTAAATTACATTGTGAAAAATTGAAAAGAAAAATGAAGAAATGAAATTATTAAGGAATGAACCTTAGTGACATTAACTATTATGAGATTATGTCTTAAAAGAGAAAGGGATCATTTATTCATCTATCCAATCACTCATTTCTTGGGTATTATATTGTCATATAAAGATTAGCAAGGCAGTAAGTAAAGAATTATTTTTTGCTGTTGCTTGTAATACAGAAGTTAGGTTTTTCTTAAATTTTTGCATAAGGATATTACTTGAAGGCTAGAAACCTCAATAGTAGAAGCAGCACTGCAAAATCCCTATTCTCCTATTTTATCATTTTATTGTTGTTGCTTATTTCTTGCAAACATAATGTCCACCTGTAGAGCAGATAAAGCTAGCACAAAGTTTGTTTGTAAATTGAATAATACATACAGCAATTTGTGCTTACAACCATGTAATGTATTGGGCACTGGATGCTTGTTACTTGTCCATCTCTCCCACTAAATTGTAAGCTCTTTAAGGAAAGAGATTGTGCTGTATTCATTTTTTAAATCTCCCTCACTTTTTGCAACAGTTACTGATAAATATTGTCTTAATACATAAATGAGCCAATTGCTTGTATGTAATTGGCAGGGCTTTTATTCCACACATCTCTGTTCTTTTCCAAGTCTTTGGATCAGGGAATTTTTGAGTTTCTGAAATGATAAGTCTATGTTACTAAATATAATATGCAGCTATGTACTATTTTTCCATTTTTTTTGATTTCATGTGCATGCAATTGTCTTCTAATTAAAAAGCAAGTTCTGTGGACAGTTGAGTCTAAGTGATGAACTTTCCTGCATCTCCTACCCCACTGACCCTTGTACAATGCTAGACATATGATAATATATATATTGGTTGATTCTTTCTATCTCTCTTGTCTCTCTGTCTCTCTCTCTATGTGTATATATATATATATATATATATATATATATATATATATATATATATATATATATATATATATACACACACACACACACACACCCATATATGTACATTTGTACTTGTATATATTTTATACAACCTGAACACAAACAATGGATTTTTTTAACTCAATCATCTGATAATACTTTATCTTACAATGATTAGTGCTCTTTTTGAGTTAAAATAGAAGAGAGAAGGCAAATGAGCAATGCTCTTATTTCAGGGTGACCTCCAAGGGTAACGATTCTCCTCAAACTGTTTGGGTTTTCATAAACTTGTCTGCAAGACTTAAAGTTCTTTGATCCTAAGGCTCCAGAATACAACAGAGAAAATAAGCAATTTGGTGCACAGGACTGCTGGCATAAATGTGAATTAGAGCTTTGTGATATGAGTAATATTGTGTCTTTTAACAGTTATCCCCATCATCGTGCACTAAAATTGCTTTATCTGTTGACACACTCATCCAATCATTCTTGCAGTACACATCTTTTTAAATGTCCTCTGGCCTGAAACAGAGAAATACTGTCATAATCAAATCTTGTTCTCTAGTTTCCTTCAATGTAAACTTTTTCTACTTCAAAGAGAATTTTGTCAAATGAGTGTTACAGTAATTATTCAATTCTTGGCCACAAGCATTATTTCACCAAGACAGTACTTTTCCAAACTAGTGGACAGTATTTTTATAGTTACTTATAGAAAAATGAAGTCACTTACTACAATTTGATTTTTCTGTTGCTATGGTTCAATAGAAGCTGGGGTCAGCCACCTTGCTTTCAGAATTGAGCTAATTTGAAACAGTTCACAAAAGCTGATGTTCTCACAAAGGAAAGGAATAAATATAAACATGGGGTCTGATTGTAGGGCAATCAAGACTCTAAAATATACAGCCACAACATGAATACTGAAATCTGTTTTTATAAAGTTGAGCTTACTAAACACATACCTAATTTGACTTTGAGATGCCATGTTTTTCAAAGCTATTATCTTTTTTTATTGAAGTATAGTTGATTTACAATGTTGTGTTAAGTTTCAGGTGTACAGGAAAGTGATTCACTTTATATATATACATATATATATATATATATATATGTATATATATATATACTTTTTCAGATTGTTTTCCATTATAGGTTATTACAAGATATTGAATAGTTCCCTGTGCTATAGAGTAGGTCCTTGTTGTTTATCTATTTTATATTTAGTAGTGTGCATCTGTTAATCCCAAACTCCTAATTTATCCCTTCCTCCCTTTCCCCTTTGACATCCATAAGTTTGTTTTCGATGTCTGTGAGTCTGTTTCTCTTTTGTAAATAAGTTCATTTAAATCATTTTTTTTTTTTTTTTAGATTCCTCATATAAATTATGGCATATGGTATTTGTATTTCTCTGCCTGACTTACTTCACTTAGTATGATCATCTCTAGGTCCATCCATGTTGCTGCAAATTGCATTAATTCATTCTCAAAACTATTGTCTTAAAACTTCCTTATCTGACCATGCAATGTTCATCCCTGCTATAAAGATAGTCACTTCTGGCAAAAGAGGTTTATTAAAATGAAGTGATGATAGAGATAATGATTCTGGAAATGGAAAGGGTTACAGGAAAATGTTGGTGTCCAGGAACAGGGCTCATTGGGATAGAATGTATGGCTTTGGTTACTCCTCCAGTTTTTAGGATGAAAACCCTAAATTCTTCACTGCATACTTTCTATGCCACAACATCACTAGTGAATACCCCATCAAGTGTTATATATACTTGGAGTTTGGAATCAGAGTTTTAGCAACTGTATGTCCTTGTGCAAGTTACTTTCCCTCGATGCTGAGTCTTTATAATATATGGTTTTTGTGAGGATGAAATAAAATATTTATATTAAATATTCCCAGTGTCTAGTTTATGATAGGTGTTCAAATAAATGTTTTCTCTTCTTCTTTTTTTTTAATAAACTTTAGCTCCTTAGGTGGCTGGTGGGGTGGTTGTGCAGCAGAGATTAAAAGCAAATTGGGTTCAATTCCAGCTTCTACTAATTATTAACTCTAAGACTTCAGGCTTCACATCTCTGAACTTCAGTTTTTTCATCTATAAAATGGGGAACATAAGACTTTCTATCTTATAAGTTTCTTATGTAAAGTCCATGAGGTTACAGGTCTTAAATTCTGATAGTAGTTACTGGCACATAGTATACACCATAGAAAGGCTTACTATCTAAGAGAATGATTATGTGCCCCAGGACCCCATGCTCAGAGTTTGTGATTGATGGGAAAAAGAGAGTGGCCATGAATACGTGCCCGCATAAGTCATGAAGGAAACTTCAGGAACTGAATAGAGACAGGATCCTGAACCAGGAAAGGCAAAATATGTTAGTCACCTCTCTTTGCAAATTAGTTGAGAATTCAAGATTTTAGAAATGCAGAAAATTGGCCTTATGGAAAGGTGGATGAGAATGCAGATAGGAAGACTCAGAAGTTTTCTGATCGCTGTAAAGAGTTTGTGTTGAAGATAGGTCACAGTTCAGATAAAACCTTCCACTGCGTTACTTCCTTCTTAGGAAAACTGAGCTACATCCAGCCTAGAAGTCCAGCTGAAGAAGCTGGACCTCAAAAAGGAACAAGCTCGTCTGGGACAATAAGATTAGAGAAAATTATGCTCAAAATGTGCTTTTGGGTACACGAAATATTGAATCAAGGGCAAAATAAGATTTCTAGAGCCCAGACTCGGATACACAGCACTGAATAAAACAATACAAGAAAAATAATTACTTCATAATTTGGGGCCATGAGTTGGATGAAACTGAAGTTGCCTTGGGATTAAGCAAACACAGACACACAGACACACAGACACACACACACACACGAAGCACTAGAACAGAAGTTCTGGAGCCAGTCACAAAACTGTCCAATTTGCCTTATCTAGTGTAATGTTGAAATGAACCTGAAATGGATATTCTTTAAAGGATGATACCGAAGGTAATGTGTGAGATGCAAAGCATTTAATATGCAAGGTCTAACAAGAGTGAAAAGAGATGAGAAATGAGATGACATCAGGATTCAGGTCAAAGTCAAGTTACTTAATCACTCCTTGCCTTATCTTCCACTGTAAGAAACAGAGGTTATCTTTTCCCTCTGCCCCTCCCATACGGACTGTGTCAAGGATGTCTTCCAAATAGATTGTGTGATAATCGTATGATCAATGATCATATGTGATCTCTCCATGATGTGTGATGTTCACATTTCCACAGGAGACTCTGAGGAAAAGGGCAACTGTTTAAAACACACAAGAATACCCTTGTAATGGATTTCAAAGCAGAGCATCGCCATTTGGGAGGAAGGTGGTCCTTCCGGTCACATTCACTCTGCCTTCCCAAAAGACCAGCTCCAACTCTGGCCACCTGCTCTCCCCTCTCACAGATCCCCTCTGAGTGAGAGAAGAACATTTAGGTCATTCAGCCTGGAACATTAAAACAAATGCTGATAGTTCAAGGTTAATAGATGCATAAAACAAAAGTAATTCCGTGTCAAAGCTGAGATGACAGGCGATTTGACTTGAGGCAGCCTTACAATCACTCTTTTACATGTGCTTCATGCTGAGACCAGGCAAAGGCATTATGTTTCTGACATTTACTTGTCAGGAAGGTATGACAATAGAGATTGTTTCTATCTCTGCTGCTCCCAGATGTTAACCTTCCAGCTTTAGTTTGTAATTGGGGTTCTGTGGAGCTTTAACATTTTCTATTGATTCAATAGAAGCGATAACATTTCCAATCATAAGACAGCATTATAAAAATATCAGGCAATTCACATATCAGAATATTTGATAGCTGGGCTCACTGCATTAATTTCTGTCACCTTTGCCAGGAACCCTTTATCCTCTTTTTAATTCTGAAGGACACCTGGGAGTAGTTGCTGCCACTTTTATTGTTCAATAAAGTAGACAAAAGTTTCAATTAACAACCAAGGGGCCTCTAGGAAATTGTGAATGAGAATATATTTTACTCATTTTACTATATTTCTTTTTTCTAATGGGCCAGCTGTGACTTGGAGGATGTACCTCACTTAGAAGACACACACACACACACACACACACACTCACAGTCCTCCTAATTCCGTTTACATTTTATTAAGACATTCAACCAAGGAAAGCCAAGTCAGGTCCAGTGAGGATATGGAGAGCAGTTGGAAGTAAGTAAAAAGCTCAAGCAAGTACAACCAGAGCAATGGATTCTCCAGGTTTGCAGAACTGTGAGGCAAGAGGTTCCTGAAATCCACATCCTTGCCTTTGACCTCGGGACTAAGGTACCCAGGAATCCTCTTGCACTGAGTAACTGGTGCCTCTTCAAAAAGAAAAAAAAAAAGTATCCTGTGTCACTTATTCACTTAGATTCCCATTCTTTTATTAAAGATTTGTATTATGGGTTTTTAGAAAATTATTAACTGCATTTTGAAAATAGCTAATAAACAGGAAAAAGCTCTGAGATTTAAAAAATGAAATTAAACATGTGACAACATTATAATTTTTCAGGTTGTGTTGTTTTGATTCAGTTCAACACAATATTTGCACCTCCTCATGGGTAGACTCTTACCTGTTGCTACAGAAGCCATGCACATATTGATCCTACACCTTTCCTTGTTATATTCCTTTCAATTTTAACTAATCTAAACAAGCACTGTCACTTGTCCATTTGTCCATCAATTCCTGCACGTGGACAAACTCCAGCCCCACCCTCTTTGATGGAACACTTCTCAGCTCTCCCTTCTGTCTTCATAACTTGGACTATTTAAGAATGATTCTTAGCTTTTAGAGGAAAAACACTCCTCTGAGAGTCTGATAAATTTTCCTCATAAAATTATACATTTGGTTTTATGAGTTAATGTATTTAAACTTTGTTGTTGACTCCAAGATAAGGACTGTTAAATAAAAGCATTAATTGCTGTTATTTATAAGTTTAATATATGACTTATTGTAACTATTAAAACATCAACTGTATGTATCAGTATATCCACAGTAGCTGTTAATGTCTTTGCTATCTCTCACAGCTCAATGCTATATAGAATTTTTGATGCCAATGTCTTTTTTATTATAATTATTATCAAATATATTAATAAAAAGGAACATACATAACCCAGAAACTAGTCTAATTCTAGAAACTTCTATCCAATGTACCTCAACCAATTAATCACCCTCACTTTGATATGATTTTTCAAATACTAATTGGTAAAAACAAATTTCCTTTGTTCTTAAATTTAATGAGAGAGACATTGTCGAATGTCTTGTGGAAATCTAGACTTGTTATGTCTACTGCCAAAGAAGCTAAGCTATTGGGATATGACTTGTGTTTAGTAAATTCTCAGGAAGTCCTCCTTTTGTGACTTAGGCACTTACAAGCCAGCCCTTCAATAATTATTCTAGAATTATGTCTGGAAGTTAGATCATTCTTACTGATCTATAGTCTGTAATAATTTCTTTGATCCCTCTTTTGAAAATAACAATGACTTTTTTTCATCTCCTTTCTTTGCATGAATGAAAAAAGCCATGCCTAAGAGAAAGTAAAATAATAATGCCATAGCCCTTAAAGAAGAGGAATTTGATATTGTCATCATTACACAGAGATGAACTTTGTGAACAGACATTGGAATTGTAGCAAGGAAAATGCAACATTGTTTTTACTTTGTCAAACTTACTTATTAATGCATTATTTTGCCCTACTCACTGTACTGCTGAAGATACTGTACATGGATTTCAAGTTCTTTGTAACATCTCACTTTCTTTAAGTGTGCTGAATGGGCCAGTACCACTAATAGCACATGCGAACAGGTTAGAAATGCAGATTCTTGGGTCCAACTCCTTAATCAGAGTTTGGATTTTATCAAGATTCCCCCAGAGCGTATCCACATTAAAGTTTGAGAAGCACTGGTATAGGTGGTCTCTCTGCCTGTCTTCAAACTTGTTACGTTCACTCTAAATATCCCTGCAACCAATCACCTTCCTGATCCATGTTTTATCTGACCAACAAATTTGTCTGCATTATATAACATGTTCCATATATCGTCCAAACAATCCTCAACAAGAACAAGTCATTCTCCCCAATATAATCTTTCCCGCATAATTAAGTGGATGGTGGCCTCCCAGAAAATCTCTTTTAAACTCAGGTAAAGGCCAGAAGCTAAAGTCCTGGTTGTTCTTTTGAATTGCTTGACCAGTTTTCCATGAGATAATTCTCTCTTCAAAGGTCAGTTGTACTGATTTAGCCACCTAGAAATCCAGGTCCTACATCTTTAGGTTGAACCACATAAGAAAAATATTACTTAATATGATCAATGTTTGGGGATTTTGTTAAAGGCAAATTAATCATGTCATTATAAATTTTGAGTGTTCAAAAGATCTTAACAATAATTATGTGCTCAATAAATGCTTATGGAAATAATTAGAAAACTTAGGGGGATTTGGGGATGTAGCAATATAGATAAGACACAGCACTTCAGATGGAAATACTGTGTGTGGACTTATCCCATTCAATAGTAATTACATAGATAAAGGCTCTTTTTCTTTATGGTCCATCCAGTTGGCCTCTTCCACCTCCACCAAAGAGAGAGCTCTTATATCTCAGAAGCTCTGTAATGCAGGAGACAGACATTTCCCTCAGTCATACTATAGAAGCCAGACACCATTTTTTTCAAACCAAACAAATACACAGTTTGTCAGTCTGCAGATAGATGTTACTGCCTTCAGATTCAAAATAGTTTTCATTTATTCATGTAAAAAAGAAGAATTTCAATTATAGTTGTAATATTTACTTATCTGGTTTCCTCATGATGGATAACAAATGTATTCAGAACTTCCATGCCTCAGAAAGATGCCACTTCATAAAATGGTAATACAATTCCATATTACAATAAAAACAGATACAATTCAAAATGCCTCAAATAGTTCCAAAAGCAATTATGCCATTTCAGAAGTAAACATTACTTACAAATTCATAACCACCCATCAAAATTATTTCACTAGGGTAAGTTAAGGAAGCATCTGCCACAATTTATGCATTTGAGTCTTTCTTATTTTTCATAGCCAACTATGAAAAAAAAAAAAAAAAAATGCTTCCAGCAAGTACTGCAGTTCAGAGTGAAGTCAAACAGTTTTCCATTTACCTAGGAATACGTACTCTTTTTAAAGCTCCAGTTCAATCTTTTTACTGTAGTAAAGGCATAAAATTCACATTTCATCCACAGGAACTAGATCTGAGCAGTACCATCTGCAGGGGAACAGTGTCTAAGATTAGCAGTCTTATTTCTTTGCCTAAAAGAATAGCAGAATAAGTTCCTTTTATATGCTGAAAAGATTCATTCTTCATATCCTGTCTGGAATAATGCTGAATTATTTCTCAACTACAAGTAGTGTTTCATAAATCATAAAAAGAATAAATCTTATTAAGTCAGTTGTAGATTACAAAAACCTAAAGGCAAGGTCCTTTCTCCAAAGGACAGTGCTGTTCTCACTGATATTTTATCCTTATACTTATTTAAGAGGAGACAGCTTCTATGAGACATGCTCAACGGAAGAGTTTTTTTTTTTTTTCCTTCTTTTTATAAGGTGTCAAGTGACAAATAACCATGGTAGAACAGTTCATCCACTAAATGTCTAAACATTACAAATTTCAACAATTCAATAGATATGTATAATGGAGAGTGTATATATATAATGTATAAAGTCCAAATAGATAATTTTAAATTAAATTTTTGAAAAACTAATTGCCATGTCTGCTACATTATTCAGAAGATTAACAGAACAAAAAATTGATATACTCTAAGTATGTTGGGAAAAATAATCTTTACAATTAACACAAAATGCTATACTAATATCTATTCTTTAATAGTCAAAATATTTTGTAATCTAGCTCTTAGCCATGCAGTGTTATATTCACAAAAGTCTAGTTTTTATGTTTTAGGAAAAATAAACTCACTTTTACATGTCACAGAACAAAATATGAAGGAAAAAGTTATGGTTCTTTTAGAAGTGTGAACTTTGCACATTACAAATAACACATTCAACAGGTAGATATTTTATAGTCTGCTTAGTGATGAAAAATTCAATATGCATATATTTATGTATTAAGTAGATTTATAGCTAACACGTCCACTGCCACTTGGTCTCAGTTCACTTTCACGTCCTTGAAAAGAACACATTTCACACATTTTAAAAAACATTTAGAAAATTTAAAAGCATTTGCCAATGTCACAAAGCAACAGCAAATGGTGTACGCATCTCTAATAACTTAGTCTAGGAATATGGAATATGAAATGTGCGATGAGGTGTTCTGTATTCTGAACTGAAAGTCTTCCTAACTTTATTGACTCGAATTTAGGGTGAGGACTGACTTCACAATTTTAGGGATGTGTGGGTTTCATTTTGCTCCAACCTGGCACAAACATATCTGCAGTTGAGAAGTGAAGCTTTACTAAGGATACTCCTCCGTAATAGGAAATGAGTTGCAACCAGTTTAGGATCATCTTTCATGGCATACAGTATGCTTTTACTCACCATTTTGAAATGATGATATAGAATGTGACATAATAGAGATCTTTATTATAAGGTATATTCACCACATATGTAATTAATACTAGCATATAGAAAAATATAGTTGTGGGAAAAAGCTTAACTTTGTCCTCCATTATCAATCCTATCAATGCTTTAACTCCACTTGTTTGCCCACAGTTTATTGTCCTGTTATGTTCCCTGGTTCCCTTTGTGATCCAGAGAAAATGTTTTCCTCATTAATGCATTCAATGAACATTTATTAAGCACTTACCATGTTTCAGTCACTGTACTAGACTTTGGGGATAGAGTTATGAACAGGCCAGTCACAGTCCCACCCTTAAAGTTTACAGCATAATGAAGAAAACACACATATAAACAGGCACTTAGAATATGGGGTGTGATGAATGCTATGGCAGGAGAAGTACAAGGTCTTATGAGGGCCAGCTGAAGGGGCACCTAACAAGAACTTGGAAGATGAGAGTAAGATTTCTTGAGGAAATAACATTGAAGCTGAGAAATAGCGGTTGAGTAAGATTAGGAATGATCCAGATAAAAAAAGAAGAGAAAGAAGCATGTTCCTTAAAGAGTAGTTGGCATGTGCAAGAGACAGATGATTCAGAGAGAATGTAACCCAACTGAGATAATGAAAGACATTCCATAAGGCTGAGATTCAGCAGTCAAAGGGAAAAGTTAATAAGAAATTCACGGAGGACGTGCAGAGAAGGGCCAGATTAAGAAGAAATATTGAATCTAGAATTTTAAAAGTATAGAAGATGTCATTAAGATAGGGAATAAAACAGTGATATGACACGATCACATGTATTTTAAATGGTTCTATCTTGCTGCAATGTAGGGATTAGATTGGTGGAAGCAGATGATGAAAGGCAATAGAGAGGTAATTTTTGTAACTCAGGAACATATTATGGTGGTCTAGAAAGAATAAAGGCAAAAAAAAAAATGGAGGAAGGAAAGAAAGACTGTATTACACATGGTTGTTAAGGTTAAGGTTGGGGGAGGATTTGACTGCTAATGGGTAACTAGAGGGCACTTCTTTGTCATGATGGAAGTGGAACACTATAGTATCATTTTAAAAAATTTTTATTGGAGCATAGTTGATTTACAATGTTGTGTTAGTTTCAGGTGTACAGCAAAGTGAATCAGTTATACATGTACATATATCTGCTCTTTTTTAGATTCTTTTCCCATATAGGTCATTACAGAGAATTGAGTAGAGTTCCCTTTGCTATACAGTAGGTCCTTATTAGTTACCTATTTTATATATAGTATATTTTTTCAATAAAAAAGTGATTTTTTTATAAATGTAGAAGAGAGGAAGAGAAGAATTTTACAAAAAAAGAAGTTTGTCATGAGCCTAGTTCAGACAGCTCTAAGTTGCCTCTCCCAGATCTTTCTCAGCTGGACCAACCCCTCTTGCCAGAAGAGGTTGAGGCTCATTCCACGTTTGCCTGCTGTTGGACAGTTGAAGAGGGACCCAGAGGATGGAACCCTGAAAGAGAAACAGACCATGACTTGATACCTGATGCCAATAAGTGACCTTGACCCTGATCCATTCTTGTCCGTGACCTCCTCATTACATCTGAGCTGGTTAGGGTCAGGTGAAGAGGAACAGGCTGGAGCTTTCCCTAGTGACCTGAATAATGGAAGAAGACATAGAGAGTTACTGAGCAACATTGTAGAGAGGTTTGTCAGTGTTTCTAATTCCCCCAAAACCAAACCAAACCAAAACAATGATGCCATGGAAATGAAGAACTGTCACATTCTTGATGCAAATTGTATCTATGCTGGATCACTCATACTAGGTTGGTTTATTCATGGAAACAGACTTTTGTGAAAATTATTTAATTACAATAATAACCAGATTACCTGATGATTTTTTTAAACAACCCATTATTTTTCTAAATTTGAGATTTTTTTTCTTTAAAATATTTCCCATGGAGAAACCAATAGAGAACTAGAAGTCTGACATTCTTCCTCCTACACTTTCAGATTTGCTAGCAGTCTCAGTTTCTCCAGGGCAGAAGCCAGAGCATGAGGCTGGTCCCAGGGGAATATGCTCTGGGCCCATTCTGAGGGGTTACTGACTGCCTACCCTATGGGTAGGACACCTAATAGCAAATTCATTTTGATGCTTGAAAATCACTCATCTCTCATTTTTGTTTCTTTCTGTTTGTTTTTTGTTCTTCTGTAGGTCCAGTCCCATGACCTCCTTAGTGAATTCCTTTCCATGGTTAGTAAATTTACACAAACTTCCAGCAATGTGGTAGAAATACTAGCTTTCATAACTATGAATTCTAATATGTAGGAAATAATGTTCTAGTGCATTGCCCCTGTAATAATATAAATGCTAATCACTTTTTTAAACTACTGAATTCCTTTATTTAGTGAAGAGTTCTATAGTGAGATTCCAAAGGAATAATAGAAATACTAATTATTTTGATTAGCACAAAAGAGAGAGTCTATTAAAATTTCCTGAAAATAGTTACTCCTTTAATTTTATATGTTTTTGTCTTCTTTTAAGGCCAAACTCAAGCTATATGTCAGGATTTTATTTTTTATGTAAATAGTTTCACTCAAAATGTCCTCCCAAGTTCTTATTTTAAAATCGTCTCTGTGTGAGAGACTGAATCAATATCTATTGTGTATTTCAAATCTCCATAATTGTATTGAATAGAATGAACAGTTAAGTGGAGAAATTGATGAATATTACTTTGGGAGAAGGAGCTGGTATTATTTGAAAATTTGTTTGCTGTGTATGTGTGATATGTGATTGTTTAAAATGTTTCAAATGAAAACTTCAAAGTATTTAGGATTTTTTTTACAAAGAAAATCTGCAGGCTAAGAGTATGACTATACAGAGATAAATGTTCTGGGTCTAAACAAATCCAAAATAACACGTTAGTTTGGTATTTTCAATAAAAAATATGAGCTGTTCAATGAAAATATAATTTCAGTAGGACTGGGAAGAGGGGGATCAGGGAGGTGGGATAATTAATGATTAATAGAATGAACTCTGGAATCAGATAGCCATGGACTGAATCCCAGCTTCACCACTTTCTGTGTGATTCTGAAAGGTGTTTTCTCTTTTAACTCTTTAAGTTTCAGTTACCTTATCTGTTAAGATCAAATGGGATAATTCATGCACCCCCCCCCAAATTACACAATATCTGGTACATAGGAAGTGATTAGCATTTGTGTTACTATTGCTAGTTACACTATGACTAGTGTTAGCATTTGATATTGCTAATATTGTTGTTGTTACCTTCACTGCAACTGCTTTACCATTAGCAAAGTACCCCCAATGGAGCAGTCCTTTATCTACCTTTTTATTTCCAATTTTCAAGCACTTCTTTTGGTTTTACCAACTTCAATACAATTCATAAAGTATAAATTACTGAACACCTACTACATGTCAGGTTTTCTTATAGGATGCACATTTACAAAGACACAGGAGATGGGGAACAGCCATTTAGACAAACAGCACACTTTGAGAAGTGTGGAATGGAAGTATCTGTGGGGATAAGGAAATACGAGAGGGCTGGCTCTGTGGAGGATGACAAGGAAGGAAGCTGAGGGAAAATGACATCTAAATCCTAAATCGATCCTGGAAAAATGATAATGAGAAACTCCTTAAGAGAACAAGGGAGGGAGTGGGAATCTAGGCAGAGGGAACAGTATTTTGAAGGCCTTGAAGTTTAATAAAGCTGGCCTTGTTTAAAGCATTTACTGCGTTTAATTGTTATTAAAGAAAACACGCAAGATCAGAAAGCCGTGGCACATGCATTTGCAAACTTAAGCTGGGACCTGGTTGTGGAAGGGGTCATGATGAAAGGCTTAAATTTACTCAGTAAAAATACAAAGTAATTGAAAAGTTACAAGTGGGGCAGCTAATGACTGTGGATGACCCTGCAGAAAATGAGGTGAAAGATGTGTTTTGGGGGCAGTACTTAAAATGGAAGAGGAAAAAAAATATGAAACTATGATAAAAATCTTGGGGAAGAAAACAAAGAAGAGAGTAACAGTGAAAGAAAGTAACAGAGAAAGATTCCAAAAAAAATTAGAGGTTGATATAAACAGGCCATGATGGCTGACTTTGCATGAGGGGTTTGGGAGTCTGAAAAATGGAGTGGAATTCTGGTACCAGTCACAGTTAGCGGAACAGGAGGGGTACTTTTAACTCTATGGCTGGTATGAAAGCCTGAGCCCACCCTTTCCTCATGCTGAGTAGGGTTTTGGCTGTAGACTGTGAAGCCCAGAGAAGAGGTCTGAACCAGAGATTTAGCTCTGAGAAATACTAGAATAAAAGGAACTGCACTGGGAAAGAATGGAGAGAAAGAAAGAAAAAAGGAATGAGGTTGATACTGTTAGTATCACTGAAGCCAGCAATGCAGAGAAAACTCAGGCAGCCATGAAAGATGGTCAACAAAGCCTAAAAAAGGAGTTTCTGAATGCAGGGAGTGGTCAGCAGAGTCCAGTCCCACAAGGTGAGATGAAGTTAGGTGTGAAAAATGTCCATTAGGCAGGTAGTTAGTGTGATCTTGATGAAGACAGTTTCAGTCTAAAAAAAAAAAAAAAAGTTACTGATGAACCTAGTGGCAGGGCAGGAATAAAGACATAGACATAGAGAATGGACTTGAAGACATGGGTTGGGGGTAAGCTCGGGTGAAGTGAGAGTAGCATCGACATATATACACTACCAAATATAAAATAGTTAGCTAGTGGGAAGCAGCAGCATAGTACAGGGGGATCAGCTCAGTGCTTTGTGACGACTTAGAGGGGTGGGATGGGGAGGGTGGGAGGAAGGCACAAGAGGGAAGGGATATGGGGATATATGTATGCATATGGTTGATTCACTTTGTTGTGCAACAGAAACTAACACAGTATTGTGAAGCAATTATACTCCAATAAAGATCTGTTTGAAAAAAAAAGAGAGAAAGGTAGTGAGCAAAATCCAGATTGTCACATTTAACAAATGAATGAAGGGGACTGAGAAGGCTGGTAACTCCTGGACATGAAGTTGTAATTCAGTGTCAAGAATGGCACTAACAGAGCTCCCTTCTGGCCAAAGTCACACATCTGATGTAGCAACTGCTGTGCTGAATCTCAGCTCACTTTTTTTATTGGTCACCATCGCAGCAAATTGTCAACAAGAGCACTGCTTTGCTGTGTCATCTGCTATTAAGGAGGGCTAGAGAATGCAGGTAAGTGTTCTGGCTTCCAACATCAATCAAAGATTTGAGTCTTTGGTTACTTACTATTAGCTGTCAACTTGAAAATGGCTGGTCTGGAAACGTTTAGATCTACAGCCATAATCCCAGTTGGAATATCCACACTGAACGAAGTGTGTCTTTCTAACTTTCCAAACTGTTTCATTGGCCTAGAAGTGTAAAGTACATTATCTCCTGCTATTTCATTTTTATTAAAACTGTTTGAACTTGGAAATGAGGCCTGATGGTCCCATTTTCAGAAGGCTGAAGGTCACTGGGTGTTTCTGTTCAAAAAGAGACAACAATGTGTAACCCCTCTGACTCCATAATCGAAAGAAATAGTGCAGTGATTACAGCCCTGTGCTGAGCTGGCAGCTGCTACAAATACTGGAACCGAATTTGATAGGATCTGGTATTACCTTATAACAGAGTATCATTCTTTACAGTTCCAAGGTCAATGTCTCTTTCTCAAATAACATTTTGGACCTATAATTGTTCATATACATGCTAGCAATTATGGGGAAATTGATCAGTCAGTAATTAATGTCATGCTATTACACTTTTTAATTTGTAGATTATGCAGCTGCAAGCGTTCTCACATTTTTAATTTGTATATTATACAGCCACAAATGTTTACAATGCCCTTTTTAATCTCCTTACACTACCACTGCCATTATTCACTATAGATTAATGATACCCCGGATGCTGGGTTTATTTCATTTACCACTCTTACCAGGAGAGCAGTTAACATTACTGTGCTCTATTACTTAATGTCTTACTGCAGCTGCTAGTGAGCATTGGTCACCCTTTAAAATATTACCAGTCAGTTATTTTTTCCTTATTTTTTTAGCTCTCTTGTCACCAATACGACTGCGGTAATATTACCCTTTATTTCCAAATTTACTTCAACTGGTTCTATTGGAGATATTTAAATAATTCATTCTAAGTAGCACAAGTGACCTGAACCCCTCTTTATCTATCTTTGTCTATCTTAGAGCCTATTTGGGGTTATGTGACCAATACAAATTTTTCTTCTTTCTTCCAACTCCTATTATTTCCCTGGACCAGAAGCCAAGTAAATATAAAGAAACATTCTTGAAAAAGTACTTGACTTCTTTTCAACTAGCCAGAAATAGATATTCTCAATATTGACTGAGCATAATAAGTCTTAATAGTTGAAGTTGATGCTGCTGACTGAGGCTGGGGTTATTGTCGAGCATGTGTCTCCCTTGGTTTTCCTCAAGGTGATCCACAGTTTCAGGGGGGTCATATCTGTCCCCTTGATAAGAAGTAGTGACAACTTTAGTTCTGGCACTACCCTTAGCCATCAGGACACACAATGTGCACATCACAGCACAATTCTATGAAACAGATCATGTACACAATATTCTATTAGTTACTGAGAAGGATGCACAGAAGTAAAAAATAGAGTATCTATCAGCAGAGTATTGATATGAAATAGAATCTCATATAATTATGAGATTATGTGAGAGCACAGTAAGCAGGTTGTACTAAGCCATGTGATAAATGGACAGAAAGGCTTTATGACCAAGTAGAAGAATGGCTTTTCAGAGGGAGGAGAGAGTGAACCCAGGATGGTCAGCTTGAGCTGGACTCTGAAGAAGGAGGTGGGGGGAGGCAGGCTGAGAGTGGAGAGGGGCTTCCTGAAAAGAATTCAAAATGTATAAAAACTTCAAGTATTAAAAGTTTGTTATACAGACAAGGGACGGTAAAGAGATGAATATGGCTTGAAGAAGTTTCTTGCTGAGGAGTAATACGACTTGAAGCCAGGCATTCTGACATTTAACAATGGGCCTAGAACACCAATATAAAGATTTTCAGCTTTATTCTGTACAGAGTTTCTGTGGGGCATTTTTGATTGGGTATTTTTTGTTTCTGTTTTTGCTTTTTTTGTTAATTTTTTGGTATGGGAGTGCCATCAACAAAGCAGTATTTTGAGGAAAATAAAAAGGTAAAGGCTGACATTAAGATCATTTAGGAGGCTGATGAGTTAATTTAGGTGTGTGGGGATAAAGGGATGAACGCTGATAGTGTTTACCCAGAAGGTCCCAGACACTTGGGATGTTCCTCCTGTCTCCTTCTTAACTCTGCACTCCTGACCCCTCAGCTCCTCTACAGCTCTGTGAATCCTGTCCACTTTTAAAGCTTCAGAACTTGAATCCTGCATGACCTTTTAATCACTAAGAGATTTATTGTTTTTGTATTTTAATGTAATATTACACATGTATATGTCTTGCTTCCTAAAATAAAGTAATATAATCATAATAATGATTATGGGTCAGGCACTATACTAAACATTTTATGTGCATTATTTTATTTCATTCGTACAATTGCCTCAGAGGTAGGTGCTTTTGTTTATTTATTTATTTATTTATTTATTTATTTATTTATTTAGAAATTAACTGAGGTTTAGTAATTATCACTCAGTGATGTAAATGGCAGACTCATAACTTAAACACCGATTTACCAATTGTATTTATTTATTTGTTCGTGGATTTGTTCTTTCAATTATTCATTCATTCACAGATATTCATTTCATTAAGTGACTAGCAGTCTTTGATACCAGCTTTGATCTTATATTAGGAATACTTCAGTGAACAATAATAGATGAGATCCCTGTTTCTTGGTGCTTATGGCTGAGCAGCAAGTAAGTGCAACCTGTATGTTGAACGAGTTCTAATAACAATGTAATCGGAAAATACATTTATTGTCTGTCTCCCTGTATCTCTTTAAATTTATTATCATACTCCTGGTAAAAAGTATGTAAATTCCCATGATTTGGGGGTGATTTTCAAGTAATAAAAGGTCCCCTTTTAGATAACTAAATTTTTTCCAATTTTATTGAAGAATAATTGACATATAATTGTATATATTTAGTGTACAACATGATTTGATGTACATATACATTGTGGAATGATTAACAAGATCAAGATAATTAACACACCCATCACTTCACATAATTAACTCTTTTTTATTTTACTTTTTTGGTGAGAATGCTTGAGGTTTCCTCTCAGCAAATTTCAAGTATATGATACTGTATTATTAACTATAGTCACCATGCTGTACATTAGAACCTCAGAACTTACTTATAACTGAAAGTGTGTTCTCTTTGATCTACATCTCTCAACTCCCTCCCCACAGCTCCTGGCAACCACCATTCTATTCTCTGTTTCTATAAAATTGACTTATAATTTTTTAATATTCCATATATGTGATACCATACAATATTTGTCTTTTTCTGTTTGATTTCCATTCATCATAATGCCATCCATTTTCATCCATGTTGCTGCAAATGGCAGAATTTCAGTAGCTTTTATGACTGAATAAAATATCAAAATATCAAAAAAAACAAACAACCCAATCCAAAAATGGGCAGAAGACCTAAATAGACATTTCTCCAAAGAAGATATATAGATTGCCAACAAACACATGAAAGAATGCTCAACATCATTAATCATTAGAGAAATGCAAATGTCAAATGCTTTTTCAACATCAATAGAAATGATCACGTGATTTTTGTCCTTTATTCTGTTAATGTGGTATATAGCATTTATTCATTTGCATATTTGGAAGCATGTTTTTTTTTTTTTTAAAGAGATTGGAGTTTATTTATTTATTTATTTATTTATTTATTTATTTATTTATTTATTTATTTTTGGCTGTGTTGGGTCTTCATTTCTGTGCGAGGGCTTTCTCCAGTTGCGGCAAGCAGGGGCCACTCTTCATCACGGTGCGTGGGCCTCTCACTATCGCGGCCTCTCTTGTTGCGGAGCACAGGCTCCAGACACGCAGTCTCAGTAGTTGTGGCTCATGAGCCCAGTCGCTCCGCGGCATGTGGGATCTTCCCAGACCAGGGCTCGAACCCATGTCCCCTGCATTGGCAGGCAGATTCTCAACCCCTGCGTCACCAGGGAAGCCCTGGAAGCATCTTTGAATCCAAGGAATAAATCCACTTGATCAAGTTGTAGGATCCTTCTAATGTGCTCTTGAGTTTAGTTTGCTAGTATTTTGTTGAAGATTTTTGCATCTATTTTCATCAGAGATATTGGCTGGTAATTTTCTTTTATGTAGTGTTCTTGTCTGGGTGTATATCCAAAATAAATAAAATCAGCATCTCAAAGAGATATCTACACTCCCACATTCATTGCAGCATTATTCACAATATGCAAGATATGGGAACAACTTAAATGTCCTTCGATGGATGAATGGATAAAAATGTGATACACAGACACACACACACACACACACACACATTCACTGGAAAGGGGGAAGGGTAAGCTGGGACAAAGTGAGAGAGTGGCATGGACATATATACACTATCAAACATAAAATAGATAGCTAGTGGGAAGCAGCCGCATAGCACAGGGAGATCAGCTCGGTGCTTTGTGACCACCTAGAGGGGTAGGATAGGGAGGGGGGGAGAGAGAGAGATGCAAGAGGGAAGAGATATGGGGACATAGGTATATGTATAACTGATTCACTTTGTTATAAAGCAGAAACTGACACACCATTGTAAAGCAATTATACTCTAAAAAAGATGTTAAAAAAATAAAATAAAATTACAATAAAAAAAGCATTTGACAAAGTTCAATTTCCTTTTTATGATAAAACTCTCTCAAATTAGGTTAGGAGGACTGTACCTTAACATAAAAAAGGCTATATATGACAAAAATCACAACTAATGTCATACTCAGCAGTGAAAGTTAAAAGCCTTTCCTTTAAGAACAAGACCAGATACTCACTCTCACCATGTCTATTCAATGTAGTACTAGAAGTCCTAGCCAGAGCAATTAGGCAAGAAAAAGAATGACAAGAACTACTAAAATTTTCTGTTTGCATACAGCATGATCATATTTATAGAAAACGTATATAGACAATTAATAAGTCCAGATACAGTAAGAATCAAAACCTTACATTTTATTCAGTGTTATAGTTGCTCCTCTTTCCTAGCCCAGCAGGCTATAGACAAAACCTTTGCAATGCACGAAAAGTAGCATGGCTGGCATCCGCATGTCCCTGGCTTACAAATAGCTTATTCATTTTCCAGTTTGTTAACTTTGACTTATGCTGATCCTTCCAGGCTCAGAGCTAAGAAAGGAGGAGCAGGTAGGTGAGTGGAGTCCTTACTTGACTAAGAATGTGAGATAGGTCCACTCTCTGTGGCTGGGTAAGTTGGTAAAACTGATTTGCTCAAGTGGGCTCCTGGGACACCTGTCATTCCGTTTATGTGGTTGATTCTCTCTCCTACAGCTGGTTGCTCAGAACACCTTCTTTAGCCTAAGACCATCCATGAGGACCTTCTACTTCTTTCTATGAAGTTTTTTTGCCTTTCTTGAAGAACTTTAGGGTGGGATTTAAGTGTACACCATGCGGCCTAAGGGAGATGCTTACCATACCTGTTTTTCCTCTTCAAAGTCTAGGAGCACAGATCACCCAATGTATCCAACTACTTTTCCACCCTTTCACTGCCAGAACAGGTAACTAGCCCATCTCTCACACTTGAGATTCTCTCAGACACAAATCCAGTGTTCTACACATGGTAATTCTCAATTCTTTGAGGTCTTCTGTCGTCATTTGGGATGATGAGGAAAACATGCCCATCCTTACCTAAGGAAGAGGGTGAGACCCAGAGCACATCAGCCACCTCCTCACTTCATTTTTCTATTATACAGTGCTTTTCCAGGCCACTCAAACTTCTTTTATACACTGGAGTTGAATGATTCTGCAAGGGTACCAAATAGTTTTGTTTTTTGTTTTTTTTTTCTATCCTCCTTTTACCGGTCCTGTGGCCAGCCTTGCACCCTGCTTTAGAATAAGGCATTTATTGTCTTAGGACTTCAGTTTCAGTCTATTATCTTGATAGATACAAAAACAAATAAGTTAAAATAGTAATGATCACTATTAGGAAAATTAAATTTAACGTGGGAGAAAGGGATGAGGAGGACAACATTGAGTGGTGTGGTCAGGGGAACATCTCTGAAGGGATAGTATTTTACAGGAACCTGACTGACTAGAAGGAAGTCATGCAAAGATCAAGAGTAGGTACCTTCCAGGCAGATAAAGGGTTAAAATTCCTGACAATAGAATTGTATTCCCAGGTTCAAAGATCAGAAATAAATTATGTAGGGTTGGGACAAACACAACAAGGAAAAAAAGGGCTGTGGGTCAATAAGCCCAAATTCTACCATGCATCAGAATCACCTGGGAGGGATTGTTAATATGCCAATTCCTGGGTTCCATCCCAGTGATTCTGACCTAGAGTGATGCTGATCCCAGGTGACATTGCCTTAACTGACTGGTAGTGTTATGAGAAAAAGCAAGAAAACAGATAAATGATTTGGGATTTTATTTTTATTCATTGGGAAAATTTAAGGCAGTAGAGGGCCATGATCTAATTTGAAATTTCTAAAAATCTGGCTGCTTTTGGACAAATGTACTACAAGGATTAGTAGGCAGGTGTTGGGGGAGGAAGGACATTCACAAAGCTATTTCTTTTGTCCAGGTAAAGAATGATAGTGGTTTGAATGAGTATGGCAGTGGTGGAGCTGTAGGGAAGTAGCAGAACTAGAAATATATTCCGGAGGGTGTGATGACAGGAATGGATTATGGATTGGTGTGCGTAGAACATGGGAAGTAGGAATCTTCTCTAAAACCTAGACTCATGACCACATCTAGTTTGCTTGTTTGTTTGTTTTCTTTTTAGGAATAATCATTACATTTAACACTGTCTTTACCTCTGCACAGTACCTGGCAGATGGTTTGAACATAGTGAACACTCAGTAAATGAGAAGATTGAATCAAACAAAACTCAAATGATTTCTACATTAACAGTTCATTATATATAGTGTTTGCAGTATTTTTAAACATAAATAAATTAAATTAAATAAGAATTAATCCAGAAAACTTGGTGGAGTTAATCCAAGTGGAATTTGAGAACAGATTATTAATGTTAGTAGTTTGGGGAAAGTAAATACAATGGAGTTTGGGAATGGATTAATTTCAGGAATTGCTAAAGGTTAATGTTACCTATTTCTAAGGAAATGACAGTGGTAACAATTTATTCCACTGGAGGGAGAAAGAAAAGGCTTTGGACAAACCTGAAGCATTTGGCCCAGAGCATATAGCACAGTGGGCTCAGCCTTTGCATCCTTCTCTTTTCCAGTCATATTTGTTCTTATATTTCAGGTAAGTGGAACATCAAGATCAATGTTAGGACTTAAACCATGAATAAAAGAAAAAATAGATTGTAAATAGTATATCTAAAAGTTTTTATATATGATGAGAGTTATGACACCAGATATAGAAATCTGAAGAAAAAGTTTATGGGTGAAGCACTCTCAATTTCTAGGGTAGTGTGGCAGCTTCATACATCTTTTCTCAATCTCTTCCATTTTGTACTTCCCAGCCTAATGAGCTCTGGTGAAGTGTTACCTTCACTGTGCTCAGCTATTTAGAATTCTCAGTAAAATATTTTAGAACTGATCTTGTTAAGGAATAAGACTATATTAACATTAAACTCTAGGAAAAGTTTTGGACCTTATTTTTTCAAGTTTGCTTACAAAACTCTAGGTAACTACTTTATCTAAGAGAGATTGAAAAATAATACAATTCTTTAAGGACATCTCTGCAATGGTAACAAAATTCTACCCCATTGCCAATATGTCCTTCTCTTAAGGACTTAAATTTCTAAATCAAGGCTATAAGATTTATATAGATGATAGTGTTATTTATTTTAGCATATAAACCTCAAAATTATGATTCTGAGTAAAAAGGCACAAGTCACTGTGCTGTAACTAAAAGTAAGACTATTTGATAAAAAGTCTCATTTGAGAGATAATCTATACTTTGGAGTTAAGTTGTATAAATTTTATCCCCCAAATTGCATTGATTTCAGGATGTCTCCTTATTAACACCACTCTCATCTACTTTCATCCTCCTACTCTTTATAATCTCTATCATATTTATCCAAAATTTGTGACTCCAAACTTTGTTGGCTCCTTCTTGTGAAGGAAAAGGAAATTAGCCCCTGGTGATGACAAATATCAGGGAACCTCATTCAGTTCAGCTTGAAAAATCACAAGTCACCATTTTTTCACTGAAATCAGTTTATGGAGAAATGTTTCTATCCACTCATCTTTAGGCTTTTCAGGTTTGAACATGTGAAGTTTTCAATTATGATTCACACCAGTAGTGGGATTTTAAGAACATCCCCAAGCCCCTTAAATTGGTTTCCTTCTCACCCTCTCCCATCACCTCCTTTCCTACTGAGATTAAGGAATTTATAAAATACAACCTGTTACTGCCAGGAGGGATTACTACTATATATTATCACTCACAGCTCATTAACCTCGAAACCCTGCTAACTAAGAAAATCCTCTCTAATGAGGTTTCCCTTGACTGCACTAAAGAACAAAAGGTCTAAAAGTTTTCCCTATTACCAATGTTCCTCAAATTATTGCACTGTAATTAAAATGTAACTTTGAGACCAAAGAAGAAAAAAGAGGTTTTAAATTTGATTTAAACTCTAAAAAAGACTTGTAAAATAACTTCTGCCTTGTCCTTTGGTAGCAACTAAACCATATAGGAAACCATTCAGTTTGGGGCAGATGATTTTTCGCAGTATACTTGGATTGTACCTACATCACTCAAGAGAGGTAGACATGGATCCATATCATTCAGACAGAAATACTTTTGTAATATAGAAAGTAAAAGTAAATTTCTCACCTCAGTGTTCTAAACAGACTCCTTCTTTTGGTAAAGTAATCCCCTAGATAATAACACAAGTCTACTATCCTTTACAGAGAAAGACCTAGAAACCAGAATTGGGATTAGTAAATTGATGGGTCTTAATGTATTTCTTATTCAGAGCACTAGAGTCATGTTATCTGAATGGTTGTATCACTAGAATCTTAAGGAGTAGAGATGTAGATAAAGCAAACAGAAGGAGCTGTGTTCCCAGGAGAAATTTATAATGTGGTGAAGGAGCTAGAATTAAGTATCCTCACTTCTGAGCTTTGAGTTTTTAAATGCCCAAAATGCAAATAATAATTACCTCCTTTAGCTTTCTTGGAAACCTGATTTATGTGTGTAGCATATCCTCAGAGGAAGAGACTAAAGAGTTAGGGACTCTTAGTCTGGAAAATGAAG
Organism: Balaenoptera borealis; assembly: GCF_965194805.1. Classification (NCBI taxonomy): domain Eukaryota; kingdom Metazoa; phylum Chordata; class Mammalia; order Artiodactyla; family Balaenopteridae; genus Balaenoptera; species Balaenoptera borealis. Next base: position 35,363,929 of record NC_138875.1, read on the forward strand.
GCTAGGAGGAGAATAAAACTACTGCTTTTAAAATGGTGAAGGGACCAGCTTGAGGGAATACAACCTTGACCACTGAATCCTGGAAGACTAATTAATAAGCTGAGACTCTCTTGAAACTCAAACAATTTAAATTTTAAACATTAAATATGTCTTACTACACAAAGGAAGAGTAAATACATGACACTCATTAAGTAAAAATCCTTGCAATTTGAAAAAAGACAAAACTTCCAAATTTGGACCATACTCTCATAACAAGATTCTAAAGGGTACTAAAATATTTAGGACGCATCCCTGATCTTAGCATTCAGGTCAAGAAGAAAAACCTATGGACCATCCTATGGTGCAGCAAGAAAATTCTGGGTTATACCCTTGGAACTGCAGAAATGGTCTGTTAAGAGATAGTGCTAAAGCAATACAATGAGAGATGTCTTCACCATGTGCTCATGAAGGGAAAAGGTAAAAATTGAATAAGCAGAAGCCACGCTAAATTCTAATCACTTATACCACTGGCTTCATAGGTTCTTTAATTAAAACAATGTTTTTCAAAGTACAAATAGTTAATGAAAATTGAAAGTGAAACTTGCCTCCTGTCAAAGAGCTTGCAATTTGTTTCATTTTGTTAAAAAATGGATTGTGAAACCCAAAACATTCATTCGAGTCCTAGTGTTAACGTTAATTTTTACTAATACAAAAAAACTGCTTTGTACACATTGCGCTAAAATTTCTTTATGCTTTATTGGAGATAATAATACCTATCTTCCCATATCACCAGATAAATTTAAAAACTAAATATAATTAAATATAATTAATCTATACATAAATAAATTTTAAAAGAAAAATGCAGTTGATGTAAAACTGACATAGAAATTTTAAAAAACAAAACTAAAACTAAATATAATAAACACTATGGAAGTACTTTGAAAAATAAAAGACACTCTACGAACACTATACAAATGCAAAGTATACCTGTTAGTAACATTATTATCGTATTTCAGAAATTTTCCTTTTGCTCTACTTATGCAGGAATTTTATTCATGGTCCTTGCCTCATAGCTGTTTTTAATTTTCTATAGAAACAGCCAACCACCCCCAAATGATTAGAATCCAATATAAAAAGTGTGCAATTGCATATTAGTCTTTGTAAGATAAATTTTAATGAGTTAGAGAGGAAGAAATTTTGAGAAATTATAGACAGCTAGGTAAGCTCCAAATGTTTATATTTCCCACTCTTTATTTTCCCTTTTATAGTGAGTTGTGGCAGGAGGCAGAGGCCCAGCTGGGGTATTTCCAAGCCCCCTTGCATACAGGGGGAGCCGTGTGACTAGGAGCGGAATGCAGGCATGCCTTCTTCCCAGTCTCTCACACCTACCACGGACTGACATTCAGCACAGAACCCATGAGTCAATAGGAGAAGGTGGAGCCAAAAGGTACAAGACTCCTTGGCCTCTGGATCACAGTCCAGAGGAAAGCCACCTGTAGACAAGAAACACCTGCACCAGTCTCCTGCCTAAGTCAGAGATTATCTTTTACCATGTTAATCTAGCATATTTTGGAGGTTTATTTGCATAGCAGCAAGGCTCCCCTATTTCATTGGTTGTTAAAAACAAAATAAGTTGGACATAATTGTTCATTAAATAGAATTCCCAAAAGAAATTATTCCAAAGAGTTAATTTTCACAGAGCAACAAAATATGAGCCAATTTACCAAAATTGAGAGTCTGAGGGAACAATTTCTTCCATAAAATGAAGGTATAACTACAGGGATTAAGATGATTCAGACAGAAATTAAGAAATGGAGGTCTAATCCAGAATTTAATTATTTTAACAACTTTCTGAGTACGGTGTAAAGTAGAAAATTCTCAGTCAGCACAATGACCCTTGTTCTAAGTACCAGACAAGGCTCCTGAAGTATGACTCCAGTGCCCCTGTGAAAGGCTCCTGAGTCCTGGAGAGAGGGGTAAGACTGACTCTGCGTGAAGAATTTAGGGCCAGATCCAATGTAGAAAGCACAGATGTAGAAAAAAAAAAAAAAAAGGCAAAGCACAAAATCTGAATGATACATTATACAATATCAGGGGCAAGGGGTGGGAAGGTAGATTTTGTTTTAGGAACAGTTTTTCCAAGACAATGAGTACTGCTTCCCCTGAGGAAAAACACTGAAAGGGAATAATGATGGTGGGTTTCAGCCCTTTTAGTGCAGGACCCAAGAAGTACCTCACGTCTGCCTGTGTCTCACACAACCAGCTCCATGCTAGCAATGACCCTGAATATTGAATACTTATGGAGTCCTTGCTAGTTCCAGAGAGCTTCTCACTGCTTGATCATAATCAGCCCCAGGAATAGTGTCTGGATTAACAAACTATTGATTAAAAAACAAGCTAGATATACATACATATTTTTATATAATCATACATATGTATGTACATACATTCATATACAGGTATGCTGCTTATAATATTTCTTTCAGTTTTAAAACATTTTCTGGCATTTCTCATAAATACGAAGTCATGCTCTTTTGTTGACGAAGTGTATGATAACACATACACATGCACACACACACATTATTAACCGAGGATATTTAGTCTCCAGAAAGCTGCTATAACTTGGCATTGCGTGCTTACCAGTTAGAACAGATTGTTGTTATTTTTCTCTGTGGTAAATATTTGCTCCGTGGCACAAAAAGGTGTGAAAGCAAATGCTGGGGAAAACCACAAAGTCCTCTATGAATTTGTACAGTTGCACAAGGAGGACACAGGTATTTCAGGCTTTATGTGTAACGATGCTGAGCTAGTCTAAGGAGAACAAGTTATTTGTGGGGATCTCAAATTCACCCAGCCTAGATGCCATAAATTGTTTGATTCTTTCATCTCCCTGGGAAGTGGAGGATGGGATGCTTTTACCGAGAGGGGAATACAATATTCTCAAACAAAATGGTATTGATGCTCCTTCTGATACACACACACACACACAAACATACAATTACAGTCTCTTTTCTTTTTGTAATTTTTCCATTAAAAGGGCAGGAGAAATCATAAACATCTGTGAAGGAGGCAACTGCTCAATGACGTGAAGACCTTAAAATATAATTTTACTTTCATTTTAATCGACACATGCTCCATTCTTTACTACACATCAACCTTTATTAGTGTTGGTATCTTCTAAAATGGCAATAATATAGACATCTGCTCCCACCCATATCAGTGTACCTCACAGCATTGTTGTAACTTTGAAATGAGATAAGACAGGTACAAACCCTTGTCAGTTTTTACTCTTAGAATTGGGATACATGACTGACTACTCTTGCTCAGGCAGAGAATATGGACTACAACAAATCAAGATGTAAAGTCTCAGTTATTGATTTTATGGAAATGAAACCATGTAAATGTACATGAAGGAAATAAAATTATTTAATGAATAAAATATCTCAAAACTTAATGGCTTAAAAGAACATTACATGTATCACTTCTGTTACTGTGGGGCAGGAGTCCAGGAAATGATTAGTTGAATCCTTTGCTTCAGGGTCTCTCAAAAAACTGTTATCAGGTGTTGGGGTCTCATCTGCAGATCACCTGCAGAAAGATCTACTCCCAAGCTCACTGACCTGGTTGTTAGGAAGACTCAGGTCTTTGTAGACTGTTGGACTCAGGGCTGCAGTTCATTGCTGGCTGTTGGCTAGAGGTGGCCCTCAGTTCCTTGTCGTGTGGGCCTCTACAACATGACAGCTTATTTTATCAAAGCCAGCAAGACAGCAAGTCTACCAGCAGAATGGAAGTCCCAATCTTATATAGCTGAATCACATAAGTAGCATCACATCACTTTTACCACATTCTATTCATTAGAAGCAAGTAACCTTGTCTGTCCCACACTCAAGGGTGGAGAATTGCACAGGACATGAATACTCAGAATAAGAGATCATTTGAAGCCATCTCAGAAGCCGCCTGTGACAAATAGCATAATAATATGAAAAAATCACAATCATAATACCATGTTTTTCTTTCTAAAATTCACTTACTGCTAGAATTAAGCAAATTTAATGTTACATTTCTTGTCTAACCAATATAAATTTGGAACTATGATTTTTTTCTATGTTCAAATTCTGAACTCATAGTCTATACATAAAATTAAATCAGCAAATCATTATAATGCATTCACTAGTAAAGAGCCACAGTGCTAGAGGCTATAGAGAAGTCTAGCACATAAGGCACTGTTCCCACCCTCATCAAGTTATAACTGAGAAGGAAGTTGAATTTTATATATTTTTAAAATTAAATAATGCTGTAAGATGTTTATAAATCCTAAGCCTCTACAAGGTAAGTTGAACAAAAAAGCAACAGAGATATTAAATGCTGTGATTTCTGGGGGTAGAATAATAGAGTAGAATAGTCTATGAAATTTCTTGGAAGGGAGAGGATTATATGGCTAGATTATCAGACTATTTTGTATTTTAAAACAGGAAGAGGACAGAGAATACCCCAGATGCGATACGATACGTATACAAAAGCAGCCAGGATGAAAATGTGCACAGTACCTTAGGGAAAACAGTGGAAGGACCATTTTAACTCCATCAGAGGGGTTATGCAATGGGGTAGTAGAGAATAAGAGAAAGTTAGCACAAGTCCAGATTGTGGAATATTTTAGAAATAAAACTACAGAATTTGGCCTTAGGTCTTTCAACATTGTGGAACTAATAAAGATGTTGAGATATTATATGTCAAGGTAAATTTTAGGTAGCTTGAATGGATAGTACTCTGAAGGATGAACGGTTATTTGCATCAGAATAAAGGAGATTTATCTGTAAGTACAGGCATAGCGTAGTGTTAAGAAAGATGATTTTTGGTGTCAGGTTGACTTGAGCGTAAAATGTGGCTATGCCATTTAGTGGCTGTGTGATCTTGAAAGTATATATAATCTGTATAATAAGGCTTACTTTTCTCACCTGCAAAATGGGGGACAATAGTTGTATCTACCTTTTATTATATCATATAGTAAACAAAAAGATGGATTCTAGGATCTTAGTAAAATATGTGAACTAAGTAATTTCTTAATAACTGTCACTTCTTATCACCGTCCTCATCCTCATTATTATTAGTATCATTTTAAAGAGTTAAGCAGAATTAAACACTAAGGAGGTAGACAACTAAAGAATTATACATTAGTCAGACAAAATTCAGTTTTCTGTATGTGAGAACTCAAGCATTAATAACCTAAATAGAAACTAAAAGATGACACTCACACCTGACTTTTTTAAGTGGAAAGAATGTGTACACAGTGCCAGGTAGAACTTGGTTTAAGTTCTAGTTCTGCTGATTATCAGCTGTGTGATCCTGGTCAGGCCATCTCGCCCATCTCAGTTCCTTCTAGGGCATTATTTTGTTTTCCTCAGTTCACAGGAGTTAAAGAGGCCTCACTACACTAAGTAAAGTGCTGTTAGTAGAAACTAAGAAAGTGAACTATTTGAATTTGAGATAAATCTGAATCTTTCTCAAAATCAGTGGAAGCATATATCTCTTGATGAATTCAGATGTTGTTACATAAGTAAATATTCATTGTTTATGGATTGAGATTGTGACCATATCTTGTTTTGTTTTCTTACATATGTTTGGTTTTCTTTTCTTTCTCTTTTCCTTTTCCTAGTAGTGTGGTTTAACCCAAAGCTCAAAGTGTTTTAAGCCAGATAGATCATGTTACTTCTTTGACAGGTTTCTTCTTGCTCTTATGTACTTTGAAATGTACCTTTAGGAACAGGAGCTAAGAAGAGGCAGTTTGTTGAGAATGAAAGAGGGTAAGAAGATCAAGTAGGATGGTTTCCCTTGATTATAAAGTTACCATCTCAGGATGCTTGGTGTAAGTAGATTTTGGCTTTTGGTGTGCTTTTGTAAACCAGTGTAGTTGACTGGGTTTCAAATTTTGAAGTGCAGTGTTAGCCAGAAATAGAATAGGAAAGTGTTATCCATGGTCAGCAGCATTATTGAAAACATAGCCACCCCTCTGGCACTTCCTTCAGCCTATAGGTCGTAGAAACAAGGGTCAGACTCTGAAAGCTTTACAGAATGTGGAATTGCTTTTACTATGATTTGACACAAAAATGAGGTTCTCAAATGGCATTTGTGTTATAGTTAGTTTGGGTAGATATTAAAGAACAGAAAATAAAATGCTTTTGTTTCACCATCTTTGATACGTGATTGAATTTCTAAATCACTATACTGGGTCCACTAAGTAATAACTATGATGTTCAATACAGTAATTAATGAGAAATATTTTTATTTAAGTTTAATATTCCAATGGAAATAGTTTTCCAGATCCAAGTGGCAAGGTTAGTCTTCCTGTAGCCCTATGTTCTTTAGCAAAACTGAAAAGAAGTTCCTGCATAAAGTTTATCCCATCACTGTTTGTCAGCCACCTGGAAGGTGAGAGTATCTTGTGACATATCAGGGGAAAGAAAGTTGTCAAGACTACTAGAAGAAAATATTTAAACTGAGTGTTTACCAAGTACCTCAGCATAAGTATGTGGCAGAAATCTCAACAAAACTTGTTAACTAGAATTTCACAGGCCCATACAGGGAAGTTAAATAGGGAAAATATGTACTCTTTTTTTAAAAATTTATTTTATTCAAGTGTAATTGATTTACAATGTTGTATTAATTTCTGCTGTAAAGAAAAGTGATTCAGTTATTCATATATATATATACATTCTTTTTCATATTCTTTTCCATTATGGTTTATCACAGGATATTGAATATAGTTCTCTGTGCTAATAAGTAGGACCTTGTTGTTTATCCATCCTATATATACTTGTTTGCATCTGCTAATCCCAAACTCCCAATCCATCCTTCCCCCCACCACCCTCCTCCTTATCAATCACAAATCTGTCCTCTATGTCTGTGAGTCTGTTTCATAGATAAGTTCATTTGTGTCATATTTTAGATTCCAAATATAAGTGGAGAATCTGTACTCTTGATGTATGAACTTCAAGTCAGTTTGTCTCTGCTATAGCTTTCTCCATCATTTTCTTGATTATGTTTCTGAACCGAGTCTGTGAGCCTCTCCAATTCCTTCTCATGTCTAAATTAGTCTTCTTACCTCTATTTCTATTTACTATAAAATTTTTACTCAAGATTATATTTACTGTGCTTTCTACTTGTGCCTGGAACCTGAACTAAACAATTGTCTATTTGGTTTACCATTTGGTACTGGTTTTTCTAATCCTTAACTGGTCCCCAATGTCTGAGAGTCATTTTGTTAGCTATTACAAGAAAGGAAAAATGTGAATAATTCCAGGCACAAGAAACAACAGGAGACAATACATGGATGGTGGGATAAGATGATGTAACTGAGAGGTAATTCACCTGGTTTGAGATGAATAAGACAGAAATATAGTGGATGATTTGTATTACCCCTCACTATCTCCACATTATAATGATATATTGTGATGGTTTGATTTAGCTTAGAATAGTTGGGCTGACTTACTTTTCTTGAATTTGTTCAGAGGTTGGAAGTACATCACAACATTCTTTTCATGAATGGTTAAGATACAAACTCATTGCACTACTATTTTTTGTACTAAAAATGTCACCTTGATATTATCTGGGTCCTATTTTCCAACCTGCCCTTTTAAAATTGATATGATGTCAATTGAAAATTCCAAAGTGACTTTGGTGGCTATTTGCTATCTGGATATCCCATGGAAGTCTTTGCCAATAGGAAAAATTTTTTTTCAGGAAGCTAAGGTTAGAACCTCAATCCTGTTGGAAATACCTTAAGATAATTCTAAAGATCAAGGATTGATGAATCAGGAACAATTTCAGGGACAATCTACCTATGGAAATAGAAATTCTGAACTAAGAAGAAAGCATTCTGTTTATGCCACTGGATAAAAGTATGCTACCAAAAAGAGAGGAGTTTTAAAGCTTTTTAAAGCAATGTCTTGAAATCAGCAGATAAAAGACGTTTTTTAAAGAAGTAAGTATCATTGTTTTCCGCCAACATTACTGTTTGTGGGAAATTTATTGCAAAACTATTGACAATATCTCCTTTCCCTGAATTTACAAGTCTCATTGATTCCTTCCATTTGGTCAGTGTATAAAGAATCAAATGGAAACTTTTACAGCAGTCTACTCTATATTTTAAACCATTTTTTCACCTTTTTCATCTGATTGGCAAATATATTGATTTCAAGTCACTGTCAGCAGATGCTGTCCATAAAGTGCAAGGATTTGTTCTGTGCCTGAGAGCACCCTCAACCCAAGTCCAAAGAAGAATTCATCAAGGCCTTCCACTATTCCGGGTTTACAATGCACATTAGTTTAGGAGAATTTTCAATTCTGAAAGAATTGCTTGAACATGTATTACAATGGTCAGCAAACTTTCCTGTAAAGGGCCAGATAGTAAATATGCAAATATGGCATTATGGACCATATAGCTTAGTCCCGACTACTCCACTCTGCTGTAGTAACACAAAGGCAGCCATCAACCACAGGTAAACAAATGAGCATTCTCTTGTTCAAAAAAAAAAAAAAAACTTTATTTATAGGCACTGAAATTTGAACTTCATAAAATTCTCAAGCATCATGAAATATTATTTTTCGTTTGTTTTTTTTCAACCACCTAAAAATGTAAAAAATATTATTAGCCTGTGGTTGTATAAAAACAATCAGGTTTCAATTGTGGGCCATAGTTTGACACTCCCTTATGTGTTCTAATGTAGTATATTAAAATTTTCTTGCTCTAACGCCTATGGCAGCTGTAAAAAAATTAACCAATTTGGGTACATTATATAATAAAAAACGAGAAGTATGACTGTGTGCAAAAGTAATGTGTATAGGTAGAAATGAAGGTATGACTGAGAGCCCTTAAGAGGCTGAATTTGTTACCTCACCCAGTCTTCCATCTCTAGACAAGTACTGTTACCCAAGGATTATATAGTCTTCTTCCAAAGACCATTGTCTTAGTGGTTCACCTGAGAGAGAAGAACTCCCTTAGGTTGCAGAAGAAGGAAAATTTGTATGGTATAATGTGAAGAATATCTCTATTGGCTTTAGTCTTGCTTCAAAAAGTAAGATATACACTTTGTTCTCCAGCAGGGTTCTTTTTTTGGGTTCAAACTAATGTCATTCCCTTCAGTTGAGTATTTTGTAAAATGAGCATACTGCTTAGTTTTCTTCTTATGAAATCTGTATTTTATGAGTAAGTACTCATCAAGGTGACTTTCTTTGGAATTCCTATAGATTTTGTCATTTATAGTCTATATTATTTATTTGGTAAACTGCCTGGTATTACCACCTGTAATAAGGATAACACAAATGAACATGCCTAACACAAGGTTAGTCACTCAGCAAATGCTCAACAAATGTGTCTTAATTTTTATCCTGACAGCAGTGTATCCCAAGTATTCAACAGTGTGTATTTAGCATACCTTAAGGAATTTCTAATGTTGATGACAATGAAAGAAACATTCCAAATTCTTTAACATAAACAATTCAATTGTGTGCTTATGTGTGTTGTGTGTATGTGTTGTCAGAGGAAAAACATAACATAAAACAGTCTGGTGGAGCAGTGACCTTTCCTTTCCATGCCTATTATTGTCCAATGAGAACAATCCTTAAAAGGGAATTTGACATATATTTATTTTAGGGTCAGTTTAGCCTTTTTTTTTTTTTTTTTTTTCTCTAGTCCCAATCTCATAGCCTGAATGAAATAATCCTAAAAGAGTTTATTCTGATCCTTGACAATGTTATACTATAGATTACAATGGAGTAATCCATAGAAGACTAGAAAAAAACAAAAAACAAAAAAGGACTTTCTGTATCAAATAGAGAATTTTTTTGAGTTGAGGTTTACTTCACAGGTTTTCTGTCAGTGTTTCTACATTTCTGTGGCTGCTCTTTGTTTTTATTCTACAAAAAGGACAGAGTTCAGAGAAGGTCATAGTCTTGCTTTATGCCCAGTCTAAGTATATTTCTGGATTATAGTGGGTCAAGAATCCTACACAATTTCTAGATTTGATAAGCTAAAGTTCAAGACAAAAAAGAAACAAATAACATCTGAAAATAAAGTTTTGGTCAAGCAAATTATTATTTTTACAAGGCAAAAAATATGATTCTCTGCTTTACAATATTTTTCTTGGCTACATAGTTATCAGGCTCAAGTATGAGAAGAAACAGAGAGTAAATGTTAATGGAGCCTTATTAGAAGACATTAGAAATGAAAAGATATATGCTTTTTTAGTATACTGCAAATGCAAATGTTGTGAAATCTGTAAAGAGTTGGAGGAAATTGAAAAATTTATCCTGCCATCTTTTAGGGAATAAATATGGGTAAATTAAGAAAACCAATTAAGATATAAAAACAGCAGGCTTGATGGTTTCAAGGCAAGAGATAGCAGATAAAATTTCAGGGAGAGACAGAAAGATCTCTTAGCTTGCAACAAAGAATAGCATATGAAGTTCATCAGCTTTAGCAGAAACTAATAGGAGGTGAAAGCATAAAAAATGAAATGATCAGAGAAAATGAACATGGACCTTCAGAGTAGTTTCCTACTCTTGGGAAAATTTTCCTGTAGTTAATGGACAGCTACAAAGAGAAAGATACAAAGAACAAAAGTTGTATTAAGGATAAATGTTTTGGCAAACATGAATCAAATAAAATAGAAGCATCCAAGTGTAACACCTAGGAGTTATGTTTCTTTTCCTCAAAACCATATCAATCTTTTGAAAAAACAGAAAACAAGGGATCAAAATATGTTCCAAGTCTTCTCCAATAAACAGTATGTAAATGTATAACCCAGATCACCACCTTTATTTAAAGGTTTGTGGCTGATTGTACAATGTAAATCAATCCAATTTGAAAAGCCTGTGCTAGAAATCATATTGTTATTTAAACATTCCCTGTGGTAGATTAAAGATAGCCATGCATTATTTGATACTGCTCCCATTGAGAAATGGAGGGTCTGTGCTTTTGAATCTGGGCAGTTTCTGTGACTGTTTCACCAAGAGAATACAGAGAAGTGATGTTGTGCCAGTTTCTGGGTCCGGTCTTTAAGTAACAGATAGCTTCAATTTCCTGTTCCTCTATCTTAGAGTCCTGAGCCACCAAGTGAAAAACCCAACTACTCAGTTGAACAGAATACTGAGAAAAGCCCTGATATTCCATGCAGGAGAGAGGCTCATATTAGCCAGTTTTCCAGCCATCCTCGCTCTGGTGCTAAGCTTGGCTGTCTGCTTAACATCAGCTGAGCCTTGGACATGTTCCTGAGGCACAGAATGATAAGATGAAATAAAATCATTATTTGAAGTCATCACATTTTGGGGTTACTTCTTACTCAGCAATAGACAACTAAAACAAACTTGGTTTCTGGAAATGGAGTGCCACTGTACACAAATCTAAACTATGTGCACTGCAGGCTTGAGAAAAGAGGTCCCCCTTTAGGAAATGGTCAAAAGATTGTCATCACAATTGCCTATGGCAACATGGGAAATAGAGAGTCCTGATGAAGTCATGGATAGATTTCACTGTATATTTCACTGGATAGATTTTCAGGAAAGGACATAGAAATTGCCAACTGAAGTTTTCCAGCTGCCTAAGATAAAATATGAGAAAAGAATTTAAGTACTCATTAAGTTATTGAGCAGAATTTAGACAAAATATAAAGAACCCAAGAGCTGAAGGGTTGGAAATAGGAATGTTTCTCATTTCTGGTCCCTACCAGAAAATAGATTCTCAAAGTAAGAAATGGCTTTAGGCAAATACCAAATTCAGTGGACTATCAGAATAGAATGGCCTGAAGCTAAAGGTTTCCATGACTTGACTGTAAGACCTTATTGTTTTAGACCTCAGGAAGATTTAAGGGTATGACTAATAGGGCGTCTAATATTCTTAAGAGCATGTTTTGTAGTTAAGCAATAGGGTTTCTAAGAATATTAAAGGAGTTGTTCCACTGTAGCCTTATTGGGGCACAAAATAGCCTATCTTGATAATATTAGCTTTGAACAGATTTTATTTGATTCATAGAAACTCTCCTAATTTTTTTAAAGTAATTAGCTAGCATGGACTGAAAAGTACAGAAATAAGACAAAATGAAAAAAAATATCTTTTGAGCACCTAATTCTCTACAACAAAAGAAGCTTAAGAAAACCACTTAGCTGCAAAAATGGAGTATTTTTGATGGAAAGTAAAGGGTGATTCTGAATGAAAAACCAAAAGCCATGGTGAATCATTTTCAGAGAATAAGACTGAGAACTAATCAATGAACTGACAGCATGTACCTAGCTATGATTCAAAAATGCTGTAAGCCAACGACTTTTATGTATATCCTAATACTTCCTTTACTCAATGGAAGGGTCTACTGTAGTTATCCTCTTTCACATGATATGTTATGCATGTAGGGTCAGATAACTTTTCTTTAAAATGATGAGACTTGGAGTACAACTGCTATGCTGCATGGAAGCTCCAGCAGCCCCTTGGCAAAGGTCTTTTGTAGAAGAACAAAGACCACCAGTCTAGATCTCAGCTGACAGCCAACACCAACTTTCTAGGCATGCATGTGAACCATTTGGAAATTGATACTTCAGCCTCAGTCAAACTGCCCAGCTGATGTCCTGTAAAGCAGAGATGAGCCATCTCCACTGAACCCTGCCCAAATATAAGATTCATTAATAAAACAAAGCACTGGCATAATATTAAGGCATTGAGTTTGTCATATAACAATAAATAATCTGCAGAGTTTTCTGAGGTAGAGGAGAGAACAAATCTACTATCTCCAGGATTATAAGCAGACAGGACAAGAAAGAAAGCCATAAAAATGGATAGATCTCCACATAAACAACACAAACATGTAGTTCAGAAAGGAAGGGAAATAAGTGATGTGTTGATATCAGTGCAGATAACATGACAGTTACCCATGAATACAAGATATAATAGATATAAGATGATTCAGAAGTTTCATAACATTACAGATAAAAGGCATTACTATGGTAAAGTTGAAACTACTACATTAAATTGTTCTCATATATCTCTGAAGATCTGAGTATCTGTAGACAATAGATTCCATCAACATTGGATGCAGCAGAGTAGAGAAGCCTCTAAGCTGAGAATGGATAGTCCTTACTAAAATAAACGTGGGGGGGGGGCTTCCCTGGTGGCGCAGTGGTTGAGAATCTGCCTGCTAATGCACGGGGCACGGGTTCGAGCCCTGGTCTGGGAGGATCCCACATGCTGCGGAGCAGCTGGGCCCGTGAGCCACAACTACTGAGCCTGCGCGACTGGAGTCTGTGCTCCGCAACGAGAGGCCGCGATAGTGAGAGGCCCGCGCACCACGATGAAGAGTGGCCCCCACTCGCCGCAACTAAAGAAAGCCCTCGCACAGATACGAAGACCCAACACAGCCAAAAATAAATAAATAAATAAATTTAAAAAAAAAATAGTAAAATAAATAAAGGGGGGAAAAAGAATGTCCAAGAAGGAAAGGTATTATAAGCAATCCTGGGGTCAAAATGCATTTGGTTGTAGGTGGAGGAGATCACTCTTGTCTTGAAGAATACCATTTCCTTAGACAGATGATAAGAAATGATCTAAGAGTAGAAATTATATAAAATCTACTAGTAAACAAGCTGGAGGCTTTTGAAATTCATGAAAAATGAAAGTGAATTGGGTCCGTATCCCAGGATAACATAAAATGTACTGTACCTAAGAGTTTAAAGAATAGACTTATTTTATACACAATATAGCTTCTGCCATTATTTTCTGAGGCTGTCATTTGGAGGATTAAGAAAATATAAGAGAACAAAATGAACTACGAATATAACTATATTCATTTAAAAATGCTGAATCTTTGAAACAAAAAGCTTCTCCCTGATAATTATGGTAATAGAATTTCAGAGAAGAATGCGTGTCTCTTCATAGCCACATTCTTCCGGGGAGCAGACATGTCCTGTACTCTCCCCAGCTAAGGTTAATTCTATTGGGCAGCTGGATTTTATTTATCACATAATCTGAAGTATATTTGAAGGGAGAATTAAGGGACATACTTTACGTTAGATTGTGTTTAAATACAATCAAATCCAGTATAGAAAGTAAACGTAAACACAAATGACATGTGTTGGCAATAGTCACTTTGAACTCATTGAGCTCTTTTAGGAATAACAGGCCATTCAAATAGCCTCTCACTGAAATTGCTGTATATCTTTAGTTTAAGAATAGATGGAATGAAAAGGTACTCAGTTAATTTAGAACATAAGATTCAATTACTGAAAATAAAATGAATTAGGTTTCTATTTATGAAACTACTCAAGGTCTTGATCTAAATCAACTAAACTAGAAGAATCTAAATGCTCATGTTTTTATCATGTTTTTCTAAAATCTCATCAAAAATGCATTAGAGGTAAGATAGTGATAGTACATGAGTAAGTTGGAAGGAAATGGTTCTGTATCTCCTATCCAGTGTCATATTTGTATGTTCCAGTCACTCAAATTAATGTGTACTGGGTATCAAATATTCCCACATTCCTTCTCCAGTAGCTATGTTCCATCTAGAATTCCCTCTTCCTTGCTCTCTATATCCTTAAGTTTTATCCATAAGATGAAGCAAATGTCACTCAAACTTTGAGAGGCCTGTTATGGCTACTTGTTCTTGTGGGATTATTTTTCTCTTCTAAAAACCTAGAATACTATCACACATATTATGTATATATCATTATTATTTATAACTTTGTATAATTATTTGATGGGTTTGAGTATGCATTATCTTCCCAAAGACACACAAGCAACAAATATTTCTGAGATGACTAAATGACCAACAAATAGAAATGTACTATAATTAACTAATCAGGAAATATTTACTTCAAAATCTACTATATGAAATTACTAGGTAGAAGTTGTTTTCTTGCCAGAATTCTCATCTATATCAATAAATACATGATTCTTTAGTAGTAAATTTTCTTCACAGCCTGAAGAATACTAGACATAGTCTTTTTCTCCGAAGATCATCGGTTTGAAAGGTATAAATGTTATTTTGTTTGTGTTTTAATTTTCTTTTTTTGATTATTGAGAGGATGAACATTCTTAATGTTCATCCTCTCAATAATATGTATCATTATTCTCCATTCTACTCCATAGAGGAAACAAACATTACATTTTATGATTGTACTGGAGAGAAAACACACCCTTCTCCATTTCTTGTTATTTTTCCCATACTCTAGGTTTTCATTAGATCTGGTCAAGAAAGACCAGATGCTCCCATAAGACTCACTACTCTTATGACTACACGTTTCCCATGTTTCTCTGAGAGCTTATCAACTTTCACTGTCCCCTGGGCCCTCTTCATTTGATGTGTATATCGTGGATTTTACCAGTTTTCAGAGAATAAGATTGCCTCAGAGTTAAAGTCAAATGAATGTGCAAAATTTCATGTAAGAGAATGATTAAGTCAATACTAGATAGCTTAAAAACAACCTTGATCATGGGGGTGGAAAGAAAGATGAATATGTTCGAAAGAGAAGTAAGCACCTAAAGCACCTAAAAAAAGTTATAATTTGAACATCTAGAAAGAAGCTTAAAATTTAAATTTACCATTGGTGGATTATGAGCCTAGGCTCCCTTTTGTGTTAAACAGTGACCATATTAGTTCCCGGCCAAATTTCCCCACAAGGTTTATTTCAAGGATCCAATGAGAAAACATCATAAAGCTGCAAAGTCTCAGAACTTAAATATATGTTAGACATGATTAAGTATTGAATGATTAAAGCAAAATCATGGGAGCATAAGTTGGAAGGAAAAGTGATATAAAATCTTTCCATCATATCTATGGTAATAAGCAGACACCCAAGGAGTTAAAAGTTGGCAGCTTTAACTGTCATGTTTATTCTTGCTTGTTCTAATGCAACACAATCTTCTTTCATATCTCTCAGCATGAGATGGGTAAATTCAATGGGATACTTGATACTTTTCTATGCAAGTTACATCTGTTACGATTTTTAGCATCTGACACCAAGGTTGTTAGTTTCATTTCAGAACCATAAAAGAAGATGTATGTTGTGTTCTTGGTAGAGCTGGGTCAAGACTCATCTCCAATTGCCGTTCTCTGGGAGGTGAGCCTGAAGGGTTTCTATGGAGCAGAATTATCTCAGTAAAGCCTATTGCCTTTTAGTCTTTGGGAATCAGGAGAAGGTATACCATTCCTCTGCTCCACTTTCTAGAGTCTGAACTAGTGTTATCATTTGGGGAATACATTTGCCAATTAGTCCTAAACACAAAATGTTATTTGCATAAAGCAAATCTTCAATTGCTCTTGAGGGGGGAGAATGTAGTCTAGTGTTGTTTTCTGCTGTGTCTAATGCAATGGTGTTTAGCAGCATTTAAGAGGAGCTCATGGTGGGAGAGTTGGAGTTGCTCAGCTCGGAAAAGGAAGGAACTCGAAAGTCAGATCAAGACAGTTCTAGATACTCACTGGATGCATGTTATTTCAGTAATATTTGCCCTGATTAAAAAGGAAAAACAATCACAAGGGGAGCTTCCAAAAGTGTCAGTATCTTCAAGAATTTAAGGTACTGGCATCTGCCAGGGAAAATGATATAATGCACAGGAACCACAGAAAGAAGGCACTGGGGAGAATATACCCAGGCTAGAATCAACCTTAACAATTGTCTTTTAAATATATTTCATGAAAAAATTTTTTCCAAGATTTAAAAGAAAATGGAGCAAAAAGATATCAAACGGGAATGAAGGAAAGAATTCCATGGTTTATAGTAAAAAGAGGCCATGATAAAGGTCAAAGGTGGCACTGCCTAAGTTCTGGAGTAGACATATTTGGAATCTGGATAGGAAACTCTCATCTTTATCTGGGAGTCAGATTTAATTTTGGGGGAGTTACTGGGCAGAAAACAAAATGAACCCTACAAGACAGAACAGCCTAGAGATGAGGATCATCACTGCTCCAGTACAGGAGGACCTGTCTTCAGTGAGAAGGGTGCCCCTCTCTCCAGGTTCTGTTTCCTGAGGACCTCAGAGCAAAAACAGCTGAGCTATGAAACAGAACTCTGTCCTTTTTGGACCACTCAACGTTAATATTAGGGTTGGGGTTTTTTTGCCCTGGAAACAGATTTCTCATTGGGGCAGGTTGTTCTAATTAGGAGAGGTGAGATACACAGTAATCAGGGCAGCAGAAGCAAAGGGTCTTTATTCACTGGGGCTCTTAGCAAGAAATCTGGCTCTAGGTGTTTCAGCAAACTTCAGCCCCGTTTATGTTTGAATGAAATCCAGACACAACTATCTTCATACTTCTTGGAACTTGGCACCAGTACTATTGAATTATTTATTATTTTCACCAATTTCCACTGCTCTTTTCAGTATTTACTAGTAAAACCCTGTTTGGTTCAGAGATAGATAGCAAGTTGATAAAGAAACTAGAAATATTCTCAATTTTTCACGGACTCTTAGAAGAAATTAGTTTATATTGACTATGCAGAGTAGTGAGAGATGATTATGCACAACTCTTCCAACTTTGCAACGTGATACATGTTGGCAGCTTGAAGGCCACAGTGAGAGTATTCACACCAAAGAAATTGGGAAATGCTACATATCAGCATTTCCCCCCAAGAGACAGAGAGACAGTTCTTAAATGTTTACCAGTGTACAACTGATGGTAGGTGATGGCAGCTAGAAGGGATCAGATATGTCAATCACTAAAGCCTGCAGTCAAATTGAGGTCACTGATGCAAAGACATGTCAGGCCAGTAAATAATCTAAAAAATGTTTAATGTAGGAGACTATTCTTCAAACACCAATAAACATATAAATAAATAAATTCAAACAAAACTGTGGCTAATTACATAGTTATAAGAGAAAAAGCAATGCTTATCTTTACATTGCACCTATATCCTCATATAGCAGTTTGCAGAGTACAGATAGCAATATCATCCTAATTGTTATAACAATAGAACTTATCATACTGAAAGTTATTATTTTCCATATTTTACAGGTGAGAAATCTTAGGCTCATTAAGGTTAGATGTTGCCCAAGGTCAGATAGCTGGTATATGACATAAACAAGAGTAACATTTTTCAGTTGATTTTTATATTATTTGAGGTCAGAGGATATTATGTATATTACAACTCAAGTGTTTTCCTAGAAGTCAACTATTTTTATTTCAATACTGTTCTTGGTTCATTTTATTTTCTTAGGTATGTGTGAGGAGACGAGCCACAGCCCCACACTCATCCCTCTTCTACTGCACATGCTCAGCTTCATTGAGGTTCCGCACTGGTTGTCCACCAGATGTTCAATGTTATCTCCCTACTGAAGGTTGTGACAAAACCCCAGAGAGTAAAATGATGGCAATCTGTCAACCAGTCATCATTATATATATTTTTTTCATTTTCCATTATTCTCCACCTTATGTCACTGTTTTTAGTGTATGAACTGCTCATTGTTTATTTCTGCTCATTTCTTTCATCACTGTTTTTAATTTTAATGACATTCAACTGCTGAGAATATTCTTCAGAGCAAAGCTACACTTGTCTCCAGTAAAGAGAAAGACAACAAGGACATGTCCATTACTCTGAGAAATCCAGAGATGTAGAATATTTGCCATTGACAGGAGGAAGTGTGATGAATGCCCTGATTTACATTTTAATCCCATCAGATTGTTGCTGAAAATTATGATAGAATGGTTATTTACCCACTAAAACTCTCACAATTTAATTGAAAAAGGTTGAATTTGAAGCATCCTGCAAGCAACCAGAATTTTAGTTCAGTACTTAGAAGTGTGAAATGTTAAACTATTATCTCATATTTGTTCTTTTCTGCTTGCCTACTCTTTCTAAATCTAATTCAATAAATCAACAGACTTTATTAACCAAAATTAAATACCAGCTAAGTACAGGGTATACAAACATGAACTTATCAACAAAGTCCTATCCTAAAGGAGTTCATGCTGTGTCCCAAGAAAATTATAAATAAAACTGTTTATAACAAAATATGATAATAGACACATTAGAGACAGGTACCCAATGACTATGGGATAATAGAAGAGGAAGTGATTAATTTTCAGCAGGAACTTAGAAAGTCTTTATAGAACTAATGATATTTTATCTGGACTTTGAATTATGAAAGCATTTTTTTATATGTGTGAGTTAAGAATGATGTTCTGCATACTAAGTGAAATATGGCTAAAAGTCACAGAAGAAATGTATGTTGTTCTGATAAAATAACATGCAGTGGATTTGCTGCAATGGTAGGAGATAAGGATTAAAATTTTTGTAGAATTTTTGTGAAGAATTTTGAATGCTGGGCTAACTTTGCAGAAATTTATCTAATAGGTGTTGTTGTCCCAGTTGGAAATTTTAAATCATTCTCCTTGTTTATTTATGAGTCCCACAAAAGATTGGACTTTAATCTCATTCTGACATACTCTGAATATTAAGTAGAAACAACATATCCTTGGTTGAGTAAGCCTTGAATAAAAATCCTCTGTTCAATTAATTTATACTACAAATATTTTTTTTAAGTTTTTCCTCTCTACCTCAGATTATGCTTGGTAATGAAGTATAGTGGGAAACAGTACAGGCAAGTTTTGGGACATGATAGGATTACTCTTTGCAACATTAATAAAAAAACTTTATTCTGAGTATTTATCTAACTATACAGAATGGTTTTAGCTTGAATATTTAGAATTTAGAAAAGGCTTTGAGATTTTTCACAAATGATTTTTATGCTTGCTTGCTCCATTCATTCCATTTGGCATGTGTGAAACCAACTTCTTGCTGCTGAGTCAACAAGCACTATGATTAATTTTCAAAATCGGTTGGTCAATAGAGGTATTGACTATTACCAGAAGATTAGCACATATAGTTGCCTACCATTTATTGCATGACTATTAGAACCCAGGTCCTGTACTTGTTAGAAATTAGTTAAGATGACCTTATAAGTTGGGTAGTATTGTCACCTCTACTTTGTTCACCAGTAACCTAAGGTTCTGAGTGATTACATAAATTGGCTTCCTTGTTGTCGGTAACTTCTGCAAGTAAATTAATACTCAAATTTGCCTGGATCCTAAGACCAAACCTTAACATTTTATGCATATATTTATTTGTGTCTGTTTATTTGTTTGTATGTTACATAGGGAGAAGAAGAAATCATTGAACAGGATGGAAATAGGTCTTTCCATTTATATCTACATAAGTACTAGTAATCAAATAACCATTAAATCTGAATTAAACACCTGCTAATCCACCTCAAAAATATGAAGATTAAATAGAATCTAAGTGATGTAATATTTTATTGTTTTTTCAGGAAATGACAGATGATTTTTCCCAAACCAATCAAATCTGTTACATAAAACCAGGTCTCTATCTCCCTTTTAATAAGAAAACTGTGCCTCAAAAGATTCATAAAATCTTACCCATTTGATGTAATCTAAGTAATTCCTTCTAATTAACACTCAAAAATTAACCTTATTACTCCAATTAAGTGAAAAATTTTGCTAATCAATAATGTTTCTTTTAAGAGCAAAGATATTCATTTAATAAAATCAATATACTAAAAAGCAACATACACCTAACTGAAAAATTATACGATGGAATGTATCTTCTTAGAAAGCATGAAAAATGCATGCAAATCCAATGTAACTGTTTTGCTTCTAGAAAGAAAATGGAGTTTCACACAAACATCTTTTCCTTTTTCAATTAAAAAAATAAGAATTCTGACTATATATATAGTCAGAATACACAGGTGGATGGATAGATGAATAGATATTGAAAAGATGAAATCCTAGCAATTAAACTATCCAGAGATAGTTGTAACATTCTACTATTAACAGATATTTTTTCCAATAATCTTCATTTTGTGTTATAAATATTGTACTTTTCATAGGACATTAGCTGAAACCTTATCCACACCTCTTTTCTGTCTCAGTTCCTTAAAGCTCTGTAGACATCAGAACAATTCTGCTATTGACACTGAGGATAGGAACTTGAAATAGGCATTTTAAATGTAGGTGCAAATTGAGTCTGGTAAGGAAATTCTTCTGCTTACCCATTCACTGTGGACAAGGTTTTCTTGTGTGGGTATTGCAGGGTTAAAAATGGGAAGTGTAAATTTATACCTCCAATATTATGATCTGTGATCATTATAAATAATAACACTAGAAACCCTGGATATCAAAATAAAAATGTCCCTACTGGGCCTATTACACCAGCTCTTTTTGTTCGCTTTTTCTTGAATTTCCCATTATTTGCTCATCTGAGATTACATAGCATAGCTCTTTCCGACGAGCTGCTGACCTCTTAATAGGTGATAAGATAAACTGCCAAAAGACAAGCTAAATAAATGGATTTTTAATCAGGAACAGGCTTCTACCTTTAAAAGGTATTAAAATGAGAAGGGTACAAATAATCAATGGGTTCCAGCCTGTGAGATGGAGATCTGATATTGGATCTCGATTAGCTGCTAGTAGGTCTTCAGTGAAAGTTGCTTCCTTTTATCCCCAGAGATATCCTGTAACCATGAATATCAGGCTATTTTAACTCATTTCATGATCATCCTAGGAAAGGACATAGTGTGTTATTCTCTTTGCTGGACTCTTCAGATTCATTTGCATGCATTAACCTTCATGGTATTTGTTGAGTTATTCGACTCTTTGTATATCATGAATAATTTCATTAAACATTAAGAATTTACCCACACTGTATCTTTGTGTATTTTTAAATATTTACAATTTGTAATACCGAATAAATATGTAATACGTGGGGCAGTGTTTCCAGGTTTCAATATTGCTTAAACCTGTCATGTACTATAACCTTTGGGGGCTTATATAATATTCAGCTCCTTAATTCAGCGTCAGAGCTGTTATCATATGTTGATGGGAAAATAACAGCCATGTTGGGGCTTTCCAGTCACTAATAATTCCTATTCTGCTTTGATTAGCATATAAATGTTCCTAAGTTTATGCAGTGTCAGGGGAAAATGTATTAAAAATACTCCTCAGGGTTCTCTCTTTCTCTCATTTTAATCAGGCAAGAGAGAAAGAACATTGTCATGCATGAAGCCTAACTTGCCTTTCTTCAAATCCTTGACTCATGGAAGTTTCCAGAACTTTTGGTAAAAGATGACATGAAAGGAAATTTTATTTCACAGTTTATGAGCAGGAATCACTAATGAAATAGACCTTTCCTGAAGTTTGGCTTTCCTAGATGTCCATAATGTGGTGGAAGAGTGGATAAAGATTCTGCTCATAGAGACACCTCAACTAAGCTCTGACCAGATCACCTAACTAATGGCAAAGCTTTGCTTGTAGTAATCCTAAATAATGAGAGTCCAGTCGACCAAACTTATGGAATTGTTTTGTGCACATTTCTTTCTCTAATACATTGAAAAGCCTAATGTATTGGTTGTGTCTCCAGTCCCAAGTTATAAGTGCTCCTCAAGTATGTGACCACATAGAATTTAAGGGGGACACAGCCCCTTAAAAATCTCAGTATTCATTGTATTAGAGAGAGGTGACAATGGAAAAGTAGAGGCAATGCATTGATAAGCATCAAGTTTTGATGAGCATCAAAGCACCCTTGTTCTGTAAATGCACCCACTAGCTCTCAGCACTGAGCCCTTTCCAAAAGGGAAAATTTTAAAGAAAAATTTACCCAAAACATAAGAATAATCAAATACAAACTAATATATTATAATATACCTAGGGATGAATAGGTCATCTCTCAATAAATACACCAGATTAAAAAAATTCTAATTCAGGTGAAAAATAAAATACAAAATGAATCGATAGAGATCAAAATAAGATATAGTTTAGAAAGATATGCTTTAAAAATGTGATTTGAAAGTTATGTTTAGAAAAATGTTCAATGAAATTTTTATCTCACCCTGTGCAAATAAGTTTATATTTGTCTTTCTGACTAGTTTTATACTTTTATGTGTTTTTTTGATTGCTGATCATTTTTTTAAATGTTCTTGTTCTGAGCATATCTTTAAGATCAAATTTTAAAGATCCAAGAATTTTTATTCCAAACTTTATCTCATTTTCAGTTTAATCTAACACTATTCAGTGAACCCTTTGGACACCATTGAGACACATATCAGCACATATCAGACAGATACATGATACCCACTTATAAAGTTATTTTGCTGTTTTTCTTCTTGCCACGTGAAACACTTGTTCTTTAAAATTCGGCCTTTTTTTTTTGCCAGGGGAACTTCATTGTCCTCATAGGCTACTCCCAATTCATTCTTCTTACCAGTGTCATTTAAAAAATGGTATCCTCTGAACCATTTAATAGAATAAGTATAAATCTCTTTATGAGAATTTTGTTACCTTTTGAGTTTTTTAAAATTAAATACATGTAAAACTACCTACCTTTTATTTGAATGATTTGCAATTTATCTTTGTAAGTCTAGGGTAAAATCTATATTTCCTGTCTGGCTATCAGAGACTAAAAGATTTCATGATAACTTTCTCCCAAGGTTCTTATCATCTGCACTCCACCAACTTATTTCTCCTTATTATGCATAATTAGGGCTAGAGCCATAGTTCCCCTATCATTTCTTTACATTTCTGAAAAATGAAATTATCAACTGGTATATTAAGAACTTGTCAGATTAATCAGGATACAGCCCCTAAATTGAAAACCAGGCAGACATTTTACAAATATTTACTACATGAAAATATGAATATGCCTAATGGCACAATTTCATAATAAATAAGAAGGTGCAGGATTTTATGTGCAATATGTAGAACTCTTTGGGAATAAATTAAGCTATGCATAGTAGAAAAGCCTAGATGTATGAGTTCAGGTACAAGACAGCATGCTAAATACATGCTATATGTTTTCCCTATATACTGGAAAAGGCAAAAAGCATTTTGGCAAAGAAAGGATTATGTGTAGAAACAGAACAAGATGGGAAATATCAGAGAGACAGAAACTGAACTGGCAGGATTTGGTTAAAGAGAACAGCCTAGACAGTTGAAGACATTTCAGGAGAGTAAGAGTTGTAAAGACAGGAACAAAGCTAAAGATTTCATGTCTACAGGAGATAGAGGGCATAGATATGAGCGGCCTGTTGGTCAATTAACAGAGGTAAGGATTCCCGTAGTGGTTGCAATCAGGCTGACCAGGCCCAAATTATAGTTGATCCCTGAAAGAAAGCAATTTCAACAAGATTTCATGATGTCTGGCAGGAGCTAGGGATACAACATTGGGGCTATGCCTTATGTTATGGGATTCCTTGGAAGGAATGAGAAACAGTTGATCTTAAAAGACCATCAATGGAGGCATCTACATGATAGTTTATTCAATCCTTTCCCCAATGTTCTAGAACTCAGCTAGGATCATTTGCCCTGACAGTAGATTTTGTTCCATATCCCAAGTGGACTGCACAAGAGGAGGATGCTGACATTCTTAAAGAATTGCTTAAGTGTATGTATGAGTTCATGTAGTGGAATCAAAAGATATCTAAAAACAACCAGTGCATTCAAAGAGAAAAATGTATGCCCAAGAAAAAGATCTAAATGAACAACCATGAAAGGAGATAAAATGAGTAAAATTAAGTATGAGGTGTGGCAGATACACAAGATATAGAGTGGTAAGAAAGGTAAGAATAGGGAAGAATATATAGAAGTCAACAATAAGTAATTTAAAAAAAACAGCTTAATACCTTATAATTCAAAGATACTATTGCTTATGAAAAAAATGAATAGATAGGTTGAGGAGCACAACACACAAACCTCAATGGGTTTATTCAGTTGATGAATGAGTAGCACAATAGAACAACAACAAAAAAAGTCCAAATTAAATAACTAGAAGACAAGATCAAAGGACACCACAAAAATAAATCAAGTAGAAATAGAGAAATGGAAAGTATGAAAAAAGGCTAAGGATATACATTCCAATGCCAGTATTAATCTAATAGACATACATAAGGAAATAAAAGAAGGAAATAATCATTGAAAACTACCAAGAAATTCATCAAGATGTGAGTAGAATAACAGGGACCTCCAAGTAGCATGTGATAATAAGGAAAAACACATACAGTTATATTATAGTGACATTTTAAAACTTCAAGGTCAAAGAGAAACAAAAAAATATATCAGAGTAAAAAGAAATGTATTACCATATAGTCACAGGGATTGACAACAAATTTTTCTATCAGTAACACTAGCTATAAGAAGATAGGGAAAAACTGGTCGAGTATTAACACTTTTGGCATTATTTTTTCCATAAAGTCTGCATCTAAAATTTCGGGTAATATTAATATTAGATTAAAATGGAAGAAGAGACAGGCGAGATAAAGATATAATTGAGTTGTTGCGTTATATGATAAAGGGTAAAGTTAGTTAATGAAATGCTCAAATAGCATTTTAGGAAGAAAAATAACATTACGTATGTTTTAACATTGTGTATGTCACACGTATGTTTTAACATTGTGTATGTCAAATTCTGTTTCCAGTAATGGTGGGATAAGTAATCTGGACCACTGTTTTTACTAAGAATCATAAAACTATAATGAAATCATTTTTAAAACATATCAATACATTTAAAGGCACAGGAAAATTATCAAAAGAGTGAAGAATTACAGTCTCAAGATCTAGGAGACAAAGAAAATCTAGAAAGGAGAAACAAGTGTTTGAAACCACTGGTTCTTAATATTGGCCAATATCTAAGGAAGGAAACTGAAAGGCTGAGAAATTAAACACAATCTTTGATGGATCAAAAAGGGCTCGGGTTTCAAAACTAGAGCTTGGTGTCTCACACTGTGGAGTGAGGGGTTGTGGGAAGACTGAACCTGGAGCAGAAATATTCTCTCTTAGGAATTGAAACCCAGATTAGAAAAAATTTTGTATTTTATTGAGGTTAATTAGCATTATAAAATTCCATATGCGCTCACCTCCTCCTTCATCTTTGGGATGTGCATTTTGCCCAGTTTCCACAGTGAGTGCTACTTCAAGGAGGCAGCCCTGAGAGAGGAGTGTGGGGTTGAGATCATCTGGACAGAGTACACGTGACTCAAGGCAGCTGTGTGACTGACAGGGTCTTGGGGATCCAGTCTGGTGTAAGGCCTGAGACTCTGAGGTAGGAAAACAGAATTCAGGACATTGGACCACCAGAGACCTCCTGGCCCCACATAATATCAATCACTGAGAGCTCTCCCAGAGAACTCTGTCTCAAAGCTAAGACCTAGCTCCACCCAACAGCCAGCAAGCTCCAGTGCTGGAGGCCCCATGCCAAACCACTAGCAAGACAGGAATGCAACCCTACCCATTAGCAGAGAGGCTGCCTAAAATCATAATAAGTTCACATAATAAGTTTCTGCCCACCAGAAAGACAAGATCCAGCCCCACTCACCAGAACACAAGCAACAATCTCCTCGACCAAGAAACCTGCACAAGCCACTGAACCAACATTACCCACTGAGGGCAGACACCAAAAACAACAAGAACTACGAACCTGCAGCCTGTGAAAGGGAGACCCTCAAACACAGAAAATTAAGTAAACTGGGAAGACAAAGAAATATGCAGAAGATGAAGGAGCAAGGTAAAAACACACCAGACCAAACAAATGAAGAGGAAAGAGGCAGTCTACCTGAAAAAGAATTCAGAGTAATGATAGTGAAGATGATCTAAAATCTTGGAAACAGAATAGAGAAAATGCAAGAAACGTATACAAGTACATTGAAGAACTAAAGAGCAAACAAACAATCATGAACAGCAAAAATAAATGAAACTAAAAATTCTCTAGAATGCATCAGTAGCAGAATAACTGAGGCAGAAAAATGGATAAGTGACCTGTAAGATAAAATAGTGGAAATAACTACCACAATAACTCCAATAACTACCACAGATAAAGAAAAAAAGAATGAAAAGAATTGAGGACAATCTCAGCGACCTCTGGGACAACATTAAACACAACAACATTCAAATCATAAGGGTACCAGAAGAAGAAGAGAAAAAGAAAGCGTTTGAGAAAATATTTGAAGAGATTATAATTGAAAACTCCCCTAACATAGGAAAGGAAATATTCAATAAAGTCCAGGAAGCACAGAAAGTCCCATACAAGATAAATCCAAGGATAAACACAACAAGACACATATTAATCAAACTATCAAAAATTAAATACAAAGAAAAACTATTAAAAGAAACAAGGGAAAAGCAACAAATAACATACAAGGGAATCCCCATAAGGTTAACAGTTGATCATTCAGCAGAAACTCTGCAATCCAGAAGGGAGTGGCAGGACATGTTTAAAGTGATGAAAGGGAAACACCTACAACCAAGATTATGCTATGCAACAAGGATCTCATTCAGATTTGAAAGAGAAATTAAAATCTTTACAGACAAGCAAAAGTTAAGAGAATTCAGCACCACCAAACCAGCTTTACAACAAATGCTAAAGGAACTTCTCCAGGCAGGAAACAAAAGAGAAGGAAAAGACCTACAAAAACAAACACAAAACAATTAAGAAAATGGTAATAAGACGATACATATAGATAATTAATTGAAATCAAAATGGATTAAATGTTCCAACTAAAAGACATAGACTGGCTGAATGGATACAAAAACAAGACCAGTATATATGATATCTAAAAGAGACCCACTTCAGACCAAGGGAAACACACAGGCTGAAAGTGAGAAGATGAAAAAAGATATTCCATGCAAATGCAAATCAAAAGACAGCTGGAGTAGCAACTCTCATATCAGACAAAATCGACTATAAAATAAAGACTATTACAAGAGGCAAAGAAGGACACTACATAATGATCACAGGATCAATCCAAGAAGAAGATATAACAATTGTAAATATTTATGCACCCAACATAAAGGCACCTCAATACATAATGTAAATGCTAAAGGCCATAAAAGGGGAAATCAAAGGTAACACAATAATAGTAGGGGACTTTAACACCCCACTTTCACAAATGGACAGAGCATGCAAAATGAAAATAAATAAGGAAACACAAGCTTTAAATGACACATTAAAAAAGTTGGACTTAATTGATATTTAGAGAACATTCCATCAGACAGAACAACAGAAAACACTTTCTCCTCAACTGCTCATGGAACATCCCCCAGGTTAGATCATATCTTGGGTCACAAATCAAGCATTGGTAAATTTAAGATAATTGAAATTGTATCAGGTGTCTTTTCTGACCAAAATGCTATGTGACTAGATATGAATTACAGGAAAACAAAAAAGTAAAAAATACAAACACATGGAGGATAAACAATACACAACTAAATAACAAAGAGATCACTGAAAAAATCAAAGAAGAAATCAAAAAATACCTAGAAACAAATGACAATGAAAACACAATGATCCAAAACCTATAGGATGCAGCAAAAGCCATTCTAAGAGGGAAGTTTATAGCAATACAATCCTACCTCAAGAAACAAGAAAAATTTCAAATCAACAACTTAACCTTGCATCTAAAGCAATTAGAGAAAGAAGAACAAACAAAACACAAAGTTAGCAGAAGGAAAGAAATCATAAGATCAGATATGAAATAAATGAAAAAGAAATGAAGTAAACAATAGCAAAGATCAATAAAACTAAAAGCTGGTTCTTTGAGAAGATAAACAAAATTGGTAAACCATTAGCCAGACTCATCAAGAAAAAAAGGGAAAAGATTCAAATCAACAGAATTAGAAATGAAAAAGGAGAAGCAACAACTGACACTACAGAAATAAAAAGAATCATGAGGGATTACTACAAGCAACTATATACCAATAAAATGGACAACTTGGAAGAAATGGACAAATTCTTAGAAAAGCACAACCTTCTGAGATGGAACCAGGAAGAAATAGAAAATATAAACAGACCAATCACAGGCACTGAAAATGAAACTGTGATTAAAAATCTTCCAACAAACAAAAGCCCAGGACCCAATCACTTCACAGGCAATTCTATCAAACATTTAGAGAAGAGCTAACACTTATCCTTCACAAAATCTTAAAAAATACAGCAGAGGGAGGAACACTCCCAAACTCATTCTACAAGGCCACTATCACCCTGATACCAAAACCAGACACAGATGTCACCAAAAAAGAAAACTACAGGCCAATATCACCGAAGAACATAGATGCAAAAATCCTCAACAAACTAGCAAACAGAATCCAACAGCACATTAAAAGGATCATACACCATGATCAAGTAGGGTTTAGTGGGGTTTATTCCAGGAATGCAAGGATTCTTCAATATGCACAAATCAATCAATGTGATACACCATATTAACAAGTTGAAGGATAAAAACCATATGATCATCTCAATAGATGCAGAAAAAGCTTTTGACAAAATTCAACACCCATTTATGATAAAAACTCTCTAGAAAGTAGGCAAAGAGGGAACTTACCTCAACATAATAAAGGCAATATATGACAAATCCACAGCCAACAACATCCTCAATGGTGAAAAATTGAAACCATTTCCTCTAAAGTCAGGAAAAAGACAAAGATGCCCAATTTCACCACTATTATTCAACATAGTTTTGGAAGTTTTAGCCACAGCAATCAGAGAAGGAAAAGAAATTAAAGGAATCCAAATTGGAAAAGAAGAAGTAAAATTGTTCACTGTTTGCAGATGACATGATACTATACACAGAAAATCCTAAATGGGCCACCGGAAAACTACTAGAGCTAATCAATGAATTTGTTAAAGTTGCAGGTTACAAAATTAATGCACAGAAATGTCTTGCATTCCTATACACTAATGATAAAAAATCTGAAAGAGAAACTAAGGAAACACTTCTATTTACCATTGCAAAAAAAAGAATAAAATACCTAGGAATAAACCTACGTAAGGAGACAAAATACCTGTATGCAGAAAATTACAAGACACTGATGAAAGAAACTAAAGATGATACAAACAGATGGAGAAACATACCATGTTCTTGGATTGGAACAATCAACATCGTGAAAATGGCTATACTACCAAGGCAATCTACAGATTCAATGCAAGCCCTATCAAACAACCAGTGGCATTTTTCACAGAACTAGAACAAAAAATTTTTAAATTTGTATAGAAACACAAAAGACCCCAAATAGCCAAAGCAATCTTGAGAAAGAAAAATGGATCTGGCAGAATCAGGCTCCTGGACTTCAGACTATACTACAAAGCTACAGTAATCAAGACAGTATGGTACTGGCACAAAAACAGAAATATAGATCAATGGGACAGGATAGAAAGCCCACAGATAAACCCACGCACATATGGTCACTTTATCTTTGATAAAGGAGGCAAGAATATACAATGGAGAAAAGACAGCCTCTTAAATAAGTGGTGCTGGGAAAAATGGACAGCTACATGTAAAAGAATGAAATTAGAACACTACCAAACACCATACACAAAAATAAACTCAAAATGGGTTAAAGACTTAAATGTAAGGTCAGACACTATAAAACTATTAGAGGAAAACATAGGCAGAATGCTCTACGACCTAAATCACATCAAGATCCTTTTTGACCCACCTCCTAGAGAAATGGAAATAAAAACAAAAATACACAAATGGGGCCTAATGAAACTTAAAAGCTTTTGCACAGCAAAGGAAACCATAAACAAGACCAAAAGACAACCCTCAGAATGGGAGAACATATTTGCAAATGAAGCAAATGACAACAGATTAATCTCCAAATTATACAAGCAGCTCATGCAGCTTAAAATCAATAAAACAAACAACCCAATCCAAAAATGAGCAGAAGACCTAAATAAACATTTCTCAAAAGAAGAATTACCAATTGCCTGGAAACACATGAAAGTATGCTCAACATCTCTAATCATTAGAGAAATGCAAATCAAAACTACAATGAGGTATCATCTCACACCAGTCAGAATGGCCATCATCAAAAAATCTAGAAACAATAAATACTGGAGAGGGTGTGGAGAAAAGGGAACCCTCTTGCACTGTTGGTGGGAATGTAAATTGATACAGCCACTATGGAGAACAGTATAGAGGTTCCTTAAAAAACTAAAAATAGAACTACCATATGACCCAGCAATGCCACTACTGGGCATATACCCTGAGAAAACCATAATTCAAAAAGAGTCAGGTACCACAATGTTCACTGCAGCACTATTTACAATAACCCATACATGGAAGCAACCTAAGTGTCCATCGACAGATGAATGGATAAAGAAGATATGGCACATATATACATTGGAATATTACTCAGCCATAAAAAGAAATGAAGTTGAGTTATTTGTAGTGAGGTGGATGGACTTAGAGTCTGTCATACAGAGTGAAGGATGTCAGAAGGAGAAAAACAAATACTGTATGCTAACACATATGTATGTAATCTAAAAAACAAACCAGAAAAAATGGTTCTGGTGAACTTAGGGGCAGGACAGGAATAAAAACACAGACGTATAGAATGGACTTGAGGACACTTGGAGGGGGGAGGGTAAGCTGGACGAAGTGAGAGAGTAGCATTGACATATATACACTACTAAATGTAAAATAGATAGCTAGTGGGAAGCAGCTACATCGCATGGGGAGATCAGCTCAGTGTTTTGTGACCACCTAAGAGGGTAGGATAGGGATAGTGGGAGGGAGACGTAAGAGGGAGGGGATATGGGGATATTTGTGTACATATAGTTGATTCACTTTGCTATACAGCAGAAATTAACACAACATTGTAAAGCAGTTATACTCCAATAAAGATGTTAACATAACATTTAAAAAAATAAAATAAAATAAATTTCCATAGCCATGTGCAAATAAATAAATAAATAAATAAATCCTCTTGACATTTCTAGAGGAAGATATTATCTAACACCTGAGATAATTTCTTTCATAAATAATATCTGACTATCAGTCAAAAATAATCATGTTAGCAGAGATGAAACAACAGTATCAAAATCCAGGAAAAATAACAGACAATGGGTTGAAATTCATAGTTATCTAAATAATGGAATTATTAGACATGACTAAGATAATTATACTTATTATGTTCAGGAAAATAAAAGCTTAGACTAAGAATTTGTCAGATGAATTGCGTCTATATAAAAGATCAAAATGGATATTCTAGAAATGAAAACAAAACAAAATACCTAAAACTAAAGGTCAGAACTAACATTTGGGATTAATGGAAAATTACATGCAGCAGAAGAGAGAATTAGTGAAGTGGAAGGTAGATCAGATATAAATATCCAAAATAAGGTATATAGATTAAAAACAAACAAACAGAAAACTATAGTTGAGCATAAGATATACAATGTAAAGTTCTAATATATATTCAATATCAGTATGAGAAGGAAAGGATCACAAGCAATGTTTGAAGACAAAATGGCAGAGAATTTTCAAAAACAAAAATAACTTCAAACCATGGCTTTAAAATGTACTACAAACCCCAAGAAGAATTAGTAGGATAAATATAAATAGTAAAACTGCCAGAATCCAAAAGCAAAGAGAGAATACTAAACATAAAGAGAATGAGAGAGAGAGAGAACCATTGAAGGTACGGCAGTAAGATTTAAAGGTGACTTAATAAAAGAAACAATGAAAGAAAGAAGATAATAGAGTAATAAAATATTACAAGCAATGAGAAACATATTAACATCAAAAGTGCATCAGTAAAATTTAAGATTGTTAAAATTAAATGCTTATATTAGAAATAAAAATCTAAGGCCAGCATCAAAAAATCTACAAGCAATAAATGCTGGAGAGAGTGTGGAGAAAAGGGAGCCCACCTACACTGTTAGTGGGAATGTAAATTGCTACTGCCACTATGGAGAACAGTATGGAGGTTCCTTTAAAAACTAAAAATAGAGCTACCATATGATCCAGCAATCCCACTCCTGGGCATATATCCAGAGAAAACCGTAATTCAAAAAGATACATGCACCCCAATATTCATTGCAGCACTATTTAGAATAGCCAAGACATGGAAACAACCCAAATGTCCATCAACAGAGGAATGGATAAAGATGATGTGGTACATATATACGATGGAATATTAGCCATAAGAAAGAACAAAATAATGCCATTTGCAGCAACATAGATGGACCTAGAGATTGTCATATTGGGTGAAGTACGTCAGATATAGAAAGACATATCATGTGATCTCATATGTGGAATCTAAAAAAAGGGTACAAGTGAGCTTATCTACAGAACAGAAATAGAGTTTCAGATGTAGAAAACAAACTTATGGTTATGAGGGAGGAAAGAGGAGGGAGGGATAAACTGGGAGATTGGAATTGACATATACACACTTCTATATATAAAATAGATAACTAAAAAGGACCTACTGTATAGCACAGGGAACTCTACTCAATACTCTCTAATGGCCTACATGGGAAAATAATGTAAAAAAAGAGTGGACATATGTATATGCATAAATGATTCACTTTGCTGTGAAACTAAAACAATATTGTAAATCAACTATACTCCAATAAAAATTTTTTTAAAAAGTAATATCTAAAATTGGTAGCCTATGCTTCCACCCTAAGAGACTAGAGAATGTAAAGCAAAATAAACAGAAAGAAGAAAAGCATACAAATTGGAAAAAAAAAACACAATAAAATAGAAAGGAGAAAAACAATTAAGGAAATCTATGACACCCAAACGCTTGTTTCTTGTAAAATCATCAAGATTTATAAATTTGTTGTCAGATTGATCAAGAAAAAATGAGAGAAGACACTGATTACCAATATCATGAAAGAAAGGGGAACATCATTACAGATTCCACAAACACTAAGAGGATAGTGAGTGAATACTGCCACTACTTTATGAACATAAACTTGACAACTTAGATCAATGGCCACTTTTTGAAAGATAGAAACAATCAAATCTCACTCAAGGAGAAATAACTAACCTGGATACTCTATGCCTATTAAATAAATTAAATTTATAGCTAAAAATATTCAAAAATAAATTAAAAGATTCAGAATATTTCACTGATGAGTACTTCCAAATATTTAAGGAAGAAATAGTATGAATTCTAAATGATTTCTTTCACAAAATTGAGGAGACAACTTCTTTCTACTCATTATTTGAGGCAAGCATCCCCCTGATACAAAATCCTGGTAAAGACATTACCAGAAAAGAAATCAAAGTCTAATGTCCCTCACTGATACATAAGATCCTCAATAAATTTTAGCAAATTGAATCCAGTAATATATGACCAACTATATCATAAACGAAGCTCATTCTATTAATGTAAGACTGGATCGATATTTAAAAGCAATTAACAAGGGCTTCCCTGGTGTTGCAGTGGTTGAGAATCTGCCTGCCAATGCAGGGGACATGGGTTCGAGCCCTGGTCTGGGAAGATCTCACATGCCGCGGAGCAACTAGGCCCGTGAGCCACAATTACTGAGCTTGCGCGTCTGGAGCCTGTGCTCTGCAATAACAGAGGCCGCGAGAGTGAGAGGCCCGCGCACTGCGATGAAGAGTGGCCCCCGCTTGCCACAACTAGAGAAAGCCCTCGCACAGAAACAAAGACCCAACACAGCCATTAAAAAAAAAAAAAAAAAAACAATTAGCAAAATTCACCATAGGAACAGATTAAATATGGAAAACCAAATGAATATCACACCAGATGCAGAAAAAGCATATAAATAAATCCAACATATATTTGTGACAAAAACTCTCAGAAAACCAAAAATAGGATGAGGTTTCCTGAACCTAACAAATATTATTCAAAAAACAAACAAACAAAATCTCCACAGCTAACTTCTATCTTCTGTCATGACTCAGACATCCTACTGGAAATCTTAGCCATTGAAAGCCAAAAAATAAAATAAAATTTTAAAAAACCTTGAAACACCTATGTCTCAACTTATACACAATTAACTTAAAACAGTTCATAGTTTTAAAGGTTAAAAATAGAATATTAAAAAAGAAGCATAGTGGAAACCTTTGTGAACTTAAGTTTGGTGATGATGCATATTTAGTTATAACATTATAAGGGAAATCCATAAAAGAAAAAAGATCACACATTGAAATTTACAGAAATAAAAACAAATGTTTGCTCTGTTAAGAAAATTAAGTCATGTGACACATTTAATTATATGACACATATCTGATAATGGACCTGTGTACAGAACTCTTATAATTCAAGAATAAGGAAACAACCAAAATTTTAAAAGTAGGCAAAAAATCTGAACAAATTTTTCAACAAAGAAAATATATAAATGGAAAATAAGTATATAAAATTGCTCTACACCATTAAATATTAGGAATAGGCAAATTAAAACTATAATGAGATACTACTACACACATATGAGTGTTGCTAGTATCAAAAACACTTTCAATAACAAATGCTGGCAAGTATTTGTAAAAACAGAAACTTTCATTCATTGCTGATGGGAAGGCAAAATGGTATAGCTACCCTCAGAATCATTTTAACAGGGGAATTTCGTAGCGGTCCAGTAGTTAGGACTCCGTGCTTTCACTGCCAAGGGCGCGGGTTTAATCCCTCATTGGGGAACTAAGATCCCGCAAGCCACTCAGCACAGCCAAATATTTTAAAAATTAAGAAACAAACAAACAAACAAAACCCCAAATCAGTTTTTCAGTTTCTTAAAAATTGTAAACATATGGTTGCCATATAACACACCTCAACCTCTTCTAGGTATTTCCTACGGAAAAATAAAAACTTAAGTACAAACATGTATGAAAATGTTTCAGTAGCTCTAACTCAAATAGGAAACATTCTTCAGCAGACGAATGAGCATACAAACTGTGGTACATCTGTATAATGGGATGCTACTCAGCAATAGAACACAACTATTGATTCACACAAAAACACAAATGAATCATAAATGCATTTTTCTAAGTGAATGAAACCAAACTCAAAAGATCATATATTGTGTGATTCCATTTATATAACATTCTGAAAATGGCAAAACTTTAGGGATGGAGAGCAGATCAGTGGTTGTCAGGTTGTGGTAAGTGTAGGTACATAAGGAGATTTTAGATTATAGAAGAGATTTTTTTCATACTGTTCTATGCATTTGTCAAAACTCTTATAAGTGTATACCACAAACAGTGAAATTTACTATATGCAAATAAAAAAATCACCAGATTGCTGGGGAATCCTAGAACAGAATGTTGACTGTGACATGAATCTAACTGTATTGCAAAAGTATGGCATTACTTTACTGAAGAGACGGGGAAAAAAAGAGCTGAACTAAGTTTGGTAAATATTGTTTGACTGGATACTGTAAGGCTAAATGAAAAATAACTACACATATACACTATATTCTAGTTGGTAAATTTGTTTTTCACAGAGGAATATATTATTAATTCTGATATTATTTTACCTGCAAACTAGGGTTGAACAAATAAACAATTTGTTCATAACAGGAGTATTTTCTCACTGTCAGGAAAGAAGATACAAATAAGCATGGACAGAAGACTATAATGAAATTTGTATTGCTGGATTATGGTGTGAATGTATGGACTTATAGGCATACATATATGTTCTATCATTGTCCACTGAAAGAGATTAGAAGCAATGACACTTAAGTAGCAAAAATATATCCAGTGCTCAGATCTTGGTTTCCAAACAACAATCTCCAGATAAAGGAAGCAAAAATGGCTAACTCTGGAGCTGAGGCAGAGAAAATACCAGGTGATTCTGGAGCATCTGCTAGTTCCAAAAATTAAGGAAGAAAAGGAGAGGTTATACCAAAAGGACACAGGAGACTCTCTGAAAGAACTTCCAATGGCTAAAGCAACAATAATTTGAGCAACAAAATAAATATGGAGATTATTAGATGATAACCAAAATATATAGAAACATATATACATATATAAAAATAATAATTATGTGACAGTCTTCTTTCAAAAAAACTATCAATAAATAAATGTAGAAGAAATGAGAGAAATAGAAAATATTAGAACAGCAGAGTAATAATTACTATAGGCAAGATTAACTGACAAAATCTAAAATTAGTAAGTAAAAGAATATTTTTGGAGCTTGGCATAGATGGTGGAGTAGGAATACCCTGAGCTCACCTCTGGTCATGCGCATCTACTTACAGAGCAACTATTGATGAGAAAGACCAGAATCTACTAGAAAACATATTTTATAAAGAAAGATATAAAGTAGGAACTACAAGATGGATGGGGGGGATAGAGTCACGGTATAGTCAAGACCCATACCCTCTGGTGGGCAAGCCACAAATGGGAGAATAATTACAATTGCAGAGTTTCTCCTCAAGAAGAAAGGGATCTGAACCCCACATCAGGTTCCCCAGCCCTGGGTCCTGGCACTGGGAAGACGAGTCCTCAGAATGTTTGGCTTTGAAGACCAACAGAGTTTACTTTCAGGAGACCCAGAGGGTTGTGGAAAATAGAGACTCTACACTTAAAGAGCACACAAAATTCTCACATTCTCTGGAACCCAGGGCAGAAGCAGTAATTTCAAAGGAGCCTGTGTCAGACACAGCTGCTGATCTTGGAGGGCCTCACAGAGAGGCACGAGGCAACTGCAGCTCACCCTGGAAACGCAGACACTAGTGGCACCCTTTCTTGGGAACTTGTTCTACCAGATGGACACTGATGCTGGCAAACACCATATTGGAATTCTCTCTCTAACTTTTTAGCCTTGGGAGCCAGCCCTATCAGCATATAGCACTTATGACCAGAGAGGAGTGCACTGCTAGGATGCATAGGACATCTCCTATAATAGGCCATTTCTCCAAGGTCAGGAAATGTAACCAACCTACCAGACATATAGAAATAAAAACAGTAAATCAAGCAAAATGAAGCAACAGAGGAACATGCTCCAAATGAAACCCAGGAAGAAGAATTAAGGGAAGTGGAGATAGGCAATCTGCCCAATAAACAATTCAAGGTAATTATAAAGATGATCAAAGAACCCAGGAGAAGAATGAATGAACAGAGCTAGAAGTTAGAAGTTTTTAAGAAAGAGTTAAAAAACATAAAAAATAAACAGATAAATAATACAATAACTGAAATAAAAAAAATACACTAGAAGGAATTAACAGAAGCTTACATGATACAGAGGAAGAGAACAGAGAGCTGGAAGACAGTGTAGTGGAAATCACTGAAGCCGAACAGAAAAAAGAAAAAGAAACAAGGACAGTTTAAGAGACATATGGGACAACATCAAGCATACTAACATTTGCATTATAGGGGTCCAAGAAGAAGAGAGAAAAGGGCAGAAATAATAGCTGAAAACTTTCCTAACATGAGAAAGGAGACAGACGTCTAGATCCAGGAAGAACAGAGAGTACCAAAAAAGATCAACTCAAAGAGGACCACACCAAGACACTCTGTAATAAAAAAAGGCAAACAAAGATAAAGAGAGAATATTAAAAAGAGCAAGGGAAAAGCGATGAGTTATGTACAAGGAATCTCCCATAAGATTATTAGCTAATTTTTCATCAGAAACTCTGCAGGACAGAAGGAAATGGAACTATATATTTAAAGTAATCAAAGGGAAAAACCTATAACTAGGAATATTCTATTTGTCACACTTTCATTCAGATTTGAAGGAGAGATCAAAAGTTTAAAGACAAGCAAAAGCTAAAATATTTCAGCAGTTAGTAAACCAGCTTTACAAGAAATGTTAATATCTTCCAAGACTAAACCAGAAAGAAGTAGAAAATATGAACAGACAAATTACCAGTAGTGAAACTGAATCAGTAATTAAAAAATCAAAATTTTCCAACAAACAACAGTCCCAGACAAAATGGTTTCACAAATGAATTCTAGCAATTATTTAGGGAAGAGTTAACTCTTCTATTTCTGAAACTATTCCAAAAAAATTGCAGAGGAAGGAGCACTTTCTAACTCATTCTATGAGGCCGGTATCACCCTGATACCAAAACCAGACAAAAATACCATACAGCAAAGAAAATTACAGGCCAATATCATTGATGAACATAGATGCAAAAATCCTCAACAAAATATTAGCAAACCAAATCCAACAATACATTAAAAGGACCAGGCATCATAATTAAGTGGGATTTATCCCTGTGATGCAAGGATGTTTCAATATCAGCAAATTAATCAATGTGATACACCACATTCACAAACTGAAGAATGAAAATATGATCATCTTAATAGATGGAGAAAAAAGCATTTAACAAAATTCAACATTCATTTATAATAAACAGTATTAACAAAGTAAGTATAGAGAGAATGTTCCTCAACATAATAAAGGCCATATGTGACAAACTCACAGCCAATAGAATATTCAACATGGAAAAGCTGAAACCATTTTCTGTCAGATCAAGAACAGGACAAAGATACTCACTCTCACCACTTTTATTCAACATAGTTTTGGAAGTCCTAGTCACAGCACTCAGACAAGGCAAAGAAATAAAAGGAATCTAAATTGGAAAGGAAGAAATAAACTTGTCTCTGTTTGCAGATGACATAATACTGCACATAGAAAATCCTAAAGATGTCACCAACAAACTACAACAGCTCTTCAACAAATTTGGTAAAGTTGCAGCATACTAAATGTACAAAAATCTGTTGCATTTCTAAACTCTAACAACAAACTATCAGAAAGAGAAATTAAAGAAACAATCCCCTTTACAATTGCATCAAAAATAATAGAATACCTAGGAATAAATCTAACTGAAAAGATAAAAGACCCATACTCTGAGAACTATAAGACACTGATGAAAGAAATTGAAGATGACACAAAGAGATGGAAAGATATGCCATGTTCTGGACTGGAAGAATCAATATTGTTAAAATTGCCCTACTACTCAAGGCAATCTACAGATTCAATGCAATCCATATCAAAATACAAATGGCATTTTTCCAGAACTAAAACAAATAATTTTAAAATTTGTTTGGAAATATAAAGACCCCAGATAGCCAAAACAATCTTGAGAAAGAAGATCAAAGCTGAAGGTATCATGCTTCCTGACTTTAGACTATAGTAATCAAAACAGTATGGTACTGGCCCAGAAACAGACATATAGATCAATGGAGCAGAATAGAGAGCCGAGAAATAAACCCATGAACTTGTGGTCAAACAATCTATGACAAAGGAGACAAGAATATACAATGGGGAAAAGACAATTTCTTCAATAAGTGGTTCTGGGAAAATTGGACAGCTACATGTAAAAGAAAGAAATTAGAACATTTTCTCATACCATATACAAAAATAAACTCAAAATGGATTAAAGACCAGAGTGTAAGACCAGAAACCATAAAACTCCTAAAAGAAAATGTAGGCAGAACACTCTTTGACATAAAATGTAGCAATATCTTCTTGTATATCCTAAATCAAAAGAAACAAAAGCAAATTAAACAAATGGGACTTAATAAAACTTAAAAGCTTTTGCACAGCAAAGGAGACCATCAACAAAACTAAAAGACAACCTACTGAAAGAGAGAAAATATTTGCAAATGATGTGATTGATAAAGGGGTTAATACCCAAAATATATAAACAACTCATACAATTCAATACAAAAAAAAAAAAAAAAAAACTGATTAAAAAATGGACAGAAGGCCTGAATAGACATTTTCCAAACAAGGTATATGAAAAGATGTTCAAAATTGCTAATCATCAGAGAAATGCAAATCAAAACCACAAAGTATCACCTCACGCTTGACAGAATGGCTATTATCAAAAAGACCACAAATAACAAATGATAGCAAGGATGTGGAGAAAAGGGAACCCTTGTACACTGTTGGTGGGAATGTAAACTGTTGCAGCCACTGTGGGAAACAATATGAAGGTTCCTCAAAATCTAAAAATAGAACTACCGTGTGATCCAGCAATTCCACTCCCGGGTATATACCTAAGGAAAACAAAAGTACTAATCGGAAAAGCTACACACACCCCAATTCATTCATAGCAGCATTATTTACAACTGCCAAGATATGGAAGCAAGCTAAGTGTCCATCAACAGAAGAATGGGTAAAGAAGGATGTGAGATACACACACACACACACACACACACACACAATGGAATACTACTCAGCCATAAAAAGAATGAAAGTTTGCCATTTGCAACAACATGGACTGACCTGAAGGGTATTATGCTTAGTGAAAATGTCAGACAAAGACAAATACTGTATGTTATCTCTTATATGTAGAATCTAAAAAATAAATAAATGGCAATAACAAAACAGAAACAGACTCACAGGTATAGAGAACAAAACTTGTGGTTACCAGTGGGAGGAGGGAGGGAGGAAGGGCAAAATATGGGTAGAAGGTTAAGAGTTAGAAACTACTATACATAAAAAATAAACAAAAGTAAAAACTGTACAACACAGGGAATATAGCTGACATTTATAATAATTTTGAATGGGATATAATCTATAAAAATTTTGAAAAACTATGTTGTACATCTGGAACTAATATAATATTGTAAATCAATTATACCTAAATTAAAAAAAAAAATTTAAAAAGAAAATACCTGGAATTGCTCACTCCTAAGAGGCAGCCACTATCCATATGTGACTACTGAGTACTTGAAATATGGCTAATCCAAATTGAGATGTGCTGCTATTTACACACTGAATTTCAAAGACTTAATATAAGAATGTAAAATATCTCATTAATAATTTTTTAATGTGCTTATAAATTGAAATAATATGTTGGGTGTATTGGATTAAATAAAATGTATTATTTAAATAAATAAATAAATAAATATAAATAATAAAAGTAGTGAGTGAACTTGGAGAGTTAGGACATTTGCACATTCTTAATATGATTGTTCATAATATGTTTTAATGACTGAGGTGGTTTTAACATATGTTCCCAATTTCTTTTATACTCTTTCAGGAGGTAGAGTTTAATTACTCTCCCTCTCACTATGGGCTGGGCTTATTGTCTCACTTACAAAGAACAAAGTATGGAAAGAGAAAAACTTGTAACTTTATAATGGAGCAATTTGGCAGACACCACCACAGCCAAGCGATTAAGTGTAACATCTCCAGGAATAAGCCATTTAGATATCATGGATTCCCTGATATGATGCATTATGGGACACTTCACCTCTCAGGTACATTTCACAAAAATCCATAGTCCCAGTCTAATCAGGAGAAACCATAAGATAAAGGCAAACTGAAGGACTTTCAATGAAATACCTGACCAGTACTCTTCAAGTGTCAAATTCATGGTAAACAAGGAAATACTGTCCCTAATTTAAGGAGACTAAAGAGACATGACAATTAAATGTTATGTGGTATTTTGAACTGGATCCTGCAACACAAAAAGGACATTAGTGGAAAAAATGATGAAATACACATAAATCTGCTAGTCGTTGTCTGGTATACATTCTCCTCTTGTTCCTTAGTAATAAAATATTCCATTTTTATCCATTTACATTGTTAAGCAGTTGAGATTACATTTCTCAATCTCTTTGTAGCTTTACCTGACCATTTGATTATGTGTAGTTCAACAAGGTTTGAGTAGAAATGGTGTATATGACTTTAAAGGGCTTCCTCAAACTGAAGAGGCATTCCCTCCCATCCCCCAACTCTCTAATGTGTGGAACAGGACTCATCCTGGACCATGAAGTTGAATGTCAGAGCAAAGGGATGGCGGAGCAGAGAACTGGAAGACTCCTGGGGTCTTTCAACCACATGGAACTCAAAGTCCCCAGACTGCTTTCTTTTTAAAAGAAATATCTATGTTGTTTAAGCCATTATTTTTTGGCTCTTTTTTCCTTGAATCTAACTGGTACATGTTAATTTATAATTGTTTCATGTCTTATTTTATTCTTCTTCCTTAACAATACTGTAAGTTTCTCAAGCGACAATTGTACCCCCTCAGAGGGGGGCAAAACTTAATACCCATTCCATAATGATAATCAAGAAAAACTCATTAGATTAATTGATTAATCATTATTCTATGCCCAAAATAACTAAGGACAAGACTGCAAACTGTGACAAAATTGTGAAATAACTCCAAAGCGCAACTTTGTAAATCATTTAAGTTTTACCTTTATCTGTGAAGTTTCACCAAACTGCTCTTTAGTGCAGCTATGACTCCCCTGCTTCTCACGGTATTTCAAATCCACATAGCAAATATTTAACTCTATGAGTTCACTGTTAAGAACCAAAATGGCTATTTGTGTCTCTGCTCATATATTGATACGGCAGCATTTATTGATTTGTATGCTCAGCTTATCACTATGACATTAATCCTTATTAACACAAATGCAGCTTACCATAAGTCTAATTAAGATTTAGAAGGATAAAAATGAGATTGGGACA
The DNA here is from genome assembly GCF_965194805.1 of Balaenoptera borealis. Classification (NCBI taxonomy): domain Eukaryota; kingdom Metazoa; phylum Chordata; class Mammalia; order Artiodactyla; family Balaenopteridae; genus Balaenoptera; species Balaenoptera borealis. Next base: position 35,407,068 of record NC_138875.1, read on the forward strand.
ATTCTTATTTTTGCTTAAACCAGCTTTCCCATTCCCACTTGTAGCACTTTCTCTGTTCATCTGTTGAGACTGTTGCTTTTCATTAACTCTGCAAAGTAATATGTCGTTTTGATAGAATGGGGCATGAGAAAAATCAAATGATATTAAAAAAAATTCATTTGTGAAAATAGAGAAAAATGAGCACATGAAGAGAATCAAAGAGCATTATTATCATTATTAATAAAAATAAGTACCTTTGAGAATTTTTCTTCATAGCTGGGAATTACATTAGCTCTAAATCTAACTGCTACAGTGCTACATGGAGACAATTAAACTTTTACATATTGAGGGGTAGGGTTAGGGGAGACTTCACTGTGATGGTCACTTAGTTACATGATGTGATTCTGAAAATAGAAATAGACTTACCCCCTCATTTGCATTCAATCAATATCCCAGATGTGGTTTTCTTCCTATTGACCAGTAGAGATGGAGTCTTGAAATAAATTTTTCCCAGAATTTAAAATTCTAAACATATGATCTAGTCTACAAAAGTTACATCACACAGTAAGAGAACCATCAAGTTTTTGCCTCTCAGTAATGTTCATTTTAAACCAGTTGTATTCATATAAGACTTGCATAGAAAATTCCATAGAGAAAAGTTGAGCTGACACCAAACTATAATAAATTGTGGCTTCTGAACATTAGGATTCCACTGTCATTGTAATTTAATACTCAACAATAATGAGAAGACTATTTTCCATAGAGATGCTAAAAGAAGTTGAATTCTCAAGCAAGATTTTTATCCCAGGAGACGTTCAAATGCATGCATGAATCAATATACAGATATTTTTGAAAATATCTGGAATAAGCACCCAATTTTCTTCCTTTAATTAATTGACTTTTTTTCTTTTTATGTCAGTCTGAGTGGGTTTCCCATCTATTTTTAAAGTTAACTTTACTTACTTTTTAATAGTCAATACATAAAAACAATATATAATACAAAAGATGAAAAGGTATATGGTATAAAAAGAATTGTTTTCCTCCCATTCTTTTGCCAGGTCATATAGTCTCATGTCTAGGGGTAACCACTGTTACCAATTTCACAAGTGTAAGATCACAGAAAATTTGTGCATATGAAGATATGAAATGTATACATAAACACATATACAAATGGCAGAAAGTAATGTGTACATCTGGAACTTTGATTATTATATTGAGCAATAAATCTTGTAGAAATTTCTATATAATTACATGGGGAGACACTATCCTTAATAAGTACATGGAATTCCATTATGTGAATATAATATTTAAGTTGATTCTAATCTTTTACTATGATCAACAATGCACAAAGGAAATTTTTATGTATGTGTGAACATACCTGTAAAATAAATTAGTAGAATTGCATTTGTTAGGTCAAACAGTGTTTTGTTTTGTTTTTTTAATTTAGCTAAATATTGTCAAATTGCACTCCATAGAGAATGTACCAATTTATACTCTACTCTATCAAAAATTTGTAAGAATACCCATTGTCTGGTATTCACACCAACAGTTTGAGGAATAATGCATTTTGTTTTATTCCAGTAGGATGGTTTATGAAAAGTATCTCATTATTTTAATGTGAATTTGAACTGTTTTGCTTGCCAAATTTTGTTTTTTGTTTGTTGGTCTTTTACTTATTTATATTTAAGAAATTACTTCATATATTATGTTATTTATCTGTTAAAACAATTAATACTCTTTGTCAATGAGTTGCAAACACTTATATAGTTTTTAAAAACTCTTTTACATTAGATATGGTTTATACACAAAATTTAGATTTTTATGTAACTGAATTCTATCAATACTTTCTTTTATGGCTTCTTCAAAGACAAAGTCCTTCCAAACCCCAAGAACCCATTTAAAAACAATGATGTTCTTCTAGTCTTTAATGCTTTTCTTCTTATATTTGAATTTTGTTCCATTTGGCCTTTATTTGGGGTTACCTTGAAGTAGAAATTGAGCTTATTATTTTTTCAGATGACATAAAGGCCATATACAAAAAACCCATAGCAAACATTATTCTCAATGGTGAAAAACTGAAAGCATTTCCTCTAAGATCAGGAACAAGACAAGGATGTGCACTCTCACCACTATTATTCAACATAGTTTTGGAAGTCCTAACCATGACAATCAGAGAAGAAAAAGAAATAAAATAAATCCAAATTGGAAAAGAAGTAAAACTATCATTGTTTGCAGATGGCATGATACTATACATAGAAAATAATAAAGATGCCACCAGATAACTACTAGAGCTAGTCAATGAATTTGGTAAAGTTTCGGGATACACAATTAATGCACAGAAATATCTTGCATTCCTATACACTAACAACAACAGATCAGAAAGAGAAATTAAGGAAACAATCCCATTCACCATTGTAACAAAATGAAAAAATTACCTAGAAGTAAACCTACCTAAGCAGGTAAAAGACCTGTACTCAGAAAACTATAAGACACTGATGAAACAAATCAAAGAAGACACAAACAGATGGAGCAATATACTACATTTTTGGATTGGAAGAATCAATATTGTGAAAATGATTATACTACCCAATGCATTCTACAAATTCAAGGCAATCTTTTCAAATTACCAATGGCATTTTTCACAGAACAAGAACAAAAAAATCTTAAAATTTGCATGGAGACAGAAAAGACCCTGAATAGCTAAAGCAACCTTGAGGAAAGAAAAACGGAGCTGGAAGAATCAGACTCCCTGACATCAGACTATGCTACAAAGCTACAGTAACCAAGACAATAGGGTACTGGCACAAAAACAGAAATATAGATCAATGGAACAGGATAGAAAGCCCACAGATAAACCCAAGCAACTACAGTCAACTAATCTATGACAAAGGAGGCAAGGATATACAATTGAGAAAAGACAGTCTCTTCAATAAGTGGTGCTGGGAAAACTGGACAACTGCATGTAAAAGAATGAAATAGAACACTTCCTAACACCATACACAAAAATAAACTCAAAATGGATTAAAGACCTAAATGTATGACTGGATACTATAAAACTCTGAGAGGAAAACATAGGCAGAACACTCTTTGACATAAATTGCAGCAAGATATTTTTTTGACCCACATACTACAGTAATAGAACTAAAAACAAAAATAAACAAATGGGACCTAACAAAACTTAAAAGCTTTTGCACAGCAATGGAAACCATAAACAAGACAAACAGACAACCCTCAAAATGGAAGAAAATATTTACAAATGAAACAATGGACAAAGGATTAATCTCCAAAATATACAAACACTCCATGCAGCTCAATATCAAAAAAAAAACAAACAAACCAATCCAAAAATAGACAGAAGACCTAAACAGACATTTCTGCAAAGAAGACATACAAAAGGCCAAGAGGCACATGAAAAAATGCTCAACATCACTAATTAGTAGAGAAATGTAAATCAAAGCTACAATGAGGTATCACCTCACACTGGTTAGAATGGGCATTATCAGAAAATCTACCAACAATAAATGCTAGAAAGGGTGTGGAGATAAGGGAACCCTCTTGCACTGTTGGTGAGAATGTAAATTGATACAGTCACTATGGAGAACAGTATGGAAGTTTCTTAAAAAACTAAAACTAGAATTACCATATCACCCAGCAATCCCACTACTGGGCATAAACACAGAAAAAAACATAATTCAAAAAGACACATACGATTGGTTCAAAATGGTGGAGTAGAAGGACATGATCTCACACTCTCGTGTGAGAGCACCGGAATCACAACTAACTGCTGAACAATCATCAGCAGAAAGACACTGGAACTCACCAAAAATGATACCCCACATCCAAAGACAAAGGAGAAGCCACAGTGAAATGGTAGGAAGGGCACAATCACAGTAAAATCAAATCCCATAACGACTCGGTGGGTGATTCACAAATTGGAGAACCCTTATACCACAGAAGTCCACCCACTGTAGTGAAGGTTCTGAGCCCCACGTCAGGCTTCCCAAACTGGGAGTCTGGCAACCGGAGGAGGAATTCCTAGAGAATCAGACTTTGAAGGCTAGCAGGATTTGATAACAGGATTTTGACAGGACTGGGGGAAACAGAAACTCCACTCTTGGAAGGCACACACAAAGTAGTGTGCTCATTTGGACCCAGGGGAAGGAGCAGTGACGCCATAGGAGACTGATCCAGACCTACCTTCTGGTGTTGGAGGGTCTCCTGCAGAGGTGGAAGGTGGCTGTGTCTCACCATGGGGACAAGGACACTGGTGACAGAGGTTCTGGCAGGTACTCCTTAATGTGAGCCCACTCAGAGTCCACCATTAGCCCCATCAAAGAGCCTGCAGACTCCAGTGTTGGGTTAGGCCAAACAACCAACAGGGAGGGAACCCAGACACACCCATCAGCAGACAAACAGATTAAAGTTTTACTGAGCTCTGCCAATCAGAACAACAGCCAGCTCTACCCAGCACCAGTCACTCCCACCAGGAAACTTGCACGAGCCTCTTAGATAGCCTCATCCACCAGAGGGCAGACAGCAGAAGCAAGAAGAACTACAATCCTGTGGCCTGTGGAACAAAAACCACATTCACAGAAAGATAGACAAGATGAAAAGGCAGAGGGCTATGCATCAGATGAAGGAAGAAGACAAAACCCTAGAAAAACAACTAAATGAAGTGGAGATAGGCAACCTACAGAAAAAGAATTCAGAATAATGATAGTGAAGATGATCCACAACCTCGGAAAAAGAATGGAGGCAAAGATTGAGAAGACACAAGAAATGTTTAACAAAGACCTAGAAGAATTAAGGAACAAACAAACAGAGATGAACAATACAATAACTGAAATAAAAAATACACTAGAAGGAATCAATAGCAGAATAACTGAGGCAGAAGAATGGATAAGTGACCTGGAAGACAGAATGGTGGAATTCACTGCTGTGGAACAGAATAAAGAAAAAAGAATGAAAATAAATGAAGACAGCCTAAGAGACCACTGGGACAACATTAAACGCAACAACATTTGCATTATTGGGGTTCCAGAATGAGAAGAGAGAAAGAAAGGTCCCAAGAAAATATTTGAAGAGATTATAGTTCAAAACTTCCCTAACATGGGAAAGGAAATAGCCACCCAAGTCCAGGAAGCGCAGAGAGTCCCATACAGGATAAACCCAAGGAGAAGCATGCCGAGACACATAGTAATCAAACTGGCAAAAATTAAAGACAAAGAAATATTATTGAAAGCAGCAAAGGAAAAATGACAAATAACATACAAGGGAACTCCCATAAGGTTAACAGCTGATTTCTCAGCAAAAACTCTACAGGCCAGAAGGGAGTGGCATGAAATATTTAAAGTGATGAAAGGGAAGAACCTACAACCAAGATTACTCTACCCAGCAAGGATCTCATTTAGATATGATGGAGAAATCAAAAGCTTTACAGAAAAGCAAAAGGTAAGAGAATTCAGCACCACCAAACCAGCTCTACAACAAATGCTAAAGGAACTTCTCTAAGTGGGAATCACAAGAGAAGCAAAGGACTTACAAAAAAACCAAAACAAAACAATTAAGAAAATGGTAATAGGAACATACCTATAATTACCTTAAACATGAATTGATTAAATACTCTAACCAAAAGACACAGGCTTGTTGAATGGATACCAAAAAAACCCATATATATGCTGTCTACAAAAGACCCACTTCAGACCTAGGGACATATACAGACTGAAAGTGAGGGGATGGAAAAAGATATTCCATGCAAATTGAAACCAAAAGAGAGCTGGAGTAGCAATACTCATATCAGATAAAATACACATTAAAATGAAGAATGTCACAAGAGGCAAGGAAGGACAATACACAATGATCAAGGAATCAATCCAAGAAGAAGATATAACAATTATAAATATATATGAACCCAACATAGGAATACCTCAATACATAAGGCAACTGCTAACAGCTGTAAAAGAGGAAATCGACAGTAACACAATAATAGTGGGGGACTTTAACACCTCACTTACCCCAATGGACAGATCATCCAAATAGAAAATTAATAAGGAAACAGAAGCTTTAGAAGACACAATAGACCAGATAGATTGATATATTTAGGACATTCCATCCAAGAACAGCAGATTGCACTTTCTTCTTACGTGGGCACAGAATATTCTCCAGGATAGATCATATCTTGGGTCACAAATCAAGCCTCAGTAAACTTACGAAAATTGAAATCATATCAAGCATCTTTTCTGACCACTACATTATGAAATTAGAAATCAATTACAGGGAAAAAAAGGTAAAATACACAAACACATAGAGGCTAAACAATACTTTACTAAATTACCAAGAGATCACTGAAGAAATCAAACAGGAAATCAAAAAAATACCTAGAGACAAATGCCAATGAGAAAACGGCAATCCAAAACCTATGGGATGCAGCAAAAGCAGTTCTAAGAGGGAAGCTTATAGAAATAAAATCCGACCTAAAGAAATAACAAACATCTCAAATAAACAATCTAACTTTACATCTAAAGGAACTAGAGAAAGAAGAACAAAAAAACCCCAAAGTTAGAAGGAAAGGAATAATAAAGATCAGAGCAGAAATAAATGAAATAGAAACAAAGAAAACAATAGGAAAGATCAATAAAACTAAAAGCTGGTTCTTTGAGAAGATAAACAAAATTGATAAACCATTAGCCAGACTTAAAGAAAAAGAGGAAGAGGACTTAAATTAATAAAATTAGATATGGAAAAGGAGAATTTACAACAGACATTGCAGAAATACAAAGCATCCTAAGGGACGACTACAAGCAACTCTATGCCAATAAAATGGACAACATGGAGGAAATGGACAAATCCTTAGAAAGGTATAACCTCCCAAGATTAAACCAGGAAGAAATAGAATATATGAATAGACCAATCACAGGTAATGAAATGGAAACTATGAGTAAAATCTTCCAAAAAAAAAAGTCCAGGACCAGATGGCTTCACAGGTGAATTCTATGAAACACTTCAAAAAGTGCTAATACCCATCCTTCTCAAACTCTTCCAAAAATTGCAGAGGAAATAACACTCCCAAACTCATTCTATGAGGCCATCATCACCCTGATACCAAAACCAGACAAAGATACTACAATAAAAGAAAATTACAGAACAATATAAGTGATGAATATAGATGCAGAAATCCTCAACAAAATACTAGCAAACAGAATCCAACAACACATTAAAAGGATTATAAACCATGATCAAGTGGGATTTATCCCAGGGATGCAAGGATTCTTCAGTATATGCAAATCAATCAATGTGATACACCACATTAACAAATTGAAGAAGAAAAAAACATAATATCACCTCAATAGATGCAGAAACAGCTTTTGATAAAATTCAACACAAATTTATGATAAAAACTCTCCAGAAAGTGTGTATAGAAGGAACTTACCTCAACATAATAAAGGCCATACACAACAAACCCAGAGTAAACATCATTCTCAATGGTGAAAAACTGAAAGCATTTCCTCTAAGATCAGGAACAAGACAAGGATGTCCACTCTCACAACTATTATTCAAAATAGTTTTGGAAGTCCTAGCCATGGCAATCAGAGAAGAAAAAGAAATAAAAGGAATACAAATTGGAAAAGAAGAAGTAAAACTGTCACTGTTTCCAGATGACATGATATTATACATAGAGAATCCTAAAGATGTCACCAGAAAACTACTAGAGCTAATCAATGAATCTGGTAAAGTTGCAGGGTACAAAATTAATGCCCAGAAATGTCTTGCATTCCTACACACTAATGATGAAAAATCTGAAAGAGAAATTAAGGAACACTTCCATTTACTATTGCAAGAAAAAGAATAAAATACCTAGGAATAAACCTACCTAGGGAGACAAAAGACCTGTATGCAGAAAACTATAAGACACTGATGAAAGAATTTAAAGATGATACAAACAGATGGAGAGATATACCATGTTCTTGGATTGGAAGAATCAATATTGTGAAAATGACTATATTACCCAAAACGATCTATAGATTCAATGCAATCCCTATCAAATTAGGAACGGCATTTTTTACAGAACTAGAACAAAAAATCTTAACATTTGTATGGAGACACAAAGGACCCTGAATAGCCAAAGCGGTCTTGTGGGAAAAAAACTGAGCTGGAGGAATCAGACTCCCTGACATCAGACTGTACTACAAAGCTACAGTAATCAAGACAATATGGTACTGGCACAAAAACAGAAATATAGATCAATGGAACAAGATAGAAAGCCCAGAGGTAAACCCATGCATCTAAGGTCAACTAATCTATGACAAAGGAGGCAAGGAAATACAATGGAGAAAAGACAGTCTTGTCAATAAGTGGTGTGGTGGAAACTGGACAGCTACATGTAAAAGAATGAAATTAGAATGCTCCCTAACACCATACACAAAAATAAACTCAAAATGGATTAGAGACCTAAATGTAAGACCGGACACTATAAAACTCTTAGAGGAAAACATAGGAAGAACACTCTTTGACATAAATCACAGCAAGATCTTTTTTGATCTGCCTCCTAGAGTAATGGAAATAAACAAATGGGGCCTAATGAAACTTAAAAGCTTTTGCACAGCAAAGGAAACTACAAACAAGACTAAAAGACAGCCCTCAGAATGGGAGAAAATATTTGCAAATGAAGCAACTGACAAAGGATTAATCTCCAAAATATATAAACAGCTCATACAGCTCAATATTTTAAAAAACCAACAATCCAATCCAAAAATGGGCAGAAGACCTAAATAGACATTTCTCCAAAGAAGACATACAGATGGTCAAGAAGCACATGAAAAGCAGCTCAACATCGCTAATTATTAGAGAAATGCAGATCAAAACTGCAATGAGATATCACCTCACACCAGTTAGAATGGGCATCATCAGAAAATCTACAAACAACAAATGCTGGAGAGGGTGTGGAGAAAAGGGAACCCTCTTGCACTGTTGGTGGGAATGTAAATTGATACAGCCACTATGGAGAACAGTATGGAGGTTCCTTAAAAAACTAAAAATAAAATTACCAAATGGCCCAGCAATCCCACTACTGGGCATATGCCCAGAGAAAACGATAAGGCACATGCATCTCAATGTTCTTTGCAGCACTATTTACAATAGCCAGGTCATGGAAGCAACTTAAATGCCCATAGACAGATGAATGGATAAAGAAGATATGGTACATATATACAATGGAATATTACTCATCCATAAAAAGGAACAACATTGGGTCATTTGTAGAGACGTGGATGGATCTAGAGACTGTCATACAGAGTGAAGTAAGTCAGAAAGAGAAAGACAAATATCACATATTAATGCATATATGTGGAACCTAGAAAAATGGTACAGATGAACCGGTTTGCAGGGCAGAAATTGAGACAGAGATGTAGAGAACAAACCTATGGACACCAAGGGGGGAAGTGGCGGGGGGGGTGGTTGTGGTGTGATGTATTGGGAGATTTCGATTGACATACATACACTAATATGTATAAAATGGATAACTAATAAGAACCTGCTGTATAAAAAAATAAAGTAAAATTCAAGTAAAAAAGACACAGACACCCCAATGTTCATTGCAGCATTATTTACAATAACCAGGTCATGGAAACAACCTAAAAGATGTGGTACATATATACAATAGAAAATTACTCAACCATAAACAGGAAAAAAATTGGGTCATTTGTAGAGACGTGGATGGACCTAGAGACTGTCCTACAGAATGACATAAGTCAGAAAGAAAACCGAATATCTTATATAAATGTATATTTGTGGAATCTAGAAAAATGGTACAGATGAACCAGTTTGCAAGGCAGAAACAGAGGCACAGATGTAGAGAACAAATATATGGACACAAAGGTGGGAAGGAGGGGTGGGGTGAATTGGGAAATTAGGACTAAGACATATACACTAATATGCATAAAATAGATAACTAATGAAATCCTGTTGTATAGCACGGGGAACTCCACTTCGCTCTACAGTAGAATCTAACACAACATTGTAAAACAACTATACCTCAATTAAAAAAAGAAAACAGAAAACTTTTTTACCTTACATACGGTTTATTCACAAAATTTAGATTTTTATGTAACTAAATTCTATTAGTACTTTCTTTTATGGCTTCTTGATAGACAAAGTCCTTCCAAACCCCAAGAATGAATTCAAAAACAATTATGTTCTTCTAGTCTTTAATGTTTTTTTCTTATATTTGAATTTTGCTCCATTTGGCATTTATTTTTGGGTTAACTTGAAGTAGAAATTGAACTTATTATTTTTCCAGATGACTATTCAGCTGTCTCTAAAGCGAATATTGAACAATCTTATTTTTTAGTAATTTGAAATTTGATCTTTACCATATACAAAATACTGATGTGTAAGCTAACTTAAGAACACTCATGAGAGACCAGGCCTACCCTCAGCACTTTCTATTTAATAGCTCATTGTATTCTCCAAATTATTTCTTTCTAAATTTCTATGTAAGTCATGGCATGCTAGAGCTGGCTTATATTGGTTCCCAAGAGTAAATTGTTAAATTTCTAAGATTTATTAAGCCAGTTTTCAAACACAGCCATTATTAAAAATTAAATTATATCAGCATAAAATTAAACAAGTAATTAAACAAAAAATGAAGCAAGTAAAAATAATAAATATTAAAATCTTTTTCTATTAATTTTACTATTATTTATGCTCTTGAGTTTATGTCCATCTGCAGATATGTATAACAAATATACTACAGATTGATGTGCTACTACACATCCTTCCAGTTTCGTGTTTGGTAACATGTTTTTAGCTTGGAATTTACCATGGTGGGAGTGTTTATATCAATTGGCAAATTGGCAAATGCTAAAGATCACGCCTTTTTCCTCCTCTGTGAGCTTGTTAATATTTACCAGACTACAACTGTATAGGGACATGGTAATGTCCTTCTATCTAAGTATATGCTATGTATATGTGTATAAGTGTATATGTATTTGAAGGTATGTGTATAGTTGTCTATACATTTTCAGGTGTTCTAATCTCTTTCTTTGTTACCTATTCTGCTAATACCAACTGATTTTAATTATGTTACAATAATTAATTTTTAAGATGTTACAATATTACATGAGAGAGTCACTACTCATTATTCTCTACTTTCAGATTTTTTTCCCTGGGTGTTAATGCTTTAACATACTCTGCATTGTTTTTCTTTTATTTTAATCTACTTTTCCTGATAGTTGCTGTGTTATTTGTTTTTAGTTGGGATTAAGTTAAATTTATAGATTACTTAGGGAGATTGATATATTTAGGAAGGTGAATATATTTACCAGGAGCACAATATCTGTTTTCATTTGCTTATATCTTCTTTTGCTTTACTCAGAGATTCTCAGTTTTTGCTTTTCATCTGCACTCTTGTTTAAATCATGTTGATGTTATTTGTTCCTTAAAGATTTGGTTAAATTCTTCTTTTGAACCTTGAGCCAATTTTTCTTGTTTGTTTTGTTTTGTTTTCAAGTATAGGAGTCAGTAATAGGGAAAGTGAATCACTTGGCTATTTTCTCTTTTACTTCTATGACAATTGGTCTGTTTAGACTTTATTTTCTGGGTTCAGCTTTAATAATTTTGTATTTGTCCTGGAAATAATCAATTTTCTGCACATTCTAACACAGATTTAAACAAAACAATGCAATGAGCAGCCACAGTCAGTGCCCCGCCTGTATCCCTCAGCACTTCTCCAGTCAGCATCTGCACTTCTTTGCAGGAAGATTTGTCTAAGCTGTGGAAGGCAGCCTGGAAATGCCTAGGAATTAATTAATAGCTGCTGGGAACAACATTCAAACAATGACTGACAGAAGTTGGTATACATATATTTCAGCTTCCTTACCTCATGTGAGGTAAATCTGAGGCTTGTGCTTTAAACTATCTCCCTGATTAAACTTCAGTTACCTCCCCATGGTGATAGCTGTCTTGATGACAGTCCTTTATGGAGTATTTTCCCTTTGCTTTTTCTCTTTGCCACCAAATAAACTACTTGTACTGGAATCCTTCTCTGAGGATCTGCCTCTGGGCAAATGCAACTAACAAATACATTAATTTTCTTATTTTTTATCTGTATCTCTGATTACTTCCCTAAATTTATGTTTATTTTGTTAAGGTGTCCACTTTCTATCTCTCTAATTTTTATTATTTCATCAAAACATTTATCTTAAAGGTTCTCAACTGGGGACACTCTCTCAGAAAACTTTGAAAACATGTAGGGCTTCCTGCAAGCAAAAAAAAAATTTGCTTCAAAGGCTGGCAATGCTAAATGCTCTTCATTTAGCATTACACAGCCTTACAAAACAAATGACCAATAGCAACCTTGTTGAAAGGTCAATGTTTTTAATTCTTCCAAATTAATTCTTCCAAAGAACCAAAATGCTATTGATTTCCATTTTTCTAATCCATCAATTTATACTTTAATAAATATGATTATTTCTTTCTTCTGTTTACTTAAAATTAATTTTTCTATTTATAACATTAAATTTGTAAGACTTATTTACATTATAAATGCTTAAATCATTTTTTATTAAAATATTTATGACTATATATCCATTAGCTGTATCCTATACGTTCTGCTATGTAATATGTTTATTATTTTCTGGCTATTAAGAAATTCATTTTGATTTCTTGAGTACTGTCAATAATTTTTAAGTTTTTTAAGAAACATTTTGATACAGTATAGGTGCTGTCCTTATTTTTGTGGCTTTTTTTTTGTTATTAACTTCTAGCTTTATTGAGTTATGATCATAGAATAAGCCGTGTATCATTTTTTATTTTTGAAAACTTCTGATTTTAAAGAAATACTGCTCAAGATAATTAGTTATACCCACCCTATTAATATGTTATTTTGATCATATATTGTTATTTTAATCTTATTTTTATTCCTTTTTGTCTGTCGTGAACTGAAAGTGAACTGAAGTCATCCAATCTGTTTTTCTCCATTTCTCTCCATATTGCTTTATGAATTTTGACAATATGCTCTTTATTATGTAGATAATCATAACTGATCAATCTTGTTTGTGTACTATACTCTTTGTCATTATAAATCAAACTTCATCTCTTTTCAATACTTTTTACCTAAATGTTTTCTGATAGAATGACTTTGTTTACTACTTTCTTTTTTTTACCATTTGTGAGTAGCGCTTTTGCCCATTCTTTTGTTTTTCTAACATTTCCAAAGTCTTGAGGTTTCCAGAGTCTTGTATTCAGGACTAATATTAATTATGCTCTATGATCAATTCTGAAATTCTTTTTATTTTAATAGTTAAGCTTAGAACATTTATATTTATTGATATGATATATATGTTTAATCATAATTCTGTCTTTGTATTTATTGATATTAAAAGTATATACTATATATATATTGTTCAACTATCATGCCCACATTTGTTTTAGTCTTAATTTACATTAATTAGAGTTCAATACTCAGCACCATTTCTTTTGCCATCGTGTCTATCATTTCTTGGCATATTCAAGTTTATTTTCTTGTAGTTTCTTCAGGGAGGGTTTGTGGTAACTATATTGTCTGAATTATTGAATTTCTAAATATGTTTATCTTTTACCTTTACACTTGAACTATTCTTTGGTTAGGTATAAAACTTTAGGTTATTATTGTTTTTCTTGAAGAGTTTGTAGCTTTTACTCCACTATCTTATAGGTATGAATATTATTGTCTGATCGCAGCCTTTGTTTTCTCCTTATCTTCTTTCTATCAGACATTCAAAGAACTTTTCTTTATCCCTGATAGCAAGATTTTGTGAAGATATGACTTGTTGGTTAATTATCCTGTGTCAGTTATTCTTGGAATAAATATATGCCCTTTTAATCTGTTAATTAAATTTTTAAAGAATTTCTGGGTAAAGTTTATCTAGCTTCATTTTAAAATATTTATTTCCATTTATTTTTGTTTTGAAAAGGTAAAAGTGACAAATAGTTTAAAAGAATAGTTCAATTAGCAACTATCCACAATTTAGTCATGTTCACTAATTGTTAAAGTTTTGCCTCAGTTGTAATCTCTATCTTTCTTCTTGCTGAACCATTTAAAAATAACTCAAAAGATCATTCATCCTGAAATACTTTATTATGTTATTCCTAAGTACAAGTATAATTTTCTACATAACCACACTAACATTATTATATTCAAGACATTTAATATTATTCACAAATTCTAGTATGTCTTTCATAGTCATATTTTTCCAGTAGTTCAAAAAATGCCCTTTATATCTATATAGTTCTTTTTGAGCTGGAATCCAGTCAAGGTCCATGTATTTGTACTTGGCTGTCAAGTTTTTTAATCTCAACCAGTACCCTAACCATTTTTGTTTTTCATAATATTGCTATCTATTGAAGAATTCTGACCACTATCTAGTAAAATGTCCTACATTCTTAACTTGTTTGAAATGATTGTTTCTTCATGCTGACATCAGGTTAAACATTTTTAAAACAAAGTCATCATAGATGTTACACACTATGTAACCCATTCCCATTCCACAGATGTTACCCATTCCTTCTCATTAGGAGGCCTGTAATGTCAGTTTTTTCCAAATACTGATGATACTTAAATTGACTATTCTTATAATGTGGCTTCTGGCAGACAACCCTAGAATAATGATACCATTGTTCTTTGTAATTTAAAAGGGGTCTGTGAAGTTATACTTTGAGACTGTGTTAAAGTTCTCTTCCCAAACAACCATTGGTTTTTAGTGTCTATCTATATGTCAGGCCTGAAAAAATTATTTTATGGGTCGAGGGGATGGTAAGTGTTGTCCAATTATTTTTCTGGTTTCTCCTTTGCTTTATATTAATTAGCTGTCAGTCTTTTGAAAATTAGAGCTCTCCTCCTTTATTTTTCCTTATTTGTATCCCTTCTTTTTGATGTTATACATATGCATACATCCCTTTTTAGATATATTTTTGTGTTATAAATATTATTATTTTTAATGTTCAAGTGTCACAAATGTAGGAAGTGTTTGCCTCTTTTGATAAGTCCCCACTATTTTCTGAGCACTTCCCTGCTTTCTGGCAATTTTCCAGCTCTTACATAGAAGCAGACATTTTTCCAAGAAGCCCTGGTTTCTTCTAGGGAAGAATGGCACTTAGAAATGAACCTATAGATGCTAGGTTTACTCTTGGTAGACTCTTTTAGTGAATAGAAGTAGACATTTTTGAAATCGTAATTTCATATCAAGATCACCGATTCAAATCTATCAGCACAGATCTCTTCCTCACTTATCTCTTTCCATAGTTCTCTTTTCAATCATACTGAGAACATCATCCCTAATAATATTATTTTTTCATTTGATCTTTTCTACAATAATCACAAAATAGTTTCAATTTACTACCAGTACCAAGAATAAACATTTTTGTAAAATTGAAGAGTTCTGCATAGATTTCTTTGTCCTTAAAATATATCATATAAAGGAAATCATATAATCACAGGACAGTGTTCACTAATTACTTGAATTATTTTTATTTCTGTATGGAGATATTATGAAACTGAAGTACTGTTTTGTTCATTTGTTTCTGCTTATATTTAGTTTTAAAGTTTGCATTTCTTTTCTTTTTATATAATATTTTAAAAAATATAAAATAGTTATGTAAAACTCATAATTTTACAAAAATGTACATTCAGAAAATTTTACTTTCATCTATGTCATTTCCACTATGTTACTACCCACCTCTTATAGGTAACTACTTTTTATTCTTTTTGTATTTATTTTTCAAAAAATAACCAAGTATACAATATTATCTCCAAATAATCTTTGTTGATGTAATTCCCTTTCTTTCTTACACAGAAAGGTAGTATTCTCTCTCTATATTCATATGTACCTGGAAATCACTTCATATCACTTCATAAGGATCATTCCCATTCTACATTACAGTTCTTTAGTATCCATTATGAAAGTTTATTTAAATGGACACTTATTGATGGGCATTTATAGTATAGAAAAAATTATAATACTAAGCAATGAGTAAACTTGTGCTTACGTTGTTTTGTATTTGTTAAGTTATATACTCAAGATAATTTCCTAGAAATAAGTTTGTAGGGGCAAATGGTAAATACGTATATAAATGCATAGGTGGTTTTTAAAAATATTGAAAATCCCCCTCCATAAAAGTTGTACCATTTTGTACTTCTACCAATAATATTTGAGTGCCTGATTCTTTCTCCAGAAGCTTTTTTTTTTTTTTTTGCTGTGTTGGGTCTTTGTTGCTGTGCACTGGCTTTCTCTAGTTGCGGCTAGTGGGGACTAACTTTGGTTGCGGTGTGCAGGCTTCTCACTGTGGTGGCTTCTCTTGTTGAGGAGCATGGTTTCCAGGCACGTGGGCTTCAGTAGTTGTGGCACATGGGCTCAGTAGTTGTGGCTCGCAGGGTCTAGAGTGCAGGCTCAGTAGTGTGGCACACGTGCTTAGTTGCTCCGTGGCACGTAGGATCTTCCCCGACCAGTGCTCAAACCCATGTTCCCTGCATTGGCAGGCAGATTCTTAACCACTGTGCCAACAGAGAAGTCCCTCCATAAGCTTTTTGATAGAGTATATTCTGAAACTATTTACTTTCTGCCAATTCAATAAGTGAAATAATTAATAATATATATTATATTTTACATTACATATTACATGTTATTAATAATATGTATATATTTCTCTTATTTTTTTTTTATGGACATTATCATTTTATTATACAATGGTATTTTAAATTAATGTATGCAAAGTGGCTTAAGATGTACATATTAAAGACGAAATAAATTCAGCATGAAACTCCTCCAATAATATGTTAGCTCCTTGAGGGCAAAGATTTTGTCAGCTCCATTCACCACTAAAACTAGCATTTGATATTAGACCTGCCAAACAGTTGGCACTAAATAAACACTTGTTCACTGAATGACTAATTGAATAAATGCAAGCATGCATTTTCAAGGCAAGAACGATATTTTGGAGAAATATTCCCATGTATTTACACAATAATCCTGAGAGATAAGCCAGTGTAGCCTTAATTTCTCCTCCCATTGCTATCCACTTCATTACTCTCATGATTACGCAAGGAGAATTCTCAGGGATACAGCTGTTTGTTTTCTTATATTGGGAAACAACACACTGCTGTGATGGTGTGGTGCTTTTTAAGATGCATTATAGAATTCTAGGAAAGTTACACAAACCAAGATCACCCGTAATCTTTTTTTTTTTTTAAACATCTTTATTGAAGTATAATTGCTTCACAATGGTGTGTTAGTTTCTCCTTTATAACAAAGTGAATCAGCTACACATATACACACGTTCCCATATCTCCTCCCTCCAGCATCTCCTACCCTCCCACCCTCCCCATCCCACCCCCCTAGGCGGTCACAAACCACCGAGCTGATCTCCCTGTGCTATGTGGCTGCTTCCCACTAGCGATCTATTTTACATTTGGTAGTGTATATATGTCCATGACACTCTCTCACCCTGTCACATCTCACCCCTCCCCCTCCCCATATCCTCAAGTCCATTCTTTAGAAGGTCTGTGTCTTTATTCCCATCTTGCCACTATGTTCTTCATGACCTTTTTTTTTCCCCTTAGATTCCATATATATGTGTTAGCGTACTGTACTTGTTTTTCTCTTTCTGACTTGCTTCACTCTGTATGACAGACTCTAACTCCATCCACCTCATTACAAATACCTCCATTTCATTTCTTTTTATGGCTGAGTAATATTCCGTTGTATATATGTGCCACATCTTCTTTATCCATTCATACAATGATGGACACTTTGGTTGCTTCCATGTCCTGGCTATTGTAAATAGAGCTGCAATGAACATTTTGGCACATGACTCCATGTACCAAAAACCATGAATTATGGTTTTCTCAGGGTATATGCCCAGTAGTGGGATTGCTGGGTCGTATGGTAGTTCTATTTGTAGTTTTTTAAGGAACCTCCATACTGTTCTCCATAGTGGCTGTATCAATTTACATTCCCACCAACAGTGCAAGAGGGTTCCCTTTTCTCCACACTTTCTCCAGCATTTATTGTTTGTAGATTTTTTGATGATGGCCATTCTGACCAGTGTGAGATGATACCTCATTGTAGTTTTGATTTGCATTTCTCTAATGATTAATGATGTTGAGCATTCTTTCATGTGTCTATTGGCCACCTGTATATCTTCTTTGGAGAAATGTCTATTTAGGTCTTCTGCCCATTTTTGGATTGGGTTGTTTGTTTTTAGGTATTGAGCTGCGTGAGCTGCTTGTAAATCTTGGAGATTAATCCTTTGTCAGTTGCTTCATTTGCAAATATTTTCTCCCATTCTGAGGGTTGTCTTTTGGTCTTGTTTATGGTTTCCTTTGCTGTGCAAAAGCTTTTAAGTTTCATTAGGTCCCATTTGTTTATTTGTGTTTTTATTTCCATTTCTCTAGGAGGTGGGTCAAAAAGGATCTTGTTGTGATGTATGTCATAGAGTGTTCTGCCTATGTTTTCCTCTAAGAGTTTGATAGTGTCTGGCTTTACACTTAGGTCTTTAATCCATTTTGAATTTATTTTTGTGTGTGGTGTCAGGGAGTGTTCTAATTTCATACTTTTACATGTACCTGTCCAATTTTCCCAGCACCACTTATTGAAGAGGCTGTCTTTTCTCCACTGTATATGCTTGCCTCCTTTATCAAAGATAAGGTGACCATATGTGCGTGGGTTTATCTCTGGGCTTTCTATCCTATTCCATTGATCTATATTTCTGTTTTTGTGCCAGTACCAAACTGTCTTGATTACTGTAGCTTTTTAATATAGTCTGAAGTCAGGGAGCCTGATTCCTCCAGCCCCATTTTTCGTTCTCAAGATTGCTTTGGCTATTCGGGGTCTTTTGTGTCTCCATACAAATTGTGAAATTTTTTGTTCTAGTTCTGTGAAAAATGCCAGTGGTAGTTTGATAAGGATTGCATTGAATCTGTAGATTGCTTTGGATAGTAGAGTTATTTTCACAATGTTGATTCTTCCAATCCAAGAACATGGTATATCTCTCCATCTATTTGTATCATCTTTAATTTCTTTCATCAGTGTCTTATAATTTTCTGCATACAGGACTTTTGTCTCCTTAGGTAGGTGTATTCCTAGATATTTTATTCTTTTTCTTACAATGGTAAATGGAAGTGTATTCTTAATTTCACTTTCAGATTTTTCATCATTAGTGTATAGGAATGCAAGAGATTTCTGTGCATTAACATTGTATCCAGCTACTTTACCAAATTCATTGATTAGCACTAGGAGTTTTCTGGTAGCAGTTTTAAGATTCTCTATGTATACTATCATGTCATCTGCAAACAGTGACAGCTTTACTTCTTCTTTTCCGATTTGGATTCCTTTTATTTCTTTTTCTTCTCTGATTGCTGTGGCTAACACTTCCAAAACTATGTTGAATAACAGTGGTGAGAGTGGGCAACCTTGTCTTGTTCCTGTTCTTAGTGGAAACGGTTTCCGTTTTTCACCATTGAGGACAATGTTGGCTGTGGGTTTGTCATATATGGCCTTTATTATGTTGAGGAAAGTTCCCTCTATGACTACTTTCTGCAGGGCTTTTATCATAAATAGGTGTTGAATTTTGTCAAAAGCTTTCTCTGCATCTATTGAGATGATCATATGGTTTTTCTCCTTCAATTTGTTAATATGATGTATCACGTTGATTGATTTGCGTATATTGAAGAATCCTTGCATTCCTGGGATAAACCCCACGTGATCATGGTGTATGATCTTTTTAACGTGCTGTTGGATTCTGTTTGCTAGTATTTTGTTGAGGATTTTTGCACCTATGTTCATCAGTGATATTGGTCTGTAGTTTTCTTTCTTTGTGACATCTTTGTCTGGTTTTGGTATCAGGGTGATGGTGGCCTCTTAGAATGAGTTGGGGAGTGTTCCTCCCTCCGCAATATTTTGGAAGAGTTTGAGAAGGATAGGTGTTAGCTCTTCTCTAAATGTTTGGTAGAATTCGCCTGTGAAGCCATCTGGTCCTGGGCTTTTGTTTGTTGGAAGGTTTTTAATCACAGTTTCAATTTCAGTGCTTGTGATTGGTCTGTTCATATTTTCTATTTCTTCCTGGTTCAGTCTCGGTAGGTTGTGCATTTCTAAGAATCTGTCCATTTCTTCCAGGTTGTCCATTTTATTGGCATAGAGTTGCTTGTAGTAATCTCTCATGATCGTTTGTATTTCTGCAGTGTCAGTGGTTACTTCTCCTTTTTCATTTCTAATTCTATTGATTTGAGTCTTCTCCCTTTTTCTCTTGATGAGTCTTGCTAATGGCTTATCAATTTTGTTTATTTTCTTGAAGAACCAGCTTTTAGTTTCATTGATTTTTGCTATTGTTTCCTTCATTTCTTTTTCATTTATTTCTGATCTGATCTTTATGATTTCTTTCCTTCTGCTAGCTTTGGGTTTTTTTTGCTGTTCTTTCTCTAATTGCTTTAGGTGTAAGGTTAGGTTGTTTATTCAAGATGTTTCCTGTTTCTTGAGGTAGGTTTGTATTGCTATAAACATCCCTCTTAGCACTGCTTTTGCTGCGTCCCATAGGTTTTGGGTTGTCGTGACTCCATTGTCATTTGTTTCTAGGTATTTTTTGATTTCCCCTTTGATTTCTTCAATGATCACTTCGTTATTAAGTAGTGTATTGTGTAGCCTCCTTGTGTTTGTATTTTTTACAGATCTTTTCCTGTAATTGATATCTAGTCTCATAGCGTTGTGGTTGGAAAAGATACGTGATACGATTTCAGTTTTCTTAAATTTACCAAGGCTTGATTTGTGACCCAAGATATGATCTATCCTGGAGAATGTTCAATGAGCACTTGAGAAAAATGTGTATTCTGTTGTTTTTGGGTGGAATATCCTATAAATATCAATTAAGTCCATCTTGTTTAATGTATCATTTAAAGCTTGTGTTTCCTTATTTATTTTCATTTTGGATGATCTGTCCATTGGTGAAAGTGGGCTGTTAAAGTCCCCTACTATGATTGTGTTGCTGTCGATTTCCCCTTTTATGGCTGTTAGTATTTACCTTATGTATTGAGGTGCTCCTATGTTGGGTGCATAAATATTTACAATTGTTATATCTTCCTCTTGGATCAGTCCCTTGATCATTATATAGTGTCCTTCTTGGTCTCTTGTAATAGTTTTATTTTAAAGTCTATTTTGTCTGATATGAGAATTGCTACTCCAGCTTTCTTTTGATTTCCATTTGCATGGAATATCCTTTTCCATCCCCTCACTTTCAGTCTGTATGTGTCTCTAGGTCTGAAGTGGGTCTCCTGTAGACAGCATATATATGGGTCTTGTTTTTGTATCCATTCAGCCAGCCTGTGTCTTTGGTGGGAGCATTTAATCCATTTACATTTAAGGTAATTATTGATATGTATGTTCCTATTCCCATTTTCTTAAATGTTTTGGGTTTGTTGTTGTAGGTGTTTTCCTTCTCTTGTGTTTCTTGCCTAGAGAAGTTCCTTTAGCATTTGTTGTAAAGCTGGTTTGGTGGTGCTGAACTCTCTCAGCTTTTCCTTTTCTGTAAAGGTTTTAATTTCTCCATCAAATCTGAATGAGATCCTTGTTGGGTAGAGTAACCTTGGTTGTAGGTTTTTCTCCTTCATGACTTTAAGTATATCCTGCCACCCCCTTCTGGCTTGCAGAGTTTCTGCTGAAAGATCAGCTGTTAACCTTATGGGGATTCCCTTGTGTGTTATTTGTTGTTTTTCCCTTGCTGCTTTTAAAATGTTTTCTTTATATTTAATTTTTGATAGTTTGATTAATATGTGTCTTGGCATGTTTCTCCTTGGATTTATCCTGTATGGAACTCTCTGTGCTTCCAGGACTTGATTAATTATTTCCTTTCCCATATTAGGGAAGTTTTCAACTATAATCCCTTCAAATATTTTCTCAGTCCCTTTCTTTTTCTCTTCTTCTTCTGGGACCCCTATAATTCGAATGTTGGTGCGTTTAATGTTGTCCCAGAGGTCTCTGAGACTGTCCTCAGTTCTTTTCATTCTTTTTTCTTTATTCTATTCCACAGCAGTGAATTCCACCATTCTGTCTTCCAGGTCACTTATCCTTTCTTCTGCCTCAGTTATTCTGCTATTGATCCCATCTAGAGTATTTTTAATTTCATTTATTGTGTTTTTCATCATTGCTTGGTTCCTCTTTAGTTCTTCTACGTCCTTGTTAAATGTTTCTTGCATTTTGTCTATTCTATTTCCAAGATTTTGGATCATCTTTACTATCATTATTCTGAATTCTTTTTCAGGTAGACTGCCTATTTCCTCTTCATTTGTTAGGTCTGGTGTGTTTTGACCCTGCTCCTTCACCTGCTGTGTGGTTTTTTGTCTTCTCATTTTGCTTATCTTACTGTGTTTGGGGTCTCCTTTTCAAAGGCAGCAGGTTCGTTGTTCCCATTGTTTTTGGTATCTGTCCCCAGTGGCTAAGGTTGGTTCAGTGGGCTGTGTAGGCTTCCTGGTGGAGGGGACTAGTGCCTGTGTTCTGGTGGATGAGGTCCGATCTTGTCTTTCTGGTGGGCACGTCCATGTCTGGTGGTGTCTTTTGGGGTGTCTGTGGCCTTATTAAGTTTTTAGGCAGCCTCTCTGCTAATGGATGGGGCTGTGTTCCTGTCTTGCTAGTTGTTTGGCATAGGGTGTCCAGCCCTGTAGCTTGCTGGTCGTTGAGTGAAGCTGGGTCTTGATGTTGAGATGGAGATCTCTGAGAGATTTTTGCCATTTGGTATTACGTGGAGCTGGGAGGTCTCTTGTGGACCAGTGTCCTGAAGGTGGCTCTCCCACCTCAGAGGCACAGTCCTGATGCCTGGCTGGAGCACCAAGAGCCTTTCATCCACACGGCTCAAAATAAAAGGGGAAAAAAATAGAAAGAAAGAAAGAAAGAAAGAGGATAAAATAAAATAAAATAAAATAAAGCTATTATAATAAAAAATAAGAAAACAAATTATTAAGAATAAATGTATTCAGAAAATTTTTTTTTAATTTTTAAAAATAGATTTATTAATTTTTTATAGTAAAAATTAAGAAAAAAATTATTAAGAAAAAATTTTTTAAGAAAAGTTTCTTTTAATTTTTTAAAATAAAAAATATGAAAAAACTTATTAAAATTTTTTTTAATTTCTAAAAATAGAAAATAAGGAAAAAATTATTAAGAAAACATTTATTAGGAAAAAAATTTTTTAAGTAAAAAAAAAAAAAAAAAATACGGACGGACCTAACCCTAGGACTAATGGTGAAAGCAAAGCTATACAGACAAAATCTCACCCAGAAGCATACACATATACACTCACAAAAAAAGGAAAAGGGGAAAAATTAATATATCCTGCTCCCAAAGTCCACCACTTGAATTTGGGATGAATCGTTGTCTATTCAGGTATTCAACAGATGCCGGCACATCAAGTTGTTTGTCGAGCTTTAATCCGCTGTTTCTGAGGCTGCTGGGAGAGATTTCCCTTTCTCTTCTTTGTTCATACAGGTCTTGGGATTCAGCTTTGGATTTGGACCCGCCTCTGCATGTAGGGCACCTGAGGGCATCTGTTCCCTGCCCAGACAGACCGGGGTTAAAGGAGCACCTGCTTCAGGGGCTCTGGCTCACTCAGGCCGGGAGGAGGGAGGGGTACAGAAGAGGCGGGGCAAGCCTGCAGCGGCAGAGGCCAGCATGACGTTGCAGCAGCCTGAGGCGCGCAGTGTGTTCTCCCGGGGAAGTTGTCCCTGTATCACAGGACCCTGGCAGTGGCGGGCTGCACAGGCTCCCGGGAGGGGCAGTGTGGAGAGTGACCTGTGCTCGCACACAGGCTTCTTGGTGGTGGCAGCAGCAGCCTTAGCATCTCCTGCCCGTCTCTGGGGTCTGCGCTGATAAGCACGGCTCACGCCTGTCTCTGGGGTCCGCGCTGTTAGCCACGGCTCGCGCCCGCCTCTGGGGTCCGCGCTGATAGCTGCGGCTCGCGCCCGTCTCTGGAGTTCAAGAAAAAGTCTCTTGCCTCTTCGGCAGCTGCAGACTTTTTCCCGGACTCCCTCCCAGCTAGCACCGAAGCCGGAGCCTCAGCTCCCAGCCCCCGCCTGCCCCGGCGGCTGAGCAGACAAGCCTCTCGGGCTGGTGAGTGCTACTCAGCACCGATCCTCCGTGCGGGAATCTCTCCGCTTTGCCCTCCACACCCCTGTGGCTGTGCTCTCCTCTGTGGCTCCGAAGCTTCCCCCCTCTGCCACCCGCAGTCTCTGCCCACGAAGGGGCTTCCTAGTGCGTGGAAACCTTTCCTCCTTCACGGCTCCCTCTCACTGGCCCAGGTCCTGTCCCTATTCTTTTGTCTCTGTTATTTCTTTTTTCTTTTGCCCTACCCTAATACGTGGGGATTTTCTTGCCTTTTGGGAGGTCTGACGTCTTCTGCCAGCGTTCAGTGGGTGTTCTGTAGGAGCAGTTCCACGTGTAGATGTATTTCTACTGTATCTGTGGGAAGGAAGGTGATCTCCGCATCTTACTCTTCTGCCATCTTGCCCCTCCTCCTATATTTCTCTTATTTTTGAGTGAAGTATTTTCCTAAGTTTAAGGGTAATTTGTATATCTTTTTTCTGTGAAATATGCATGCCTGCTTCTCATTATTTTATAGGGCTTGTGGTTTTATTCTTTATCTCTTTATGTATTATGGATATTATCCCTTTACTCATTATATAAATTGTAAACATTTTCTCTCAGTTTATCATTTATCTTTTCACTTTACTTACATTGTTTTATTTCCATGTAAATTATTTTTAATGATTTGTACTTAGATTCATGATTAAAATAATTAAATGTGGATTTTTAATTAAAAGACCTTTCCCCACATCTTGGTTATAAACAGTTCCCCTGTGTTTTCTCCTGGTATTTATAAATTTTATTTTTAACCTTAATTATACATCCATGTGTAGTTTATTCTTGTGTACAGTGTGAGGTTTGGATCTTATTTTATTTTACTTTTTAATGGTTATAGAATTGTTCCAATACTACTATCTAAAAACATGTTTCTCCAAGTTATTTGTAAGCCTACCTTTAGTACATACCGAATAATTTATATATATTTGAACCTATTGGTAGTTCTGTTCCACTGGTCTGTCAATTCATGTTCCAGGAACACGGGTTTAATTATAGGAAATTTTTAATATATGTTAATATATAACAAGACTAGCCTCTATTCCTTGCTGTACTGTTTTCAGGTCTTTCCTAGACATTCTTCCAGGTTTACGTTTTTAAATAAGCTTTAGAATCACTCTATCTAGCTCCAAACACAAACAATGTTTTGATATTTTTATTAAATTTGTGTTAAATGTAGATATTAAGGTTGGGAGAATCAAAAATCTATCCAAGGAAAGAGCATAGGTTTCTTTTATTCAAGTTTGTATTTCCATCTTTCTGTAGTTTTGATGTTTTCCTCATATAGGTTTTACTTCACTTTTTAGTTTTTATTATTCCTAAATATTTCATTTACTCTTGTAGGTGTAAATGGCATTTTGTCTTCCATCATATTTTTAAGTTCATCATTGTTCTTACATATTAAGGTTATTGATTTTTGTAGGGTAATTCTATATCTTGCTATCTAATTAATTCACTTATCATTTGTATATTTTATCATTTATTTTCTTAGATTTTCTAAATATACTATTATATTATCTGTAAATGAAGATAGTTCTACTCATGGTATGTTGGCAAAACTTTATCAATCTACTGTCAGGGAAATTAAAAAAAAAGAAAACACAAAATCCTGATTTGTAGGATTTGCCAAATTCCATGATGTAATTCTCATCACAGTTAATTTCATGCTATCTATGTGTTTAACAACCAGCTCAGACAATTCCTGAAAATTTAACCTTTGGTTCTAGCCAACCAGTATGACTAGGTATGGTCAAGCTCCCATATACCAACTGGTTATATTTCTTCCTTCCCAATTTATTAGTTTATAATTATTTTATTTTATTCATATCTTTGATTAATTAATTAACCAAAATTTTAAAGAATAGTGGGTATTGTGAGCAAGTTGCCTGCTTTAGCAGGAATATTTCTAGTGAACACAGTGTATAAAACCTTCCTTCTCCCAAATGGAGTGAAAAATTTCCATCTGTTGCCTTTTCCAAGCTGCAAAGAGTATTTACCAATGCCCTAATCACAGCAGTGTCCTTTCCTCTGCACATGGCAACTTTTGTTCAGTAGGGCAGATTGAGAATAATCCAAGTGTAGTTTCTTGCTCCCAAAGCCTGATTGCTGTTTGCTTTCCCCAGGTCTGTGACATATAAACACGTTAGGACTCTTTCTGATCCTTTCTTTGCGGACCCTGTTGGGTTCCTACAGAAAAGGCCTGCAAGACAGTGTGACCCTCCCACTTTCTGGGCCCCAGACATTTTACATTCTCCTGCTCACCCACATTGTGCTTTCACAAGTTTTCAAACCTATTATCTAAAATTTTCTTACTAGTGTTAGGTTACATCTACTTTAAATGAGGAAGTCCTCCACTCTCCTCAGTACCCTTGGGAAGGATCTCTCCTTTTATCTTGGACATGGATGGTTGTTTTTCAGTGGTTTTGGGAAAAGTCTTAATTTGAACTTAGTGTGGGTCCATTCTGCTGTAAGGGTGGGAGTCACTCTCTTTCCTGTCTCTACCTACTGGGGCTGAAGATAGAAACTCCAGTATGTTCTCTTTTAATATGTTCTCTATTTAATAACAAAAAAGAACAGATTAAAACACTTAGAAATACTACTTATACACACACACATATATATAGTGTATATATGTGTGTGTGTATGTGTCTATTCATGTGGTTTGATCTCCAAGTCATAGAATGTACTGAAGAATACAATAAACCTATATATGTGATAATGTGTGATTATATATTTGTTTGTGTGTGTATGCTACATACATCTGTATATAAATGCATAGACAATTAATAATCTAAATTATATATACAAAGTTGACAATAGTATTTAGATCTAGGGAAGAACGAGATAGTTTAAGTGAGGGAAATACAGTAAAGTGGACATTATCTTTTCCTGATATATTACAACTGATAAGTAAAGAAAACAGGAAAAGCGTTGTTTCCAGATATTGTTTCTAATTCTGTTGTCTAAAAGGATGGTGTGGGTGATGATAAGAAGAAGATAATAAGGACATCTTTTGCAGATATACATAACTCATATTAAAATTTATATGTAAAGCAAAAGAATTAGAATAGTCCAAATAATTTTTAAAAAAACAAAATAGGAGCACTCACACTATCTATTTTTATTCTGTAAAGCTTCTGTAATCAAGACAGTGCAACACTGTGGCAACAAGACACATAGATCAATGAAACAGAATGACGTCTAGAATTACACCCACACAAATATGGTCAATTTTTTTTTTTTTTGACAAACGCAGAGACAATTTGATGGAGAAGGAAAGACTTTTTAAGGTTATTGTTTTGGGACAATCAGAAATCCATACAAAAAATAAAAATAAAAAAAAAAATTATAATGCAAAACTCATGAAAACATCAGCTCAAAATAGGTCATAATAGAAAAAAATATATAAACATAAAACATATTACTCTAAGGAAACAAGAAAATCTTGTAACCTTGGGTTAGATAAATAGTTCTCAGTGAAACAGAAAGAAATATTCATTTAAAAATTAATAAGAAAAGAACTTCTTTAAAATTAAAACTAGACAAATTCTCATTTGCCAAATATCTTGTTAAGAGAGTGAAAAGATGGGCTTCCCTGGTGGCGCAGTGGTTGAGAATCTGCCTGCCAATGCAGGGGATGTGGGTTCGAGCCCTGGTCTGGGAAGATCCCACATGCCGCGTAGCAACTCGGCCCGTGAGCCACAATTACTGAGCCTGCACATCTGGAGCCTGTGCTCGGCAATGAGAGGCCTGCGCACCACGATGAAGAGTGGCCCCCGCACTGCGATGAAGAGTGGCCCCCGCTTGCCACAACTAGAGAAAGCCCTCGCACAGAAACGAAGACCCAACACAGCCATACATACATACATACATACGTACATTAAAAAAAAAAAGAATGTAAGCAGACAAGAATAGCATTAAAAAAAAAAAAAGAGAGTGAAAAGACCATCTACAGACTGGATGAAAATATTTGCAAATGTCATATCAGACAATGGACTTGTACTCAGAATATATAAAATATTTTCAAAACTCAACAATACAAAAATAAACAGCCCAAGTAAAAATAATAGGCAAAGTGTTTGGAAAGACGTTTACCAAAGAATATATAAAAATGGCAAGTGAGCACATGAAAAGTTGGTCAACATTTATCATTATGGAATTGCAAATAAGAAACACAATGTTGTGCCACTTTTAGAATGGTTTTAAGAAACCCTGACAATATAAATGTTGACAAGGATGAGAAGTAACTGGGATTCTCATACATTGCTGGTGAGAATAGAAAATGGTGTATTCACTTTGGAAAAGAGTTTGTCTGTTTCTTTTAATGTTTTACTTACATTTACGATTTGACCCAGGATTCTACACGTAGGTGTATATCCAATTGAAATTAAAACTCATGTTCATGCAAAAACTTGTATAAAAAATCATTGAATTGTAGATGTTAAATGAAGGAATTTATAGTATTTGAAATTCAATAAAACTGTTCCATAAAAAAAAAAAAAAGAATGAGACACTGATACATGTAACAACATGAGTGAATCTCAAAGGCATTATGTTGACTAAAAGAATCCAGTATCAAAATGTTACATACTGTATGATTCTATTTTTATCATGTTCTGGAAAAGACCAAACAAAAATAGAAAGCAGATCAAGTGTTAAATCTCATAGATTGCATAACCAAAGAGATTATTTTTTTTATATATAATTTTTAAATAAAAAAGATGAATAATATTTGATTCAGGAATTGGACATTTAAGAGAATTTTATAAGACCCACTTCTCTTGACCCATACATTTGAAGATAACCAAACTGGGTTAAATAATATAAAGTACTAGGATCTAATCTCAGCTTTGCTACTTAATGTTTGATTTTGGACATACTATTTTATCTCTTAATCCCCACCTGTAAAATGAGGATACTAAATCCTGCTTTACAATATTATCATCAGGATTAAAAATATATGTGAGTGGGTGTGAAAGGGTGTATTATGTGCATATAATAGAATTGGTATATTTTCTCTTTATATTACTTGAAATATAGTCTATGGGAACCTATTAGATTGCAGCTGCTATCATGTCATTGTTATTTAAAAATTTATTTAGAAGAATAAAGAAGTTTTCTTCATAGGTGGTGAGTTTTTATTCTACTTATATTTGTGTCTTAGGGCACTATTCATAAAACAGAAATATATGGCACCAGATATTGTATGTTGCCAGATGAGTCAGGATTAATTTGTAAGATATAAGGGGAGGAAAATTTTGTGGAGAGCTAAATTGTTCATATTATTTATTGATATACATGCTACTCTCTCATATACACCAACTAGTCTAGATATTTGGTTTATTTTTATAAATGAACTTGATAAATATTTGAATATGAAACTGCCCCTGTTATTCTGTCCTTGGACTCCTGGGGCATTAAGAATTCATGCCACTCTTGATCTGTAAGCTTCTACTCCTATTCCAGCAGTGCCGTGCGGCATCTGAGGGGGCTTGTCACTCAAGCTGAATTGTATAGTGTTTTTCTGATGTGCAAAATGTTGGCCCTTGAGAAGTCTCTGGACTCATTTTCATTAGTGATCTAAACACATTTGGAGAGTAGGGTAGGTGGTGGGCAAACGATTGTTTGCCTCTCAGCACGGCAAAACTACACTTACTGTCACTGCCCACTTGCTCAGAAGAAATTGGCCTCCGAAGTCTGATTGTCCCTTGTTCTGCTTTGTGACGGGCTGATTTGTGCTGCTATCTGGTTGTTGACAGCTGTCAGTGAAAGCCAGATCCCCACCGATTAATCAGGCAAGACAGAGCCCTGAGGAACAGGGCTGGTTGTTTGTATTCATTTTGAGTTTTCATTTGCACCTGTCTTGAGTTCTGTGCAGAGTAAGAAGGTCTAGTTTTTAATAACATTGGATGCAACCTTGTGTTGAGTAAGTTATCCGATTCTTTGTTACTTAATTATTTAGTATCTATGAACCAGCCATTAACGTGTTAGAAATTGGAAATCTTTTTCTTTTCATGTTGGTTTTTAGGAATCATTATCCTTTGTAATAGAGACAGTGTTTAGGACCCAGCTTGACTGTAGCACCCTAATATAAGCATTGTATTTTTTTGACCTATTATAGTCTGAAGGAAAGCCATGAGGTTAGGTATATTGTAGCCTCAAGTTAGAAAGGAGTAGTTGTGGAAGAGGTGAACTCAGCAAGGCTGATATTCTATAATGGAAAATGTTGCCCTGGATATTATAAAAGTCAGACACATAGAGCAGCATCACTTCCAGACAGAATGTGTTGGATAGTTTCCCATTATTTGCAAAGGAGAAAAAAAAAAAAAAAAAAAACTTTCTTCTCTTTTCTTCCAGAAAAGAATTTGGTTTTCTTTCTGAAGCAATTTCTGTCATTTATTCCTGTCTTTCATCCATAGAGATTTTTTTCCCACTAAATAATTTATTTAAAAAGCCCAAATAGCACAATGGAAGAAAATTGTTTAAAGTCCATTGGAGCACCCATCATATTAATTTCCAAATTGATCCTGGGATTGTTGGAGGTCTCACATCAGACTTGGACAGGGCTGTTGAACAAGTGGGCCATGCAACAGCAGGGGCTCATCAGGCCAATCCTCCTCTCAGGTCCCAGGGGATGATAACTGGTCAAGGGCTTCCTGCTGACCTCTGCTGTGTTTGCTTATACTGTCTCACAATCTCTCTCTCTCTCTCTGTGTCTCTCTCTTCAGCTTTTTTTTTCTTTTTAACCGAAAAAGACAAACTTTTATTCTAGCTCTCACTGTTTTTGAAACAACTGGGGTTTCACTTTGCTGGGTGGGGGGCACATTCCCCAGACTCAATCCACAAAGACTTTGATAAAAAATGGGGAGGTGTCAAAGAATCTGCATTTTAAAAATTATTTGAGTTGATTCAGATACGGAGCAACAATGCTTTAAGGGAAGGAAACTTTTTTTAAAATGTTTTACTAAGTTTAATTTTGTCAGGATGGTATAAAATGATTTATATTCATTACCTCATTTAATACTCACAAAACCCCTGTGAGTTAAGTATATTATTATTAACTGTATTTATCAGATGAAAAAAAAAAGTAACGTTAAGGAACTTTAAGTACTTGCCCAAGGTTACACAGCTAGCACACAACAGAGCTGAGATGAAAACCCACGTCCCTTTGATTAAAAATATACTGTGTCATGCTGCCTTCCCAGATAAGACATTGCCAAGAGGCTTGCCAATGAATCTGGCAACCTCTTACTCTGGCATTCTCCCACTCTCCTCTCTATATCTTTCTGTAATTCTATAAGGACTAAATACTCATATATTTTTGGGCTTTGCTGAGGCCAAAGAAGATTGAAACTACATTATCTGCTCTCCAGGATTATGCATTTTATTGGCAAAGACAGGTGTCACACATAACAGTATACACAGAGAATAAATTATAATAAACGTAATTATGAATTGGGACTAAGTTTTGAGATAAATATTGCCCCGATTTTTACTTAAAATTGATGTTGATGTTATAGAGATTTCCTATTTAGCAGTAAAGGCATGTGCCAAGGTCAAACATACAAGTTTCTAATACTGGCTTTATCAGTAAAATCTCTAAAAATACTGTGTCTCCTAAACTTTATAGGGCACATTACTTCTGAAGAAATCCTTTGAAAAAAGGAAATCTGAGCAGCATTTCACAATTAAAATCATAACATATCAAAGATAAACATTATTAAATTAAGGAAATACTGATCACCCTGGTAGACTGAACTGATGAAGAAAGGACATTCTCTGACTGAAAATACAGGAAATGTGCCACAGGCAACAAATACACATCCATACCAAAAGAGTCAATGGCGCCTGTACAGAAACCAGGAGTTTTAGAACCTTAAAAACAGAACGTAATAAAATGATCTGAAAGACACTATAAAATAACTATGAATGAAACACAAATTTAGAGCTGAGCTCTAAAGAAGAGAAATACCAAGGTGCTAAAATTGAAGAGAGAAATCAAGGCAAAAACATGAAAGAGTAGCTGCACTCCTAATATCTACAATAAGCTATAGAAAATCCTTCAAAGTTACAGTTTCCAACACTAAGAAACCAGGCAAAGGAAATAAGAGTTTGAACCTGAACAGAGTGATATTACATTAGAATCTCTTGAATAAATCCTAGGACTCGAATTCCGCCTGTTATTTTGGGAAAATACTTGTTGACACTGCACTGCACTATTGAGATCCTCCTAGGAATAAAAGAGTTATTTCCCCAGCTCCAGCTACAGAGATAGCCCTCACCTATTTTTTCCCTTTGGTAATTGCCTCAGCTGAAGCGGGACACTTTTCCCAAACTCATGTTCCCTTCCTGATCTGGTCCATGTCCAGTGGCTGGGCATAGGGCCATATAGACCTGGCTTCTCAACCCAACTCAGGACAAATCTGTGGGGCATCACACCCCCAGAACTTCTCATTGGAGGAGCCAAGACTTCTGTTGGGAATGCAGAGCTTGAATGCTCCCTTTGCTTAATCCTGCATTCTTCTCTTCCCTGCAACTGGTGCTGATTTCAAGAGCACTCCTTAATAAACATTTTTTCCCCCCAGGAAAAAACACCTGCAAAATAGTTAAGGAGTACTTCCACTTTTTTGTGCTCTAAGAAATGGCTAACTGCAAAGGACTGCCTTGTTCTTACATGTTCAGAGATCAGACCTATCTCTATTCTTCCTCCTGAATCTCATAAAGACCATTTTCTTTTGCTTTGAAAAGTTTCTAATTAATGAATATCCTCTCTATTGTAATAGCTTAAATAAAATTATCTCCTTAATTGTCTGTTGTAATCTGTCTCTCAAAGATTTGATGGCATGATTCAGGTAGCCTTGGTCCTTGGCTTCAGATCACTATTTACTCAGCACAGGTAAGGAGCCATCTTGGAGTCCCTTTACTTTGTCTCTTGACTGGTGATGTGGGAATCCAACTGTGAACCCAGCTCTGCATCCTGTGTTCCTCACATTTTCTTTCATCTGCTTCATGTTGAGGAACTGATTTTGATTCCTTCTGACTACTCACTTGCCTTCAAGTACCAGCATTTTTTCTCGTCGTTGTCTAGTCATTTTGCAATATCTGTGAATAGATTGATGGTTTATAAAGATTACTCTACATGTTGGGAGAAAGAGAATCTGGTTACTTAGTGTTGTATTTTTGTTTATATATTTATTTTGAGCTAAAACAAATGAAGAATTTCATGCCCATCATGAAGTGTATATATGGATGGATAAGATTGATTTTGTGTGTTTAGGTTTGACTCATGGCTAAATTTTAGAATTAAAATAATAGGCCTTTGGAGGCTGCTTGAAGATGGCGGAGTAGAAGGACGAGCTCTCACTCCCACTTGTGAGAACACCAGAATCACAACTAACTGCTGAACAATCATCGACAGGAAGACACTGGAACTCAACAAAAAAGATAACCCACCTCCAAAGACAAAGGAGAAGCCACAATGAGATGGTAGGAGGGGCGCCAATCACAATAAAATGAAATCCCATAACTGCTGGGTGGGTGACTCACAACCTGGAGAACACTTATACCACAGAAGTCCACCTACTGAAGTGAAGTTTCTGAGCCCAATGTCAGACTTCCAAACCTGGGGGTCTGGCAACAGGAGGAGGAATTCCTAGAGAATCAGACCTTGAAGGCTAGTGGGATTTGACTGCAGGACTTCAATAGGACTGGGAGAAACAGAGACTCCACTCTTGGAGGGTACACACAAAGTAGTGTGCTCATCGGGATGCAGGGGAAGGAGCAGTGACCCCATAGGAAACTGAACCAGACCTACCTGCTAGTGTTGGAGGGTCTCCTGCAGAGGTGGGGGGTGGCTGTGTGTCACCGTGAGGACAAGGACACTGGCTCCAGAAGTTCTGGGAAGTATTCCTTGGCATGAGCCCTCCCAGAGTCCTTAATTAGCCCTACCAAAGAGGCCAGGTAGGCTCCAGTGTTGGATCAAGCCAAACAACCAACAGGGAGGGAACACAGCCTCACCCATCAGCAGACAAGCAGATTAAAGTTTCACTGAACTCTGCTTACCAGAGCAACAGCCAGTTCTACCCACCACTGGTCCCTTCCATCAGGAAACTTTCACAAGCCACTTAGATAGCCTCACCCACCAGAGGGCAGACAGCAGAAGCAAGAAGAACTACAATCCTGCAGCCTGTGGAACAAAAACCACATTCACAGAAAGATAGACAAGATTAAAAGGCAGAGGGCTATGTATCAGATGAAGGAACAAGACAAAACCCTGGAAAAACAACTAAATGAAGTGGAGATAGGCAACCTTCCAGAAAAAGAATTCAGAATAATGATAGTGAAGATGATCCAGGACCTCAAAACGAATGGAGGCAAAGATTGAGAAGATGCAAGAAATGTTTAATAAAGATCTAGAAGAATTAAACAACAAACAAAGAGAGATTAACAATACAAAAACTGAAATGAAAACTACACTAGAAGGAATCAATAGCAGAATAACTGAGGCAGAAGAACGGATAAGTGACCTAGGAAGACAGAATGGAGGAATTCACTGCTGCGAACAGAATAAAGAAAAAAGAATGAAAAGAAATGAAGATAGCCTAAGAGACCACTGGGACAACATTAAACAAAACAACATTTGTATTATTGGGGTCCCAGAAGGAAAAGAGAGAGAGAAAGGTCCCGAGAAAATATTTGAAGAGATTATAGTTGAAAACTTTCCTAACATGGGAAAGGAAATAGCCACCCAAGTCCAGGAAGCGCAGAGAGTCCCATACAGGATAAACCCAAGGAGAAACACACTGAGACGCATAGTAATCAAACTGGCAAAAATTAAAAGCAAAGAAAAATTATTGAAAGCAGCAAGGGAAAAACGACAAATAACATACAAGGAACTCCCACAAGGTTGACAGCTGATTTCTCAGCAGGAAATGTACAAGCCATAAGGGAGTGGCATGATATACTTAAGGAGATGAAAGGGAAGAACCTATAACCAAGATTACTTTACCCAGCAAGGATCTCATTCAGATTCGATGGAGAAATCTAAAGCTTTACAGACAAGCAAAAGCTAAGAAAATTCAGCATCTCCAAACCAGCTCTACAACAAATGCTAAAGGAACTTCTCTAAGTGGGAAAAACAAGAGAAGAAAAGGACCTAAAAACTAAACCCAAAACAATTAAGAAAATTATTATAGGAACATTCATATCAATAATTACCTTAAACGTGAAAGGATTTAATGCCCCAACCAAAAGACACAGGCTTGCTAAATAGATACAAAAACAAGACCCATATATAAGCTGTCTACAGGAGATCAATTTCAGACCTAAGGACACATACAAACTGAAAGGGAGGGGATGGAAAAAGATATTCCATGAAAATGGAAATCAAAAGAAAGCTGGAATAGCGATACTCATATCAGATAAAATAGACTTTAAAATAAAGAATGTTACAAGAGACAAGGAAGGACAGTACATAATGATCAAGGGATCAATCCAAGAAGAAGATATAACAATTATAAATATACATGCACCCAGCATAGGAACACCTCAATACATAAGGCAACTACTAACAGCTATAAAAGAGGAAAACGACATTAACGCAATAATAGTGGGGGACTTTAACACTTTGCTTGCACCAATGGACAGACCATCCAAACAAAAGTAAAAAGGAAACACAAAGTTTAAATGACACAATAGACCAGATAGATTTAAATGATATTTATAGGACATCTATCCAAAAACAGCAGATTACACTTTCTTCTCAACTGGGCACGGCACATTCTCCAGGATAGATCACATCTTGGGTCACAAATCAAGCCTCAGTTAACTTAAGAAAATTGAAATCATATCAAGCATTTTCTCTGACCACAGTGCTATGAGATTAGAAATCAATTACAGGAAAACAAAAGCAAAAAACACAAACACATGGAGGCTAAACAATACTTTACTAAATAACCAAGAGATCACTGAAAAAAATCAAACAGGAAAACAAAAAATACCTAGAGACTAATGACAATGAAAACACGATGATCCAAAACATATGGGATGCAGCAAAAGCAGTTCTAAGAGGGAAGTTTATAGCAATACAATCTGACTTCAAGAAACAAGAAAAATCTCAAATAAACAATCTAGCCTTACACGTAAGGGAACTAAAGAAAGAAGAACAGACAAAACCCAAAGTTAGTAGAAGGAAAGAAATAATAAAGATCAGAGCAGAAATAAATGAAAAAGAAGCAAAGAAAACAATAGGAAAGCTCAATAAAACTAAAAGCTTGTTCTTTGAGAAGATAAACAAAATTGATAAACCATTAGTCAGACTCATCACGAAAAAGAGGGAGAGGACTCAAATCAATAAAATTAGAAATGAAAAAGGAGAAGTTACAACAGACACATCAGAAATACAAAGCATCCTGACAGAAGACTACAAGAAACTCTATGCCAATAAAATGGACAACCTGGAAGAAATGGACAAGTTCTTAGAGAGGTATAACCTTCCAAGACTGAACCAGGAAGAAATAGAAAATATGAACAGACCAATCACAAGTAATGAAATTGAAACTGTGATTAAAAATCTTCCAACAAACAAAAGCCCAGGACCAGATGGCTTCACAGGTGAATTCTATGAAACACTTAGAAAAGAGCTAACACCCATCCTTCTCAAACTCTTCTAAAAAATTGCAGAGGAAGAAAACTCCCAAACTCATTCTATGAGGCCACCATCACCCTTATACCAAAACCAGACAAAGATACTACAAAAAAGGAAAATTACAGACCAATATCACTAATGAATATAGATGCAAAAATCCTGAACAAAATACTAGCAAACAGAATCCAGCAACACATTAAAAGGATCATACACCATGCTCAAGTGGGATTTATCTCAGGGATCCAAGGATTCTGCAATATAGGCAAATTAATCAATGTGATACACCATATTAACAAATTGAAGAATAAAAACCATATGATCATCTCAATAGATGCAGAAAAAGCTTTTGATAACATTCAACACCCATTTATGGCAAAAACTCTCCATAAAGTGGACACAGAGGGAACATACCTCAACAAAATAAAGGCCATATACGACAAACCCACAGCAAACATCATTCTCAATGGTGAAAAACTGAAAGCATTTCCTCTAAGATCAGGAAAAAGACAAGGATGTCCACTCTCACCACTATTATTCAACATAGTTTTGGAAGTCCTAGCCACAGCAATCAGAGAAGAAAAAGAAATAAAAGTAATACAAATTGGAAAAGAATAAATAAAACTGTCACTGTTTGCAGATGACATGATACTATACACAGAGAATCCTAAAGATGCCACCCAAAAACTACTAGAGCTACTCAATGAATTTGGCAAAGTTGCAGGATACAAAATTAATGCACAGAAATCTCTTGCATTCCTATACATTAATAATGAAAAATCTGATAGAGAAATTAAGGAAACACTCCCATTTACCACTGCAACAAAAAGAATAAAATACGTAGGAATAAACCTACCTCAGGAGAAAAAAGATCTTTATGCAGAAAACTATAAGACACTGATGAAAGAAATTAAAGACGATACCAACAGATGGAGATATATACCATGTTCTTGGATTGTAAGAATCAATATTGTGAAAATGACTCTACTACCCAAAGCAATCTACTGATTCAAAGCAATCCCTATCAAATTACCAATGGCATTTTTTACAGAGCTAGAACAAAATATCTCAAAACCTGTATGGAGACACAAAAGACCCCGGATAGCCAAAGCAGTCTTGAGGGAAAAAAATGGAGCTGGAGGAATCAGATTCTCTGACTTCTGACTGTACTACAAAGCTACAGTAATCAAGACAATATGGTACTGGCACAAAAACAGATATATAGATCAATGGAATGATATAGAAATCCCAGAGATAAACCCATGTACCTATTGTCAACTAATCTTTGACAAAGGAGACAAGGATATACAATGGAGAAAAGACAGTCTCTTCAATAGTGGTGCTGGGAAAACTGGACAGCTACATGGAAAAGGATGAAATTAGAACACTCCCTAACACCATACACAAAAATAAACCCAAAATGGATTAGAGACATAAATGTAAGACTGGACACTGTCAAACTCTTAGGGGAAAACATAGGAAGAACACTCTGACATAAATCACAGCAAGATCTTTTTTGATCCTCCTCCTATAGTAATGGAAATAAAAAGAAATATAAACAAATGGGACCTAATGAAACTTAAAAGCTTTTGCACAGCAAAGGAAACCATAAACAAGATGAAAAGACAACCCTCAGAATGAGGGAAAATATTTGCAATCGAATCAATGGACAAAGGATTAATCTCCAAAATATATAAACAGCTCATGCAACTCAATTAAAAAAAACAAACAACCCAATCAAAAATGGGCAAAAGACCTAAATAGACTTTTCTCCACCAAAGACATGCAGATGGACAAGAAGCACATGAAAAGCTGCTCAACATCACTAACTATTAGAGAAATGCAACTCAAAACTACAATGAGGTATCACCTCACACCAGTTAGAATGGGCATCATCAGAAAATCTACAAACAGTAAATGTTGGAGAGGGTGTGGATAAAAGGGAACCCTCTTGCACTGTTGGTGGGAATGTAAATTGTTACAGCCACTATGGAGAACAGTATGGAGATTCCTTAAAAAACTATAAATAGAATTACCACATGGTCCAGCAATCCCACTACTGGGCATATACCCTAAGAAAACCATAATTCAAAAAGACACATGCACCCCAATGTTCATTGCAGCACTATTTACAATAGCCAGCTCATGGAAGCAACCTAAATGCCCATCAACAGATGAGTGGATAAAGAAGTTGTGGTACATATATACAATGGAGTATTACTCAGCCATAAAAAAGAATGAAATTTTTTCATTTGTAGAGACATGAATGGATCTAGAGACTGTCATACAGAGTGAAGTAAGTCAGAAAAAGAAAAACAAATATCATATATTAATGCATATATGTGAAATGTAGAAAAATGGTACAGATGAACTGGTTTGCCGGGCAGAAATTGAGACACATATGTAGAGAACAAACGTATGGACACCAAGAGGGGAAAGCAGTGGGGGGTAGAGGTGTGGGTGTGATTGGGATTAACATGTATGCACTGATGTGTATAAAATGGATGACTAATAAGAACCTGCTGTATAAAAATACATAAAAAACAAAAGAAATAATAGGCCTTTCTTTTTATATCTCTGTATAGTTATATGTCTGTAACTCAGAAAGGCCTCTACCTCTCATGTGAGTATATAATATTTACCTACCTGTAAATGTATTCTCAAATTTAATTATATAACTTTTTATAGGAGTTCTATTGTAATTAATGTAGAAATAAATATGCACTAATGATGCATATAATGAATATTTCTAAACTTTTCAGAAAAAATTAAATCTCTACTACTTTTAATGTAAAAAATAAAAATTATTCTTATATCTAAATATTAGTTTAAGAATTCAAGTTTATATAATTTAGGCAAATCTTTCACAAATGAGACTACTCCAATATGTTTGGTTTAATAACAGCAGCTGTATCTTCTCTGATTTGTCAGTATAATATACAAGAAGATTTATCTTCTGCTTTGGCTTATTCTCTCTAAACTTATATAGGGTTACTGATTGAATAAGCTAATATTACTTCTATTAAATGTTTAAGACTACTGGAGCTGTAAATTTGTGAGAGCAAATTGAATCACTATTGTGATAAATTTTATTTCGATAGCAAATATGTTTTATAATATGTCAGCTTTAATATAGTTTTGAAGATCTTTAGGCAACTGAAAAACTTGAACTTATACTAAATTGAGTTAGTTAATGGATATTCAGTTAATACCCAGAAGTATGATAAAATAGAATAATGAAACGTTAATTGCTAAGCATAAGTTGAAATTTACATATATTTTTGGGCACATTTTTATTTGGTGAAAAATATATGCATTTTGCCACCTAGAAATTTTGTATTGTAAGGGATGTATAGAGACACAGAAAGGCATACATGTTTGTGAAAAGACAGTTTTACTTATTATGGTCAAAACTGGCTAGGGTTTGTTGGGTTTATTTATAAGTCTTTGAAAAAGACCATTAGTATTAAATATTATACTAAGTAAAACTAGAATTTGGTTTTCTCTCTGTTAAAATAAATAAATAATTTTGGATATTGGTCTTCCATTTAAAGAGACTGAAAAGATATACTTTACCTTCTGTGTAATCTGCCTAGATAATAAAGACTCTGTCTTAACAGAATAATTTTCTATGCTTTATAATTACTTTATTATATCCTTGATTATTTAAGTAAACAGAGTTTTCTCACTTAGGAAATATTAAGGTTCTTTAAAAATAAAGTTACATCTTTTTTTAAAAAAAGTATTTTCGTATCTCTTTGGTTAAATGGGTAGTAAAGTGTTGCACAGCAACCCGTGATCCTATATTAATCAAGTGTTCAAATATCATGACAATGTTTGGTACTTTGTCTTCTGCAAATAAAATCCTAAAAGATATCTTTGCATCTGAAACTGTCCTTTAGAGATTCCAGATGATTCCTGGATAATCACAAAATGTGTTCTTTCAACTTAAAAAAAGCGAGGTGTTAAAAATAATATTTGATATGTTACTATTAATGAATTAAGTGGAAGGATTTGTCAAATTAAAAGATATGCTTAACCTTCCCTAGGTTAAATTTGTATGGGTAAAATGATATTAATACAAATAGTTCATAAATTGTATACTGTATGGGAAGTTCCTAGGGATTTGCCAATGCCCTTACCAGTCTCTATTTATCATTTGTGATGCTATGTTGCCTGATATTAGACAACAACTTTATAAATTATCAGTCATAACTTCAGTGATTTTTAAAAATGTGGTTAGTCATATCTTTTTCTAATTTTTTATTTTATATTAAAATATAGTTGATTAACAATGTTGTCTTAGTTTCAAGTGTACAGCTAAGTGACCCAGTTATATATATACATGTATCTATTCTGTTTCTAGTCATATCTTTTATTAATATGAATCTAGTATCTTCTAGATACTTATAATCTTACAATTGAGGATTCACATCAGTCACCTATTTTTTTATTTTATTATTACATAGATGTTTAAGAGTTCAGTTATTTTTAAATGAGCCCCTTAATATTTTTGATATATTCTAGGTGTATTCTTGGTATATTGGTATGCATAGTATACTATGCATGTTATACTATGTCTCATGATTATTTTATGTTATATTTGAATGTTTTTATTGTAAAAATTATCCATTTTTAAAATTTAGATACCATATCCATTCTTTTATGAAAATAAGGTTAATCATTATATTTACATTATATTCTAATGTTTTTGATTGATTTTACCCTCTTGTTCTACATGACACAGAAAGAACCAAATTTCTTTGTCAGTTGTATTATTTTTGTAATGAACAAAATAAAAAACAGCTAAAGTGAGAATTATAGGACAGATTTGACAATTGTTAACTATTTACCTCAATGCATCAGAGAGGTAAACTAATGAAACTTTTGGAGAGTGGTGAAGCCTACATTGTCACTTCTCCACTCATTCCTCTTACTCATTTGTATGTGAATGAGTTTTTTATTACAATCTTTGTGGCTCTTTGCCTGAGGGCATTCCCTGACTCCAGCAGCCAGACTCTAGACCACACACAGAAAATACTACATATGTGAAGAAACTAAAGTACATGGGAGCAGCTTCAATAAATGTTATATGGCAGTTGATGGATAAATGCCCCATGTTTTAAGCTATGTTCAACAATACGCCCCTAGAGGTCCCAGTAATATTGAACTCTAGTTGTTCAAAATGGTAATCTGTTTATGATTTCACCAAGTATTGACTTCCTTCCTGTATTAGTCTGTCGTGGCTGCCATAACAATGTGCCACAGACTAGGTGACTTAGACAACAGATATTTATTTTCTCAGTCTGGAGGCTAGAAGTCCAATATCAAGGTGTTGCTAGGGCTGGTCATCAGCTCCTCCTCCAGGTTGGGCAGGGGAGTCTTCTTGTCCCTACGTGGTCAAGCTAGGACTGTCACAGCACTATGGAAAAATGTTTGCTTATTAGACTAGAGAGAATGACAGAGAGGTATTTGAAAATATAGTAGTTTACAACTTTTGAAAATTGTAGAACAACGTGAATTTGCAGATTAAGGATTACACTGAGTTCTGACTAGGATGAATGAAAACAATTCCTTTGAAGTATGATTTATTAGTTAGGGTGCATTAAATTGTTCAATAAATATATCCTAAAATACAATGGCTCAAACTCTTTGAGACTTATTTCTACCTCACAAAGCCATCCAAGGCAGTGATCTTGGTTTATGAGTGGCTCTCTTCTATGTGGCAATTTATGTACTCCTAATCCTACCATTCTGTAGATCTACCTTTGCTTGAACTTGTTGTCATCCAAAGCTAGACAGTAGAATGGGAAAGGTAATGAATACATACGTATTCGCTTTTCCTTCTTTTCTTCTTTTTCTTTTTCTTTCTTTCTTTCTTTCTTTCTTTCTTTCTTTCTTTCTTTCTTTCTTTCTACAACAATAAGTCTAGTTAACATCTGTCCCCATACATAATTACATTTTTTTTTCCTCTTGTGATGAGGACTTTTATGATCTATTCTTTTAGCAACTTTCAAATATGCAACACAGTATTATTAACTATGGTCACCAT
Organism: Balaenoptera borealis; assembly: GCF_965194805.1. NCBI lineage: Eukaryota > Metazoa > Chordata > Mammalia > Artiodactyla > Balaenopteridae > Balaenoptera > Balaenoptera borealis. Next base: position 35,449,888 of record NC_138875.1, read on the forward strand.
GAAGTACATACCATGACTACTTTCTTAAAATCTGCTCCAATCTAGAGAAATTTGTCCCTTGACCATACTTAACCACAAGGATGGCTGTGAAATATGGACTATCCATGTACCTGGCTATCATATTTCTACAAAAGTAGGAAACATAGATTTTGGTGGATACCAAGGGTTTTTGCCTCATGCACCATTATTGGCATTATACAATAAAAATTGCAAAGGCAAAAAAACAAAAACAAACAAACAAAAAAAAACAAACAAAAAAACACAAGAAACAAAAAAGAAATCCTGAAAAATTATTATGTATCAGATAGAGAAATATACTATTTATAAAGGAATAGCAATTAAATGACAAGATAATTTGCATTAGAATCAATCTTCAAAATTGTGTGACCTTCTCATTATGAATTTTATACCTAAATGATCAATATTAAAAGGTAAGAGTGAAGTTAAGCATTTTTACTAATGAAGGCATCATATCAAATATATACTATTGAATGCAAAAATATAGAGTAATGATGAAAAATGGGAGTGATTAAACAAGTTGTATCTGGAATGGTTGAAAACATTATATATCCTTTTCCATGTCAAGAATTTGTTTCCTGCTATGTTAGGGGATATGCGTTGTTTTACATGAAAGTATTTGAATTTTATCAAATGGATTTTCTGTATCTCTTGAAGCCATTTTATGATTATTTGCCTCTAATCTTTTAGTGTTTTGGATTATATCAATCTTTTTTCTTATACTAAATCATTTTCCATTCAACTTAAATCCTCTGTTAACTTTTAAATATATATCAAACATAGAAATCCAAAAATAGAAAGTACACCTCTGCTGTCTTATGTATAAAAACAATTACAAATAATTTTCTCCACATATCTGACCACAAGGAAAATATCAAAGAAGCAAAAAAAATTGAAACAATAAAAATAGCAATCAGAAAAAAATAGTAATTGATAGCAATCTTTTTCTAGAACTATATAAAAATGAAAATAAAAAAAAGATCAGAATTTCTAGAAACTAATGATAATAAAAGGGCCATATTACAATCTACAGGATGTTGGTAAAATAATGCTTAGAAGAAAATTCCTCACATTAAATATCTGTATCAATGAATAAAAAAAAGTAAATATCCAATTCAAATATCTGGAAAAAAGAAACAAAATAACCAAAGGAAGCAGAAGAAAAAAATGTTAATAAAAACAAAAGCAGAAATTATGAGCTAAAAAAATACAAACTTAAATTTAATAGGTAAATAAAAAGATGACTGCTAAAAATCAACAAAATGCAAAATTTTAGTTTAAGTTATAAAAAAGAAAATATAAAAATTAAAGTAGAGAAATTTCAAATAAAATACAAAAGGGGAACTCTTTACAAAAAAATTCTGTAGCTCTTTTGCACAATTCAACTTATGCATTTGAAAATCTGGATGAAATGGATTACTTTTTAGGAAAATGTAACTAACTAAAATTAACATCAGTGGAGATCATCTAAGCTGAAAAAACACCAGAAAAAGATTTAAGAAACTATACTATGAATGGCATTTCCATAAATAAGATGCATAAAAGGTTTTACAGGGAAGTTCTGTCAATTCCATAAATGTCACATGATCCAAAGAGGAGAAAAATAATAAAAACTTCAAAATTCTCATATACAGCAAATATACTATGGTTACAAAAATATCATTGAGAATGAACACAAAATAAAATTGATGAAAAATCTCAAATATCAATATTTTTTCTTAAATATTAAATAAAATAGAAGCAAAGATAATGCGACAAAAATAATATATTTTGACAGACTGAATCTATATTGATTATAGAATTGTAAGATTTTTTTAATATTAGGAAACCACAAAATACAATGTATCATATTAATAGATCTATGAAGAAAAAGTAACAATGATTACCATAAATTCTTACAAAGTACTTGACAAAATTCAACGCGCTTATAGATTTTAGCACCAAAGTATTTTAGTAAAATATTTAGGAAAAAAAAGTTAACAAAAAATTTGCATAATTTATATAAGGAAAATTTAAACCACTGTTGAAACAAACAAAACTATATTTAAGAAAAATGGAAAGAAAGCTTGTTTTTGTATATTGTGATTCAACAGTACCACAAAAAGTCAATTCTTTTTGAATTACTTTTTGAGTTAACCTTGATTGAGCTCTATAAAAATACCAATATTTATTTTGCCGTTAGAGAACTTGATTATAAAGGTCATATATAAATATGTATTTATCTTTATAGATATAAATCCAAGAATAGTCAGAAAATTCCTTAAAAAACAAAGCACTATGTTCAGCTAGAAATTAAAACATATTATAGAGCCTTTATTACACACAAAGATGTAATATTTATGTATCTATCATTAGCCAGGCCAATGAAGTAGAAAAAGTCAAGGTATAGAAATAGACTTGAGTGGATTTAATAATTTTCTATATGATGAAGTTTCGACTAGGCTGGGGGTTAGCCCCACCTACCAACTTCCCCATAGGATTGGTCCTGCCTCAACAGAGGGCCCACACATAGGGGGGACGTAGAGCTCTCATGACCATGGTGGAGTGTGTGCAGCTGGGCTCAACAGGACATGTCCTACATGAGGCTGCTTCCTCAAGGTCAGGACATGTAACCAACATACCTAGTACACAGAAATAAACACAGAAAATTAGGCAAAATTAGGACACAGAGGAATATGTTCCAAATAAAGAAATAAGACAAAACCCAGAAGAAAATCTAGGCAACATGGAGATAAGCAATCTACCCAATAAAGAATTCAAGGTAGTGATTATAAAGATGTTCAATGAAGACAGAGAAGAAAAGATTAACACAATGAAAATTTTAACAAAGAGAAAATATAAAGAAGAACCAAACAGGGCTGAAGAATACAATAACTTAAATTAAAAAAATACACTAGAATGAATCAACAGTAGATTACATGGTACAGAAGAATGCATGAGCGAACTGGAAGACAGAGTAGTAGAAATCACCCAGGCTGAACAGAAAAAAAGAAAAAAAAATTAAAAATGAGGACAATTTAAGAGACATCTGGGACAACATCAAGCATATGAACATTGATATTAGAGGGGCCCCACAAGGAGAAAAGAGAGAGAGAGAGAGAAAGAGGTAGATGATTTACTTGAAAAAAAAAAAAAAATAGATGAAAACTTCCTTAGTCTGGGAAGGAAACAGACATCTAGTTTCAGGAAGCACAGAGAGTCTCAAACAAGATGAACCCACACTAAGACACATTATAATTAAACTGGCAAAAATTAATTATAAAGAGAGAATCTTAAAAACAGCAAGAGAAAAGCAACTGCTTACAACCAAGGGAACTCCCATTAAACTACCAGCTTATTTTTCATCAGAAACTATGCAAGCCAGACAGGGTGGCAGGATATATTCAAAGTGATAAAAGAAAAACATCTACAACCAAGAATATTCTACCCAGCAAGGTTATCATTCAGATTTGAAGGAGAGATGAAGAGTCCTACAGAGAAGCAAAAGCTAAAAGTTTTCAGCACCGCTAAACTGGCTTTACAAGAAATGATGAGGGGACTTCTCAAAGTAGAAAAGAAAAGGCCACAACTAGAAATATGAAAAATATGAAAGAATATATCTCATTGGTAAATGCAAATATACATTAAATGTAGATCAACTACTTATAATACTAGTAGGAAGATTTTTTTAAGTAGTAAAATCATCTATATCCAAAATAAGTAGCTAGGTTATAAACAAAACAAAACATTATAAAATATGATATCAAAAACAATAAATGTGGGCAGGGGGAGTAAATATGCAGGGTTGTTAGAATATGTTTGAACTTAAGAGATAATCAAATTAAAATAATCACATAAGTATATAGGTTGTACTATATGAACTTCATGTTAACCACAAACCAAAAATCTATAATAGATACTTATGCAAAAAAAGAGAAGGAAATCCAATTATAATATTAAAGATAGTCATCAAGTCATAAGGGAAGATAGCAAAAGAAAAAGAAAGAAACAAAAAGAAGTACAAAAACAAACCCAGAACAATTAACAAAATGTCAGTAAATACAACCCTGTCAATAATAAATTTAAATGTAAATGGACTGAATGCTACAATCAAAAAACAGAGAGTGGCTAAATGGATTTTTTTTTAAAAATGGACCCATATTAATGCTGCCTACAAGAGACTCATTTCAGATCTAAAGACACACACAGACTGAAATTAAAGGAATGAAAATTGGTATTCCATGCAGATGGAAATGAAAATAGAGCTGGGGTAGAAATACTTAGACAAGATAGACTTTAAAACAAAGACTATAACAAACGACAAAAACAAAAAACAAACCAAAAAAAAATTACATAATGATCAAGGGATCACTCCAACAAGATGATATAACAATTGTAAATATATATGAACCAAACATAGGAGATCTAGATACATAAAACAAATATTAACAAACAGAAAGGGAGAAATTATCAACTCAATAGTAATACAATCATACTAGAAGATTTTAACATCCCATTTACATTAATGGACAAATCATTTAGACAGAAAATCAACAAGGAAATACTGGCCTTAAAGGACACATTTGACACATTAAGATGACCTTAATGGATTATATATATGGAACATTCCATCCAAAAGAAGCAGCATACACATTCTTCAGGAATAGGTCACATGTTAGGTCACAAAACAAGTCTCAATAAATTTAAGAAGATTAACATCATATCAACCATTGTTTCTGACCACAATGTTGAGAAGTCAACTTCAAGGAATAAAGTACAAAAAACACAATTATGTGAAAGCTAAACAATACAGTACCAAACAACCACCTGGTTACCAAAGAAATCAAAGAGGAAATAAAAAAAATACCTGGAGACAAATTAAAATGAAAACACATCTATCCAAACTCTATGGGATGCAGCAAAAGCAGTTCTAAAAGGAAACTTTATAGTAATACAAGCCTGCCTCAGGAAATTTTTTTTAAAAATCAGTAATAAAAAGAAACAAACAAAAAAACAATAAACAAAAGTCCAAGACCAGGTGTCTTCACAGGTGAATTATATGAAATATTCAAAGAAGATTTAACTCCTATACTTCTCAAACCATCTAAATAAAATGCAAAGAAAGAAACTCTTCTGAATTCATTCTGTGAGACCATCAGAAAAAGATATCACACACACAAATATTACAGGTCAATATCACTGATGATAAAATATACAAATATCTTCAACATAATATTAGCAAACTGAATTCAACAATATATTGAAGGCATCATACACCATTATCAAAGTGGGATTTGTTCTAGGGATGCAAGGATCATTTAATATCCACAGGTCAATCAGTGTGATACTTTACATTAACAAATTGAAGAATAAAAATCATATGCTCATCTTAATAGATGCAGAAAAAAGTCCTTCAACAAAATGCAACATCCGTTTATAACAAATTCTCAATAAAGTGGGTATAGAGGGAATATACTTCAAAATAATATAGGCCATATATGACAAACACAGAGCCAACAGTATACTCAACAGTGAAAAGTTGAAAGCATTTCTTTTAAGATCAGGAACAAGACAATGATGCCCACTTTCATCATTTTTATTCAACACAGTATTGGAAGCCCTAGTCACAGCAAAGAGACAAGAAAAACAATAAAAGAAACCGATATGGGAAAGGAAGAAATAAATCTGTCTCTATTTGCAGGTGACATGATAAGAGTTTATCCTAAAGACATCACTAAAAAACTATTAGAACTCATCAATGCAGGGTTCAAAATTAATATACAGAAATCTGCACTTCTATACATTAACAACAAACTATCAGAAAGAGAAATTAAGGAAACAATCCCAGTTACAATCACATCAAAAACAATAAAATACCTAGAAATAAACCTAACTAAGTAAAAGACCTGTACTCTGAAACTGTAAGAAACTGATAAAAAAATAGAAGATGACACAGATGAAAAGATATACTATATTCATGGACTGGAAAAATTAATAATGTTAAAATAACCATTCCACCTAAGGCAATCTATATCAAAATACTAATGGCATTTTTTTGAGACCTAGAACAAATAAACCTAAAATTTGTATGAAAACACAAAAGACACTGAATAATTAAAACTATCTTTATCTTAAGAAAGAAGAAAAAAGCTGGGGGTATCATGTGGTCTGATTTCAAAATAAACCACAAAACTATAGTAAAAAATGCAGTATGATACTGACACATAGATCAATGGAACCAAATAGTAAGCTCAGAAATAAACCCACGCTTATATGGCCAGTTAACCTATGACAAACAGGGCAAGAATATACAAAGGGGAAAAGACAGCTTCTTCAATAAATGGCGTTGGGAAAACTGGACAGCTTCATGAAAAATAATCAAACTGGACTATTTTCTCACACTATATACAAAAATAAATTCAAAATGGATTAAAGACTTAACTGTATAACATGAAATCATAAATAAAACTAGAAGAAAACTTATGCAGTACACTCTCTGACAAAAATCTTAGCAGTTTTTTTTGGATCTGTCTCTTTAAGCAAGGAAAACAAGCAAAAATAAACAAATGGAACCATAACAAAGTAAAAACTTTGAATAGCAAAAGAAACTTAACAAATGCAGAAGCAGCCTACTGAAAGGGAGAAGATGGTTGCAAATGATCTATCCCATAAGGGGTTAATATCCAAAATATACAATGAACTGACATCTAAAAAAAATATAACCTGATAAAAAAATGGGCATAGGACCTAAATAGACATTTTTCCATAGAAGATACACAGAGACAACAGACATGTGAAAAGATATTCCACATTGCTAATCATCAAAGAAATGCAAGTCAAAATCACAATGCTATATCACCTCACACCTGTCAGAGTGGCTATTATCAAAAAGAAAACTATAACATGTGTTAGTAAGGATGTGGAGGAAAGGAGACAGTCACGTGCTGTTAGTGGGAATATAAATTGGTATGGTCATTGTGGAAAATAGTATGGCGTTTCCTCAAAAAATTAAAAATAAAACTACTTTGTGATACAGCAATTCCACTGGGGAGTATTTTTATGAAGAAAACAGAAACATGAATACAAAAAGTTATGTGCACCCCAATGTTCATAGCACATTATTTATAATAGCCAAGATATGGAAGAAACCTAAGTGCCCATCACTAGGTAAGTGAATAAAGAAGATGTGAGATACACACACACACACACACACACACACAATGGAATATTACTCATCCATAAAAAAAATGAAATATTGCCATTTGTGACAACATGAATGAAACTAGAGGTTATTATACTAAATGATATGACAGAGAAAGACAAATACCATATTATTTCACTTATATGTGGAACCAAAAAACAAAACAAATGAGCAAACCTAACAAAATAGAAGCAGACACATACTCATAGGTACAAACTGATGGTTGCTGGGGGCTGGGGCTGGGGCAGTTTCGTACAATAGGTGAGAGAGATTAAGAGGTACAAACTTCCAGTTATAAAATAAGTCATGGGAATATAATGTACAGCATAGGGAATATAGTCAATAATAATGTATTAACCTTGTATGGTGACAGTTGTAACTAAAGTTATCATAGTGATCATTTTGTAATGCATAGTAATATCAAATCACTATGTTGTATACCTGAAACATATAGTATTCCAAGTCATTTATACTCTAATAAAAAGCCAAAAAAATTAAAAAGGAAATTGAATACTTACCTAGAATAATATGTAAAATCATGGTCAAATATCACACCATATACCAATGTAAATTTCAAATAAATCAGAAGTCTAAATATAAAAATGAAAATATAGGAGTTTTAGAAAAAAAAAAATGAGAGAATTACACCATTAGCTGAGACAGAGGAAAACAGGAGTCAAACAAGAAGATAATAAAAAGAGAGAGAGATTTGATTATATTTTAAATAGAAAACTTTTGTATGGAAAAACACTGCATGCAAAGTCCAAAGAAAAAGGACAAACAAGGAGAAAATATTTGCAACGTTTATTACAAATAAAGGGCTTATATTTTTATATGTCAAAACTTCTACACATTAAGGAAAATGTGGCCAGCAATCTAATATAAAGTGGAGAAAACATATCAATATAATCAGTTCACTGAACAAGAAAGAAAAATTCTTAATCAAGTGAAAGAAATATTCAACCTCATGTATAATAAGAAAAAAGCATATTAAATCATATTGATAATACTTTCACATTATCTAAAAGATCGAAATCTAAAAGATTGGGAAACAATCCTTATATACAAGGCTGTAGGAAAATGGACACTTTTATATATTGTTTCTTTGAGAAGATCAAACAAATTGTGATCACATTTAAGCAGACAGAACAAGGAAAAAAAATAAACTGCCCAAATTAGGAATGAAAAGAGGACATTGCTACAAACCCTACAGAAACTAAAAGTGTTATAAAGGAATACTATGAACAGTTTTATGTCAACACAGTAGACAGTTTAGATGAAATGAACAAATTCCTAGAAAGAAACAGATTAACAAAAACTGAAAAAGAAGAATTAGAAAATCTGAATGGTCTTAAGTAATGAAATAAAATAATAATTTAAAATATTCTCAGAAAGAAAAGCCCAGGCCCAGCTGGCTTCAGTAATGAGTTCTGCCAAATATTTTTAAATGAAATAATAACAACCTTTCTCAAACTCTTCCAGAAATAGAATATGAGAAAACACTTCACATCTCATTCTATGAGGTCAGAATTACACTGATACTAAAGTCAGACAAAATATTAAAAAAAGAACCTCAGATCTATATCTCTCATCAATACAGGCATGAAAATCTTCAACATGATAATAGAAAACTGAGTGCAACAACATACAGAAAGATTATATACCATGGCCAAGAAGAATTTATTCAAACAATACAAAGTTTTTTTAACATCTGGAAATCATTAATGTAATGAATTATATTAACAGAAAAAGAAAAAAAATCACATGATCACCTCAATAGATAGAGGAAAAGTATTTGACAATGTCATAAAAACACTCAACAAATTAGAAATAGAAGTGAACTTTCTCAACATGGTAAAGGACATCTATAAGAGACGTAACATCACAGTTAATAATGAAAGACTGTTTTCTGTGTGACATAGGAACAAGGCAAAGATGTTCACTTTTGACACTTCTATTCAACATTGTACTAGAATTCTAGCCTGTAAAGTCAGGAGACAAAAAGAAATAAGGGCATTCAGATCAGAAAGGAGTAAAACTGTCTTTATACGCAGATGACATTATTCAGTATGTTGAGAATCCTAGGCAATCCACAAAAACAAACACCCTCCTGATTAAAAAAAGAACCCAAACTATGAGAACTAGTAAACAAGTTTAGCAAGGATGCATAATACATGATACAACAATTGTATTTCTATATTCAGTCAATTAACAATCAGAAAACAAAAGTAAGTTATTCCATTTTCAATTACATCAAACAGACTAAAAAGTTTAGGAATAAATTTAATGAAAGAAGTGTACGACTTGTACTCTGAAAACTATAAATCTTTGCTGATTGAAATTAAAGTCTAAATGGATGGAAACACATTCATAGATCTGAATGGATTTCAAATATATTCATGGATTTGAAGACTCATCAAGATAGGGAGTCTTCCAAAATTAATCTAGCTAACTTTATGTATAGATAAGCTGATCCTAAAATTTACATGTAAATACAAAGGACCCCAAATAGCTAAAACCATACTAAAGAAGAATAGATTTGAAGGACTTATACTTCTCAATTTCAAAACTTACTATAAAGGTACGGTAATCATGATAGTGTGCCATCTGCATATACATATATATATATATATATATATATATATATATATATATATATATATATATATGCAGATGCCTCTCTATATGTCTAGAAAGCCTCTATTTGTCTAGAATTCTAGAAAGTCTAGAAATTAATTCTTACACTATCAGTTGACCTTTGACATAGATACCAAGGCAATTCAACAGAGAAAGGATAGTCTTTTCAACAAGTTTTGCTGAGTAAATTATATATTCACATGCTAAAATACACACATATAATACATAATACACAAAAGATAAATTATAGTGAATAATATAATTAAATGCAAGAGCTAACACTATGAATACCTTAGAAGAATACATTGGAAAAATATCTTCATGACCTTGGGTTAGGCAAAAATTTCTTAACTACAAGACCTAAACACAATCCATTAAAAAAAAAGATTAATTAAACTCTATGAAAATTCAAAATTGCACTTCAAAAGACATCATTAAGGAGTTAAAAAGATAATCCAGACCTGGAAAAAGTATTTACAAATCATTAATCCAATAAAAGACTGTGTCCAGAATTTGAATTTGAATAGGCAATTGAGTAAATACTTCACAGAGGAAGATAGACAAAAGGCCAATAAGCTGATGAATAAATATTACACATTATTTGTCATTAGGAAGTACAAATTAAAATTACAATGATATAATGCTTCACACTCACTGGAATAGCTGAAATCAAAAAGACAGGGAGCATCATGTATTGGTGAGGATCTGGAGAAATTGTAACCCTCAGATATCCCTGGTAGGAAGTAAAATAGTGTTTACCTACTTTGGAAGACAGTATGGGATTTTCTCTAAAAGTTAAATATAAAATTATCATATGACTATCAATTCCACTCCTAGGTATCTATTCAAGGAAATGAAAACATACATCCACCAAAAAAAAAACCTTATATTCAAATATTTACAGCAGCGTTATTTATAATAGCCAAGAACTGGAAACAATTCTATCAACTGGTGACTGGATAAAGGAAATGTGTTATATGCATACAATGGAATGCTATTCAGTACCCAAAAGGTAGGGAGTACTGAAATATGTTACAAAGTGATGAACCTTGAAGACATGCTAAGCCTAGGATAGACTTTTTCTCTAAAAGGACAGATCATAAAGTCTTTAAATTTTGGAGTCCATAAAATTTCTGGTACAACTATTCAACTCTGACCTTGTAGTGGGAAAGTAGCCATAGATATTATATAAATGAATGGGTAAGGCCGTAGTCAACACAACTTTATTTTTTAAAAAAAGGAGGTAGGCAGGATTGGCCTGTGGGCTGCAGTTTGCTTGTTTCTGTGCTAAGGGGAAAAAAACAGATGCAAAAGACTACTTACTGTATGATTCCATATATGAGATGTACAGAATTGGCACATCTTGGAAAGGGGGTTGGCTGTGAAAGGCATTTAAGAGATTTTGGGGTGGTGGTGTGATTTAACGTTCTGAACTTGAAACTTGGATTTTGGTGATGGTTACACAACTCTGTAAATTTATTAAAAATCTTTACATTGTAAAGGTAAAAATCAATTTTATGATGTACAAATCATATGATAAAATATTAGCATTTGTTAAATATATGTAGTAGATATATGATTGTAATATCATTTGGTACCCTTTTCTATATTCTTACAATATTTCATAATTAAAACGTGAAAAGATAATTATGTTATGTTCCAAACCCACATATTGAACAGAATTAAAATAAGACCCAGAGAAGCTACATTACTCATTCAGAATTATATAACCAATTAATGCAGAGTCAAGACTTAGATTCAGACCTCCTTATGTTCATTTCTTTTGCACTGAATTTCATTGCTTTATTTTCATGGGGGGGGGGAAACATGGAGGCAATAGAGTATTTTATTCTTTGTTCTCTATTTCTTTTCCTATTTTCTCCATGTTGAGCTGCTGTATAAGAAACTAACTCACAGAAACAATAGTAAACTAGAATTTTACAAGGGTAAATGTAAACATCAGATATGTAAATGCTGTGTTTAGGTGGCATCTTCGGTCTTTGATAACTCTCTGTAAATATTATTTGTTAATATAGTAAAACTTTGGAAAGACATCATCTTAATAGCATACTGGATTTTTTTTTTCTTTTTTATCATCTTCCTTCAAACACTTAGTGGCAGGCTAGATACAAATTCAATGAATCAGTTTCCCAAGGGTTAATATCTTTTATTAAACATGTGCAATCTTCAAGTACTGTTAAAGAAACTATTTTTGGAAAATTTATCAACTGCCATGACATACTAGTGCTTTGTGTGTGTGTGATTCTTTCAGCTTTTAAACACCTGCCCCTTCAAAAAAGAAGCACTTTAATTCATCCCTATTTGCACATTTTAAAACTTTTAGAGTTATTTAAATGTTAGAATATGCCAGAACACTAAAATAAAATCTTGATGAAAAGTTCAGTACCCATGATAGTTATTTATTATTATTCATATTGATTGCATCCCATTTATATGTTTGCCTTTGACATTCCTTTAAATTGGAAAAAGTCATTAGTGCAATTACTTTCTGTGTTGATTTATACAGCTTGTTTCCTTGCTTGGCTCTCGGATACTGACTTCGTTTCTCATGAAGAATACTACAGACCATTAAGTTTAGCGATCTGGATCCCAGTAGTTTTGAGCCCAAATTGCATTTTAAAAAAATTTTGTAAGAGACTGTTTTGCCAAATTTTCACATATTAGTTTTTAAGAAGGAAAGAGGAAGGTTTAGCAAAAATATGAATCAATTTCTGTAGACCTCAACAATTGTTTCTCCCACTGTGTATATCTATGAGTAGAGCTATGCAAAAGGAGTGAGATTTGGCGCATATTTGGAGCAATTTCCCATTCCATATTTCTCATCCTTCTCTATTACAAAGTAAAAATATAAAGTGAAGTGAAACAAAACAAAAACATTAAAATCAAATAAATGCAGATCATGGGAATGTGTACAGGTGGTCAAGAGAAAGTACTTAAAATTTTCTAGAAGAGACTCAAGCTCATTCATTGACAAGTTGAGTTGATTGGGATAAAATGGTGTTGTTCATGTTATTCTAAAAGGTTAGATCTGAAGTTATTACTGCAGGAGATTAGGTCAGAGTATACTATAACGCCAGCCAAATTTCACCTAAGTTGTTTATTTTTACTTCTCTCTTTAAAATATGTATGCACATATATATAAAATAGCTGACTGCATATGGGATTTTATATTGGTTTTAAATTGCTCTTATTTGCTAAGAGTGTTTAGTAGCCTGGATAGCCAAAAATCTGTGAATTAGTCCTTGTCCTAGCAAAGCTTTGTTAAATTTAGAGACACTCTATTTCCTTCCCTACACAAAATGAGCACTGTGACTTTGGCTCCTCTTTACATAGTAAATAGGCTTTAAAATATCGGGTTGCTTAACTGGCAGTAGGTTTTAAAGAAAAGCAAAAACAAAAACACAACAAAAACAAACAAACAAAAACATTTTGTTTTCTGCTAAGTTTTAAGGTTATCATTTAATTATCTATGGAGAATGGAAAAATGTCATGAATTCTGGACACCTCATAACTCTGTTTCCTGAAAGACTCTGAAAAGGGTATTCAGTGTAAGTTCACAAAGTTGGGAGGTGCTTTCCCCCAAGAACTTTTTTCACCCCTTGAGATGATAAGTCTGGCAAGAGAAGAGACTCTGGATAAAAATAGTGGGGAAAGTGGTAGATGATGATCCCAGCCACATAAATGCTAACAGCTTGTGACTCCTGGCATATGTCTCATTAATTGTTTTGCACCAAAAAAATGTACTGCTCAATTTAATTACCCATATTTTTTCAGCAGTCCCCATCTCAATTCCAATATTAGCTAACTTTTTACAGAGGTTTGTTTGTTGTTTTTACAGTATTACAAGCACTATTTGAAGCCTTTAAAGTTTTAAATATATTAATTTATTTAATTTTTCCAGTGACTCTAGGAGGTTGATACTATTTTATTCTAACTTTACAGATGGGGAAATTGAAGCACACAGAAGGTAAGTGACTTGCTCAAGTTCATCCCAATCTTAAGAGACAGAAACAGGACAAGCATAGGCTTTTGCATATAATTTTACCTTTAAAAAAAACGTGTAACTTGGTTATAATAAGGACTATTTGAAAGGAATACATCATCAGCTCAGAATGAAACATTCAAAGGAGCATTCAAACTATGTTTGGAACAATGTCAGATATTTAGAAGTTTGTATCCTCACAGTTTCACATTTTTTTTTAAGAACAACACTCCTATGGATGCATAGGACATTTATTTTTCAGAAACAAAAGCTGCATCATCTTTGTCATCCCTCTGATGCTTGTAAAAATGATTTTTTCTCTGAGAAAGTATCTTTCACCAGGCTATCCCTCCAATCCCAACACATACACACACACACACACACACACACACACACACACACACACACACACACACACACTCTCCACTCCAGCCCATCTCTCTGTGTCTTTCTGTATGTGAGGGTTGTGTCAGATTCTCCTGCAAACTCATTTGCTCTGGGAGACTTTTGTAAAGAATCCCACCTTACTCCAATTAGTAGATCTGAACCCTGCAATTTGTCACTAAGGTCAAAGCTCATGAGGACATTGAGAGGGACTTTCTCTAACTTAGGTCTGAAGGCTGCCCTGCCCTGCCACCATGTCAAGTAGGCCAGATAGTCAGCATATACATGTCCAGATTCTTTGACCTCTGGCTAATCAGAAAGGAAGCCTGGATAATGAGAGCAGATTAATGCAGATCTGGAGATCTGCATGTATGGACACTGAGCTTCCCACTCTGGTCTAAAAGCATTAAGACTCACGGGTGGTAGGGTCAGTACTTACTGTTGATCTCAGTAGCCCTCAGCTTCCAGCTCAAACCCACCATATTACATAAACATCATTATTCATTATAAAACTGCCTAGCCCTTCTACAGCACAGCCTTGTGGTATTTGACTCTGTGACCTATTCTTAAAGTGACTCTTAGGGGTTGACTCCATGCTGTGTGCAGAGAACAATTTTTTCCCTTTATTTGTTAAACTTATTTCAATCATTAACCTCTTGTTGTAACCCTTTGATCTCCTCCTTCCACTATTTTCATTATATGAGTGAGAAATAATTGACCTGTTGTCTGGAACCATCCTAATAGGAAACCCCACAGTGAAGCCTTCTTGGAAGAAATTTCCCTAGTTGAGCATAAGCTCTCCTGACCAAAACCTTGCCTTAATGTTCTCTTCACTGGGGGTCAATTCATGCCCCCAAGCTGTCCAGCAGTTGGCAAATCATCCCACAGTTTTCTACGGAGGGAAATGATCACATATATGGGGGTCTGGGTCACATTCTCTACTCTTAACCTACATTTCTGACTAAGTTTTCTGTAATAAAAAAAGGACTGTATTTTCAAAGAGAAAGTTAAATAAAATCTCTTTGTCAATCAAATTCCCTGTTTGAGGTGGAGGCCTCCAAGAAAGGAGAATGTACAGGTTACAGGACCCAGCCATGTCCACCAGCAGATGGGTCATGGGTGGGAGGGCAGACCACTAGGGTCTGTCACTTGGTGCCAGATCATCCCTCCTTAACCTGAAAGATGTGCAGAAGTCCTCTGAAAGTGTCCATACAGTGCATTTGGAAAAGTACAATATCCTCCTCAAAATGTTGGACAGTCACTGTGCTGCATTCTGTTAGTGGGAAGAACATTTCCTTGGCACTGAGTGGTTGATATATACTTTTATCCTGAAAATAAAAGTATCACTCCAGAAACTCTGAATGTTTCCAGGCTTTAGTTATTTATTTTGTCAAATTAGAAGATGGATTAGGACCAAAGATTCTTAAAGTCTGGAACCCAGAAGACAACAGCAGCAGAAGCATCTGGAAACTTGTTAGAAATGCCAATCTCAGGTCCCACCCCAGATATATTAAAACAGAAACATTTTGAATCCTTATTTCCCACCATATTTTGGAATCCATTTTTCAACTAGAAAAACACTGAATCTCATCTTACTGTGTCAGCTCATTACGCCTACACCTTAACTACTTTCAAAATAACTCCCTGATGATCTGTGGTTGATAAAGACTTTAAACATTGTTCGAGCCAAACAAAACCTTGAGATTCCCAGGGGAGCCATGCTATGGTAATAAAGGTTATTTGATGTGGGTATGTCTGGGTGTGTGAGTGCTTAGCATGTCAGTGTGCCTATGGTGATGGTAAAATTGAAGAATTTATTACACAGAGTATAGTACATAGAATAAACAATTGCCTACTCTGTTTTCTTATAAGTTCAACCTTCAACTGATTTGGATTTTAAAAAATTACTTTTCCACCTATCCATATTCTTGAGTTAGCCTTGATAATTACCAGGTATGAGGCTCTGAGGCTCAGAGATATTTCTCACTTTCTCTGGGGTTCTATAAACCATCTGGCATCACTGAACTAGGGAGCCAGAATCTCATGACTACCTCTAATGGCACTTTGGGGTAGATGATACGGTTGAGCTACTTGTAGGCCATGAAATTGTCCCATTCTTCTTGGCTTGGGACAGGTTTTATGAACCTGTTCCCATTTAGTTTGTTGGTTGCTAATGGCATGAAAGAATGTAGGAAATTAGGGATTGAAGAAGTCTGGAAAACAACTTGGATACTTTTATAATTTTACACAACCTAGAGATTGTTCATCCTGGTTTAGTAAGGACTGACTAGCCATTCAACACTTAATGTTAAGTATACATTAAATTACTTTTATGCCCCAAAAAATGAAGTTAAGAAGATGATGCTTAGTTCTCTCTCATGTGCTGTTCTTCCTGATTCTCATGTTTTTTCCGTCTTGCACATCACTTGTCCTGAAGGCCCCTGGACTCCTAGGTCTCCCTCTTCTCACTGTAGTGCACGGCTAGGCTTGCTTCACACCCAACTCCTTCTGGTAAATTCCTTATCCTAGATTTTTCTTTTTCCTTCTGCCCTGCTTGCTTTCAGAAGGATTAGTTATCTTTCTCCATCCATCAGCACCAGTTTTGTTAAACTCTAATAATTTTCCTAATTTTATTAATTTATTCATTCAAGTAGGACATATTGAACCCCACTTCATGCAGAGTATTTTCTGGTGATTGGGATTCTCAGAGAATCAGGGCATTGTAAGAGTGACTACAGGGAGAAGCCTACCTTACACAGGGGTCAGGGAAGGTCCTTTCTCTAGGATGACATTTGAGATGAGACCTGAATGTTGAGAAGGAGTCAGCCAAGTGGAGATTTTGGGAACAGAACTCCAGGGAGAGGAAACAGCAAAGTCAAAGCTGTTGAGGCAGGAACAAGCTTCTCATGTTAAAGGAAAGGCCTGCAAGTGGGCAAGTGGGTGGAGATGAGGGAAGGTAAGAGTTCAGGTTCAATGCAGCAGGTCAAGGTAAGTAGTTTGGATGTTATTCTATGTACTTGGAAAAACTGCTGGAGAGTTTCAGCAGGTGGCATGATGTGATTTAAAGGATCAGTCAGGTTATTGGTGGAGGAAGGTGGCAAAGGGGCAACTAAGGAAAACATGAGACCAGTTAGGAACATAATACAAGACAACAGACAAGACACAATGATGGCTTGGCTAGATTGATAGCAGTGGAAATGGAAGTGGCCAGATCCAACACACATTTTGGTGACACGGTTTCTAGACCCTGCTGATAAATTAGATGCACAACAACAAGACAAGCGAGTTACATCCCAGTGGAATTAGACATTTAAAGGAAAACTCTTTAAACCTGAAATGCCTTAACCCAGATGAATGCATTGTTAATGGTGCAATTCTGTTTAGGGGCATTTTAGGGCAGGTGTCTTTTACAATCTCTCAAATATCACCCATTGCTGGATTGAATGCACTATTTAATGCTCAGTAACTCACTTGACCAAATCCAACATTTTCCTCATCTGCATGACAAACAAAGGCTAATTACTCTTGCTAAATGACTGCAATTCACTGAGAAATAAATAACAAAAAGCTGTTACAAAACAAACAAACAAATAAACAAATAAAAAATGGGTGTAGAGAGAAATAAAGAAAGAAGAAAATCAAAGTCCACCAGATTGGTGCACCCTGATTTAGGCCTTAACAGGTCTCATGTTCCTTGACCACCATGATCTGCCCACAGCCTGTGGTCTGGAGGCAGCTTGCCCAGGGAAGAAGCAAACCCTGTTAACTTTGGTTGACCTTCCTATCACTTTCAAAAAAAAAACACAAAACAATAGCAGCCGCAGTAGTAGCAGCCATAAAATCCCCTGGCCTGACTCTCCCTCCCTTTTATTTTCCTCCCCTCCTATGGCAGGAAACACAAAGGACAAATCTGTCATTAACTACTTGCAAATGATCAGTTACTCACTGCAGCTGTTTGTTCACCAGATTACCATGCCAAGTACAGCTGCTCAGATGCGCCAGCCCAGTTTGGCTGAGCCACTCACCAGCCACCCCCGACTGCCCCCAAAATGCCTCAGGAAGAATGGGGCAGGCCGAACCCCAAATCGGCAGGGTGAATTGTGGTTTTTCACTCCCAGATGAGCTCAACTTTTCCACTTCCTTGGCCTTCTTGGACCACATGGTGAGACTGGCTGAGAAGCGCTTGACAGCAGTCTCACCTCCATGGATGCTGCTGGTCTGTAGTCTGAGAGGTGATAACTCTTCAGAGGTTACCGGTCAGTTCCTAAGAAAGGCAGCCTAACTGCTGCCTGGGTCCTCTGGTCGCAATTTTTAAAAGCAAGCAGCTTTGTGCTTCCACTTATTAATTTTCGCCAGCTTCTAAAGGTCAACGACCTGGCAAGCGGAGATTCACAAATAACAGGTGCAGAGACTCTGCCGCCTGCCTCCACGGGACATGGCTCTGTCACTTTTATTTACTGAATCAATCCACCAGTGTCCAGCAGGAGAACAGCAGCTAAATGGCCATTAATTGTGGGCTGATGTGCAGATGAAACCAATCTCCAAAGGGACTGTAAACCTTTGTTCCTTCACCTCCTCCTGCTCTTGCTATAGGATTAGCAGTAAATCATTCAGCAGCCTCATCTCCTTATTATAAATTTGACATTAGGGGCGTCCCAGGTGAGCTAGTGCTAACCTAGCTCTCTGTCTCTTCTCCTCTATCCTTTCCTCCCTCCCTCCTTTCTCTTTCCTCTTTCCCCTCTTTTCTTTCTTTGTCTTCATCTTTTTCATCTCCCTTTTCACAATCTTTCTGTCTCTATTTTTCTTTCTTACACACACATATGCTCATCCCCAAACATAATGACCTTTTATTAAAGTAACCTCACTGTCCCAGGGAGCGTCATTTTCTGCCCACACTAACATCTATCTTTGCCCTTTTCCCACATGTGTATATTTAGAGAAAGAGTATGGATACAGCTGGGATTCCTATGCAATTTAAAAAAGACAGAAAAAGTTATCTTCAAAAGGAGTTCTTCCTCTCCTCCTCCTTTCTGTCATTGTTCTTCAGAAAAGCTCTTTAACTCCTCAGAGTCCAAAAGGAGCTTAATTAAAGAGTAAAAGGGAATTTGAAAGTAAGCGATAGACAAAGAAGAAATACAATGGATCTGAGCTCTGTCAAAGAGTCTGGGGAATGCACTGTGAATTTTTTTTTTTTTTTTTATCATCTCTAGGACACACACAGCACCGACTTGGCCCCTGGTGACCAGCCATTGGTACAGTTTGATTTGAGAGGCATCAGGGAGGCAACCCTGAGCCCCAAAATGAATCGCTAAACTGGTCTCCATAATAAGCACAAATCCATAATGGATTTCAATCTGATTACATATTTGTATTAAGCATCCTCTTTTTCATGTGTCCTTTAAAAATAATGTATATTTTATGTTAATCAGTCATCTATACCTTAACTTAAAGATTTCTCTCTGCAGTCATAGTAGGATTGAGGCGGGGGAGGACTGACAGAATGAACGGGGGTGAAGTGGGTATGCCTCCAAGAGGACCTGTCCTCAAACAGAGCAATGGTGCAGAAAAGCAGGAAGGGAGAGGGGGGCAAAAAGAGTACACTTTCCATAATTCATACCAGGGCCAAGGAAAAGCTCTGGCAGTAAGTCCCAGTAAAGCCAGTCTTCAGAGTTGGGGAAGGGAGGAGGGTATAAATCACACTTGCTTAGTGCTATTAATAAAGTTCAATTACTGATATTCATGACACACATTTTTGTAGCTGCATGACATGGCACATTGCCTGGGACACAGGAGAAAGCAAAACTAACATGCACTAGTGTGTACTGAGGGCTAGACATATTCACAGACAGGATTTCCAGGTTATCCAACATTCCAAAGTAACTGAAAAGTAACCAGATTTTAAAAATTCATATTGAAACTGTGTATTGAATAGTTTCCTTACTAATGTTTATAAAATATTTTGGAGAGGAAATGTAGTATAATTTTAAGAATATCATCTCTAAATCTAGACATCCTGGATTTATACCTACCTCACTGTGGAACCCTAGGTATTTTGAGCTTTTATGAATTTATTTGAGAAATAGTAAGAGTTTCTAGAGCTAACACAGTGAACAGAAATGGACAGTGGCCCTGCATCCATAAGCCTAAAAGTAAAATCCTAACTCTATAAAGTGCTAAGAGGTATAAGATGCCATAAGACAGGATATTTTGTTCTTGACCTACTGAAGAAAGGTGAGTTCTTAGCATATTTCCCACATCTGGGCTGAGGGTATAAATGGGTTACAGGTGCCCAGACTTTGCTCTCAGAGTGACTGGGTAGGACTCAGGCTGGATGGAGACCCAGAGACAATTTCTTCTCCTTCGAGTAATCTCCTCATTTTTCTTCAGTGTTTTTGTTTGTTTGTTATTATCTGGGAATACCATCCTGTGAAAAAGTTTGGAAACTACAGAGTGAAGGAAAACTTCCCTGACAGATTGATTATCATGCTAAAATCTAAGTGATGACTAAGCATTGACCAGCTCAGGGTGCAATCTAAGAAGAGCATGTTTGCTGGTCTGGAAGCCAAGCGATTAGGGTTTCTCCAGGGACTGTGGAAAGCCAGCATGACAGGAATGCCAAGTTAAAGGTAGCAAGGAATGGAAGGGGCGTGAGAAGAGGTGGAGGCCTGAGGATGCAGGGCCTGTGGAGGACATTTTGGGCACCTTGGCCTCAGGGCAAGGGTAAGCATTTTAAACAAAGGTAAAGACTCATGGAACTTTCCACAGCCTCATAATCATTGAACACTGTGCGACATTACCTGGGTCTCAATACCACCTCAGTTATAAAGCAACTTTTAAAATTTTGATCAACCACATAATATTTTTGTTACTGTTTCCTCCTCTCTAAACTCAGAGATTTTAAATACATTTTCTCTAAATTGTTTCTAGCTCAACAATTCTGATTATCAGGGTTATTGACAGAGATTCAAAAGGGTCAAAGGATTCATGTGAGAGTTAATCCAAGAATATACCACAAAATTTACTTTTCTGTTTTTTGTTTTTGTCTTCTAAATACATACTAGCAATTAATAACTGTGTCATTTGACTCAATAAAACAGCAGTAAGTGGATCTTGCTGTAGCCATAAAATGTAGTTATTAATGAGAGCAGACAAGTGTCTAGATTTCAGCAGAGGCTTTATCCTTAGATAAGCAAATCCATACAATTTCTCAAACTTCTTAAAATATAGGAATAGAGAAATTCCAAATATTGAGTATTTCTTTTCAAGCATTTTTAAAAAACCCTCAAAGCAACTGCAGAATTATAGGCAGACAAGGAAGCTAGGACTACTCAAGATCCTAGAAGGAAAATTCCAGCCTGGCTTCCATGAACACCAGCCAGCCTTTTGAATTCTGTATGTGTGGAGTAGAGCTGAGTTCTGATCAGTGATGATTTATGTCTGATCCCCAGTTGGATATATATAAAGATGAAGCTAGTATACAGATTATAAGAAATCCTTGGCTAGAACAAGCCATTTAAAACAAACAAAAAAAATTATGTGGAGAAGATAAAACATGTTGGTAAAGCTTTATGTAAACATGTGGTCATTCTGAAATGCAAACATCTCAATTACTATGTAGCTTATGTCCATAGGTCCTCTCAACATCCTTGGTGGTAATGTAATTTTATTTTCATGTTACAGAAGGAGCAAAAAGTCATGTCAGCATTCTTATTAGGAAAAAAAAATGTTTATTTTCCCTCTTACTGCAAGATAGAAACAGCTTTATTTAACTGAAAAACCTACCTAGATCATTATGGAAACTGTTAATTTCATAATTCACTTATCAAAGAAAATTTAACTATTTATTATATGTCATGTCCAGTGCTTGATGCTAATATACAAGATAGACATAGTTTATGCCCACATGAAGTTTCTAATTTGAATACTCTGTATGGAAACTAGGGCATATAAGAGCATATAAAAGGGAACACTAGCCTGCTCTCGGAAGCCAGGAAAAACTCTGAAAAGCAATGTTTTGGGGGAGATCTGAAGGAAAAGTCTGTGAACAACGCCTGAGAACTTAGATGGGAAAAGTTTCAACTTCCTAGCAATTGAGCCAATCAATCTTGAAATTTCATCTTCATTTTGAGAACACCATTCAAGATGCAAGCTTTACCAAGCTTTTGACAGTGAAAACTTTACCCGCAGCACTTTTTAAAATATCTCCTGGGTATCTCCACATATATTTCAGCCTCTGCACCATTAAGGGATTGGACATGAATATTCTTTAAACCTTTGATCATTTCAAGAGGGTAGGACAGTATAGGAGGAGTCTTTCATGCTGGAAATTCTTATGTCATTGTCCAATGTAATACATAACACACCTGTCATCTTCACAGGAAAAAGCCCAGTTGCCTTTTAAAAATTCAGCCCTAAGGGTCTCTCCTGTGATATGTGACCTAGAAGACAGATAACTAGGGGGATTCTTTGAGTGAAGGAATCCTGGATTTCATTACTTTCGGATGTAACCACCTCCAGAGCTATGGAAGTATTGCTATTTAATTAGAGAGATTAAACTAGGAAAGTACTTTTCTCCTAAAAAAGGAGAAGACTGAGGGCTCAGGGGAGTTCTGGGTGTCTATGCCTTGTGCAGGGGCAGAATTGGCTTCTTTAAAATGACTCACCCATATGTCTGAAGCTGGCTCTCCATATTCACCTTGTTTTATTTATACCTTGTTTTATAACTGTCCAAGAAATAGTGGGCACATTTATTTATCTGTCCTCACTGGTGTGGCTGGGTTTGTAATAAAAGGCCTCTAGATTGCTTAATAGAATAATTGTGATAGAAATACCTGTTTATATAAACCAGGTTAGAAAAAAAAATGCCTACTTATTTTTGTGGATTTTGAGGGGTTTACAAAAGGATTTCTACCTGAGAAATGTATTTTCCCTTGACACTTGTTTTTCCATTATTTAAGAAAGAAGCGATGTAGAGATTTAAGAGATCTGGGAGTTAGAGGTGAGAATGAGACAGAAAGGTTTGGTTGGGATTAGCTGTGTCAAGAGGTTTGCAGTGTGCTTACCAAGCTATAGAGACCCATTGACATTTTGACCAAGAGATGGCCATATTCCAGCCTTCACTTTCATAAAATAACAGCAATAGGATCTGAGGCGAAATCCAGTAAAATGAATCTGAGCACACTTCCTGTTGTTAGTATATGAATGAGATCCTTATGCTGATTAGAATTTCAGAGTAGACCAGATGGCCTGAGGGAAACTCAAATGACAGCAAATATAGTTGTAATGGCTACCATCTTGCTGCATTAGACAGATTTAACCCCTCCTAATCATGTGCAAACCACTCAACACTTCATTTCACCTATAAATCCAATTTTTATTCTATTTAAGACCTCTCACCAGGTAACCCCACTCTATTCCTTTAACCTCAGCTATGGCCTTTGCCTCTACTGTATCTGAACATCCAGTTCTGATAAAATCTTTGATGTTGTTTTAACTCACATGTACTTTCAAACTTCCATGCCCTTGTATATGGTGTGCCCTTCACTCAGAATTATTTATTTATTTATTTATCTTCTCTTCTGTTATCAAATTCCAGCTTATCTTTAGGACTCAGTTCAAACACTGCTTCCATTTTAAAGAACACTTCACTCTCTCAATTAGGTTTTGCACCTCTGCCTCCACAAGACCATGTTTGTGCTCAATTTTAGCACTTCATTCATTTAACAAATATTTGTTGAGCAACTATTATTACCACTCAGGATACCACAGTGAGCGTGTAATGCTCCATTGATTTTTTTTTTTCCATATGCTACTTCTCCCCTAGACTATGGATATCTTGATGATGGACCCTATTCTAATCATCTTTATGTCCTAAGTACCTAGCAGATTTCCTGTTATGTGATAAAGTCCTCAGTAGTTACCTGATTTAATAATTGATTGAATAAGTATATTTTTATGGGCTCCTGATTCTGATCATATTAATATCATTTGCATCCATTGTTATCTAACTACTGTCCTTTTATGTACTTTATGTTTCAGAGAGTTTATAAAATCATTCACTTATCAAATAAATTTTGAGCTGATAATCCAGACCTTTCCATTATTCTCTCCTTTCCTCATAAAACCTTGCTTTTTTCTTGTCCTCTATGTAATTTCCTTAGGATTCAGCCATTGTAAACCATTTTTTTCCCCAAGTAAACAAAATAGAAATAAGGGATTAAAAAAGGTCTTTTGGAGATTACGCATTTTCTACATACTATGGGACTATAAGGAGTGGTGAATCATGTCACAAGACATCCACGTTTCATGTTGTATTAGTTGGGGTTTATAGAATTAGGGGATTGTAGATTTAAAGAGATTTTGCAGGTGACTTAATCCCACATCCTACCACAGCTTCTATTCATCATTGATAAGGCTCCCAGGCTCCATTTGAATGCTTCCAGTGAGGGAGGCCACACTGTGTCTTAAGACATTTTAATTCATTTTAATGTTTCTAAAGTTGTTTTTGTTGTTTTTATATTGATCCAAAGTTGGCCTTCTAATCACTACCTGGTGCTAAAAAGTCATTAGAATAGATAATAGTTAACATGTTAACAATTCACAAAATCTTTTAGGAAAATCCTAACTCTCATTTTAGAAAAATGTTGTTGAGGTAAACTTCAGAGTCAGTGTGCCACTGTTCCAGGCTGAGATCCTACCCTATATTTACTTCTGTGACCCAAAGTAAGGGGCGAGTGTTGATAGTCCGTAAAGCAATCAAGGACTCTTTTTGCAAGTTCCTGCTCTGTTGCATCACTAGAAGTTCCAACTCACCCCTTCTGGGTGATTAACTTGCCTGTTGGATCTTGGCCAGTGACACATTTTACTTTTCTAGTTTGTGTCAGCTAATCAACACTTACAGAGTGCCTGTTGTGACAGGACTCTGTTCTAGGCTCAGTAGAAACATTACCCAACAGTGGCCATGGCAGTCATGGCTCTTTTTTTTCTTTTTCCCCAGGGGCTCTAATTAAACAGAAAGGGAAGAAAAACATGGAACACAACACTCAATTTATCATTCTTAGTTTTCTTTCTAAGAACTTCGTGGAGCATCCTACTGAGGTTAACAACATATCTCTTCCGGGAATCCCTGGGGCTTAGGTTGTGGATATTTAATTAAATATTCTTTAAAATATAAGCATATTTTTTTATTTATTTAGAATGTCCAACTCTATAGAGAAAGAGCCAGTGTCTGACCATGTTGACCTCAGATACTGAATTTGTCAATGAGTGGGGATCATATCTGGCCATATCAGAGTCCTTAAACCAAGGGCCACAGACACATATTATATCATATTATATTGACAACTGGGCTCCATGCTTTAACCCTCCCCAAAATTGTCTGCAAATTAACATGCATGCCAAATTTTTGAGTCTGAGGATGTTCATGACTTTCATCAGAAAATGCATGCTCGGTAATAGAAGCTGTACAGAACCATGACAAACAGACAGCACCTTCTCTATTACCAATAACTGTTTATTCAAGTAACTAGTTCTGTCCTTATTGTGGCTTTACCCTTTTACTCTGTACCTAAAATGCAGAACAACAAAACAAAATGAATACATAACATAACAACAGCAACAGCAACAACACATTTTTTGTGGAGCTATCTATTTACAATACTGTGAGAATACTGGGAAAAAATTAATTTAATTTTAAAATTTAATTTTAATTAATTTTAAATTAATCAATTGAATTTAATTAATTTTTAAATTTTAATTAAAAAATTAAAAACAGGGTTATTCAGATTCTAAAACATGCATAACTCTTCAGTTGAATTTAAATTCAGGGTCACTATATATTCAGAATTAATCTGTTGGTGTCCTATTATTATTTACCAAATGAATATAAATATAGATCTTTAAATGGAACAAAAAGTAGAAAAGAAAAATATGGAGTTGCGGTTAAAGATAGTGACCAAATAGGTCAGCTATCAAAGTTTTGCTTGATAGATTTTTTTTTTTTTCTGTGTTTCATTTTTTCTGGGGCCTGTCAGTTGCTCTAGGGAGAGAACTGTGCTCTTATGAGTTTTACCGAGGAGGGGAAAAAAAAAAAGGCAGTTAAAAGGCTTTTGAGCTCAACAAATGTGTCCTGAGAGCCAAATGGAACAAGGGTGAAATCCTAGCTAAAACCCGTGGGGAATAATTTGTTGTTAGCAGCATCTGGAAAGGAAGTGTGGCAAGGGCTGCAGAGTATTGTTTAGAGAACAAATGGAAGGAAAATGGCTTTAAAAAGGTAGCTTTGAAGGCAAGAGGGGGAGGGAGAAAGTGACGGAGGCCTCGAATGAATTTGGGGATTTAGGAAGGAGATTTAATAGACTGAATAGCAGGTCACCGCCAAAGAAGTGAAAACCTGAGCAAGAGACATCAGTATTATGCGGCGTTAGTGCTGGCGCTGCACACCTAAAAGCAAATCAGATTAAGTAGTTTATTATTCCTCTGGCTCTCCTACCACTAATAATGTATTTTCTTCCAAGAACTGAGTATTTTGAAAATCCATATTAGTCATCGAGACCGGTGTTTGCACTTATTCGTGGGCGGCCTATTGTCGCAGCCGCCTTAATTCTCGCGCCGCTGCTTCTTCCTGGACACAGGGAGATGCTGGACTGACCAGGAGGACCAAGGACCGCCACCCGCCACCGCCACCAGGCAGGGGCCCCGGGCTCAACACAGGACCAAGCTTAACGCTCTCCCATCTGCTGCCTGGGCTGCTGGCAGAGCACCCTGCTCTCGGCTCTTCATTGTAGGAACGATCTGTCTATTACAGGAAAAGGGGAATATAAAAGCCATAATTTATGCTACAGAGAATGTTCTATTCTAAACGGTCTGTGGCCCTCATCCTAACCTTGCCTTTTCATTCCTGCATCCCACCGCTTCTCTTCCACAGGCTGTTCAGACAGAGTCTGGTCAAATGGAGAAGGCAAGAACCCGTGGCCACGGTGTGGTCTCACTACAGCCAAGGCCACATCTCAGGGGTGCAGTCAAGGCCATGGACCACCCAGGCTGCTCGGGGATTGGTGTCTGGCTCCTTAAGACCAGTTCTACCGGAGAATTATTTTGTCCCATTCTGTGAAGCTCTCACTTTCCAGTGTGTGGGGTAAATAGCTGTAAAGAGTGATAGAAATGAGTCCCAACTCACAATTCACTTTTGGATCCTTGTACCTTCGTTCATCTCTTCCTAACTTTGGAGCTTTGTAGTAACCCTCTACTTCAGATGAAGCTTATGCTTATTGCTAACAGACTCCCCAGAATGCTCTATGTGAGCGGGAATAGGCTGGTGCTAGCCTTCTTATGAATATTTGGGTATTACAGCAGATTTAACCCAATGACAGCTATCATTTATTGGCAGGATAACATAGTACAGTGTTCACTGCCTGCCTGGACTCTGGGATCTGAGGGCCTGAGTTTGAATGTATATCCCCCACTTTGTTGTGAGATTTCAGGCAAATCGCTAAACCTCCCAGACCTTCAGTTCCCTTATCTGTCAAATGGGTTGTTGCGGAGAATTAGTTAAGACATGTTGATTGTTTAGATCATTCAGTGTTAAGAGCCAGAATCTTAAGTCTCACTACATGGGTGGAATATTTTATTATTGTTTGTTCCAACATTGTTATTATCATTGTGTGATTTTTACTGTAAAGGTACTGTGTAAAGTTTACATATGTTGCTTATTTTATCTGAAAAATATCATGTGGTATGTATTTCACTTATCATCCAGTTTACACATTAATAAGAGGCAGAGCCAATATTTGAATTTGGGTCTGTCTGTTTTCAAATACTGTGCTTTCCTCACTATGCAAGTATTTCAATTATAAAGAAGTTAAGTTAAAATATTAAAATTTCTGTCATGATGACAGATGACAGAAAATATCTTAGATAACTAGTAAGATTTTAGATAACTGATAATATGTTTTTCTTTTTATTTATTTCTTTTAATTACTTACTCTGGGGCCAAGCAGTACATAAAACCGTCAATATTTCATATTATTATAACAAGAATCCTACAAGGCATCTTTGATTATTATTCCCATTTGACAGATAAAGTATCTAAGGTTTAATGAGTTTTTTGAAACCTACATACAGTTACAGAGCCAGCAAATGATAAAGGTGGAATTTACAGTACTCTTGAGAGCCCAGATTCTTTACAAAGTGCCTCCTATAGAAAATGGCAACCTTTGTATGTTCAAAAGACAACGATTGAAGAGGATGAACTATTGAATGTGAGTTGAGATTATTGATGACTAAAGAAATCCAGAAGTTTTGGGGCAATGACATTCAATAAGACAATTTGATGATAATTTGATGCTGAATAAAAAGGTTCTCATTAGAGGTTCAGACCCGTGCCTTTTTCCTAATCTTCTGGAGCACCATTATCACCATTACAGACATTGTCTTCTTAATAATAACCTAATGAACATTGCTTTTTATATATTTTCAAATAGCCTCATGTACAATATCTAATTTCTCTTTCACTGGATACCTTTGTGACATTTAGTATTATTCCCATTTGAGACAACAGGAAACTGAGACACAGAAAGAGTAAAGGACTTTTTGTCAAAGCTAATGAAGATACGGTCCAAATCTCTTGATGACTCGCTCTATTCTCTTAACATTTATTCTGCTCCACTTATGAGAAATACACCAAAAAAAAACAAACAATGAAAGGAAAAAAGGCCATTTCTCTCCCCTCCCCCTCCACCAGTAACTCCCAATTACTGGCTGAGATTTACAGTGTGTGTACATGGGTGTGAAAGGCAAACCATGTGGCAGAATAATAAAACAATAAAAATTTCTATCAATTCTTCTCATGTTTAATTTTGATGCCTTCATTAGCAAATATACTTTGAGCAATTTTTCTGTACTAGCCAGAGTTTAGTTGCAGATATGAATAGATATGATGGTCATGGCCTCTGATCTCAAAGATTCAAAAGTCTGTGAG
Source organism: Balaenoptera borealis (assembly GCF_965194805.1). Lineage (NCBI taxonomy): Eukaryota > Metazoa > Chordata > Mammalia > Artiodactyla > Balaenopteridae > Balaenoptera > Balaenoptera borealis. The sequence continues at coordinate 35,479,084 of NC_138875.1, forward strand.
TAAAATAGATACAGATACAAATCACACTGACACAGTATTTTAATAGAGGTGTCAAGAAGACTATGAAACTGCTAAGGATGAACAATGGGTTCTGTCTTAGAAATCTAGGGAGCCTTCAGAGAGGAGAGGGATTACATGTAAATCACCATGCAGAAAAGGGATGTAAAGAAAGGTAGGGGTCATTAACAGTGTATGAAAGAAAGGCACAGATACATGACCATTACCCAGGTCATCTCTCCTGATTAGAAAGAGTTCAGTGATATTAGTGTCTAGAATAATATGACCACAGTCAATCCTATTTATATACTCCATTTGATCAAATGACCTTGAGAAGAGTAGACTTGCATATCAAGAGAATATCCAGTTTTATATCCTTGATTTGCCATTAATTGGCTGTGTGACTTTAGGGGAGTCGATTTACATATTAGAACCTTTGTTTCCTTATCTGTAAAACAAGGGAGTTGATATAATTTCTATAAAATCTTGTAATTTCAGTGCCAAATCCTCCAAAAAATGACAGAACCATTTCTCCCCCAGCAGATTCTGTGGGTGAGCATATGATCATTGGACCCAGGTGTTTTTGTAATTGTGATAAATTGAACAAATACTGAATGCTCAGTGGCCTTCAAAATCATCCTGCCACCTGTGTGGTAGGACGCCCTTCTAATAGCAGTAGAAGAAACCGCCCAGCCACCCATTGCCCACTTCTACTGCCTTAGGTCTTTCAGACACAAAATTTTGTGAAACTTTAATAGGACAATACATTTTCCAGAATAAAGAGAATATCTATCTATCTATCTATCTATCTATCTATCTATCTATCTATCTATATTTTATGGAGTTATGCATCTTGATGTCCTGTGGAAGGATGTATTACTCTAGGGTAAGGAGGATCAGATTATAATGCAGAACTAACTTAAGATTTGCAGAGTCCTGCAGGTAAGAGAGCTACCCATGCCAACTAAAGGAGGCAAAGGGCCTCTGGTGGTCAGGAGCCAATGAGAAACCAAGAAAAAGTGCACTAAAAGGATTAATAGTTTAAAACCAAGCTACACTGACCTATTCCAAAAAGGAGACCTCATCTAAAATAGTAGACATTGTTGGAGTAACCAGCTGATTAAGTTTACGGTAATCTGCTGTCATCCTCCAGGTTGTATTTGTTTTTGCCTTAGCTTAAGTGGAAAAATAAATAGGAACGTTTATTCATTTTTTTGAGCAATTATTTACTGAGCATTTAATTCATACCAGTCATGTCTTTTCCTACTACAGCATGCTTGTCACTTGAGGTCATCATGAAAAAAACAACAGAGCCAGTGCTGGGGATAATACTGTGAATGCAGAAAGCCAAGAAGGAAAATGAAGTTTACCTTGAACCAAATAACTTGACTTCTCTCACCTATTTTTTTCTTCCCTGTCCCCTCCATACCAACACTACTGCTACCACCATCACCCTTTCTTGGCAAGAACACTTGGAAAGATACATGCACGGAGAGGACAAGTATAACCAAACAAATGTGCATTGCTTTCTGAGAATTTGGCCTCCATTATTTACTCAAGACTACACCCCCTTTTTGGCTAGATCTAGATTTCAAAACCCAGCTCTAAACAAGCTTGAAAGTCTGCATTTCACACTGTCAACAAAACCTAGACCTGCATTTGAAATTGTAAAACTTCAGTTGAAGAAAGGTTTGTGCAGTCCATACTCATGGGAGAAAAAAATCCAGAAAAAAAACAAAAAACAAAGGGAGTTTGCTACTGTGGCTGTTAATACAGCCTAGGCCACCTAGCAGGCTTTTTAGAGGAAAGAGTCATTATTTCCCAATGAGTAGATAAGGTTAATTTTCAGGGGAGGTGGCTCTTGAACAGGACCCTGAAGAAAGAATAAGACTTGAGCAAGCAGAGCAAAGAGGATAGAAAACTCTAAGAAGGTAGAACACCAAGTGAAAGGCACAGAATGACCACAACTCTGGAGAACTTACAGGACACAGAAAAGAGGTTAGTTTGGTTAAAGCAAAGGATACACTAAGGGTAAAGCAAGAGCAAAGGTAAAAGGAACCCATGACATTTTTGAGCCAGAAGGAAGACCACAGTTAAAGTTCCCCATCAGGAAGACTAATATTGGAGCAAAGCTTAAGCTGAATAGAACTGGGCAGTGACTGGAAGTAGGGATACCAGTCAGGAAACCACTGAAAAGATACATGTAAAAAACAGGTGATAAAGGCTACTCAGGCAGTTAATATGGAAAGCAGACAATGAATGGGAGATGTTTTAGGAAGGTTGAAACTATTGAATTGGAAACAAAGGCAGTGTTATGGGCAAGGAAAAGGAAAAAATCAAAATGATGCAAGGGTGAGAGCTTAAACCTGAGATCCTGGGAGGAGTGTTGTGTCATTATATAGAAAGAGAATGCACAAGCAAGAAAAGTTTTGCAGGCAAAATTATATATTCATATTTAAACGCATTGAGTTGAGAATGTCTGCAGAATACCCCAGATGAGAGTTCTTGCAGAGTATTAGAAATGTAGAAATGTAGTTCAAGAGAGAGCTTAGGTGTGCAGCATTTCTTATAGAGGTGATTTTAAATTTATGAGTGGATTATATTTTTCATATAGTTAGTGAAGAAGGACAAAAATGGAGGAGGGCAGATCTCTGGAAAACATATATTAAAGCATAGGAAAAAAAGGAACTAGAAACAAGAAAGTGTAATGTCAGAGAAAGAAGTAATAATATATAAGTTGACAGGTATTGAAGGACACAAAGATTGAGGATGATGGAGAATTAGAGAAAAGAGAAAAATATATTTTACATTTATACATACAAGAGTATTGTAACGTTCAAAACAAGCAGTGTATGATTTGAATAGTGGGGGAAAAAGCCAGATTATGAGAGATTAAGAAACCTGTGGTTAACAATCAATGCAATGATATGATCTGTTCTCAGTCTGCAAAGGGGCTAACGGTCTGGATATGAGGAATCTCCCAGCACCAGTAGTCTGTGATTTTTCTTCACTTTGTGCATCTGATTTGAATTGAGTTCAGACCCACACTCTTCTAAAGTGATGTACAATAGCAGCATAAAACTGATTCCCAAAATATTTAAAATCTTGCCAAAAATAGTATGGGTTATAGAATAAAATATGCCACAGACTGTATCTATAGGATACCAACATATATGTCAGTTATCCCTATTCGTCAGAACTCTGGGTTCTTAGTGTATAAAACAAATTTATTAACTATTGTTGAGATAAAACAAGGTGATTTATTAAAGACTTCTTTTGTTTTCAAAAATATTGATTTTTTTGCATTCTTTATTAGTTATTTCAACAGTGTGTTGTAATCAAATTCCAGCATCAGTAGATCAGCAGAACATTTATTGCAGAGCAAGGGTGGTGAGAATAGTGATGATGTTAATAGCTACAATTTCAGGGGCACCTACCATGTTTCAGGTGGTTGACAAGATGACTTATGCATGTTATCCTTGTCTGCTACTTGGGGATCCAGAGGATGCTATGTTTTTTCCAGAAAGCTTGTATTTGTTGGGACCATGTCCCTCTGAGCTCATTAGCTTTCAGCAAGCATGACATTATAGTGATACTATTTAGCACTTCCTATCTTCAAAATACTTGGCAAATATTAGATAAGTAGTTCTTCAAACACTCATGAGAATTTTCCAAGTATGTATTATTGTTATTACCTTGCCACATATGAAGGCTATCCATCTACATAACTTTTCTAAGGAATTGGAAGGCATTATTGGTAAAGCCAAGAATCTAACCTAAACACATTTGTTTTGATTCTGTCTTCTGGCCCGAGGACGATATGTCTTACTTTCTATGGAAAACATTTACTAATATGATGTAAGTAGTCATATAAATTTTACAAAGTATAGCTGAACTGTGATAACATAATGTTAGTTTATTTCATAGGCATTTACAAAGTTCCCCTCCTCTGCATCTGTCCCACACAAAAAGTGGAAATTATCTTTATATGTTGTTTGATGACCTTAGTCTCTAACTCTTACTCATGGTTTAGGCATCACTAAGGCTTCATACAGAAGAAAAATGGCCTCGTTAGAGGTCATGAAGGCTCTCTTCTTCCCATTATCTCCTTACTGACTAGGTCCTTTCTCTACCACTCCTTATTCCAGTTTTGATTTAGTGAAGGATTCAATGAAAGTAAAATTTATGGTGAAGGATACTGTAGCTTCCAATCCCTAATAAGCCTGATTATTTTAAACTCTAAGACGACATCCATAAACTTTTATGTAACTTTATATAACTTTCAAGCTGCATATCATTTCCTTCTTTCATATTCCTGATCAAAATTAACTTTCCTCATAAACTTTTCCAAATTAACTTAAAAATTTCCATCCACATTTAAATTCTTAAGCTTCCTTCCCAGTTTATTTTTGTGTATCTCTGTTTAACATCAGCCTTAATTGAACTAAAATAGAATTGTTTATATTCCTTACATATCAACTCTTCTTCTCAATTTTCCTCTGTCAATGGTGCTGTCTTTCTCCAGGTTGCCTGGACCCATACCCATGGATTTGCTACTTCCTGTATGACTCCTTAAACACCCACAGAAAGAAAATAATATCCAATCTTCTCAATATACCCTGGCGGTATGTACTATTTCTTCCTCCCTGTTTTATTCCCATGGCTACCCACTCAATACAAGCCCATCATAATAGGTTACTGTTTTGCATTCAAAATGTCTTACCATGATTAAGTGATCTAAGTTTATATATAACCCAACTCGAATAATCCTGTATTATTCTAGCAGATACCAATGGAGGTAAGCCCAAGAGGGTAGAAACTGACTAACTCTCTCTGGAAGCTAATAAAAACTTCATGGGTTATATCAACTGGCATCTGAAAGCTCCTTAGCTTCCAACATCTCTTCTGTGCTGGAGGATATGCTCTCTAATCTCCTGGTGGGTATGTCACCAGTCCAGCAATAGAGAATTCTAACAACCAGATGTAAAATAAAAATAAAAAATAAAGCAACAAAAAACAAACAAAAAATAAGCCAAGCAAGCCACAACCTCCCCCCTCTCCCCACACAACAAAACTATGGAAGCTGCTGTTCCAGAAAATTCCCTAGGGGTGTATTAGCAGGATCCAGGTCCTGAGAGATGGTTCTCCAGAATTAGGGAGGGATGACAGGGAGGCATCCAGTTTTTGTATATGTGAGGGGATATCTGTTTTCTAGTATCATTTCAATCCTATTTATTATTGTCAATATTTTACTTGCTGGCTACCCTTGTTTTGTTTACAGTAAGTCCCCTACATATGAACGAGTTCCATTCTGAGCGTGTATTTGTAAGTCCAAATTGTTCATAAGTCCAACAAAGTTAGCCTAGGTACCTAACTAATACAATTAGTTATATAGTACTCTACTGTAATAGGTTTATAATACTTTTCACACAAATAATACGTAAAAAACAAACACAAAATATAAAGAAAACATTTTTAATCTTATAGTACAGTGCCTTGAAAAGTACAGTAGTACCAGCTACATCACTGCTGCTTTTATGTTTGCTTCCTGACATCCTGGGCTTGAAATAATGATACTGTATTACTGTACTCTATACAGTACTGTACAGTAAAGTACACAAAATCCCAACCTCTTGTAGAGGATGCACGCAAGTGACAATGCATGCCAGACATGTGAAATGACTTACGTGATTGGACATGTGAATGCACGTTCGCATCTTTGAAAGTTTGCAACTTGAAAGTTCGTATGTAGGGGACTTACTATACTTTGTTTTGGTTTGTTTGGGGTTTGTGTTATTTGTCTGTTTAAACTGAATTCAACAATTGTTTTGTATTTTCTTCCCTAAAGAATCTGATTCCGTTGTGAGACCTTGGTAGACCAGTCTGCCTAACATAACTGAATCTTAGGGGACTGAAGACCCCATTGGGATTGAGGATTAGTGCTTATAACATCAGTTCACATCCCTGCAGAAATACAGAAAGTGACTGAGATTGGCCCTGCTATGTGCTCACCCCAGAACATTCTTTTATTTTTCCTTTATTTCTGCATTTCTTTTCTTTTGTCTGGTTTCTTGTTTATTGACATTTTGTGTAGAAACAGCACCAAGCAGAAAATGGCAGTCATTTGGGCAATCTGATTGCAGTGGTTGCTTTCTTGTTAATCGGGTGGTTGTGTGTGTGTTCATAAGCCTTCAATCTAATGTCTGCTCTCTTATATAGCTCTGCTCTACTTTATTAGTCCAGTGTCAGCCATTTGAGTGTATGTTCTTCAAGGAATGGCAAGCTAGTGTAGAATTTAGCATAATATTCATGCTAAATGGACCTGGACATTATAGATTAGCAGTAAATTCTTATGAATGAATATATGAGACTGTAGACAAATGTATTATGTAAGCCTCAATTTTTGCCTATTCTAATCCCCAGGAATTATAATAAAAATAATATATAGAACAAGTTCTTGTACTTAGGGAATATTCTGGGGAAAAGAGAATATGTATATAAACTAGAAAAAACTAAATAACACTTAGAAGATATCTTGATGTGTACAGTGGAATATATAGCTGAACAGTTAGTGAATTTAAAATATATGAATGGTCAATGTGAGTGTTAAACGATCTAGGAAATTTAAATAAAAGTCTGTTCCTTCTTACCTCCTCCTTATTATTTCATCTCTCATAATATCCTGTATTTATTTATACTAATTAGTTCAATATCTTCACAGGTATTGTACTGCTACTATGTGTAGATAGGTGTGTTTCTAAAAAGGTTGTAAATCATACTCATTCCTTTAATACTAACCTAGAAGCAAAAAGGGCCGCTATCATTGCAGGTTATTATTCCTGTCCAAGAGATGACAGGAGAGGCAGAAACTATTTGGAGCTCCATCTGAATTGCAGTTTTAAGCACATCTGACATAGTACATGTCTGGAGGTGGCATTTCTAACCTTTTTATCAACTGAGTTCCATGGATCAGAATAAATGATAACAATAGCTCACCGCCTTCTGCTGGACAGACTTGCTACTTGAAAAATGATCAGGGCCCTATTAAGAGAAGCCACCCCGCCCTAATAGGGAGCAGATCACAGTTCAGGTCTCTCTGCGGTTGTATCTCTCTGTGTCAGGGGACATGACCTTGCCTGTCTTTTTCCCTAGGATCAGTTGAATGATGGACTTCTTTTCTTTCCCTGAATTGTTACAGCAAGAGGAGAGGAAGGATTGCAGATTTTTTTTTTTTTTCTTTTCCTTCAGAAAAGAGACATGGCCCATTTTAACATCCCCATTATCTATGTGTCTGTCCACAAAAGCTCTATTTGAAAAGGCCCTATGGTTTCACGATGAGGACAAGCCATTTCTAATGCCACTCTCACTGACCACAGTGTACCTGGGGCTCCATTTTTATATGTGGAATGGTAATGCATTTACTTACTGCCCCCAGACCTTCCTTAAACTGACCCACCCCTCAGATTTTGCTCTGCTCTTCCCTTTCATGAATCAGATCCTGTCCTCCTTTTATGTCCATATTGTAGTTCTCCTTCAAGGCATAATTCAAATTCTGCATTTTCTCTGAAGCAATCCTTACCCATTCTGACTCACAATACTACCTACATCTTTTGAACTACTATATATTATTCTAAGGACCCAGTATAGATACTGAAACTTATTATTATACTGTGTTCATTTATTTATGGTACACGAATGAAAGAACTGATCTTGTTCTATTTTATTTGATTTTCTCCCCTTCATTCTCTATCCCCTCCTTCATTTCCCCCATAATTGCCCAGTTTTATGTGTTTCATTCATAATCTTAAAAACATATGCATCCACTAAATTTTTATTTTTATTTATTTATTTTATTGGAGTATAATTGCTTTACAATGTTATGTTAATTTCTGTTGTACAACGAAGTGACTCAGCTATATGTATACATATATCCCCTCCCTCTTGGACCTCCCTTCCACACCCCCATTGAACCCATCTAGGTCATCACAGAGCATCTGAGTTCCCTGTGCTGTAGAGCAGGTTCCCACTCGCTATCTATTTTACACATGGTAGTGTATATATGTCAATCCTAATCTCCCAATTCAACCCACCCTCCCCTTCCCCACCCCGTGTCCACACATCGGTTCCTTATGTCTGCGTCTCTATTCCAGCCCTGCAAATACGTTCATCTGTACCATTTTTTCTAGATTCCACATATATGCATTAATATATGATATTTGTTTTTCTTTCTGACTTACTTCACTCTGTATGACAGACTCTAGGTCCATCCACATCTCTACAAATGATCTGATTTCATTCTTTTTCAAAGCTGAGTAATATTCCATTGTATATATGTACCACAACTTCTTTATCCATTCATCTATTGATGGACATGTAGGTTGCTTCCATGTCCTAGCTATTGTAAATAGTGATGCAATGAACATTGGGGTGTATGTGTCTTTTTGAACTATGGTTTTCTCAGGGTATATGCCCAATTGTGGGATTGCTGGGTAGTATGGTAGTTTTATTTTTAGTTTTTTAAGGAAACTCCATACTGATCTCCATAATGGCTGTATCAATTTACATTCCCACCAACAGTGCAAGAAGGTTCCCTTTTCTGCACACCCTCTCCAGCATTTATTGTTTGTAGATTTTTTGATGATGGCCATTCTGACCAGTGTGAGGTGATACCTCATTGCACTTTTGATTTGCATTTCTCTAATAATTAGTGATGTTGAGCATCTTTTCATGTGCTTCTTGGCCACCTGTATGTTTTCTTTGGAAACATGTCTGTTTAAGTCTTCCACCCATTTTTTGATTGGGTTATTTGTTTTTTTTGATATTGAGCTGCATGACCTGTTTGTATACTTTGGAGATTAACCCTGTGTCAGTTGCTTCATTTTGCAAATATTTTCTCCCAATCTGAGGGTTGTCTTTTTGTTTTCTTTATGGTCTCCTTTGCTGTGCCAAAGCTTTTAAGTTTAACTAGGTTCCATTTGTTTATTTTTGTTTTTACTTTCATTACTCTAGGAAGTGGATAAAAAAATATCTTGCTGTGATTTATGTCAAAGAGTGTTTTTCCTATGTTTTCTTCTAAGAATTTTATACTGTCCGGGCTTACATTTAAGTCTTTTAGCCATTTTGAGTTTATTTTTGCGTATGATGTTAGGGAGTGTTCTAATTTCATTCTTTTACATGTAGCTGTCCAGTTTTCCCAGCACCACTTACTGAAGAGACTGTCTTTCTCCATTGTGTATTCTGGCCTCCTTTGTCACAGATTAGGTGACCATAGGTGTGTAGGTTTATCTCTGTGCTTTCTATCCTGTACCATTGATCTATATTTCTGTTTTTGTGCCTGTACCATACTGTCTTGATTACTATAACTTTTAGTATAGTCTGAAGTCGGGGAGCCTGAGTCCTCCAGCTCCATTTTTCTTTCTCAAGATTGCTTTGGCTCTTTCGGGTCTTTTGTGTTTCCATACAAACTGTAATTTTCTTTTTTCTAATTCTGTGAAAAATGCCATTGGTAATTTAATAGGGATTACATTGAATCTGTAGATTGCTTTCAGTAATATAGTCATTTTCACAATATTGATTTTTCCAATCCAAGTACATGGTATATCTCTCCATCTGTTTGTCATCTTTGATTTCTTTCATCAGTGTTTTATAGTTTTCTGAGTACAGGTCTTATGCCTCCGGAGGTAGGTTTATCTTAGGTATTTTATTCTTTTTGTTGCAATGATAAATGGGAGTGTTTCCTTAATGTCTCTTTCTGATTTTTTGTTGTTAGTGTATAGGAATGCCAGAAATTTCTGTGCACTAATTTTGTATCCTGCAACCTTACCAAATTCATTGATTAGCTGTAGTATATTTCTCGTGGCATCTGTAGTATTTTCTATGTATAGTATCATGTCATCTGCAAACAGTGACAGTTTTACTTCTCTTTTCCAATTTGAATTCCTTTTATTTCTTTTTCTTCTCTGATTGCCATCGCTAGGACTTCCAAAACTATGTTGAATAACAGTGGCAAGAGTGGACATCCTTGTCTTGTTCCTGATCTTAGAGGAAATGCTTTCAGTTTTTCACCACTGAGAATGATGTTTGCCATGGGTTTGTCATTTATGGCCTTTATTATGTTGAGGTAGGTTCCCTATATGCCAAATTTCTGGAGAGTTTTTATCATAAATGGATGTTGAATTTTGGCAAAAGCTTTTTCTGCATATATTGAGATGATCATATTGTTTTTATTCTTCAATTTGTTGATGCAGTGTATTACATTGATCGATTTGCATATACTGAAGAATCCTTGCATCCCTGCAATAGACTCCACTTGATCATAGTGTATGATCCTTTTCATGTGTTTGTTGGATTCTGTTTGCTAGTATTTTGTTGAGGATTTTTGTGTCTATGTTCATCAGTGATATTGGTCTGTAATTTTCTTTTTTTGTGATATCTTTGTTTGGTTTTGACATCAGGGTGTTGGTGGCCTTGTAAAACAAATTTGGGAGTGTTCCTCCGTTTGCAATTTTTTGGAAGAGTTTGAGAACATTGGTGCTAACTCTTCTCTAAATGTTTGATAGAATTCACCTGTGAAGGCATCTGATCTTGGACTTTTGTTTACTGGAAGATTTTTAACTACAGTTTCTATTTCATTACTTGTGATTGGTCTGTTTATATTTTCTGTTTCTTCCTGGTACAGTCTTGGAAGCTTGTACCTTTCTAAGAATTTGTCCATTTTTTCCAGGTTGTCCATTTTATTGGCATATAATTGCTTGTAGTAGTCTCTTATGATCCTCTGCATTTCTGCAGTGTCAATTGTATTTTCTCCTTTTTCATTTCTAATGTTACTGATTTGAATCCTCTCCCTTTTATTCTTGATGTGTCTGGCTAAATGTTTATTAATTTGTTTTTCTTCTCAAAGAACCAACTTTTACTTTTATTGATCTTTGCTATTGTTTCCTTCCTTTCTATTTCATTGATTTCTGCTCTGATCTTTATGATTTATATCCTTCTATTAACTTTTTTTTTTCTTGTTCTTTCTCTAGTTATTTTAAGGGTAAGGTTAGTATTTTTATTTGAGATTTTTCTTGTTTCTTGAGGTGAGATTGAATTGTTATAAACTTCCCTTTTAAAACTGCTTTGGTCGAGTACCAAAAGTTTTGGATCATTGTGTTTTTGTTGTCATTTTTTTCTATGTATTTTTTGATTTCCTCTTTGATTTCTTCAGTGATCTCTTAGTTATTTAGTAGCGTATTGTTTAGCCTCCATGTGTTTGTGTTTTTTACAGTTTTTTTTCTGTAATTGATTTCCAATCTCATAGAGTTATGGTCAGAAAAGATGCTTGATATGATTTCAATTTTCTTAAATTTACCAAAGCTTGATTTGTGACCCAGGATGTGCTATATCCTGGAGAATGTTCCATGTGTATTCTGCTCCTTTCAGGTGGAATGTCCTAAAAATATCAATTAAGTCTATCTGGTCTTTTGTGTCGTTTAAAGCTTCTGTTTTCTTATTTATTTTCTTTCTGAATGATCTTTCCATTGGTGTAATTGGGGTGTTAAAGTCCCCCACTAGTATTGTGTTACTGTCAATTTCTCCTTTTATGGCTGTTAGCATTTGCCTTATATATTGAGGTGCTCCTATGTTGGTTGCATAAATATTTATAATTGTTATGTCTTCTTCTTGGATTGAGCCCTTGATCATTATGTAGTGTCCTTCCTTGTCTCTTGCTACAGTCTTTATTTTAAAGTCTCTTTTATCTGATATGAGTATTGCTACACCAGCTTTCTTTTGATTTCCATTTGCATGTAATATCTGTTTCCATTCCCTCACTTTCAATCTGTATGTGTCCCTAAGTATTAAGTGTGTCTCTTGTAGACAGCATATATATGGGTCTTGTTTTCGTATCCATTTAGCCAGCCTCTGTCCTTTGGTTGGAGCATTTAATCCATTTATATTCAAGGTAATTATCGATATGTATGTCCCTATTACCATTTTCTTAATTTTTTTTGGTTTGTTTTTGTGAGTCTTTTTATTCTCTTGTTTTTCTTGCCTAGAGAAGTCCCTTTAGCTATTGTTGTAAAACTGGTTTGGTGGTACTGAATTCTCTAAGCTTTTGCTTGGCCGTAAAGCTTTTGATTTCTTATTGAATCTGAATGAGATCCTTGCTTGGTAGAGTAATCTTGGTTATAGGTTTTTCCCTTTTATCATTTCAAATGTGTCCTGCCACTCCTTTCTGGCCTGGAGTGTTTCTCCTGAAAACTCATCTGATAACGTTATGGGGATTCCCTTGTATGTTATTTGTTGCTTTTCCCTTGCTGCTTTTAATATATTTTCTTTGAATTTAATTTTTATTAGTTTGATTAATATGTGTCTCTGCATGTTTCTCCTTGGGTTTATCCTGTATGGTACTCTCTGCTCTTCTCAGACTTAAGTGGTTGTTTCTTTTCCCATGTTAGGGAAGTTTTCGAATATAATCTCTTCAAATATTTTCTCAGACCCATTCTCTTTCTTTTCTTCTTCTGGAGCCCCTATAATTTGAATGTTGCTGCCTTTAGTGTCCCAGAGATCTCTGAGACTGTCCTCATTTCTTTTCATTCTTTTTTCTTTATTCTGTTCCTTGGCAGTTATTTCCACCGTTCCATCTTCCAACTCATTTATTCATTGTTCTGCTTCAGTTATTCTGCTATTGATTCCTTCTAGTGTATTTTTCATTTCAGTTATTGTGTTGTTCATCACTGTTTGTTTGTTCTTTAGTTCTTCTATGTCCCTGTTAAAATTTCTTGTATTTTCTCCATCTTTGCCTCCATTCTATTTCTAAGATTTTGGATCATCTTTACTATCATTACTCTGAATTCTTTTTCAGGTAGCGTGTCTATTTCCTCTTCAATTATTTTGTCTTGTAGGTTTTTACCTTGCTTTTTCATCTGTAACATATTTTTTTGTTGTCTTATTTTTTTCCTGATGGGTGGGGCTGTGTTTCTCTCTTGCTGGTTGTTTGGACTGAAGTGTACAGCACTGGAGTTTGCAGGCAGTTGGGTGGAGCCATGTTTGGTGCTGAGATGAGGACCTCCGGGAGAGCTCACACCAATTAATATTCCCTGTGGTCTGAGGTTCTCTGTTAGTGCAGCAGTTTGGACTCAGCACTCTAACCACAGGAGCTCAGGCCCTACCCCCAGCCTGAGAATCAAGACCCCACAAGCTCTGTGGTGTGGCCAAAAAAAAAGGCAACAAACCCAAAAGATCAGAGCTATAACAAAAATAAAAAGTAAAATACAATTAGAAAAGTAAAAAGTATATTAGAAAAAATTTAAAATGAAACAACCAAGCAAAACAGAACCATATCAGCCAAAAAAAAAGTCCAAAAAAGGCCTTGGTGTTGGGGGGAGTTGGGAGGGCTTAGTTTCAGGACCTGTGTGGTCAGAGAGGACCCCAGAGGGTGGAGGTTCAGAAAAAGGACACCAACCAGCTTGCCGGGGCTTGAGCTGGCAGGGGAGACACTGGCCGCTTTCGCCTCCAGTCCCCAGATCCCCTGAAGTTCTCTCCCCTTTCCCTCTGATGCCCTCACCATGAGTGTACACCTCTGAGTGTGGAAACCCCTCCTCTCCCCCAGCTGCCCCTCAGCGGTGCCAGTCCCATTCCTCCTCCACTTTTCCTTCCTCTCCTTCCCCTCCACGTCCTACCCTGTCATACAGGGATTCCTCCTGTCCCCTTAGGTGTCTGAGGTATCCCACCAGTGCCTGGTAGGTGCCCTAGTTGTGAAGAGATGAGAGCTCTTTGTCCTCTTACTCTGCCATCTTAACTCTGCCCACTAAATTTTTAGAGTGTTATTTTGTGGGTGTATGAGTTTTTCAAAAAATGTATATATAAATTATAGTGTGAAATATTTCTTATTTTCTTTCTTACATATTACTCTACATTAAAACAGTAGAAAAAATTAGTTAGCTAGATGACAGATAAATAGATGGATAGATATATGAAGGAATAGATAAAGAGGGAGAACAAGAGAGAGAGAGAGCACACAAGTTAGAAAAAGAGAGAGAGAAAGAGAGATGGATAGATAAATAGGTAGGTAGTAGATAGATAGATCAGGGAAAAATTCATAGACTCATTTCAAAGGGCCAGTGGAACCAACGTGGGAGCAGAAAACAATTAAAGCCAAACTGTCTTATTCACTATGTAGTCCTCATTTTAAACTTTAGACAAACAAACAAATGGAGAATCCTTGGCCAGGAACGGTCAAGTGTTTCTAGAAAAGTTACATGACCCAAAGAAAAATGAATGAGTTTTGATTTTAATCCCACTTTTACTTAGACACAAGAACCAATGGACCATCACAGAGAGAACTTCTCTTACCTACATTTTTAGAAAAGTTAGTGTGTGTTTCGTCCAAGATTGACTGCGGGATGTTCACATCTGACAGTTCCTCCATCTTAGACTGAATAAATGTGCAAATTCTGAGAAGTTCAGAACTGAGACTGCTTCAAATATGTAAATAATTTTATATAGAGTGAAGACAGGGCTGTATTATGACTTTCGTGCACCCTAAGCACTTTTGTCTTTGTGGACCTGTTCTTCCATTTTACAAAAAACAACCAACCAGTAATATATATTATAAAAATTTATGACTGTTGGCATAAGATGAGTATAATCAGGATGAATTCATTATATATTCATTATTGTTACATTAATTTTTCTTCTGATTTTAAAATAAATTGAAATAAATTAAAACTAAACATTTCCCTGGCCCCTAAAATTGTTAGTGATCTTAGGCACCATGCCTACTATGCCCAGTGGAGAAGTCAGCCCCACGTCAGGGGAGGGAGATGAATTATCTCTCATTCCAACAACTTCAACAATTCACACTAACAATTTACAGTTTGTAAAACATTTAGGTATCATCTTATTTGGTAATTACAAAAACTCTGTATAATAGGTATTAATGGCACGAGTTTTAGAAATGCTGACATGAGAGTCTTGCCAGTTGTAGTGCTATCACAACTAGAAATTAGTAAGCAAAATAATTTTGCAAGAACTCACATCTTAGTTCTTAAAGGGCCAGTGCAACTTATTTACCCCTTTGTAGGATCAGTGTTAGATTCAGAATTGCTTCTGTTTTATGAGTGGTCATCTCATGTTGTCACGTTACAGACAAATTAATTTCCCCTTTTGATGAGAAGCACGGCTCTCTCTCCTCCCTCATACATGATTGATCAGATATGTAAATACACATATTTGTTGAATATATGAAGAAAAACATAAAGAACACTCTTTATGAGACTAGCTTTTTATTAATGACAACTGGTACCCCCACCTTACCACCCTCCAAAAAACTGAAAACAATAATTTTAACTTTCCTTAGAATTTATTTTTGAAAATTTGGATGCACCTCAAAGCTTCAAATAGTTATGGGATTGACCTATTAACACATTCCCCTCTAGGGAATGTGTGTTTGGAGGAAAAAATATTATTTTTTAAAATATCTGAATTCTATAAGCTTTGTTCCTAAATGAAATAAAAGTAGCACAAGTTTGAATGTTTTTAGGAGTGTGTATGAAAGTGAAGCTCTTCCTGCTGTTGGAGAGTAGTTCTCTTGTTTTTGTGGAAGAATCTATTACAGATAACAGAGTCTCCGGCCTCTGTAATGCACAACACCACTCACCTGTCAAGCTCTTTCATTTGAAAATAATGAGCAGCCAAGAGTTTGAAAAGTTAAATCTATTAAGAATATTTATGCAGGAAAACTATCACTAAACACCTCCATTCACTCATGTAATGAGATTGGCATCACGATAAAATTCTTGTCTTGTAAGATAACGATCTTATGGCTTTTTCTGGCTCTTAAACCAAAGATAATTGGGTTAATCTCTGTGGGAAGTCCATCTGTTTCCAGTAAACCATTTTAATTGTGGATGACTTTATTTCAGAAAAGTCGAAAAGGTCTTGCCACTAGCTTCCTGATCTTGGGAAATATAAGAATGGATATCAAAATTCAAAATGTAGATGTGCAGAAAATAGGACTGCCACAGTGGATTTGCCAGTCTGTACATAGTGTGATGCGGGCAACATTATACTATATTTGTTTAGTGCTTTTCATTGAGGATTTAAACATTAAGTTTTGGGCATTAATACTTGTGCATCACTCCTGAGACAAGGACAGAAGGATGTATTAATGTTGCATGGATAACATGAGACTATGCACAGACAAAATTATAAAACTAAAAGCATAGGTTGTGTTTGAAAACTTTCCATATATGGTGCCACACATGTTGCGTTTGGTCATATAGCAAAATATATTGTGACATATTCTAATTGTTTCACGTGTGAGGAAGCAATGTATTCGACTCAATTTTGCAAGCTCATTAAATGTAGAGTCTAGGTATATGCATTATACCTAGCTCAGAGTTTCTAGGCATATATTAGGTGCTTAAGAAACGTTTAAATATTTTTTTGAGCAATGGATTAATTCATAGTTGAGTTAGATCAGCAGTAATTCTTTCAAAAATGCAATGGATTTACTTAGTAAGTTAGAAAAAAATTCCCCAACACATTTGCCTTAGTTCATGTTTTCTTTTCATATATGCTAGAACATCACTGAATGAAAAGAAATATATAAATACATTCTCCCTTCCAGACTCTGGGTCTAAGCTGGTGGATTTAACCCAAGTCAGTTAATAGTGGCAGCAGCATACAGCATTGTTATGATGACCAAAAGTGTTCCTTTTGTATGGTAAGCACTATGTGAGTGTTTGGCTTTTCTGTAGCCATGTTATCAGTATATTATTATGATTATTGAGAGTGTCATGCCTGGTTCACAGACTTCTGATTGTAGACAAGTTAATCTGTGCCTAAGTGAGAGGAAGTCTAGATCAAGAAGCAAACTCTGCCCCAGTAAAACTCATATTTTAGAGTTAGAAGACATGCTTTGGTCTATATTTCTTTTTTACTAAGCATTACTTTGTTGGAAAGTAATGCTTAATAAAATTGATCTGCTTGCTGTCATACAGATAAAAGGTAAGGCTTCCACAAAAAGAAGGTAACAGGGAGCACAAGATAATGACTTTGGCTTGACTCATTCAATATATATTAATTGAGCATCTGCCACATGGCAGGTACTGTACTGGAAGCTGAATCAGAGATGTCTCTGATATTCTCTGCCACTTACAGTCTCGGGGAAGAACCAGCCAGTACTTGGAGTTACACCCATGAAGACACAATTACACCTCTGACCAGGACTACAAAGGAGAATGACATGGTGGCCAGAGAGTGGGTCATAGAGAGATTTAACCTGGAATGAGTGCTCAGGAAAAGCTTCTTTGAAGTAGTAATGATTGAGGTAGAATTTGTGCTGGCTACCAGGGAACAGATGGTGCTCAGGACAACGCTGGTTGTAATGTTCCAGAAACCCGGAGCATTACGTGGGAAGCTTCTTTGATGGAAGGTAGCAGGGCATATTTGAGAGACTCTGTAGTGTAGGGATGAAAGGTGACTGTAGAAATACATAGAAGCTGTTCCAGGGCTTAAAACCATGATAATGAGTGTGTTCTTTATCCTAAAGGTATGAAAGCACCACTGAGCATTTTCTTTTTTTTTTAATTAATAAATAAATTAGCTTATATTATGGTAAAACATACATAACATAAACTTTTCCACTTTAACTACTTTTAAGTGTACATTCCATTATCGTTATGTGCATTGAAAATGCTGTGCAACCATCACCACTATTCATTTTCAGAACATTATCATCATGCCAAACAGAAGCTTTGTGCCCATTAAATAATACCTCTCCATTCCTCCTTTCCCTCACCCCTGGCAACCTCAATTGTGCTTTCTGTCTCTATGAGTTTGCCTATTCTAGGTACCTCATATAAGTGGAATCATATAATATTTGTCCATTTATATCTGACTTATTTCATTTAGCATAACGTATTCAAGGTTCATTCAAGTTCTTCATCAAATGTGAGAATGGAGTCAAATATGTGTTCCTGAATTCCTCTTTAGAGGCAGGATGGGTAATATAGGAGATAGATACAGGGAGACCTTCTAGAAGGGTGTTGTGATTCTCATGGTGAGAGACAATGCAGTCTGGATAAATATATTTAGCAGTTGAGGGAGAGAAAAATCAGTGGATTGAGGAGATATTTAGGAAGAAACTATGGTCTTTAATGAGCTGACCATCTATTTTGGGGACATGAAGCAAATAGAAAGCACAACAATGCTAACTTGTCATAACAATTACAGGGCTATATACAGATATAGAGAGTCAACAGATATTGATTTAATAAAATTGTGCCTAAGGATTGGATAAGCAAATCCAATAAGCAAACGATAAGCAAACATCATTCAGATGAGAATAACAGACATACAGTGTGTAATAGTGATAAAACAAGATAAGGCAGAATGATCAAATGTCAAACTCTGGAATTTATTTTTTTTTATTTTTATTTTTTAGCTTTTTTTTGTTAGTTATCTATTTTATACATATTAGTGTATATATGTCAATCCCAATCTCCCAATTCATCCCACCACCTCCCCACCCCGCTTTCCCTTCTTGGTGTCCACACGTTTGTTCTCTACATCTGTGTCTCTATTTGTGCCTTGCAGACCGGTTCATCTGTACCATTTTTCTAGATTCCATTTACATGTGTTAATATACTATGTTTTTCTCTTTCTGACTTACTTCACTATGTATAAACCCTAGGATTTAGAAAAGCCCCATGATAGCTATAGAAATTCTGAGAAGGGGAAAACAAATGGGGAAATCAGGGAAAGCTTCAGAAGAAGGTAGGACCGAGCCGACCCTGGTCACAAGGTAAGGTTTTGTGACATAGAGGAAAAGGATGAGCTTATCGCAGAATGACAACGTCAGAGTGTTAAGAAAATGCCACATTAGTCCAAGGACCACAGTAAAATTTCAGAAATGGATGAGAACTTTCTCAAGGAAAGAGAAACAACATTTCTACATGTATTTAGACAATAATAAAAAAGGCAGGATCAGAAAATCAATTTAGTGAAAGACAATCCTTCTTTCAACTTATCCCTTGGATATCCTAAAATGCTTGAGGTAGACACTCTTTTGCTCTGAAATGACTCCATAGGGATCAGCAGAAATCTTTTAATTTGGAGCAGCATCACCAGCTCAATGTGAAGACAAGTTTCCATTTTCTAACTAAGCTTAATAATGTACTTGAAGTCTAGAACAAATAGCCAGAAAATAAATATTTTCTGTAACATGCTGGAAAACTCAGATCTGACTGTCAAGGAACTGAATCTACTTCACACTCTCAGGAAAACTTCATTAGTATCTGAAGCAACTAGTATCAGTAGGTGAAGAAGATAAGTAACGAGGCAGAAAAAAACCAAGAAGACTGGACGTACAAAGCAATCCATGGTGAGGCAAGATATTGATTGGAAATTACAGTTAATTACACTGGTAAGGGGTAAAGAATGCAGCATTTCCTCAGATGTGAACAAGTGACATTTCAAAGCACTTTCCATGTGTTTGAACTCAGACCTCTCATCTGCCTTTGTGTTGGTTCAGAGAGGAGAGAGAGGTAATTGCATGAGGTCAGTTCCCTTTGTTTAGAAAAAAGGCATTTTCTGGCTAAAAGCTCCATTTAAGGCTTGAAAACTGACAGATGAAAATATATTGTCATCAGGCCACAACATTTTCCTTTGACTTCAACTACTAGTTTCTCCATAACTTTGTTTGCTTCACTTTTACATTGGTTCTATCAATTAGTCAGTTAGTTCCACATTATATACTGGTGCCAAAACAACACCAGATCAGGCAGATTACTAAGGCCACCTCTAGAGAACTGAGTGCAGAATGCAGTATTATAAGTCAAATAAATGGTATGGAAACAAATGTTATGGGACTTAAACAGTCACTGTAGACAGATGGGCTCAAAGAAAGGTTTTATGGACCAGGTGGACCTTGAGTGGCGTCTTGAAGGGTTAGAACATTATATCAGGCACAAGGAAGAAGATGTGCTTCCAGGAGGGGCAGGAGTGTGAGCAAGGAAAGATGAGGAAGGTAACAATGAGGGCTTGTTGGGACCACAGTTCTTTCAGAGAAGTCCTGGTTGGAAGAGCAGAATGAAGTTCCATGGAAGGAGTGCTGACTCTCAGGTTACAAGGAGAGTATGATTTTATCATATGTAAGTATACAGGGCCCCAGTGACTGTTTTAGAAACCTAAATATTTAATAAAATGGGCTGTTTTAATGTTTACCTAATGGGAAAAGTGTAGGCTGGAAGACAAGTTCAAGGCAAAGGGACAAGTTTGGATAGTTTAGCCCTGGTTCAGGCGTGAAGGAGTCATGACCTGATTTATGTCAGGCCAAGCAAAGTAAGAGGAAGAAGCAAGGGTGGGAGCCATCAGAACATGACCAGCCTCCCCTTCTCTGGTGGACTCAGGCTATGATCTCAGACGAGTTGGGCTCAGTTGCCAGTGAGATATTTGCTAAGGAGTTAGGAATTACAAAGTCAAAGCTTGAGAGGACTTGTGTAGGAGGTAGAAAATGTCCACTGTCATTTCTACCTGCTTGGGTGCTGCCTCCTGGAATGGTACCCCTGAAGTTGTGCAAAGATGAGGCCCTGGAGACAGAGCAACTGAATGTCAGGGAATCAGGGGTGTGGTTAGCAGGTCTACGGTCATTGAATGGGGGCAGAAGAGTATTGATTTGTGGCTCAGTCAAAGACAACAGTCACAACAATTCCCTGGGACTTCATTAATCCCCATGATGGTTGCTAAAGGCTGCTTTCTCATGGGGACCCCTTACACCTCAGCAGTTCCTCTCCAAGTTGTCTTTGTTATTCAAGCATCTACCCAAGTAAAGATGTTGATTCCACAGAGACAGAGATTGCTGGATTTTAAGTAATGAAATTCCTTCCTGAGAGATAGTGGTTGTCAGGCTTTCTGGATATTCAGAGATGACTCAAATTATTCTGAAACCTAACTGTACTTTAAAACCACTTCAGGGGCTTTTAAAACATGATAGGAGGAAGATGGCGGAAGAGTAAGATGCGGAGATCACCTTCCTTCCCACAGATACAGTAAAAATACATCTACACGTGGAAATGCTCCTGCAGAACACCCACTGAACGCTGGCAGAAAACGTCCGACCTCCAAAAAGGCAAGAAACTCCCCCCGTACTTGGGTAGGGCAAAAGAAAAAAGAAATAACAGAGACAAAAGAATAAGGATGGCACCTGCACCAGTGGGAGGGAGCTGTGAAGGAGGAAAGATTTCCACGCACTAGGAAGCCCCTTCACGGGCAGAGACTGCGGGTGGCAGAGGGGGGAAGCTTCGGAGCCACAGAGGAGAGCACAGCCACAGGGGTGCGGAGGGCAAAGCGGAGAGGTTCCTGCACGGAGGAGCGGTGCCGACCAGCACTCACCAGCCTGAGAGGCTTGTCTGCTCCCCCGCAGGGGCGGGCGGGGCTGGGAGCTGAGGCTCGGGCTTCGGTCGGAGATCGCAGGGAGAGGACTGGGGTTGGCAGCGTGAACACAGCCTGAAGGGGTTAGTGCACCACAGCTAGCCGGGAGGGAGTCCGGGGAAAAAGTTTGCAGCTGCCGAAGAGGCAAGAGATTTTTTCTTCCCTCTTTGTTTCCTGGTGTGCGAGGAGAGGGGATTCAGAGCGCC
The DNA here is from genome assembly GCF_965194805.1 of Balaenoptera borealis. Lineage (NCBI taxonomy): Eukaryota > Metazoa > Chordata > Mammalia > Artiodactyla > Balaenopteridae > Balaenoptera > Balaenoptera borealis. Next base: position 35,500,704 of record NC_138875.1, read on the forward strand.
GCCTAAATGAACTTCAGAGACGGGCACGAGCCGCAGCTATCAGCGCGGACCCCACAGCAACAGGGGCTCAGAGGGAAAAATGGAGAGACTCCCGCACAGAGACTCGGCGCCGAGCAGCACTCAGCAGCCCAAGAGGCTTGTCTGCTCCCCCGCAGGGGCGGGTGGGGCTGGGAGCTGAGGCTGGGCTTTGGTCGGATCGCAGGGAGAGGACTGGGGCTGGTGGCGTGAACACAGCCTGAAGGGGTTAGCGCACCACAGCTGGCTGGGAGGGAGACCGGGAAAAAGTCTGCAGCTGCCAAAGAGGCAAGAGACTTTTTCTTGCCTCTTTGTTTCGCGGCGCGCAAGGAGAGGGGATTCAGAGCGCCGCCTAAACGAACTCCAGAGAAGGGCCCGAGCCGCGGCGATCAGCGTAGACCCCAGAGACGGGCGTGAGATGCTGGGGCTGCTGCTGCCGCCTCCAAAAAGCCTGTGTGTGAGCACAGGTCACTCTCCACACCACCCCTCCCGGAAGCCTGTGCAGCCCGCCACTGCCAGGGTCCCGTGATCCGGGGACAACTTCCACGGAAGAACGCAGTGCGCGCCTCAGGCTGGTGCAACGTCACGCCGGCCTCGGCCGCCGCAGGCTCGCCCCGCCTCCTCTGTACCCCTCCCGCCCCGCAGCCTGGGTGAGCCAGAGCCCCCGAAGCAGCTGCTTCTTTAACCCCGTCCTGTCTGGGCGGGGAATAGATGCCCTCAGGTGACCTACACGCAGAGGCGGGTCCAAATCCGAAGCTGAACCCCAGGAGCTGTGCGAACAGGGAAGAGAAGGGGAAATCTCTCCCAGCAGCCTCAGAAGCAGCGGATTAAAACTCCACAAACAACTTGATGTGCCGGCATCTGTTGAATACCTGAGTAGACAACGAATCATCCCAAATTCAGGAGGTGGACTTTGGGAGCAGGATATATTAATTTTTCCCCTTTTCCTTTTTTTTTGTGAGTGTATATGTATATGCTTCTGGGGGAGATTTTGTCTGTATAGCTTTGCTTCATAAGAGCTTTATTTTACTTCACTATATTATAGCCTCTTTCTTTATTTCTTTCTATTTTTTCTCCCTTTTACTCTGAGCCGTGTGGACGAAAGGCTCTTGGTGCTCCAGCCAGGCATCAGAGCCGTGCCTCTGAGGTGGGAGAGCCAACTTCAGGACACTGGTCCACAAGAGACCTCCCAGCTCCACGTAATACCAAACGGCAAAAATCTCTCAGAGATCTCCATCTCAACATCAATACCCAGCTTCACTCAACGACCAGCAAGCTACAGTGCTGGACACCCTATGACAAACAACTAGCAAGACAGGAACACAGCCTCATCCATTAGCAGAGAGGCTGCCTAAAAACTTAATAAGGCCACAGACACCCCAAAACACACCACCAGACATGGACGTGCCCACCAAAAAGACAAGATCCAGCCTCATCCACCAGAGCTCAGGCACTAGTTCCCTCCACCAGGAAGCCTACACAACCCACTGAACCAACCTTAGCCACTGGGGACAGATACCAAAAACAACGGGAACTACAAACCTGCAACATGTGAAAAGGAGACCCCAAACACAGTAAGATAAGAAAAATGAGATGACAGAAAAACACACAGCAGATGAAGGAGGAGGGTCAAAACACACCAGACTTAACAAATGAAGAGGAAATAGGTAGTCTACCTGAAAAAGAATTCAGAATAATGATAGTAAGGATGATCCAAAATCTTGGAAATAGAATAGACAAAATGCAAGAAACATTTAACAAGGACATAGAAGAACTAAAGAGGAACCAAGCAATGATGAAAAACAAAATAAATGAAATTAAAAATACTCTAGATGGGATCAATAGCAGAATAACTGAGGCAGAAGAAAGGAAAAGTGACCTGGAAGATAAAATGGTGGAAATAACTACTACAGAGCAGGATAAAGAAAAAAGAATGAAAAGAACTGAGGACAGTCTCAGAGACCTCTGGGACAACATTAAACGCACCAACATTCGAATTATAGGGGTCCCAGAAGAAGAAGAGAAAAAGAAAGGGACTGAGAAAATATTTGAAGAGATTATAGTTGAAAACTTCCCTAATATGGGAAAGGAAATAGTTAATCAAGTCCTGGAAGCACAGAGAGTCCCATACAGGATAAACCCAAGGAGAAACATGCCAAGACACATATTAATAAAACTGTCAAAAATTAAATATAGGAAAACATATTAAAAGCAGCAAGGGAAAAACAACAAATAACACACAAGGGAATCCCCATAAGGTTAACATCTGATCTTTCAGCAGAAACTCTGCAAGCCAGAAGGGAGTGGCAGGATATACTTAAAGTGATGAAGGAGAAAAACCTACAACCAAGATTACTCTACCCAGCAAGGATCTCATTCAGATTCGATGGAGAAATTAAAACCTTTACAGACAAGCAAAAGCTGAGAGAGTTCAGCACCACCAAACCAGCTTTCCAACAAATGCTAAAGGAACTTCTCTAGGAAAGAAACACAAGAGAAAGAAAACACCTACAATAACAAACCCAAAATATTTAAGAAAATGGGAATAGGAACATACATATCGATAATTACCTTCAATGTAAATGGATTAAATGCTCCCACCAAAAGACACAGACTGGCTGAATGGATACAAAAACAAGACCCATATATATGCTGTCTACAAGAGACCCACTTCAGACCTAGAGACACATACAGACTGAAAGTGAGGGGATGGAAAAAGATATTCCATGCAAATGGAAATCCAAAGAAAGCTGGAGTAGCAATTCTCATATCAGACAAAATAGACTTTAAAATAAAGACTATTACAAGAGACAAAGAAGGACACTATATAATGATCAAGGGATCGATCCAAGAGGAAGGTATAACAATTGTAAATATTTATGCACCCAACATAGGAGCACCTCAATACATAAGGCAAATACTAACAGCCATAAAAGGGGAAATCAACAGCAACACAATCATAGTAGGGGACTTTAACACCCCACTTTCACCAATGGACAGATCATCCAAAATGAAAATAAATAAGGAAACACAAGCTTTAAATGATACATTAAACAAGATGGACTTAATTGATATTTATAGGACATTCCACCCAAAAACAACAGAATACACATTTTTCTCAAGTGCTCATGGAACATTCTCCAGGATAGATCATATCTTGGGTCACAAATCAAGCCTTGGTAAATTTAAGAAAACTGAAATCGTATCAAGTATCTTTTCCAACCACAATGCTATGAGACTAGATATCAATTACAGGAAAAGATCTGTAAAAAATACAAACACATAGAGGCTACACAATACATTACTTAATAACGAAGTGATCACTGAAGAAATCAAAGGGGAAATCAAAAAATACCTAGAAACAAATGACAATGGAGATACGATGACCCAAAACCTATGGGATGCAGCAAAAGCAGTGCTAAGAGGGAAGTTTATAGCAATACAAGCCTACCTCAAGAAACAGGAAACATCTCGAATAAACAAGCTAACCTTGCACCTAAAGCAATTAGAGAAAGAAGAACAAAAAAAACCCAAAGCCAGCAGAAGGAAAGAAATTATAAAGATCAGGTCAGAAATAAATGAAAAAGAAATGAAGGAAACAATAGCAAAAATCAATGAAACTAAAAGCTGGTTCTTTGAGAAGATAAACAAAATTGATAAACCATTAGCCAGACTCATCAAGAGAAAAAGGGAGAAGACTCAGATCAATAGAATTAGAAATGAAAAAGGAGAAGTAACCACTGACACTGCAGAAATACAAAAGATCATGAGAGATTACTACAAGCAACTCTATGCCAATAAAATGGACAACCTGGAAGAAATGGACAGATTCTTAGAAATGCACAACCTGCCAAGACTGAACCAGGAAGAAATAGAAAATATGAACAGACCAATCACAAGCACTGAAATTGAAACTGTGATTAAAAACCTTCCAACAAACAAAAGCCCAGGACCAGATGGCTTTACAGATGAATTCTATCAAACATTTAGAGAAGAGCTAACACCTATCCTTCTCAAACTCTTCCAAAATATTGCAGAGGGAGGAACACTCCCCAACTCATTCTAAGAGGCCACCATCACCCTGATACCAAAACCAGACAAAGATGTCACAAAGAAAGAAAACTACAGGCCAATATCACTGATGAACATAGATGCAAAAATCCTCAACAAAATACTAGCAAACAGAATCCAACAGCACATTAAAAGGATCATACAGCATGATCAAGTGGGGTTTATCCCAGGAATGCAAGGATTCTTCAATATATGCAAATCAATCAATGTGATACACCATATTAACAAATTGAAGGAGAAAAACCATATGATCATCTCAATAGATGCAGAGAAAGCTTTTGACAAAATTCAACACCCATTTATGATAAAAGCCCTGCAGAAAGTAGGCATAGAGGGAACTTTCCTCAACATAATAAAGGCCATATATGACAAAACCACAGCCAACATTGTCCTCAATGGTGAAAAACGGAAACCATTTCCACTAAGATCAGGAACAAGACAAGGTTGCCCACTCTCACCACTATTATTCAACATCGTTTTGGAAGTGTTAGCCACAGCAATCAGAGAAGAAAAAGAAATAAAAGGAATCCAAATCGGAAAAGAAGATGTAAAGCTGTCACTATTTGCAGATGACATGATACTATACATAGAGAATCCTAAAGATGCTACCAGAAAACTCCTAGAGCTAATCAATGAATTTGGTAAAGTAGCAGGATACAAAATTAATGCACAGAAATCTCTTGCATTTCTATACACTAATGACAAAAAATCTGAAAGTGAAATTAAGAAAACACTCCCGTTTACCGTTGCAACAAAAAGAATAAAATATCTAGGAATAAACCTACCTAAGGAGAAAAAAGACCTGTATGCAGAAAATTATAAGACACTGATGAAAGAAATTAAAGATGATACAAATAGATGGAGAGATATACCATGTTCCTGGATTGGAAGAATCAACATTGTGAAAATGACTCTACTACCCAAAGCAATCTACAGATTCAATGCAATCCCTATCAAACTACCACTGGCATTTTTCACAGAACTAGAACAAAAAATTTCACAATTTGTATGGAAACACTAAAGACCCCGAATAGCCAAAGCAATCTTGAGAACGAAAAATGGAGCTGGAGGAATCAGGCTCCCTGAGTTCAGACTATATTACAAAGCTTCAGTAATCAAGACAGTTTGGTACTGGCACAAAAACAGAAATATAGATCAATGGAACAGGATAGAAAGCCCAGAGATAAACCCACACACATATGGTCACCTTATCTTTGATAAAGGAGGCAAGCATATACAGTGGAGAAAAGACAGCCTCTTCAATAAGTGGTGCTGGGAAAATTGGACAGGTACATGTAAAAGTATGAAATTAGAACACTCCCTGACACCATGCACAAAAATAAATTCAAAATGGATTAAAGACCTAAGTGTAAGGGCAGACACTATCAAACTCTTAGAGGAAAACATAGGCAGAACACTCTATGACATACATCACAGCAAGATTCTTTTTGACCCAGCTCCCAGAGAAATGGAAATAAGAACACAAATAAACAAATGGGACCTAATGAAACTTAAAAGCTTTTGCACAGCAAAGGAAACCATAAACAAGACCAAAAGACAACCCTCAGAATGGGAGAAAATATTTGCAAATGAAGCAACTGACAAAGGATTAATCTCCAAGATTTACAAGCAGCTCATGCAGCTCAATAACAAAAAAACGAACAACCCAATCCAAAAATGGGCAGAAGACCTAAATAGACATTTCTCCAAAGAAGATATACAGATGGCCTACAGGCACATGAAAGAATGCTCAACATCATTAATCATTAGAGAAATGCAAATCAAAACTACAATGAGATATCATCTCACACCGGTCAGAATGACCATCATCAAAAAATCTAGAAACAATAAATCCTGGAGAGGGTGTGGAGGAAAGGGAACCCTTTTGCACTGTTGGTGGGAATGTAAATTGATACAGCCACTATGGAGAACAGTATGGAGGTTCCTTAAAAAACTACAAATAGAACTACCATACGATCCAGCAATCCCACTACTGGGCATATACCCTGAGAAAACCATAGGTCAAAAAGAGTCATGTACCAAAATGTTCATTGCAGCTCTATTTACAATAGCCAGGACGTGGAAGCAACCTAAATCTCCATCGACAGATGAATGGATAAAGAAGATGTGGCACGTATATTCAATGGAATATTACTCAGCCATAAAAAGAAATGAAATGGAGGTATTTGTAATGAGGTGGATGGAGTTAGAGTCTGTCATACAGAGTGAGGTAAGTCAGAAAGAGGAAAACAAATATAGTATGCTAACACATATATACGGAATCTAAGGGAAAAAAAAAAAAAAAAAAAAAAGGCCCTGAAGAACCTAGTGGCAAGACGGGAATAAAGACACAGACCTACTAGAGAATGGACTTGAGGATATGGGGAGGGGGTGGGGTGAGATGTGACAGGGTAAGAGAGTGTCATGGACATATATACACTACCAAATGTAAAATAGATAGCTAGTGGGAAGCAGCCGCATAGCACAGGGAGATCAGCTCGGTGCTTTGTGACCACCTAGAGGGGTGGAATGGGGAGGGTGGGAGGGAGGGAGATGCAAGAGGGAAGAGAAATGGGAACATATTGTATATGTATAACTGATTCACTTTGTTATAAAGCAGAAGCTAACACACCATTGTAAGGCAATTATACTTCAATAAAGATGCTTAAAGAAAAAAAAAAAAAAAAAAAAAAAAACAAGATAGGATGGGATCTCCCTGAGCTAATTAAATCTGAATCTTTAGGGTGGGCAGCATTTCTATTATTATTTTTTAATTGGCTAGATGATTCAAAGGGGCTAACAAAGTGTCTTGATGGATGTTTGCTTCAGCAGAAATTATTCGCATCAGACTCACTTCAGACTCGCATGAACCAGTACAGTGCATACACCAAGCAGGGAAAAGAGTTTCCAGCCATGGAAGTGGACTGTGGTCAGATGAGCTCAGTGTAAAGGAGGACAAGATGTTTGGACACTGGACTAAAAGCCAAGAGGTAGTTGGTACTTGCCTTTTTATTTGTGCCTTCAAGGAGTTGATGTAAAGCTAAGAATGAGGCTTACCCTGGACTTGGTTTAGCTGACTACTAGAAAACATTGCTAATCATTTTGAGTTGATTTATCAAATTCTGGATGATTGCATAGCCCTGTCAACAAATGTACCAATCAGACAAACTACCAGCCTCAGGAATGTAACCCAGAACTTGGTCAGAACACTGTCAATAAGGCAGATTCTTCATGGTCTCTGGCTGTGGGCTCTGCATTTCTGAGAAGCACTGCATTCTGATAACTAGTAGCATAGAAGAATGCAGATGCCCTTGGACACCCCAATTGATTGGTTCTAAGTAAGGTCTGGAAGTAGGGTTTTTAAAATGAGATTTTTCTCGAGTATTTTCTTTGGGAATTCTGAAACCACAAAACCAGCTTTAAAACTCTTCTCTGAAAATGTATAATGATACCACGGGGTCCTGAGCTTACATCCTGAGTAGAGGCTGGTGCCTTTAGTTGCAGAGTTTTCCCTAAACCTGCCATATCTTTCAAATAAATGATGACTGAAATCCTTGCAGTCCCAAAGATATTAGTAAACTTAGCCCTGAAGAGCTGTCTCTAACAGCACTGTCACCTACAGACATTCACTGAGAACCTCCTGCTCATAGGGCACAGAGAAAGGCCCTTGAAACATCAGGTGTACAAAACACAACCATGCACTAAGAGATATTAGAGTCACATTAGAAAAGAAAACCAAACACAAAAAATGTAAAAATGTACTTTTTCTAAATTTGTATTTTAGCATTTCAGATTTGGAAACTGAAATCAAGGATTTAGTTTATTTATTTTTTTTCCATTTTACATCAGCCACATTAGACATATCACTTGATCTAATAGCCCCTACAAATATAACCTTTCTATGGTTATGACAATAAAACACATGATTTGTTTAAATAACCATAGTTTTAAAATTCATATTTTTTATTCAGAATAAAGAGATCACAGTCTAATGAATCTGGCTTGTAGATTCATCAGTCTCTGGGTGCACCTGCCTTTGTTACAATCAAAAAATTGACCCCAAAAGAGGCCTGTAATTCAGTCCTTGCATCATTTTGAAATGTGTTGGCTTTATCATATTTACATCATACATGTAATTTTCCTGCCAAGGAGTCAATTTTTTCATTCTTCTTCTACTTTTTTTTTAATCCACAGTTTATATTCCAGGAAGAAAACCCATTGCCTTATAGTTTTCTGTTCTCATTTTCTTTGCTTGTACTTTTTAGCATGCTTCAATCAACTTCCCCTCCCCACAGAGTTAGCAAACATCTCCCACATTCATGAAGCCACTTAACGATCAAATATTTTATATTTACTGCCCACTGGAATCTAAATCATTATCATTATCATTAACCAACTGCTCTGAAGCATGAACCAGCACAGTGCATACATAGAGCAGGGAAAACAGTTTCCAGCTGTGGGCAGTGGATGGTGGCCAGATGAGCTCAGTGTAAAGGAGAACAAGATGGTTGGACACCAGACTAACAGCCAAGAGGGAGTTAGTACTTGCCTTCTTATTTTTGCCCCCAAGGAGTTGATATAAAGCTAAGTATGAGGCTTACCCAGAACTTGGTTTAACTGATTACTAGAAAACACTGCCAATCATTTTGAGTTGACTTATCAAGTCCTGGATGATGGCATAGCCCTGACAACAAATTTACCAATCGGACAAACTATCAGTCTCAGGAATAAATGGGATGTAAACTTCCATTGATCACTGTGAAATCTATTTATATTAAGTTACTAAGTGACTGGGATTGAAAATACCCGTGTGTTCTGTTATTGTTGTTTAATTTATGTTTTATATTAGGTTTAGGATTACTTCAGTTACTGTCGTGAATCTTTCTCACATGGATAACTGAAGGGAAGTGGTTTGCATAAGTATTAAGCAAAACAAAAACATTTCAAACTTTCTTTCCCATTCTCTAATCTCGCTCTCTCTTTGTCTCTCTCTTTCTTTCTCCATCCCCACTCTGTTTCAATTCCTTAGCTTCCTAAAGAAGAAATACACACACAAACACACACACACAAACATACATAAACACATACAATTTTTTACGGAAAGGAACTTATCTCTAGTATGAATCTTCATATGTTTGTTTGTTGGTTTGCATGCAATATTCTCATTTAGTTCCATAGAAACCTACTGAGACTCATGCTAAGCACTGAGCCAGATGATGAGAGTACTTATATCAACAAGATCTGGATGCCATGAACATCACACACATGAATAGAACATAAGTAGCTGTATGACTTACCCTTTTTGTATCACTTACATATCAGACATCTAATGTACATTGTATAGCTTACTTTTCATTTTGGCATTCATGCTGAGAAAGCAGTGCTGCATAATGGAAAGTTCATTGTCTAGGCAACAAAGACTAGAAAGTTATTTATTTGATCTTGGGCAAGTCATAACTTCTATGGTTCTCAGAAACCACATATGTCAATTTCAATGACTTGTCTATCTAATGGGATTGCAGGTGAAGATCCAACTGTAAAAAATAATAGGGACATTTCAAATTATTTTTAAGAGAGATAGATTATAAATAAGTAAATGCAAAAATTCATGTTTTAGTGACAGAAAGTTTAAAGGATGACTGCTGATAGAAATATATTTTTGCAGTAAACAGGTGAGCAATCTCAAGCTCCATCCCATATGTCCTCCCTTTTATATATGCAGTTGTTTTACTTTTCTTCAAAATGGAGACTATGCTCAGGATGGCAAACATATTTTCTATCTCATGGCTCTTCAAACGCTTGCTAGTAGCTTCTGGGGTTGGTGACTGAAAGATTCAGATGTCAAGTGCAAGGTCAATAGGTGAGTGTCCTGTGAGGTGGGCGAGGGACACCAGGAGTTGTTGAGCACGTGCTGATGCCTGAGAATCCTGGTCCAAAGCATGGGCACTGGAGTCAGTACCATAGTGAGAAGACCACATTTTGAATTTTTTCTCTAGTTTTTCTCATCCATTATATGCCTTTTTCAAAGGGAAGACAAAAAAGCTATTTTGATTATCCATTTAGCAGCTGGGTAACCTGAGGAATGGGATGAATCACTTCCTAATACCTTCTCCCCACAATTTGAATTTCATGTTTTCTAAAGAAAACTAAAGGGGATGAAAGTTCTTTAGGTGGGCATTAAATAAGCATAAATTGAGCACTCTCTGTATACATAGACCTCAGACTAGATACCAAGGAAGGTGTTGTGCTTATCCTGCCTAAAGAGGATAAACTCATCTCAAAATTTGCTTTGGCTGTCAAGACTGATGATTTCAGATACACACTAAGAGGCTATGAAAAGGCTTATTACTTCCATAATGAGGCTTCCTGAGAACAAAGCATGCCTCCTAAACATTTATGAAAATGGCTTGAGTAAGCAAGGAAATAAGACTGGTTTGAGGTTTTTATTATGGTTAAAGGGTGGATCCAGAATGAAGGTACCCATGGGTGGGCAAGAGCAGGAGTTTGCATGATTCAAAGCAAAGAAGGGAGCCCCTGACTTTCCTAATCCGTTTCCCCAGACATAGGGTAGAATAGGAGGAGAGAGGAGTGAGGCTTCAAAGCTGCCAGTCATCAAAGATCAAAAAATGAAGTTAGATTCTTTTATAAATGTTTAAATCCTATTGCCAAGACACGTCTAAAATGTAATTTAGTCACTGTAAGTCACGGTTAAGACTTTATTTAACAAAGAAAAAAAGTGCAGTTAATATCAACTAGTCATAATTTGATTAACTTTCAAAATATGTTTCAGATAATAGGCAACATATGGACTTTGAAGATGGCCAAATTGAGAACTAGAGTAATCACAAATGTTCTGGAAAGTTGGTAAATTAGCCAGGGCTTGAAACATGGTTAGGATTTGACCAAGCCAAGAAGATAGGGGAAGATTTTTCAAGCAAAATGCCCTTCTCAGTCTCTCCTGAAACATATCCAGGTTGTTCATGTCTTTTTTTTTAAGCTCTAAGTATATATATACACATAGAAAAAAATCAGCTTTGAACAAATTTTATGATAGAATGAATATATGGCCCACTGTGCATAGAATGTTCAGAGACAAAGAAAAATTTATTTTAACTTTTGAATCGAGTGGTTATTATTTTTTATGATTGCTTACCTTTCTTCTTCATTCATTTTCATTTTGCACGTTTGTTTGGAAGTTCTCACAGTTAGGTTTTAAGGTAGGTAAGCATAGATGTCCAGACCATAAAGCAGCTTTCCCTAGGGTTAAAGCAAATCACTGCATAAATCAACATACATGAGAATTTCACAGTCTCTCAGCCTCAAGAGGACTTTTGAAAACTGACATGCTGGAGCTTTTCAAGTTGCCTTTGTATAATGTGCAGGGTATTCTCAGCATTACTCCCTCACTACTTCCTACAGAAATGTTAGAAAACTTCAGAAGACAGATTTTCCTTTGAATTTTTTGGATATTTTTCCACCTACAGCTTTGTTTTTGAATCTTGACTGCTACAAACAGCCTTATAAACTGGATTGCCAGAGCCCAGGGATAGTGCACCCCCAGTCGGCGAAATATGAATGAGATTTTACTGAAGAGTCTCCTGGTCAGCTCCCCATACCTTAAAATGAGGATTTGTAAAGGACTCGAAAGTCTTCCCTTTTCTCTCAAAAACTGGGCCCATGGGGCCTTGAACAATTTGTAAAACACAACAACAAAAAAAATCAAGATAAAACTCTATATACCTTTTGGCAGGGTTTTATGCATTCATACACAATTTCAGTGGGTATTCTATATCTCTATGGGGGAAGTTGAGCTGCAAGGAGATGCTTTCCTTGTTTTTTTGTTTGTTAGTTTTATTTTGTTTGTTTGTTTTTTGGTTTGCTTGTTTTGACAGAGAAGCAGTTCCATCATTTAGGTGTTAAATTGAAAAAAAATGTATAAAAAAATCTTAGTTTATTTTGTTTTAGCTTAGATCATCTGTGGGACAGTGATGCAAAATAGTAGTGGCATTCAAGGAGATAACCAGGTTTCCCCTGTTGATGGGAAAGCGCTTCATTTCTCATCTGAAAGTTTTTACTCTTAGGGACTGACAACACCTCCAGTTTTTCCCCTTACCTGGAAGAGTGTCTATAGACCTAGTAAAAGTCATTCAACACGTATTTATTGACACTTGCTGTTTGCTATTTATTCTATTTGCTATTCTATTTTCTAAGAATATGAAATTGAATACAACTTTTTTTTTGTCTTCAGAAAGCTCCCAATTTGGTGTGAAAATGGGTATGTAAACAGTTGTGAAATAGTTTGATAAATGTAAAAAGAAATCTGGTAGTGTGTGTGTGTTTGGGGGTGGGGGGGGGTTTGGAGAGGCTACTAAGATAGGAATTTTACCAAAATGATGTGCCAATCACATAGGCCAGACAGAGAGATGGTATGCCAAAGAACTCATAAGCAATGGTATTGCTCTATATGTTTTATTGACAAGGTGGAGATGATACACAGACATATACACACATAATATTTTAAAGAAATGAACAAATAACTATGAAAGAGGTCATGTTAGAAAACAATATATTTCTACAGCATTTTACTTTTCAAAGTCCCTCTCAAAGACTTAATGGGACATTAGTTATTGACATTTTTGTTTCTTAAGAAAATAAGTTAATTGGGCACCATCATAAATTACATTGAGTAGAGAATTTTGATTTCCAATTTCCAGTTTTCTAACTTCTAGGTGAATACTCTTTTTAACAACTTTTGCTTCAGTCAGGAAAAAAATTTATTGGAATAGAGACAAAAAGAGGACCAAGGTATAAAGTAAAGACATGAGCCAGGGTCTGCTTAAGGAGTTGTAAGTCTGGGTAATTTGATTAAGTTGAGAGTTTAGAATAAACCGTGGCCTCATCTTGACATTCTAGTGATGAGAACATCAGCAGTCACTTCTAATCAAGTGATAAAATATACAAAAGGCAATTAAACAATAGAATATGTTGGGTTGACCAAAAAGTTCATTCAGATTTTTCCATAACATCTTACGGAAAATCCGAATTAACTTTTTTGCCAACTCAACAAAATAGCAATATATTATAAAGCAAATTATAAGATCACAAGTCCTGAGCATACTGATAAGAATATCCAGTAGAGATGGGGAGACTCAGTGACTATCCAGACACTGACTGGTATTGGATATCTACAATTATGCCATACCAGAAGCAGAATATATGAGAACAGGAAATATGTGTCCTGGTTTGGAACATTGTTTTGGACTAATGTGAAAAATAATAGGTGGTAGTGGGGAGAATTATAGTTAAATGAGTAGATTTCTGAGAAAGCAAATCTCTGCTATAAGATGACAAGATCTAAATAGTTGTTATGAAGGACAGAAATTGTGAGTTTTTTAGAAGTAAAGACAATAGAAATTTAGGAATGGAAATAATGAGTGTATGTTGTAATAATCATATTTATAATAAAGACATTAAATAATACAGCCCAAACAAAATACCAGTAAAACATAGGTGACCATACATCTTCAAAATCTGAGAAATGTTAATAGAGTCATATTCATAGTGTAAAGTTTAATTCACTTCTCTAAGAACTTTAAAAAAACCATAAATATGGGTATATATAATTTAAATTGTAGAACCAATGTACCCAATCTATGAGATGTAATTACCTTGCAGTCAACAAATAAATAAAGACATTATTTTGTGCATATGAAAGATTTAAAATTCATCATGTACTTGGTCAAATTGGAAATCTTGATACATTCTTGAAAGTAGAGAGCTGAGAGTCTAAATTCTCTGATGATGATGTTGCTGTGCAGATATAAATAAAGTAATCACCAAATGACTTTAACCATTTCTTTCTTCAAAATAACCCATAAATTTTACATCAAAACTTAGAGAAGTGGCTAAAGGTTAAATAAGAGAAAAATGTGTAACCTTTAATTTGTGTTATTAAGTAAAAAGATTGAAAAAACTTCTGTCTAAAGCAAGTAGATACAGGAAGGAGTTAACATACTTGAAAACCAGGGTAACAAAAATCAAAAACATACAGTAGATTCACAAAAACCAAAAAGAAAGGAACTGAGCATAATATAAAAGAAAACCATCAAACCACAAATGGAAAAAATGAGAAGAAGATGAAAGGAAGAAAGAAGAACTACAAAATTAACTGGAAAACAATGTTTAAAATGGCAGTAAATATAGTTATCAATAATTACTTTAAATGTTAATTGACTAAATTCATGGATCAAAAGGCATAGAGTGGCAGATTGGAGGATAAAACTAGAACCTACAATATGCTGTCTACAGGAGACCCACTTTAGGGAGAAAGACACATAGAGATTGAAAATGAGGGAATGGAAAAAGATATTCCATGCAAATAGAAATGACAAGAAAGTGAGGATAGCAACACTCATATCAGACAAAATAGACTTTAAAACAAAGGCTAAAAAGAAAGATAAAGAAGGACACTATAACATGACACAGGAAGAGGATATCATACTCATTAACATATATGCACCCAATATAAGAGCATATAAATACATAAAACAAATACTAGCAGATGTAAAGTGAGAAACTGATGGGAATATAATAATAATAGGAGACTTTAACACCCCACTGACATCAATGGACAGATCTTGTAGACAGAAAATAAATAAAGTAAAAGAGATCCTGAATGACATAATAGAAGAGTTAGACTTAATGTCTACAGGACACTACACCCAAAAAAACCCAACATACACATTCTTTTCAAGCACACATGGAACGTTCTCTAGGATAGACCACATACTAGGACACAAAACAAGCTTCAACAAATTTAAAAGGATAGAAGTTATTTCAAGTATCTTTTCTGACCACAACAGCATGAAAATAGAAATCAACTACAGAAAGAGAAATGAGAAAAAAAAAAAAAAAAGATTACATGGAGATTAAACAACGTGCTACTAAAAAATTAATGGGTCAATGATGAAGTCAAAGAGGAAATAAAAAAATACTCTGAGACAAATGACAATGAAAACACAATCATACAAAATCTATGGGGTGCAGCAAAAGCAGTACTAAGGGAAATTTGTAACTATACAGGCCTTCATGAAAAAACAAGAAAACTGCCAGATAAACAACCTAACGTACCACCTAAAAAAATTAGAAAAAGAAGAAAAAACAAAATGTAAAGTCAGTAGAAGGCAGGAAATAATAAAGATCAGAGAGAAAATAAATAAAATAGAGATTAAAAAAAAAAATCAGTGAAACCAAGAGCTGGTTCTTCGAAAGGATAAACAAAATCAACAAACTTATGGCCAGGCTCACCAAGAAGAAAAGAGAGAGGACCCAAATAAACAAGTTAACAAATGAAAGAGGAAAAATAGCAACCAATACTGCAGAAGTAAAAAATACCATAAGGAAATATTATGAACTGTTATATGCCAACAAAATGGACCACCTAGAAGAATTGGACAAGTTTCTAGAAAAATATAGCCTGCCAAACTGAATCAAGAAGAAACAGATAATTTGAACAGACTGATCACTAGAAGTAAAATAGATTCTGTAAAAAAAAACAAAAACAAAAACATAAGCAAACAAAGAAAAAAACTCCTTGCAAACAAAAGTCCAGGACCAGATGGCTTCACTGGGGAATTCTACCAAACATACAAAGAACTTATATCTATCCTTCTCAAACTCTTCCAAAATAACAAAGAGGAATAAACACTCTCAAAGTCATACTATGAGGCCCCCGTCACCCTGATACCAAAACCAGACAAAGACGCTACCTAAAAAGAAAATTACAGGTCAATATTTTTGATGAATATACATTCAAAAATTCCCAACAAAAAATATCCTGTCTTCATCACAAGCCACTATAAATATCAATAGAATAACAAAATTAACTAAAAGAAAATAATAGAGGAAAATTAATGACAAAATTGAAAATTAATAAACAATAAAATAAAAAGTATATTTGAATTAATATAGTTAAAATGGTCATACTACCCAAAGCAATCTACAGATTTAATGCAATCACTATCAAATTACTCATGACATTTTTCACAGAACTATAACAAATAATCCTAATATTTATATGGAACCACAAAAGACCCAAAATTGCCAAAGCAGTCCTGAGGAAAAAGAACAAAGCTGGAGGCATAAACCATCAGGACTTCAAAGCTACAGTAATCAAAAGTATATTTGATTAATAAAAGTGGTTGGCCAAAAAGACAATTTAAGTAGGCCCCTGTATATATATATATATATATATATATATATATATATATAAATTGTGATTAGGAATATGATCTCTCTATCTATCTTAACCATAGATAGAGTCATTTGAATTTTAAGAAGATTACATGTGAATTTATATGAATAAATTTGAAAATCTAGGTGATTTTCTATAAAAATATAAGTAAGTTGCCTCAAGAAGAGGTGAAAAAACCTAAAAGATTGTTTTAAATTATAGAAAAATATATAGAAATTTTTTATTAAATAATTGGCATTTTAATTAAACCAAAACAAAAAATATTTAGAATTTGTTCTATATTTCTAGTATAATTTCTAAATCAATCAAATTATTCCAGGGCATAAAAATAATTACAAAGATCTCATCAATTCATTTCAGATAGCTTACATTTAATTTAAAACTATTCACTCTCTCTTACACACACACACACACACACACACACACACACACACACAAACACACGCATATGCCATTCTCATGTATGAACCAGGAGGAAAAATCCTAATAATAGGTAAAAACTTTGGGCTTCTGTATCATGATACACGGAATTTCACAACTGTTAATATGATTCTTTGATTAGCCTCTGATTATTAGGTATAGCCATTATTATCTTTGTTTTATAGACAGGGAGCTAATTCAGAGAGACAGCACGACTCTTCCAGTCTCCCTCAGTAGGTGAAAGGCGAAACTGGAACCCCAACGACATAGTTTAGAGCAGCAGTCCCCAACCTTTTTGGCACCAGGAACTGGTTTCGTGGAAGACAATTTTTCCATGGACTGGGGAGGGCAGTGGTTTCAGGATGATTCAAGTGCATTACGTTTATTGTACACTTTATTTCTATTATTATTACATTGTAATATATAATGAAATAAATATACAACTCACCATAATGCAGAATCAGTGGGAGTCCTGAGCTTGTTTTCACTTGCTTCTTACTGATAGGGTTTTGATAAGAGTCTGCAATTGATTTATTATGGTCTCTGTGCAGTCAAACCTCTCTGCTAATGATAATCGGTATTTGCAGCCACTCCCCAGAGTTAGCATCACCACTTCAGCTCCACCTCAGATCATCAGGCATTAGATTCTCATAAGGAGCATGAAACCTAGATCCCTCACATGTACAGTTCACAGTAGTGTTCGAGCTCCTATGAGAATTTAATGTCGTCGCTAATCTGACAGGAGGTTGAGCTCAGGCAGTAATGCGAGTGATGGGGAGTGGCTGTAAATACAGATGAAGCTTTGCTCGCTCACACTCCACTCACCTCCTGCTGTGTGGCCTGGTTCTTAACAGGCCATGGACCGGTACCAGTCTGTGGCCCAGGGGTTGGGGACCCCTGGTTTAGAGTCTGCTTTGTTCTGCAAGGCAGGCACTCGGTCCTGAGTGGGTGTAGGGTTCAGGCTACAGACTTTATCCTTCCTCAGCTGCTGTGGTTGGCTCCATGGTGTGTTTTTCCTCCCACTGTTGACTTCAGTAAGAACACTGTCCATCAGACATCAGCACAGTTGCACTGGTACTGGTTAGCATGTCTCTGACACTGGCTGATGTGAGGCAGAATCAGAAGCAAATCATAAGACAAGATGCAGGGGGCCCCAAGGCAGAATGGGAAGGAAGAAGATTACCTGGGGGTCATTTTAGTACACCATGGACCTATGATCTTGAGCATTTCACAGACGGATATGAGGGTGGAGCAAGTCATGCAGAAACAGACTGTGAGTACAGTGTGTTGCTCCTTAGGTGAGAGTAGAGTGGGATGGCAAACATTTGGATCAGCAATATAGAAACTTTTATTGACTGATTCAAAATATATTTCTTAAGCACCTGCTATACATGTCATTCTTAGCTACTAATCCATTAAATACACATATTTCTTGCTCTTGTGGAGCTTAAAACTGATAAGGGGAAATAGAATGTAAGCAAACAATGAAAAAAAAAAATAATGAAATTTTGTTCCAGTACTGACCGCTGTGCTAAAGGTCAACTAACACTTGGACACACTTTAGGTCATAAGATTCCTGAGAGATTGTTTAAATTTTCCAACCATATATTTTCATCAGCAGAATGGAAATAATAATATTAGCTGTGTGAACTCTATTATGGTCCTGATAAGATATGCATGAAAGCATACTTAAAGAAAGTAGTGCCTCTATTAATGAAAGTGAGGATTATTAGTGGTATTATTTTCCAAATAGTCAAAGATAAATATGCCTGAGCATTTTAAATTGTTATTTGAAAACCAGGTAGTGATAGTATTTTCTTTTTTTAAATTTAGGGAATAAACTAATTACTATTAACATTATAATATCACTGTGGAATCATTACAAGATAATTATATGGATAAAGAAAAAAATTTTTTTTTTGTCTCTTGTAATAGTCTTAAAAGAAACCATTGTTGATCAAGTTCTATAAGTTTAACAAATATTAAAGAAAATAAATGATTTCATCATGGTACTTTAGCAATTTTTGTAATTAATATTCTTATTTCATTTGTTTTAAATTTTGGCCATTCAACAGGTAATTAATTGCTCCATGAAGAGAAGATGAGTTAAGGGGCTAGAGAATGAGGGTAGAATTCAGACTAATTACCAGCTAATGTGTCCATGTAGTTCAGAAATAATTGAAAACGGTTTTAAGAAACACTCATTCATGTCAGCTAGCACTAATTTTTGGTAAAACAATCCACATATGGAAATGAAATTAGAAACCCAGGGGAAAAAAAGTCAAAGCTAAAATGAAAGCAAATTGCATAGCAAATATTACTTCCATTATGATCTCAAATAAGGGAAAACAGTACAAGAAATGAAGCCACATGAGCAAAAAGAAGAAATTTGATTTCTATTTGCATGTCCAAACTCCTTTTACTTAGATGCAAATCTGAAGGCCTAACATTTGACCCTTCTGAATTTTCTCATTTCCACTTCCCATTAGTTTAACTGACTATATCTTAAAAGCAAACATCATTTTTGTAAATAGTTTGATGAAAATAATTGTCTCATTATATAATTCTATGAATATCTTAATTGCATCCTCAAATGAGAAACAGGATATTATAATGAGACCACAAGGCAGAACAAGGAGGATGCCATGTTTGCTGTCCTAACAGATATTTAGGATAGATAGTTGGGTAAATTTTAAGCCATGAAATGCTAGAATTCGGAGAAACTGTTAAACTTTTCCCTCAAAGATGACTCATTTTTTTTGTCTATACACAGTATAACAAGCCTTATCTAATAACAAGGGAGGATGGGCACTCTGTAACCTTACCACCTGAGGATAAGAACGTATTCCTAAAATTATTATTGTAGAAAAATGATAATAACACCTCACATCTATGTATTATTTTGTATAACACAAAACACTTTCATATGTATATATAACACAAAATACTTTCATATATATATATATATTATTTTCAAAAGTATTTTTAAGCCTTAAGATAGACAATGGAACACATAAATTTAAATTAGTTTCAACAAACAAAACCAGAAAAAATATCACAGACACTGCACTAATATTATTGCTTTCTCTACACTTGAGGTTTGTCAGTAAATTGATTTAACCTTTCAGCTTTCTTTTTTTTCTGATCCTTTTATAATCTTCACTATTTTCCAGAAAATGTTTATTATTAATACCAGTTAATTTTAAATGTTTTTAAATTTTAATATTTCCCAATTCTATTTTAAAATAAACTTTATTTTCTTCCATAACAAAGAAATATATACAGGTTATTAAAATCTTAGAAATATGAAAAGAATATAATGAAGAAAAACATCTCTTCCCCCATCTGAGCTTACCACAGGGAGAGAATTACATTTTAGAATATTGGTGCATTTACTCGGAATTTTTTCTGTACATGTTTGAACAGTGGTATATGCAACATTGGACCTATGGAATGCTTAAAAAATAATGTTTATCTGTTTTATAAAAGTTATCCAATATTCTTTTTAAGTTTACAAGTTCAGCATGAAAAAATATAGGCTGAAAAGAAGTTGTTAAACATTTTCTCTCCCACCCCCACCCCCCAAATTTTATTTCTATACTGAGAAATATATGCAACTAGTCTAAATTTAGTGAAAAATCTGAATTTTGTTTCTGTATTATATAGACACCAAACAAACACCTTTGTTTGTTTACAGCATGAGTTTTCACATTTTTGAGTCCATAATACTTATTCCTCATTTGTCTAAAGCCTTGGTTACAAAACTCTTTACTGTGGTGCTCAAGGTGCCACAGGTGGGACATCTCAGTTGTTTTAAATTTTTGAGGGAAACACAGCAACATCTATTAAACCCTATCAGCTTGAGGTAGTTCACAGTTTCAACATTAAATCACATACATATCTTTGTAAAACTGGGTTTTTCAGGAGATGCAAAAAGCAAATATTACATTACAATTATGATTCCACTGGAAATAAGAGTGATGGGATATTATCTGACTTCAGTGTTTGAGAAGTTATGCAGTGTCCAACAGGTGCAAACATCCCGCTAATAAATAATGGTGGTTATTTCATAATGAAATAAAATATCGTTTTAAAATTTCTATGTGTTATTTTTTAGACATCTCTAAGTTTTAAAACATAAATATTTAAGTTATGTGAATCTAACTTAAAAACAGAGCAAATAGGTATTTATTTTGATATAAATGTGAAAAATTACTGAGACAACAGTGTGTCTTTAGATTGGGAACATCTGGCTTAGAGCATCTATTCAAGTAGCATTTTAAAAATTATTAACTAGTGATAATTATTTAAATCTTTACACATTTAATATTTATTTTTAATGCTGTTACTCATACAAGATAATTCAGCTGGGTATAAAATATTTGAATTGTAAAATTTCACTCTCAAACCACTATAGATCCATTTTCTCTGTTTTTAAACACTGAGTAAAGAGGTATATTCATAAGTCAAAAGTATATTTAATTTTGAAAATTAACTTTGTTTAGTTTTAGTGAAACAAATATTGAATTTGTACAACAAAAGTATTGACAGAATGGAAACTATAAACTATCTCAATTAAATACAGTGTTAATAAAGATTTCTTTACAAGATCAGTATTTTAAGCTTGAATCTATGATTCACCGAAATAGGGTATTTTTTTTATGATGTACATTTTTTTCTTGAAAGGAGCCAAATCTTCCATTAGTTTTCCAATGAGGTCCATCACTAACCCTGCATTCCACTATCAATACTTTTTCCCACAAAGTTCTATATTTTACAGCTGCTAAATCAACAAGTATATATTTTATTTTATCAGAATCATAATATTTTGAATAAACTCTATTTTGTTTATGCACTTCCTTTATTGTGAACATTCTTTGTGATACATAAATTGAATAAAATCCATGTGAATGTTTTTTTCAATCCTCTGATTTTCACACTGAGATTAAATATATAGAAAGAAACAACATAAGATAATTTTTTTTCTTCTGGTAAATTTAAACATTGCTTCTTTTATCTGTGGCAAGGAAAGCAGCAGTTCTGGGAAATGAATGTTTTTTGACTAAACTATTCTGTAGATACGACCACAAATAAGAAGCTTGAAATAAAGTCACAAGAAAAAAAGAATCCTACAGATGCAGATTGTTATAGGAAAAGCAAGTTGCTATTCTCAACCTTGATATTTAAAAACAGTTGCCATCCTGAGTAGGTTCTGGCTACTTTGTGGTTCTGGCATTGCCTAAGCTGTTAAAACACAGCATGTTGGGTTCACTGATATTCATTTAAATTACTCATTTGGGCTCCCAAGGGCCTGTACTTCATATTCATTTGACTTTCAGGCATCACTGAACCAAAAATAAAAAGCAAAGAACAGCCAAAACCATAGCATCTCATTTCATTTTGAAGATTGAATTTGGGAATTTGCAAGAGAAATGATCTTGACACAGAGAAATGCCCAGTATTGTTGGGAATTCTTATAAAAGCCAAGAATCTTTTCAGGAATTGAGCCTGATGATTTGGTTGATAACATAGTAAAGAAACCAGTTAAATATCAGGTGATTATCACCTGGTTTGGGGTTTTGCAAACATTTTGCAGAGCTCTAACTGTGATGTGCATTAGTCACGCTACTGGAGCAGAAAATCAATAAAATGAGGTTCCAAAAATAAAATATTCGTTTGGAATGTTGCTCTGAACTAATTAGCAATGAGTCATTTAAAAGGACTTACCTGTCATTAGGGAAAATAAAAAGTATTTACCATAACCAGTTTCCTGGCAAAACATTTTTTTAGATTGAAGGGGAGAAAAAAGATTAAAAACTTTGAATCACAAAGTGACTTTTATTTTGACAATAAATCACACAGAAGTCACATTGTAAAATGAGAAACTTAATCATTTTCCTGTCATATTGTTTGTCAAAATATAGAGAGGAAAAAATGATAACTCATAAATAAAAGGTAACTTTTCTTTTTTGCTATTTGAAAGTAAAAGAAATAAAAAAGCCTCATTTGTTAATGATTTGGGATCAAATGCAAACAGAATGAAAACAGATCTCAGTTGCTTGATTATTAATTTTGTTTGAAGTTAAACTTTTTAATTTGCTAAGCCTTCTAAGTAGATGAAGTCATTTTTAATCAAATAATTCTTGTATTTTCCATTTTAAAAGTAAAATTTAGCATTACAAATATATAATGTCCACATGGAGCAAGGTTTCTATCTTCAAATATATAAATGAATATACAGATATATATATTAAATTCACGTACAGTTAATGGATTTAGCATTAAACACTCTTTAAATAATTTTTAGATCAGTTAGAGTTGCTTCACCTGCTTTTTCCATTCAGAAATTTGTCTTTAAAATATGAAATTTCTGTAAATCTTAGAACTAGTTAAAAGCGACACAACATAATCACCTTTAAACATTCTCACTAATAAAAGACACTATGGTACAAATTTCCAAAATTTTAGATTATTTTATTTAAACAG
Source organism: Balaenoptera borealis (assembly GCF_965194805.1). Classification (NCBI taxonomy): domain Eukaryota; kingdom Metazoa; phylum Chordata; class Mammalia; order Artiodactyla; family Balaenopteridae; genus Balaenoptera; species Balaenoptera borealis. The sequence continues at coordinate 35,523,949 of NC_138875.1, forward strand.
ATTTGAAAATGAAACGTACTTTATATGTGTTTAAATAATAGTAGTGCTTCAAATATTCTGAGAATTTGCAACTTCTCAAAACAAAAGTGACAACAACCAGCAAGCAAACTGAGAATCTGTGATTACTCAAATGATGGGAATATCTACCTGTTATTTCTTTCTAATCAGTTATTCTTTATCTGTTCCCCACTAGGTCACTTCTCAAACTGATGAAGAAATAAATAGCTTAACATGAATATCCCTTTCCAGCTACCCTTCTCCCATTTCCTCTCTTTCTCTCTCAGTCTGTCTCTGTGTTTCTCTCTCTCTCTGTCTCTCTTGTTTCCCCCTCTTCCTTTCATGATACGTTCCTGTATTTCTCCAGAGAGAGGCTTCTGTTCTGATTCCTCATTCCAGACACTTGAAGCCTGCACTTGTTGGCACCAACACTACCCCATCATCACACTCAGTCTTACACATCCACACTCTACATGTGTGTGCACATCTACTGAGTCATGCCCCTGTTTCGGAATCACTTATCCCCCGGCTCAAGTGAAAAGAGACAAAAGAAGGAAGAAAGCAAGTCCAGGAGAGTCATCTACCTGAAGACTGGGTGGAAGGAATCTAGAGAAGATTGAAAGAGGAAAATGGACAGAAGAGAAGGGTTGGGGGCAGGTGAGCAATAGAGCACAGTGTGAAGGGGTAGACAGATCCACAGAGAAAATAGCAAATTCTGTTTTATAATATTTCCAATAAAACATCTGTAGTTTCAAACATATATAGAAATTGTCAAGGGTACCTGTCAGGCCTGAACATCAGAGCAAGCACTTTTATTGTCCTGTTGAGAATTATTTAATTGAGAAGATAAGTAGGACAATGGACCATATTAACGACATACACTTGTTAGTTAATAATAATAATAATAAAGAACAAAAGTGCTATTTAAAGACTTCTGGGCCTATAAAAGAATGGTAAACTTTGGATCTCATTTATTTTAAAAAATATTTCTTGTGTATTGAAACCCCACAATAAGAAGGGCCACCAACATTTTTGGATACATTTAGTGGAATCAATTTTGCAAATCAGCTTCTATTAGGATGAGTGTTTTTAGAAATTTCTTTAAAAAATAATTTTAAAAGAATTCTAAGCCTGAGAACTGACAAAGAAGTTACTATCAATTTAATTGTTTAAAGCTATTCAGGATTTAAAAACAAAATCACTTCAGCCAAGAATTGAGTGAGAAAAGACAGACTAATGACAAATGGTAATATATGCATTTGGGAAAGGTACAGTGTTAAATCCTGCATTATTTAATATTTTAATGAATTAGAAATACATTAAATTGTGGATCATATTACATTGAGGTGATTCTAATCCTACAGAGACTAGATGAATCTTCTCTGCTCTAAAAGCTGAGCTTTCCTTTCAGTTTTCTTACTTAATATCTGTGATTTCATTCTAACTGGTTACGTTTTGAGTAGAGGACAGGTGAAGACAGATGGAAGCAAGGATTCAGGAAACTCTTATCAGCATACATACACTCCTATGGGACTCTTTCCTTATTAGTTGTCACATAGATTGTCAGTATCAATATTTTCTTGTATAAGATGGAATGAACAATATCTTTCTTATAAAGATATTTTGTTTTAAGGGTAAAATAAGTAAAGAAATACCCAGGCCCATTTTAAAAATTGAATGAAGAAAATAGTGAGTAGAGTTGTTTAATAGATACTAGTTTCTTTTCTCCCTTTTAAAAGTATATAGTCCAACATGACAATTTTTCAGATGGAGAAACCACAGACCAGAGAAAGGAAGATGACTGTTCAAGTAAGCATGCATAATTGGTTACAGAGGCAATCTGAAAGATATAAAATATCCAAATCATAGGCCAGCCACCTTTCCACCTTACCATTCAATCTTTCACTTTTGCTTCTTTACTCTTCCCCCAATTTTTGTCCTCCAAAAAGCTCATGATGATAAAAACATTGTGTTATTTTCATTATTTTCATCATAGTCATTTTTAAGATCCACAGGCAAAAGTCTTTACACTCCTGTTTTCTACTTTATCTGCCTGCAAGCTATATCTACTTGCATGTCCTAACTCAGATAAAATTTATTATTAGAAAATATCTAAGATATTTTTTCTTCAAAGTTTTGTCTCCCAAAACTTCTATCATTGTGAATATTAACTTTATTTTACATTACCTAGAAGCAAATCCTTAAAGTTACTTATGAACTCCACTTATTCTTTATCAACACATTTTCATGAAAAAATTGCATTCTATTTTTTTAAGTTCTTTTTTCCATTTATTACATTTCCATAACCACCACTGAATTCTAACCTCATCACATATTCACTTGTGTAGTGAAGATATTTCTATACATTTTAATAGATATGTTTTCCAATATAAATAATTTATTTTCATGTACAGTTTTCCCTCCTAATACCGCCATCTTTTAAAACAAATATTATTATCTATCATTGTAGGAAAGACAGGCCACCATAAACATCAAAAAAATAAATGACCAAGAGAGTTAATTTATGTCTGTTGAGCTTTAAAACCTAAATCCTGAGGATAAATAATAGAATTTAAACATATTAGAGAAGCATATTTATTCAATTTTATTTCATTTTTCTGCACCTGAGGAAATATACTTACTTTTCTGGAATAGATAAGAAGACATGATTCAAATATAAGAGAAATAAGGTTCTGCTTTCAGTATGTTGGTGCCAGTTTCTAACAGACCACAGATACCAACTATAAACTCTAAACAACATGTAAAAAGAATTACCTGAAGGATCTGAAATATGAACAAAACCAGACTAATTTTGGTGGTAATCTAGACTTGGAGGATGCAGACAGCATGGTGTGAGTTTCCCATTGTTACGGCTTCAGTGTGAGGGCAGACATCAGGTATGGGGCAGTATGGCTGAGAATGACTAAAACTCTCATAGAAAACCTAAGTTTTTATGGTCTGAAGAACCAGAGGACAGGGCCAGAGTCAACACAGCTGTGAGAATATTAGGGTTGGGGGAATGTCTTAAAGGAGAGAAGCAGAAAAACAGAGCCCTCTGTCCAAATATCTGGATAATACCTATATCATGAATGAGCAAAGCAAACTTAAAGCAACTTTTAGCTAATAGAAAGAATTCAACTGATACTTGAATTGTCCATTCTTGGTGAGGCAGATATTGCTGTTAATAGCTTGAAAAAAGTGAAGGATTACAACAGAATATAATATCTACAATTCAATAGCCATAATATTCAGAATATGATTTAAAATTACACAAAAAACAAGGAACAGGAAAATATGACTCATTCTCAAGGGCAAAATTAATCAACAGAAGGCAACAGTAAGATGACAATAGAATTTTCAGACAAGAAATCAGCTTTGATATAAATGCTAAATGAGATGAAGGAAAGTACAATTGTAATGAATGAAACTGAAAAATCCCAGGATAAAAATATAATTAAAAACATAAACATATAAAATTTAAAACCACCTATAAAGGCTCAATAACACAATGGAGAGGAAAGAGTCAGTGACCCTGTAGTTAGATAAAAAAAGATTAAATCTAAAGAAAATTTTTTAAAAAGAAAACTGAAAAAATGAATAAGACCCACAGGGACCTATAAAACAATATAAAAATATCTCAAATAATTGGATTTGGAATTGTAGAAACAAAGGAAATACTCAAAGAAATAGTTGCTAAAAACTTCTCAAACTCGGTAATAACAAATTTATAGATTCACACGGGATAAATAAATATAAAGCCATGACTAGGCACAACATAGTCAAATGGTTGAAAACCAATGATTAACATACAATTTTGAAATTAACTGGGAAGAAAATGGCACATTACCTACAAGGAAAAAATAATTAAAATGACTACAGATTTCTCATCAGAAACTATGGAGACAAGAAAGACAATGAAATATTAATTTTAGGGTTCTGAAATAAATAAGCTGTTAATCATGAATTCTATATCCAGAGAAAATATCCTTCAAGAATAGAAGCAAAATTAAGGTAATTTCAGGGAAAAGAAAACTAAGACAGTGGACTGACCCAGAAGAAATGCTAAAAAATATTCCTCAGGGTGAGGGGAAATGACACCAGAGGGAAACTTGGACCTTCAGGAAAAAATGAAAAGTGGAATTTATAAATAAATAAGCAAACAAATAAATAAAATATGTAAATGTAAAATAATATTAATTTTTATAAAATACAACTGACTAAAGAAAATTATCATCTAGTGATATACATAGAAATAATAAATATTGCAGATGTAGCATATACAATACCAAATGGATATTAAATGGACCTATATGAATAAAAGTTTCTACATCTTAAGTAAAGTGGTAAAATTACTAACTCTAAATTGTCTGTGAGATGTTAAGAATGTATATATTATTTCCTAGAACAATCACTAAAAACAAAATAATAATAATATGAAAACAGGTAGAGCTAAAAAGGCAATAGCTGCAGTTTAATGGAATTCTAAAAAAATACTCAATACAAAAAAGGCAAGAAAAGGGGAACAAGTTAACAAGCAAACAAACAAAAAACAAAGGCAACAGACAGAAAACAAAAAACAAACTTAAATCCAACTATATTAATAATGATATTAAATGTTATTGACTAAACATGCCAACAAAAAGGCAGAATTTCTCATTATGGAAGAGAAAAAAAAAACCAATATCCAGCAGTAAAGGTCTAATTAAAAGATGAAATGGGACTGAGGAAGGCATATGGCTTTTCACAAAGGAAGCCTGACTATTCTGGCACTGCTCAAGCGAGAAAATTCACTGATGGTCACTCAAACCATTGGTTAGCTTTTAACTTATTAGATTATTTAACTGTAGTTTGAAATAAAATACATTGTATAAAGAAATGCAGTCCTATGTGGGCAGTTGGTTGAGATAAATGGTTTCCAATGCAGATTAGAATAGTTAAGAATTGAACCCTGGAGTTTGACATTTAAACCTTTCCAATTTGATGTTTCTCCATAAAATGGTAAAAATAACAACATATATTTCAGAGGGTTGTTATAAAAATTTAAGTAAATAAACTGTTTGTAAATCATTTATTAAAGAGCCAGTAAATAAGAACATTCAATAAATGTTTATCATCATCTTCACCATCACATTTCTCACTTGTACTATCACCAACATTATTATCATCATATCTTGTACCATGATCAACATTATATGGAGTTTCTCTTTTCAAAGCTTCACATTCAGAGTCCATTAGTATGAGTTTTTCTTCTTGATTCTGTTCGAATATCCTCTTCTTTTTCAAGGAAATCCTATTTTGTTAAACAAGTTTGAATGGATTTTAGTTTATTGTGATCATATGATGCTTATATAAAAATCTTATTTGATTTTCAACATATATCCTTACGTAAAATCAACAGGTAGGTTGCTTTTGTTTCCTGCACATGTCTCATTAATTCTGATGTTTTCCTATGCTGACTCCCTTCCTCTGATGAGCCACTGTTTCCTCATTTTCTATCAGAACAAATCTGACCCATGCTGCTTCAAAGACTACTGAAATAAGCTCTCATTCATTAATTCACCTTTAACCTGATCTACTCTCATGAATCAATCTATTTTCTGAAATATTTTGCCACTAAATATACCTGCACCACAATCTAGCCATTGCATAAGTACTTCCTTTTAGTTTTTCTTTAGCTGTTGTCTGTCATATCTTATACCCCAACGAGAATAAAAGTCCTTTGGAGGTCATAATGAAGTCTTTGAATTATCTCTCATTATTCACAGTACAAAAAACAGGTACTGGTAAAAGCAGTTTTTAGTTACCTAATAGTTACTAACAAATTAGATAGGCACTGTCTCTTACCTCTGGAAGGTCTCAATACAATGTAAGATGCATTAATTAACCAGCTAGAACAATGGTCGAAAAAAATGCTGTCAGGGATGTACAGACTTCAAAAGGAATGACTATTTTGTTAATCAATTCCCTAGCCTTTGGAAAGATAATGACTTAAGTGTCTCCAAAAGCTGATTAAAATCAGTAACCTTCCCCACAGGTATCTGTACTTATTCTTCTTGCTTATATTTTTGTTGGTTCTTTTAATAGATAAAAATGTAAGATGTTGGTTGAAGAGACATCTTTGGGATTTATTTGCTTGTTTGTTTATTAATTTGAAGCAATACATTTAAAATATCATGTTAGTTAGCGTCAAAAGACCTGGATTTTTCATAATCTTATTTGGCCATTGAATTGTTATGTAAATTGGGACAAGGCAATTAACCACATAGGGCCACAGTTTCCATATCTGGGAAGAAAAAAATATATATAAAATCCAGCTGGACACATTGTGTATTTCTCATATGTGCCTCAAATGCAGTTAGAGGCTAAGATATGATGTTTTCTAGCTCAATCATTATATAAAAGGTCTAACATTTTCATATCATTTGAGAAGGGAAGTGCAATACTACTGATACCAAATATTTTAAATGCACTTAGTGTCTTAATTAGAAAACTTTTTTTTTTTTTTAATATCTAGGCAAGCTCAAATTCAGTTCACTTGTAAAAATTATAAGTAACAAATGTTTGCACTTACATGACACAATCTGGGAAATTCACACTATTCTGTAAGCTAATTAAAGAAGACCCATCAAATAATACTTAGTTAAAACAAAGTAATGAAAAATAATGGATACCAGGATTGACAAATTGCATGTCTTCATTCCAGCTTTAAAAGTCATTGACTATTAAAATGCTCTCTTTCAATACCATGATTATCCTACTATCAATAAAATCCAAGGAGTCCCCTGTCAGGAATTTCATGGAGCACCCTTATCCAAGGTCATCCATGTCTTTTCATTTTGGACTAAGTTTTTAGAAATGACATATTTTTGTGATGGCTGATAAATACGAAGTCTGTAAATTAGAGCTCAAGTATATAGGGAAGTTAAGTGATTCACAGAAGATTTTCAAACTTATGACCTTAACCTTCTTAGTACAATATTTTAGTCTAATTAAATAAGCCACAGGTACTCCAGTATGAATACATATATATATATAGTGATAGATATACATACAGATATAGATATAGATTTAGATTTAGATATAGTTATGTCTGTTTATGTGAGCATACATACGTATCCTGTCCATACTTATTTGAGATGCCTTTCTGAAGAAAAATACCATCCTGACAAGTTGCTAAATACAAAGCATTACTGCTTTCTATAGACATCAATTCATTGAAAAATAAGAGTTAGCATATATAAAAAGGTAATGTGTCAATTTTACTTAAAAACAAGATTTTTAGCTAGGTTATACTTCATTTATCCAGTATATCTTACATAATCCAACATATGTAATATTCACCACAAGAGGTGAGACTCACTCAATATACTTTAATATCTTCTCAAATTGGAGACTGCTGGTTATTAGACTATAAAGCTTGATTTGTTTTTGTTTTTTTTTTTAATTTTTTATTTTTCCCCTGCTCTTACAGTTAAGGGTTGAGTATTCACTGGTTTCATGTAATAGCCATTCATGATTCTGTAACTTATCACTGATTCCAGCATTTTAAAATTAACTTTTCTTGAATGTGCAGGTCAAAAATCTAAGGGATATTCTCAACTCCTTTTTCTCTTGCAGAATGCTTCTAAACATCTGCAAATGCTTTCAGCTATATCTTGAAGATACATGTCAACTTTACCCACATATACTTACCTTTACTTCTACCACCCCTAGTTTAAAATATCAACAGTATTCTCTGGAATTCAATATTAGCCTCATATTTGGTCTCATTGATTGTAATCAGCATCCTCCCTCATGATTTTTTTTGGGTTTTCTTTTTTGTTTTTTTCACCATGCTTCAATCAGAGTGATCCTTTCAAAAACATATTAAGAATGTCATTCCCCTGATGATAACCTCCAATTATTTCCCATAACAATTAGAATAAAATCCCAAATCCTCACTGTAGCCACCATGACCTACCCCATGACTAAAGTTTCCTACCATTTTCCTCTTCTTTCATTTCTTTCCTGTCACAATGTTCTGACCTTTCTTAGAATTAGCATAGTCCTAACTCTGGATCTTTATACTTTCTGTTATCTCTCAGTCTCTTTCTCCTTTTCTTGCTTTATTTCATTAAGATCTTTGCTCAGCTATTACCTTCTTAGCTAGGCCTTATGTCACATATATTTAAATAGTTTCTCCATTTCTTTCTATCTACTTTTCTTGCTTTAATTTTCTTTATAGCAAATCTCATTCTATGAAATAATATTTTATTTTTGATTCATTCATTTACATATTGCCTGTAAGCTCCATAAGGTCAGGGAATATTCTGTTTTGTTCACCACTCTATCTTCAGTACCTAGTCAATGGACACACAATACTTATTTGTAAAATGAATAAATAACTTATATAGCCTCTCAGTGATACCTTCTAAAGGAAGAAACTGAGTTTATTTCATATATATGTATTTTATATAATGCAAATATATTATATATTATATAAATATAAATATAATATTTAAATGTAGTCTTTGCATTTATTATTTACATCAAGATAAACTAAAGTGTATAACCATGTAAGCATCATTTATCATTTAATAAAATGTGATCTTCTTTACTTTCAATATTCATGTTTTTAAACTGAAAAGTAAGAACGTATATATTTTATGTCACATTGTCCTATAAAATTATTTCATTTACTTTTATTTGAGCTTTCTTATACTCTTTCTTCCTTGGTATATAAGTCAGAATTTCATCCATTTTCTCAAATAAGTTTTGTTTTGATTAAGGAGAAGAAAGATGTTCTATGTTTTAGATTTTTTTTTTTTTAATTTTTTTATTTTATTTTATTTATTTATTTATGGCTGTGTTGGGTCTTCATTTCTGTGCGAGGGCTTTCTCTAGTTGCGGCAAGTGGGGGCCACTCTTCATCACAGTGCGCGGGCCTCTCACTATCGTGGCCTCTCTTGTTGCGGAGCACAAGCTCCAGACGCGCAGGCTCAGCAATTGTGGCTCACGGGCCTAGTTGCTCCGCGGCATGTGGGATCCTCCCAGACCAGGGCTCGAACCCGTGTCCCCTGCATCGGCAGGCAGATTCTCAACCACTGCGCCACCAGGGAAGCCTGTTTTAGATTTTTTAATCCTTTATTGAAGAGTTCCAAGTTTGCTTGGTTCTTGCCATTAGTTATACACATGACTGAGGTTCTCAGATAACATTCCAACTCCTTTTTTCTTTTCCTGGTATTTAATCTCTTCACATTCAGTCTGATTAAAGAGGATATGGTGATTCTCCTTATTGGAAAGTTTACCTGAAAAACTATCTATCTTCACTGGATGTTTCCACATGTCCCTTCTGCCCTTGATTTAGATATGTTAAACATCTAAATATGATTGCATTTAAATCATTCTTTCTTTGTCAATGTCCCATGAAATTTTGTTACATCAGAAATTATTTAAGTTAAAAAATGGCTTTTGGCTAATTGTGCCTGATGCAGATGCCCTTAACTTCCTTAAAATTAAACAAATGAAACAAAATCTCTGAAAGCCAATTAGAGGGGAAAAATTTGTTTTAATGCATTAAAGCTAAACACATATACTAGCAGACAATTTATTGCCAGAACTGGTGAGTGATAATTGGAAAACTAGATTAAGAAAAACAGTTAGGAGCTACCTATGACACATTACTGAAATATCACATCTATGTCTGTGGGTAAGAAGATATGAAGAAAATTCATATCTCATCAACTTGCTGTCCCTAGTGCAGAAAAACAAGGTTTGTGTCAAACAGAAAAAAATTGGTAGGTGTTATCTCTAGTACTTCTGAGCATCCACTGTGCTGCTTTATGCTTGCTGTTAACTTTTACTGTCCATTTAGAGGATATAACTCCTTGAAAACCAGCACAGGTAGCAGTGTGGGAAAGGAGGGTGAAATATATCATCCCAGGAAGTATACAGTCCCATAAGTAGAGTGTTAAAGAATATGAAGGGATATAAAGAGTCTGATATTAGTGAATATAGGAGATACCAGTTTTTACATGATTTATTAATTCCATGTCCCAAAATATCAAAGTGAGTTTATGATATGATCTGTCATCTCATTAAAACCACAGTTGGTGAATATTTTTCAGCATTTGAGAATCTGGTGAGCAGTTGTACACATCAGCAGTTGTGCCAGATGTGAGTTTATAAAGGAACCCAGAATCAAATTATCAATGAGTCATCAGAGGCTGAATGAGAGAAACTGGACTTCTGATTTCACCTGTCAACAGTGAGATGGTGCCTCCAATACTCTACAAGAAGAGTGTCAAAGATACCCACCTAAAACAGAAGGTTTAAATAAGATCCAGAGTCTTAGGATATTATGCAAAAATGTCCGGATTTCGATAAAAAAAAATCATCATTCATCATACAAAGAAGGAAGATCTCAAACTGAAGAGGGAAAATAGAAACAATGAATTATATAAATATATATACATAACATCAATATGACACAGATGTAATATATCAGAAAAAGATCTTAAAATAATCATGATAGAAGTATTTCAATGAGCAATTATGGACATGCTTGAAACCAGTGAATAAATAGAAATCCTCAGCAAAGAAATATAAGATATATAGAAGAACCAAATGGAAATTTTGAACTAAAAAAATATATTATAGCTGAGATAAAAAGTCAGTGGACAGGATCAACAGGAGAATGGAGACTAACGAGGAAAGAATGAATGAACTGAAAAATAGAACAGAAATTATCCAATCTAAATAATAATAAAAAAATAACTGAATAAAAACAGATTTTCTCATGGACCTGTGGGATTATTGCAAAAGATATAACATTCATGTTAGCAGTGTTTCAGAAGATGAGATGAGGGTGGGGCTTAAAAAGTACACAGAAAAAATAATGGCTGAAAACTTCCCATATTTGCAAAGACATAAACCTACAGATTCAAGAAGGTAAGCAAACCCAAATGAAATAAACTCAAAGAAAGTCAAACCAAAACACATAATAATTAAACTTCTGAAAATTAAAGACAAAGAACAATACTTGAAAGCAAACAGATAAAAAAATAACCCCATACTGATAGTAGAAAAAATAATTCAACAATAGTGGATTTTAAAATTAGAAACCATGCAGTCTTGAAGGAAATGGCACAATATTTTTTAAGCGTGGAGGAAAAAAAAACTACAGTTAACTCAGAAGCCTATGAAACTATCTTCCAGAATGAAGGGGAAATCAAGACATTCTCAGATAAAGAAAAACTTGTAACCAGGAGATTTACTGTAGAGGAATGGCCAAAGAAAATTCTCTAAACAAGAAGGGAGTGGTAAAAGAAGGATTATTGGGGTGTGCAAAGGGAAGAAAACATGGTAATCAACAATCTAGGTAAATACCATCGACTTTCATTTTCCTCTTGAGTACTGTAAGTTATGTTTGATGGTTGAAGCAAAAATTATAACAATATCTGATGTGGCTCGAAATGCATGTAGAGAAAATATTTCAGACAATTACGTTATAAACAGGGAATCGTAAAGAGATGTAAAAGGAGGTAAGGTTTCTATACTTCACTTGACCTGGTAAAATTATGACACTAGTAGACTGCTGTTAATTATGTATATACAGTAGACCCTTGAACAACATAGGTTTGACATGCATGGGTCCACTTATACGAGGATTTTTTCACTAAATATGTAGTACAACACTACATGATCTGTGGTTGACTGAATCCATGGATGCAGAACCAGGGATACAGAGGGCTGACTGTAAAGTTATACATGGATTTTAAACTGCACAGAGGGTCAGCACCACTAACTCCCATGTTGTTCAAATATCAACCATATAATGTAATACCTAGATAACTCAGTAAAAAGGTATATAAAGATATATACTACAAAACAGTACAGATACATCAGAAAGGAATTCTAAAAATTGTTCAAGTGATCCACAGGAAGGCAGGAAAAATGAAACAGAAAAACATAAACTATAAAAAAAAAACAGAAAACAAAACAAAACAGCAAAATTAATCTATATCATATCAATAATTACATTAAATGCAAGTGGTCTAAATATACCAATTGAAAGACAGAGATTGACACTGTGAATCAAAAAACAAGACCTGATTCCATACAGTTTATAGGAAAATCACTTCAAATATAAGAATACAGATCTTCCTCAACTTGCAATGGAATTACAGTCTGATAACACATTGTAAATTGAAAATATTATAAATTGAAATATATTTAATACATCTAACTTACTGAACATTATAGCATAGCATAGCCTACCTTAAATGTGCTCAGCACACTTACATTATTCTATGATAGGCAAAAACATATAACACAAAGCCTATTTTAAAATAAAGTGTTGAATACCTCATGTAATTTATTGAATACTGTATTGAAAGTGAAAAAACAGAATAGTTGAATGGGTACAGAATTGTTGTAAGTGTGTTGGTTGTTTACCCTCATGATAGCATGACTAACTGGGAGCTGTGGCTTGATGTCACTGACCATCATCAGGAGAGATTATCATACCACATATTGCTAGCTCAGGAAGAGATCAAAATACAAAATTTGAAGTATGGTTTATACAATGAAGTTGAAAAATTGTAGGTTAAACCATTATAAATTGGGGACCATCTGTATATGGAGATTGAAAGTAAAAGAATGGAAGAAGATTTATCATGCAAACATTAGCTAAAGGAAAGTTGGAGTGGCTATATTATCATCACATAAATTAGACTTCCAAGTAAAGAGAAAACATTATATAATGATAAAAATGTCTGTCAGTGAAGACAACATAACAATTCTGTGTTTATACAGCAATCTACATAGCTATAATATATGTGAAACTAAAACTGGAAGCTCCAAAAGGGGAAATAGAAATAGAAAATAAAAATAGGAAAAACAATATACACATATATGAAAAACTCAATTTCTCTTTCTTAATAATTGAAAGAACAACTATATAGAAAATCAACAAGCATACAGAAAAAAATAACATTAACTCATAGTATCAAAATGGCATGAGCAGATCACCCCACCAAACAAATTCAGAATAAAAATTCTTTTGAGTTGTCCAAATATATATATCAAGATAGATTATATTATAGGCCATTAAATCAAGCTCAGCATATTTATAAAGTCAAATTTTGAATATATTTAAAGGTAAAAAAAATGTTTGAATCAATGGATAAACCTACCATGGTTTTAAGTGGAAAGATTAAATATTTCTTTTAAAGATAAAAATTCTTTCCAATTATTTAAAAGTGGATGGAAATTGTAACCAAAATCAGATCAGTTGTTTGTGTATTTTGCTTTTTAAGAACTTGTATGCATGACTCAATTTCATCTGGAAAATAAGTGTGGTGGTCATTCTTAGTTTTTGTAAAGAAAATAGTCTTTCAAGAGAGTTGGATTCTAGTTTTAACATCACAACTTATTTCTAGTCATTTTGGAGACACTAAATCTTTCTAGGTTTATTTTATATAATTCATATAATTGACATAATCATGTATAATTTACAGTGTTATTGTGATTATTAAACATCCGAAGAAATCATTTAGCACAATACCTGACATAGTTAACACTCAATAAACGGTAGAGTTTTTTCACTACATTTTTCAAAGCTGGATAGCAGCCACTGAATTTTACCAGAAATTCTTGCCCTTCCGATGAAGACTGAAATTTATTTTTGGTCCAGCCACACCCTTAACTTTTGGAAATGTGTGTCACGGGCTTTTCAGTACTGAAACATAAAGCATGTGATAAAGATGTGACCTCACACTTTTGCTTCAGAAAAGAACGTTCAGTGTAATATTTAGGTACATCTTTTACCAGAAATATCCTTCAGCATATTTTTAAAAATTGTTTACCAAATCTGAATTTAGACTGCTTTATGCACATAAATATGTATGTATTTTTGGGTGAATGTTTTTGCAGAAAATATGAATGTAGCTAGAGAGGACAATACATTTTACATCACGATGGGAAAAAAAAAAAGGTCGTGAGTGACAAATTTATTTAGTTGGTACAGTGAAGCCTGGGCTGAACTGTTTCATACAAGATGTACTTTAAAATCAAATAACTTATTCCTAGGTAATATACTGTCAGAAGGTTAACAGGTAAGATTTTCCTTGATACTAGGGAATAGGGACAGTACTAGGTCTGGAGATCTGGGTTTAAGGAAATACTTGGATAAGAGAAGAAAGAACTTCTCAGTTTAGTGGAACTCAGAAGTGGAGAGGCATGGAGAATTTAGAAAGTTGAGCAAGTGTGCTGAGGGTTAGAGAGAAAGCAGAACAAGTGTGAATCGGGAAACCAACCTGGCGAAGACATGGCCAGATCTATGTGGTAGCATTTAGTTATTCCCCTCCACTGGTTCAAAACCTTCTGCAAAGTTTTACTGTTCCCATCAGTTCACAATTGGGCTATAGAGAATCAGAAATGGGTATAATATATTGGGTTGGCCAAAAAGTTCCATAAGATGTTATGGAAAAACCTAAATGAATATTTTGGCCAATCCAATACATCTTCTGTTGGGTCTGTTGAAACTATCTATTGCCTTTGTTTGGAAAATGATCTTTCCTTCACTAAACAAGTAGTTTCAACTGGTGATATGAACGCCCTCAACTCACCCTAACTCTGCACAAAATGGATTGAGTTGATTGATGAAGGCATGGATACCCCAGGTTACTTTAGTTCTCTATCCCTGCCCACAGATGATAGATAAAGGGAGAGGAAAATAAATCAAAGTGAGACAGCTAGAATTTTTCTGTAAGTTATTTGAACTTGAGCTCAATATCTTTCTGGTATTAGTCAATAATGGTATGACATAAAAATTGTCAGTGGGCAAAGTTATGTGGCATAACCTAAATGAGAAGATGAAGCTCACCCCACACCTCAAAGGACTGAGAGCATCTATCACATATGCTGCCCAACCCAACTTTTTAGGCCCTGATGTGGAATCTATGTGAGTAACCCACAAGCTCTCTCCCTTATTTTGAGCTTTGATCTAACCAGAGTTATGACTCCCCATGCTCCATCAGGTTGGATACTATTAAATTTGCATGCAGGAAACAATAGATACAAAATGATGTACGCTGGTCATACATGAATGACCCTGCTCTAAGGCTGACATGTTTGCCAGGGAGAAACATCAATAAACAATAGGTGCTTTATCTCCAGGATAGAATATCATATCCTAATAATGAAACATAAAAGGACACAAAAACTTCCATGCATGGTTTTTATAGCTCCTTTTCTGAGTTTCTGGGAGATAAATTCTCATTCCTCTTGGTTCTGATATCACTGACTGGTAGACATGTCACTGGATTTTCCAACAATTGCCAGTTTCCAGAAAATTATTCACAACTGAACTTTCTAGATTATTTTAGTTAAAAGAGATTAAGAAATGATCAAATCAATGTCCTGTCTAGTGTTGAGAGTACACTTATATCACTTTATTTGGTATTGTTTAATGCTAAAAACAGTACAGTGAGCTGTAGTGGGGACATCTTATGTTGGGAAATTCACCTTAATATCTAATAGTCTCTGGAGATTAATATTCTTCTCCTCTAGGAGTGGTGGCACTAGATTCAAGTTTTTTGCTTTACATACACCAAAAACTGCTTAAGTCATCGCTATACCACTTAATACTGCCTTCTACATATATTAACAAAATCTTTATTCTTATTTAAATACTTTAAAATATAGTTTCTTTCTTGAAATGATATGAAAAAATATATTGAATAATGGAGAAATTTAGATATAGCTAGTTATGGGCAAAGTGGGCTGGAACTTAAGGGTTTTTATTCTTTGTCTGGTCTTTTCTGAAAACTCTTACTGCCTCTCAACTGAAAACAAGATATATTTTAAAAAATGAAAAATGTAAACCTAAGATTCTTTTTCATTTGTTTCAAATTTGCATAAAAACATATATATATCTATTTTTATGTCATTCTAGGTCTGTTCATTCATTCTTGGAATAGAGTTATTCCTCCCTTCCTACCCCTTGCCTACTTGCTAGTCTAGGAATTGGTACAAACAAAATTATCTATCAGTAGTAGTTCTGAACCATGACATTTCTATAGGTCAATTTAGGAGACAACAATGTATGCAAAGACACCTCTGCAACAATGAAGATGAAAGCTATTAATATTTACTGCAAAATAGAACCTCCCATGTAAGAGAGGTTGTCTTAAAATACATAAAAGTCTAAGGAAAACTTCTAAAAGCTGTAAGTACTGATCACACACTACCAATCCATAAGATTAAATGCAGAGAGGCCAAATGGTAGAATTCAGTAAGGGGAGAAAGAGGATGAAAGTAAAACAGAAAGAGAGTCTCCAAAAATAAATTCTAACTTTTTGAGAAAATAAGTTAAAAGAGAGAAGGCTTTTCAGGCTATATTCAACAGCAATAATCAGGATTCACAAAGCAGAGGCATTGTTGGTAGTTATGGAAAAGCTGTTTTAGAATGTGCTCTGAAATGGACTCTATCTTTGCTTTCTTCACTTTCTTTTCTGATTCTGTACATTGTTTCTCTATGGTGCTGTCACTCAGTTGCCTGTGTTTGACCAAGGACACCCTGAGAAAACTCAGCTCTGTTGCTAAATTCCCAGGATTTGTGACTCTTGCTTTGACTCCTTTCTGTGACACATTTAATATCTCTGACCCTTTTCTCACCTTCCTTAACATGGACCCAATTAGGGGAAATTTTTTTCCTTAACAGAAAGATTGGGCTAGTTCTGCAGCCTGGATTCTGTCTAAATGCTGGTGGCATTTCTTTAGCGTTTCTAACTAGTACAAAAATAGAACTTTCTCCTCACATAGGTGTTGGGAGAATTAATTAATGTTTATGAAGCACCTCAGATCCTTGGATGAGAGGGCCCTGAAGAATTCTCTCATTTGAATGTGGTATTATTGCATCATCTGATCCTGTGGTGAAGCTGGAAGATAAAAATAGCCTCAAGTACAGTGACCAGCTGTAACTCTGTGAGGGAGGTGTACTCTCTGTTCAGGGTCTGGGTAAAACATTTATTAAGCATTTCCAGAGAAAAATTGACTCTATGCACATTTTAGGATTGTGCAATTTTCTTTCACAAGAGAAACTCCCAATTCCATGCTTTTCTTTCTTGGGTGAAGACCTTATGTCTTCCCTAAATATAAACACCAAGGACATACTATTTTTTACTTCTTCTCTTTTGAAATTTGATAGCAAAAAATATTAGTAGTAGTAGTTAGTTATTAGTAGTTCACATACTAGTATAAATAATTGGTAAAGCTTAAACTGGTACTCATAGAATGAGCACTCATTCACATCATAAACTTCATACCCAAAGGAAATAATAACCAGATAAATGAAAGAATTCTCAAATAAGGAGATTTCAGAGTATTTTGATTGGCTAAGGTAGTCTTGCTGCCTTCTCTAAATTCGGAATACATTGTCTGACATTATGTAAAAACCAGATAAGATAGAGTTAATGGTAGAAAAAAAAATCATTGGAACTTAACACTTTTTCTCTCCTAGAACAATTTTTGACTACTCTAAGATACTCTTTATTTCAAATCATAATATCTGCTTTATTTCAAGTCATAATATTTCAAAAGTAATATATGCTTTAGATTAGGAAACTTTATTTTCTCACAGTACTTTCCTGAAGGTAAAACAATAGATGTGAGTTTATCAATAATAATAAAAATTAAAATAGCATTTATAAGCTAATTATATCTCAAGATCATTTCTAAGCCCTTCATCAATATTATCTTATTTAATTCTTGTAACCTGAGAGGTACATGCCATTACTGCTTTACAGATGGAGAAGCGAAGGCACAGAAAAGTGGAATGACTCGCCAAAGATGGCAGACTGAAAAGTGGTGGAGGCCAGGTATAAACTCAAGCCATTTGACTTCAGAGTGCTGGTGGGTATAGAGCTTTATTGTGTAGCGTCATGAAGGTGCTTTGATAACATTTGATAACTAAACTCTGAGTGTGAGGAATTTTAAGCACTTTGAAGAGAGATGACTCTTGAGAAGTACATAATTAAATAAAATGGGGAAAAGGGAAATTTATTATTTTCCTTCCTTTAGTCAGTGGTAAACCTCTCTGCATTTGAAAAATATAGGCCCCCATGAAGTAGGAGCATGGCTTTCCGCCAAATGAGAACTTTAGGGTTAACAGCAGGACAGACTGTGAGCCCACAGACAAAAGAGGACTATTCATGCTTGTCCTCTATTTGGGCCCATTCCATCTTTTCCAGACACAATTGTGTCCTTGGATCTCTATTTGAAGAACTCACAGTTGGCATTCTGTTATTGAGTGTCTGGAGAAGTTTGGTTATCTCTCCACAAGGAATCCTAGGGCTGGACTCATGACCTTGTCACAAAGACTAAGCCTTGTGCTACCCCTGAAAGAAAATAAACAGATGTGTCTCCCCTGGTTTAATGGGATGTAAAACAGCACTTAGGCTTGTCACTGTTCCTCCCAGTATTCATCAGCATCTCACTACTAAATAGCATGCTCCCAACTCAAGCAGCTGCCATCAAGGTAGGAGGTGACAGGCTCTTGGATGGCAAGACGAGATTTCAGATGTGGAACAGTCAAGGTGCCGACTTGAGGAACCTGTAGGGGGATTTAACCATGGTGCTTTTATTTTCAGGGTAATGAGTCAAAGGGAAGGGCCCACCTATGCAGACTGCATCCACGAATGAGACTAGCAGTGAGATTAGGCCAAAATCAGTATTTTCTTAAGAGACCTGGGAAACTTGCTTGTTTTTTCATATATCTAATTATTAGATGGTAATGAATCATACTTAAGAATGCCTGTTTGAGGATCATTGGATACTTGGATAGCAAGACCACTAAAGTGATTATCAGCAGAGTTGGGTATCTGACCACATGCCATCTCATCCCTTTGGCTGTCTTCCTGCAGGTTTCAGAATAGATTGAGGAGGGTTATTCACTGACCCTACTCTGGGCAGAAGCCTTACTGTGCCCAAGGAGACACTGTCCTCATACCTGAGAGCACTCACAGACTCAGAGAAGAGACAATGCTCTAATTTCAATCCTTGATGAGTTTAGGGTAATGTCGGCCAACAAAAATAAAGGCCAGAATGTTATCTGCAGAATGTCATCCATGAGAGCAAATCCTTCTCAAAATTATTTGGCTTTCATGCTTTGAATTAAATATTCTGAATATTTCTATTGATTGAATTTATCAGAAAACTTAGATTTCTATTGCAGTATGTGCTGCA
Organism: Balaenoptera borealis; assembly: GCF_965194805.1. Lineage (NCBI taxonomy): Eukaryota > Metazoa > Chordata > Mammalia > Artiodactyla > Balaenopteridae > Balaenoptera > Balaenoptera borealis. The sequence continues at coordinate 35,543,173 of NC_138875.1, forward strand.
TAATGATAGGAGTAAAATGCTAACTAATGATAACATTTATTCAGTAGTTAAAATGTCAAGTTTGAAATTCCTTGATTCTCTGTAGGTATCCCACCCTTGTTTAAGCTTTTGCCAATAATAGATCAGTCCTTCAAAATCTCTATTCTCAGGCATGGTACAAGTAGAAAAGGAGAGAACAAATATAGAATACGGTCCCTGAAATGTAGGCGCTTACAGTGTGGCTGGAGAGAAATTACTCAATAATATTAGAGAAAAAGAAAAAAAGGAAACAAAAAGGAAATAACACAAGTATTCATGATTTTAGATCATAGAGCTTAGGAATTCAGAATTTGGACCTTAAAGGACTGTCACCCACATAGCAATAAAGACTTACCACTTGCTAGGCATGTATCCTTATGTATCCTTATTCATCACATCTCTAGAGTAAACAAAGCAGCATGTACAATCACAGGGTTATTGTGAGGATTAAATGGATCAATGTAGAGCAGTGTTTAACCAAGTACCTGGCACATAGTACATATTCAACATGCATTATATAACAATGGAATTAATATTACTGTTATTATTTCCCCTTAGATAAATTATAGATATTATGACCCTGTAATACTAAGGACTTCAAAATCTACTGATTATATCTATGTTGTTTAAAATCCAGGTTCAGTGAATAATAACAAATGACCTTTGATCATTCTCTCTACATCAATCTGCATACCTAATTCTAAGTCATGTCAATTCCTGTTCATGTATATTTGTATTTTAGACACAGATTCTAAAAGATTCACACAGACCCACCACATACCAGCTTGTGAAATGTGGCATTTTCACTTTGTTGAGCTTATGTTTATTGCTTACTTTTCCTACAATGAACGTGTTAACATGTATTGTTTATACTATAGAAAAACAGGATAAATATTTTTGAATTATTTTTCTCCTCCCCAATTTTACTGTTAATGCCTTAGTTCCGTTTTTTACAACTATTTTTTCAGCCACAGTGTTGCAGCAGCTCTCTTGATGACTCTCTTCCATGCAGTAACTTTGGTGGGAATTCCCAATTGCAACTCTGTGTGACCCCCATAGCCCTGGAGAATGTAGGCCATGGGTACTCACTTTGTATAAACTTTCAGACAACTCTAGCACAGGATATTATAACTGTCTCTGTCTTTCTGCTTCTCTCACCTCTCTATGAATGAAATAAATGAAAGTGGAAAACATTTTGCCATCAAGTTACAATATATTCTCAAAAGACTATAGTTAACAGGGTATATGTAAATCCACAGCTTTACACTTAAATTGAATTTCATTTTTGTAGTTTGCATTTTTTAAGTTGAAAATTTCCACCCAACAGAAGTTGTATGGTAATAATTCACTTTTTCTAACTATGTTTAAATTCATTTGAAAATAAAATGAAATGAAAGAGCTCAAAAGAATTATATCTCATTAACTTTGAAGAAGGAAATGATCAAGATTTCACTACTTTTTTCCTTATATAAACTGCCTGTTTTACTGCAGAATGTCAGTGTCTGGCATGCCTTCCTGCCAACATGCAGAACAGATGTAGGAGGGCACCTTGGGGACCATACATTATAAAGTATGGCTGAAGAACTATTTTTACACCTCTCCCAGCCCTGTCTTCACCTGTTTATGCAGGAAACAGACCTGTGGATTTTAGTTCATCTGGTTCCATGCCAGTGGAGTCCCAGCGGCTCCAGACAACTGCTTTCTCATTTGAAGTTCTGTTCTTTTCCTCCTAGTTTTGGCTGACAGTTGCTCAGGTTTGGCTTCTGGCAGGATGTCAGAGGCCTCTTTGCTACAGGTTGCTTCAGTTTAAGAAGAAGTTGGTAATAAAACAGATTTCTAAGAATGAGACTCAGAAATAAGGCTGGCATTATTTTAATGATGAGGGAGACTTCTACGTAGGCACCTTCAGAAAGAGGAGCAGACGTTTGGTCCTTCCTGGTTCCTGTCTATTACCGTGAGGCTATGAATGCAGGGAGAGAAAGTTTAAACCTATAAACTCTAGGTATATATCCATACCCATCAATTAGTAAAACCACACAGTGTAACAACATCTAAACAGTATCCTGTAACTAATGATTTTCGTGTGATGTACTCAGCCAAGTAATCAAATGCCCCCAACAACCTCAGATCATATGTGTTAAGTTATAATATTAATTGCATTAAAGTCTAATAATTAAAAGAGAATTAGCCATGAACTCCTAAGAGGCAGAAAATTCAAACTTTGATGCCTTAAGGATCAGAATGGATAGAGGCCAACAATAAGCTGTAAAAAACAATACAGACCAAAATTCAACATTTCTGTTCCCTACATTTTTCTTGGCATGGGGAACATTGCAGATGCCTTCCCTAGAGTGTGGTAATTAGTGCCATAAGAGCTCTGTTATCTCACTTTTGGAATTTTATTCCAGAGATGCTCACACAGGTGATGTGAACTTGGTTGGAAAAAAGTCCTTATTCACTTTTAGAGACTCTCTTTGGATGCAAAAGATCTGAATGATGAGGCATCTGTGTTTTCTTTCTCGATTTCCATCCTAGTGGAGTTAGAATGTCTTTGGGAAAACAAAAAAATGCTGCCAGATACTTATAAATTACGCTTTTGATGTGACTCTGAAATAAGTGTCAATATATCATATGTGTGCATGTTCAAGCTTTAAGGAACATGGCATGGGTGAAGACTGGAAAAGAGAGGACAAGATGTCTCATAACAGACTTAATTCTTTTCTTTTTTTGTTAATGTTATTGTATGGAGACCAAATTGATGAAGTGTCAGTAGCTTACAAGGACAAAATTAGAGGTCTTCTAGGACCAAAGGTTAAGAATTATAAGCCATCTTGATAATGTTCTTTTGCCCTCCTTCCCTTTATCACATGGATACCTGACTAAGGAAAAGTGCCTTGGGAAGTAGTAGTGATATTGGCACTTCTAATGTTACTGGGAACAACTCCCACCAATTCGAAACAGGATTGGATTTACCACTTTGCCACATTCCCCAGACATTGGAGGTAATCCTTCAGCATAATAAAATATTTAATATTCTGTGGCCATAGATATTTTTTAGAGCCTGGCTATCCTTAAAATGTGAGTTTCTTCAGAATGTGAGTAACTAGGAATAGAGCATTACACCAGTCTCTGAAAGGATACCAAGCAGTCTAGACTAGAGATTAGCAAACTTTTTTTTTTTTTTCTGTAAAGGGCCAGGGAGTAAATATTTTAGGCTTTGCATGCCACCATGCAGACACTGGGATACTTATTCAACTCTGCTCTTGTAACTCAAAAGTAGCCATAGATAATACATAATAAATATCTAATTTGGGGCGTCTAAATTGCAGTAGAACTTTATTTACAAAAATAAATGGCCAACAGTATTGGCATGTGGTCTTTAGTTGGTTGATTCCGTTGATTCCTGACCTAGACTTCTGCCCACAGTAACTTCACAGTCCAATTGGGCAAATATGGAGGCATGTGAAGAGACAATTAAAGGTAATAACATGAGAAAAAACAAAGCAGTGGAGATAATGATATACACAAGTTCAGAGGAACAAGAAATACTTGAGAATAATAATTATATATTACATGAGCCTTGGATAAGATCACCGATGTTCTTTTACATTCTGTAATCTTAAAACGTACCATCATTATAGCTTTTTCTCTGTTAAGCAGATTTCCATTCCTGGTAAGTGTACCTCAGGAGAGTACATTTTTATTAAAAGAAGTGGGTGGAAAAGGTCTAGAAGAGAGGTACAGAAAATAAAGGACTTCTGAAATTTAAGTGGTTGATTAAATAGACTTGAAAGTACCATAATATGAAGTTTGTGTAATTGCCATCTTCTCTATTTTACACATCCCTGACAAGGACCTGTGAGCCTTAGAGTCTGATGATTGTTTCATTTAAGAAAGCCATGTAGGACGATTCTTGGAAATATGTTGGCTTTCTGTTTTCATTACAAGCAAATATGGAGCTCCTTTCAGACTAAAAATCAAACTTATAACTCCCAGCTAATATTGTGGCCAGCACATTTATTTTTGATAGAAACGAATGTCAATTTAATTGCAAATGAGGCACTCTCCTTAGACTCATGGCAAATTGCAATCCTGGCCCTCAGTTCTGAAAGCTTGGGTTTTTCGTGCTGGATTTTCCTGAGCTGGCTTAGAAAATAACGTTCTGAGTTTCACCAAGCAATATTTAAAAAGGCATCCTGTGCAGATGGTTTTATGGAGATGTGAATGAAAATGAGTTGAAGATGTCTCAAAGCAGCTGTAGTCTCTCATTCAGAGCAACCAAAGACATCAGAGACACTGCATGAAATCAGAGGACGTGGCCATCTTCCTTATCAGGGAGCTAAATTTCCTATCAATGAAAAGAGCTTCTTTCTTTTAATGTGATCAAGATGGGTCCCTTAGGGTCATAGTTGAAGTACGTTAGTGGAGAGATTAAAGCCTACCTTCTGCTCATCTATGTTTAACCTGAACACAAAAGATTAAGAAGATTTTAGACTGGTGAGCTGACTCATTCTTATTCTCTCTCTCTCTCTCTCTCTCTCCATGAACACTGAATTTATCATTTAAATGTTAAAAAGGGAAACCAGATGCTATAGTTATTAACTTTTGGAATCAACTATAATCTTCCTATTAAATTCTTCCATCCAGGTACAGGCAATTATTTGCTTGATCTTGGGGTGCAGAAAATGCAGGCACACAGGGTTTCAGAAAGTCCAGTTTAACAAGACAGGTGGGTAACTAATAATGTGGAAAATTACCTGCAGATTGAGGATATTGGGAATGACTAATGGCCAAAACTAAGTGAGTAAATTAGTTGCAAAATGATACCATTTGCAGTAGTTGTGTGAACGGGGGACAGGAAAGCACAGTGGCATGTGGCAGTGAGCAGAGCTGAACAAAGTTTGAATGTGGCCCAGACACAGGAAAGCATGCCGTCTACTTATGCCTTCCCCCACCCCCACCCCTGCCCTGTGGCTGCCTCTGGCCTTCATTTACTTATCTACTTTTGCTCATCTACTCATCTACTTTTGCTTATCTACTTTTACTCATTTTGTGCTGGGAGAGTAAGTTTTAACAGTGCCGGCTGTGAAGTCTAGTTAGCTTCATAAAGTCTAACACAAAGTCATCACCAAGGTCAAAGCCATCAGTTACAGAGCTTGAGTTTGCTTCACAAACCCAGTAGATTTCAGACAGTCAAATATGGTCAGAATTTGTAGAAAAGGGCACAGGGTGGGCTTTGGAACAATCAAAACTTAAGGTTGACTGTTATTAATTAGAAATGTGTTGGTATTATCCTCTAAGACAGGTTTGTTGAGCAAATATAACATGAAAAACTTTTGTTTAAAGATATTTTAAAATGATGAGTGTCATATAATTGATAGATTTGCTTTATGTGTTGTTTTTTCTCTTTTCCTCATAGAATTTTTAATAAATTGATAGTATGTTTTCAATTCTGTGATGCCTTAAGATAGAAAATACACATATCTTGTTGATATTACATCCATTTTAGAACAGACTTGCTGAGCTACCCATTTTTCCTTCTTCCAGATCCTCTTTGAGGTCCCATCCAGTACTAGCAGTTCAAAGGAGATAACAAATAACATTGCAGTCCATTGTCTAAACTTACCTCAATGACAATAGAATGACACTTGAGACAACTTTAATCAATAAAATGTTATTATTATCTATCTTAGAAACTGTATAAATACAGGAAGATCTTCTCAGATCTAATGTTCTTGCTGCTGAAGTGGTAACCATCTGAAAAGAAGGCTAATTGACTACTTAATCCATTTTCTTTGATAAATGTTTAGTTTAAGCTTACCATGTTCTGCCCATGGTGGTAGAGAGAGGGTATTGAGAGGTGTTTAAGAGAATCACAAAACAAGATGTCTGCCCTCCAAGTACTCATAAAACTAAGATGCTCAATTGTATGAAAAGTGTATCATTAAGTGCTGTATAGTGTAATATATTCCCCTAAGTCACATGGTAGGACATTTAAACTTTCTCCATAGCTAAATTGAAGACATGAAAAACATAATTAACTTTTTTATATCTTCACTATCAAAGAACAGGTTTTCAGTACTTCATGTATAAAAGTCAGCAGTTACCTTATACTCAAGCTGCAGAATATATAGACATATATTTTGGCTGTCTTATCTAACTAACTGGTTTAAAACTTCCTTGTGTTGACTTTACTAGTAGACACTGTCCTTCTCCAGGTGAGTTGATCTATCTGTCCAATAAAAGGGCTACATAATTCCCTGAGTGTTTTGATGACCAAACAATTCATGGACTTTTGTAACATGGCATGAAAGACTTCAGACTACAATGCTAAAATCCATGGATTAATCCCCTTTTCAATGTTCTTTCTACAGTAGTTGGTAATTCAGGTGGGCAAGGAAGAAGAGCTGCCTTTTGCTGAAATCTGTCCTTTGATATTTTTAGGATTAAAATATGAGTCACAGGCCTAGAGAACAAGAGTCCAAAAGGACAAAAAACACTCTATTGCATTAGGGCATGCACATCTCAGTTTAGTAGGGCATTTTAACCATTGCAATGAGCATTATATGAAACAAAACTGCAACTTCATTAGCAGTTACCAAGTAGAACATAATTCCTTTAAAATGTACTTACTGGTTTACATACTTGATATGAAGTCAGATCTTTTCCTTGTGTAGTTTACATGCTATGGTGATACACAATATACAGATGAGAAAGATAAAAAATTAAAAACATGCTTTTGTAAAATGCTTTTAATTTGTTAGAAGACTTTGACATTTATTATCCAATTCATCAAAATTTTACTTCCAATGTTGAATTCATAATCTTCTATCCAAAGCAGTCACCTCCCCTGCTTTTCTTCCTTGTTTTAGTTAGTCATACCTAAATCTTGGAAGCCATCTTGATTAGCTATAAAGTACTATTCTACAATGTCTCTTACACCTGAAACTTTGTTTCCATTTCTATTGCTGCTATTCCATTTATTACTATAAAATTTTCCTGAATCTTCTCCCATCATTGTTTACCGATTTTAAAAAAAGTATCCCAAGAGGATAGAACTTATCTGCAGCAGGGTGATTTTCATACTCAAAAAAGTGCATCCTCATTGTCTACAAAACAAAGTTCATGTTACTAGTCAATCATTCAAGGTAGATGGAATCAACTTTGCAGGAATTCTCTATCTGTACCATCTGATTTAGGATTGAAACTGAATTTTAAGATAGATATACTCTTTTCTACTCTCTTTACTTCTTTTTCTTTTTCTGCTACACCTATGTTGTAGGACTTTTTTTATTGTTTCCGAAGAACTAGTGACTGCCTCTGAAAATGGTCTCTTCCTCTACTTGACATCGGCTGGTTTAAACATGTTCATGAATCATTCCTCCAATTCTTAGTAAGTAAGACAGGGTCAGGAGGCAGAGTTTAACTGGCTGCTGTTCTTGTAACTTTGGTTGGTATTGTAAGTCAGATGTAATCAAGGGAAATATAGTCAGTTACAACAACATGTTCCCTGCACTTGGGATGCAGAGCAGCACTGCCCTGTTCTTAGCTTCCTACCTTCATATCTTCACACTGAGAGGAGTGCATGTTTTCTCAATAAACCAATGGATTATATTATGACAAGTGATCAGTTTTAGTGAGAAAAAAAAGGTTTTTTTGCCTTGAAGCATGTGAAATTTTAGGATGAACAGGAATTACTTGTTCAACTACGAGGGACCTGGCATGAGGAAGCAGGGGCTCTGCAAAGACTAGATAGAACAGGAGAGAGGGAGGCTGACCAAATGAAGGATGGAGGCCCTGGGCACCAATGGGAAGAAAACTCTAAATGAAATGAAGAGGCTGCTGGGAATAGTAATAGATTGTTATTTCTTTTTGTATCATATCTCTACTTTAAGGTAGTTCTCAATCGATTATCTCCTAAATGGTATTTCCAGTTCTTGACTCTGTGAACCTGTTGTGGCCACTGTATATAAAAAAGAAGGACCCCTCACATAAAATTTGCTTTGCTGTCAAAACTAATGACACCACACACAGGCACATACACACCAAGAGAACATGAAAAAGTTTATTTCTCACATAATGAGGTTTTCTAGGGAAAGCAGGGTGGCTCCCAAAAAGATATGAAAATTGATTGAGAGATCAGAAAAGGAGACTGACTGAAGGTTTTTATGTTGTTTAGGAGTGGTAGCTGGGATGAGGCCTTGCATGTATGTGCAGAAGATTGCCTTGTTTCAACTTCCCACCTGTGTCAAATAAGGGAGTGCCTAAGGTTAAATATCAGCTTGTCCAAATGTGGGGCATAAGCAGAAAAAGGAGGGGTGAGGCTTAATAGCTGTCAGCAGGTAAACATCAAAAAGTAGAGTCTGACTCTTTATTACAGAGACATAACTGCCTGAGTGAAGTATCAAAGGTGGTGGTTAAAGTGGTCCAGCTCAATGGGGAGAAGCATTTTACCACTGATATTGTTTAAGATTGCTGGTGACTGGTGATAATAGAAGGCATATCAAATTTTAACCAAGCCTTTATTATTAAATATTTTTTCTGGAGAAAGAGTACCCCCTCTTATCTGCACATCTCCCAAAACATTCTCTCCCCACTACCCTGGTATATTTGTAGCTACAGGAACACAGAGTCTCTGTCTTTTATTCTACAAAAATATTTCCCCATTGTATCTAAGGCTGGACCCTCAAAATAGATCCATGAGGTGGTTTGACCTTGTAGAGGGGTGTGGCAAAAGTTTGGGGTAAGTTTCTGCAATAGATGTTGCAGACTCCTACAAAAGCAGTCATCTTTTATTCACGCAGAAGTAGTATCCTTAACTTCCACAATCTAACAGAACTTTGTTCTTATCTCATGGATATTGTCATACCTTGATTATATTATAGTTATTGTGTGCTTTTGAATTTTTCTGTAAACTTTTTATTTGGGGATAATTTTAGATGTCTAGAAGAGTTGCAAAAATAGTACAGAAGTTTCTATATAGCTCGTACTCAGTTTCCTCTAATGTCAATATTTGACATTACCATGGTTTTTGTCAAACTAGAAAACCATTATCGGTGCATTAAAGTCCAGACGTTATCTGACTTCCCAGATTTTTCACTAATGACTTTTAAAAATGTTTTGTTCCAAGATCCAGAACAGCACATTGCATGTGTTTATCATGTCTCTTTAGTCTACTCTGGTCTGTGACAGTGTCTCAATCTTAACTTGTTTTTCATTACCTTGACAATTTGAGGATAACTGGTCAGATATTTTATAGGATGTCCTTCAATTTAGGTTTGACGTTGATCTCATGGTTAGTTTGGAGTTATGTACTTTTGGGAGGAATACGATGAAGGTGAAGTGCCTTTTTCATCATATCATACCAGGGGATGCTAGCTTTCATTTGTTTTAATATTTCTTCTGCTAGACTCTACAAAAGCTCTTTGAGGTGAGGAAGTATGGATTTTTCACTTTTATATCCTTTCAACCTGGTTAATAAAATGTTTTCTAGATAGAAGGTACTCAATATGTGTTTCCTGAATTAATTAAAAAATGAATACATTCTCATACTACTTCCTATTTGAAGGAAAGGGTAGGGAGTGTAAAATTTTAAATTAGAGTCAAGAAAAAGGAGACCCAGGACATAAAGTTGGTAATTAGCCCTGTTAGAACAAGAAAACAGGTTTTTGGCACTTGCATATTTATGCCCAAATCACGGAATCAAACTGATTTCTATTGGTAAGTGGCATGCCTAGTTCCTCAAATCCCAGAGTTTGCTTTTAGAAAGGAATTGATTAGTTTTCTGCTTGGCAAAACCCCCAAAATTCAGGGAAGTGAGCCCGCAGTACAATTTTATTTTTTATTTATTTATTTTTACTGTTAGGGTAATTAAAAAAAAAATTATTGGAGTATAGCTGCTTTACAATGCTGCATTAGTTTCTACTGTACAGAAAAGTGAATCAGCTATACGTATACATGTATCCCTTCTTTTCTGGATTTCCTTCCCATTTAGGTCACCACAGAGCACTGAGTAGACTTATGTGTGCTATACTCTAGGTTCTCATTAGATATCTATTTTATACATAGTATCAATAGTGTATATATGTCAATCCCAATCTCCCAGTTCATCCCACTCCCCCTTCTCCCTTGGTCTCCATACGTTTGTTCTCTATGTTTGTGTCTCTATTTCTGCTTTGTAAATAAGTTCATCTCTACCAATTTTTTTCAGATATAACATATATGCATTAATATATGATATTTGTTTTTCTCTTTCTGTCTTACTTCACTCTGTATGACAGTACGATTTTAAAAGTTAGGGAAATTAGTATGTTAGCTGATGTGGTATACTGCTCAGATATACCCATTTAAAATCAGCTTTAGGATATAACATTCATGGGGGATTTCAAGATTTCTACTGGTCCAGGAAGAGTAGATATTTGTGACCTTGAATCTTTTAACTTTTTCTGAATGTTAGCTGTTTCATCTGTTTGCATCATATTTGCTCAGGCTCAGGATTAAAATTGAAGACACATCTCATCTCCTGAGGAATTCGGGGGTTCAGCATTGACTTTTTAGTCTTTAGCATACCAATTTTCCCTGCCATCCAGAGTTTTATATATGAATATTCTTTGAACCCATTTGATGTGAACCAGAAAACTAAGATAAAACCCTCTCATTCAAGAAGCAGACACACGGACAAGGAATGCTGCCGTGAACGTGCATTTCTTGAAATACTTTCTGTAATTCCCTGAAGTCCTATAACATTCCTTGACATCAGTGAAAATTATTAGTTTTGTTCTGTGCTGTCGTGTATCATGGTTACCTCTAATTGAAATGGAGGTGTTCCGAATAGCACAATCAGTTAAGAATCTTGCCAAGTGCCTCATTTAGATAATTTATAGTAGGATTCGAGGCTGATGAGTTCAGAGCCCATGAGTCCCCAGAGTCCTTAATCTTTGATCATATTTTGTGGTGGGACAATGCTTGATGAGAGCGGACTTTGAAGATAACTGCTCCCTGCAAATGTATTTATCAAATACCAGTGTTCCTAGCAAAGTGATTTGAGATGGGGATTACCTATCACTGGAAATGAACCACAAGGAGTATCTTAATTTGAAGAAAGTACAGGCTTGATACTTTTTAATAAATTCCTGATATTGAATAAAACGTAACACAGCTCTCAAGTTTAAATGACTTTTTTCATTAGAGACAAGTAAAAAGTTGGAAAAGGGCTAAGAAAGAAATGAAGGAATTAATATCTTTGAAAAAGATTCTGCTGAGAAGTGGCAATGATAAGGGTAAAAAAAAAGTCACTCTGCATCAACTCAGGGACATAGTCCAGTCCTATTTTCCATGTATTACACCAGGAGTTTTCAAAGTGGGGTATACCAAGTTCAGGAAATTTGCAACACAATACCTTAGGGCATGATAATAAATTATTAAAACATGATAGTTCATTTTTTTAATCTCAGCCTACACTGAGGGAATTTGTTTTATAGTGTATATAATATTTTATAGTAAAATGCATATAAATAGATATATAAATATACATTTACTGGGAGTGCATAGTGTAATTTTTAAAAATTGAGATAGAAGTGTGATGAGAACATTTTGGGGAACAGTGTCAGACCATCCTGGTATGACTTGTGGTAGAGTGAGACTGTCCTTTAAAGTGGAAATATCTTTCTAAATATTCATCTTTTCTTTCATTTATCTATGGATGTTTACTACCCATGGATATACCTGAACACTTTCTAAATCTGTGTCGTTAGCTTGTGTTATTTCTTGAACTGAGCTTCATATGCTTACTAAACCCTGAAAAGTGGTATTACCATAATTTATTATATTTTTATTTCAAGATTTATTGCATAGGAGTGCTCACACTCATTTTAATGCTCCGGTTTCATTCAGAGTTTCAGGCTTCTTTTTTCTATTACTTTTTATAATCTTATGAATGATGAGTATAAATACTTTTTAATTAGTCTTCATATAATCAATTTCTCCATTTGATCTTTGACACTTTCCATTGTTTGAAACTTCTTGAGTTATTTTTACCAGAGTACTTTGCAGTATTAAAGATATAGACATATATAAAATATTGGTTTAAAAATGTATGTCACTATTAGTGTTTAGATAGTATGACTTTATTTATTCTTTCATTTAACACATATTTATTGAGTATACAGTTTCTGCCTTAAATGTGCTAAGACATGATTATTAACTTTGCACAGAATATAGGCTGATAAGAAATAGGTCTTTCCTTTCTTCACCTGTGATAAGAGCTATGAATTAGAGATGCAAAGAAGAAAGCCTGATTTAGAGGTCAAAAAAGGTTTCTAATGGAAATTCTTACACTTAGGTGAAGATGATGATGCTCAGTATGATGATACATGATGATGATGAATATGATGATACTATGCAAATTTGTATTGAATACTTCTAAGTATCAAGCATTCTCCTGAGCACTTTCTGTGAATTAATTCATATAATCCTCATAGTAACCCTAAGAATTACTTTGTATTATTTTCCTCATACTTCAAGTGAGGAGATTAGATAACAAAAATGTAATAATTTATCCATAGTCAAACAACTATCATGTGGTGAAACTAAAATTTGTATATTATCTACCTGATTCCAGACAACATTTTTAACCACCAAGATAGCTGTACTACCAAATAGAACTAAAGGACAATAGGAGTAAGACTGAGATCTTAAAATAGTTGAATCTTGAAGAAAGTAGCACATGTGATTAAAATAAAAAAGAATGCAGGATATGAAATTTGGAGAAAATGTAAGACAGGCAAGAGAGGAATGGGGGGAGTAGACCATGGATTGACTTGCAGGATATGTGAGGGATTTTTATTTATATTATGAAGATGATGGAAAGACATTTAAGGGTTTTAAATATATGTGGTGTATAGGGGTGCATATTGTTTGTGCATGTGAAGATAGCTGGTATTCAAAAGATTATTCTGACCTCCATACTGGGAATGGACAGCCATAGGCCAAATGTGGAGGTAGACCAATATCAACCAGGAGATTATAATAGTCCTTAGAAATATGATTTGGTGGCTTAGAATAGGATGGCAATGATGGAGATAAGGAGAAGGAAATCTATTTCTATATGTTTTTTCAGGACTTAAAACCAACTGGATCAGTGATGTGTTAGATATGAGGAAGGAGGAAAGTGGAGTTATGGAAGAAATCTTAAAGTTTCTGCTTTGTATAACTGGATGAACCACGTTTTCATTGCCAAGTTCAAAACCACTGAAAAAGTAATAAACCAAAGGCAATTGTGGGTGGCAAAAAAAAAAAAAAAAAAAAAAAAAAAAAAAGACACTAAACTGAGCCTTAAAGAATGCCAACTTCCTGGTTGGGAAGTGGATAAAAATCCTATAAGAGGGGCTAGGGTGCAATAATTAGGAAGGTTGTGAGAAAATCAAAAAGTGTAATTAAGGAAGTTAAGGGAAAAGTTTGGACTAAGAAGGAGGGAGTGGTAAATGGTCAATCAATTGAATGATATTCAGAGGTCAAGAAAAAGGGCACATGGTTTCGAATTTAGTGTCATAGGTGTCTGCATAAAACTTTCAGTCTTGTTAATGTGTCAAATATTCTAAACTTTGACTCAAGCACTGATTGTGTACACTTTATATTCTGAAGCTTTTAGTTTATTTACTTGTAATTTAGAAAAATAAGAGAAGAAGAGAATTATGATAATCTCTGAAGTTCTTCCTAGTGTTAAAATTCTATAATAACAGCTAAACTAATTAAATACAGACAATAGAAGTACAAATATCAAGAGAAGTTTGGCATTCACTGAAAAGATTCCTTTGTAACAGGGCCTACTTTACTAATAAATATTTTTCAAAATAACCCTGATTATATCCAAACACAGACGATAAAAATGGTTGAGTGTTCCAACTGGAAAACTATGAACTGAACAAACTGCTAATATTTGCAGAGATAGCCTCCTTTCAATGATTAAGGAGAAAAAAGTCCTGGAAAAGAAGAGGCCATCTACTTTCACTGGAATCAGCTGGAAAACTGCACCTACAGGCAAGACCTTTAGTAGTAACACAGCTATTTTGGGAGTTTTGTTGTAACAATTGTAGGGGTGGGAAAGAGGACTAAGAAAAGAACGTTATTGTAAATTACAGTAATATCAGTTTGTTGCCAAAGTAATCAGAAATCTCAGACATTTTACTTGATTCAAAGTAGTCTATCATTTCAAATGAGATACATTTATTTTGTTTATAAGCTACATACTACATTAAGAGATAAAGGGCAATATAATAAGAGACCCACAAAAGATAAAGTAGTAAGTCACAGCTTGCCCATAGTAAGCCTCAGTTTCCTGGTCTGTATATTAGGGGTATTTATAGATAAACAATTGGATCATAAAAACTTTTTTAAGGATTCATTCATTTACACAGATTGTTTTTCTGTGTAAATACATGTTTATTTTATGTCATTGTTTTGTGGGGCACTGGGGCCTTCCTTCTTGAACTTACATCTCAGTTGAGGAAACAAGCAAGTAAATAAACTTTGTCAACACAGAGTTAAGGGGTCCCTACACAGGAGTACTCATCTAGATAAATCAGAAGAGTCTTCCCAGAGGAAGTGATATGTAAGCTGGGTCTTAGAGATGAATAGCCAAGAAGCAGTAGGTGTGGGGGGATAGAAGGGCCAGTCAGTGGGATTGTGTCTTGGTCTTCTTGGGATGCTATAACAAAGTACCATAGACTAGGTAGCTTACAAACAACAGAAATTTATTTTTTATAGTTCTGAAAGTGGGATGTCCAAGATCAGTGTACTAGTATGGTCAAGTTCTGGTGAGCACCTTCTTTCAGGCTGGGGAAGCTAGCTCTTTCATGACTCTTATAAGGGCACTAATCTCCATCATGAGGGTTCCACTCATGACCCCATCTAATCCTAATACCTTCCAAAGGCCACACACTGTAATACCATCATGTAGGGGGGTAGGGTTTCAATAAATGAATTTCGGGGGACACAGGCATTTAGTCCTTAACATATGTGGAACAAACAAGGAGGAAAATATAGTGCTTTCCATCAAGACCAAGTAGAGTTTGAAGTGTCATAGAATATTCAAGTGGATAGGTTTAGTTGGAGGTTGGATATATATGTGATTAGACTTCAGGAGAGATTTTAGAAAGTAAGAAAGGTAATAACTGACTCAATGGAAGTAGAATTGATGTTTTCCAGGGGGAAAGGGGAGAAAAAACCCTGAGGGATATATCATACAAACAATAAGCAGATGAATAGAGAAAATAAAGGAAATTTAAAAGTAGAAGAGGGAAAAAAATAATAAGTACAGTTTAGAGACATAGATGCCAAATGTAGAAAAATCTTTCAAGAGAAAAGGAGTTGTCAACAATGCCAAATGATATAATAAAGATAAATTTATTGGATTTACTAAATACAAAACCACTGACATATTTTGCAAAAAGAATTTTTTTGGTCATGGAGTTAAATACCATGTTGTTTTGCTCTGAGACATGAGAGGGATACTAGGCAAAGAGTAAGGACATTTGCATCAAGAAACTCGTCTGTATTAGGTTATTTGATTCATTTCAGTGCTGACAGTGTAACCGAGCAGAACCCTAAGGAGCCTTCCCAGAACAAACCACCCCCTCCCCCTGTCCCCAGCCTGCCTTTTGTCTGTAGAAAAAACTTTAGTCAAAGAATAAATTTAATGAGAGAAGTGAGAAAATGCAGAAAGAAAGGAAAACAGTCATTAAACAAAGTCAAGGACCTTTATTTCCTCCTCAAGTGCTATAGATAGTATTCTGAGCCATGTCCTTTGAGCTGTTTTGCAGGTACTGAAAACCCCACAGATGGAAGAAGTTAACTGTATGCTGCCCACAAACACATAGACCCCAGACTGATTGGAACCAGATGGTTGATGATGGTGAGTCCCAATTACCTTACCACCAACCAATCAGAAGAATATCCATGAGCTGATCACACATCCCACAACCCCCCTCCTTTACCCTCACTTTAAAACATTTCTTTGAAAACCTTCGGGGAGTTTGGGCCTTTTAAGCATTAGTTGCCTGGACTCCTTACTTGGCACCCTGCAATAAATGCTGCAATTTCCTTCAGCACAACCCTGTGTCAGTAGATTGGTTTTACTGCGCTTGGGCAAGTGGACCCAAGTTTGGTTCTTAACAGTAGGTGCCTATAAGAGAAGAAGCTAAAAAGTGTGCATGATTGAAGAAGGGGTTATCTGAAGAGAGTTAATTTCTTCTGGAGAAATTTTCTTTTCTCTCTGCAGAAAAGAGAAAGATGCACATTTGGATAAATTATATTCTAATAACTGACTGGCTTAAATAGAGAAGCAGTGTTGTTACATGCTTCATTTGGTTAGAAAGTGATCATTTCTTTGAACCGCCTCAATAAATCATTTCCATGGGGAACTCAGCTTAAGGAACCATGGAGTATCAGGAGTAAAGTGAAAAGGTCAACAGAAAGGTAAACACACACACACACACACACACACCCACACACACCCCAGATGAAATATTGTTCACATAAACAAATACACAGTAGACCCACAATCCTATACATTTCTGGGCAGAGGTGTAAAAGATGAATACATGAACAAGATGATCAAATATCCAAAGATAGTACACTGCTGCCCCTAACTTCAAGACAACCAATCAATTCAGTGTGAAAAATCCATTAACCTCTGTTTCTGGCAACTTATAGACACAGACAAAGCAGTCAGACAAACTTGGACTTTTCACTTTGCAGTTGATGGGGTTGTTGTCCTATAGACTCAGATGAAAATATTCATTTTATTAAACCAAGACTTCTCCCCAACCCCCATCACACAAATCTCCACATTTTTATTTTTCTCATGTTAAAGCCTTCATAAATAACCAATTTATCAGCTAGCCAAGTAAGGGTGGTGGAAGCCATAGGGAAAGAAATGTCTTTTGTTTTTTGGCATAAGTACCCTTTTGAATTCACAACAGTATGTGAGCACGCTCACAGCATTTCAATATAACATTAGAGTGTGAAAGAGAAAAGGCAATGATCACCCTGAGAGAAATGCTATTGAGAATAACAGGAAAAAAGTCATTTTCTTCATGGTGAGATTCTCAAAGTAATTCCATGGCAGAAAAGTCAAGGTAAATATTTACTCCAAGTTTCTTAGAACCTGCAGGAGGCTAAAACCTTCAGTATTTCTATTTTAATATTTATCTCATGCTTTCGTAAATTAGTTTCATGACCATCATTTCCCAAAGGGTCACTATTTTAGAAAATTAGTGCATGGGGACAATGCTCTGATGCTGGTATGGAATAAAAGTTTCTTTTTTTTTTTCAATATGAAGAAAAATATCCCCATTGGCCCTTTGGCATAGTTGAAATCTGGCTTTTCTGTATATGTTCTGGTTCTCTCACCCAGAGCTTGGGTCACCCATGTCACATGGGAAAATACATAATACTTAGCTATTTAGTTTGTGAAGAAAATAGAAAGTAATCCCTGTGAGGAAAATATCAGAATGGAGGGGTAGTGGTTAAGCCACTGAAGAAGTAAACTTAAATATTGCAAAGTATTGTTGCGTTTTCAGGGTCCAATGGCATAAAACTCCTGTGAGTGTTTAATTTCTGCCTTAACGAAGGGGTACAAAGAAATTATGTGATGTAAAACAAATTATTTTTGCTTTCTCTCTCCTCTGCCACTATGCTCAGCTCTGTGAACATTATCTGAATCTATCATAATAGAAGCTGTACATGAGTATTTAGGTGGTGTTTCTTTTGAATTTACTCAAGGGTACAAAATTGTCAATCATTTATCAATGTAAAAATCAAACAATGAACTTATTTTGTATTAAATCAAGTGTCTCTGAGTGTATGAGTGTATGTAGAAGTTACTTTTCATTTTCCTTAAAATTCTTAAATCAGTGCTGTTTGATGTCAGCCAGATTTTGGAAAGGAATAAATGAAGCAGGAAGGAAGAGTGAAGTTGTCTATATCCTCTTCTTTGCAAGGAATCAACGGAGATTGTGGAGAAAAGAAACCACAGAGACAGCTATAAGGCAGCAGCCAAAAGACTTAAGAGCAAATTTTGATACATTATTTATCTGGATTACAGTTGGTTACATCACAGTTTTGAGGTAAAAGTTTAAGATTGCAGGTTAGATAAAATCCAGTATTTGAACTGTGCCTTCACCACTTAATATTAGTGTAATCTTCAGCAAGTTGCTTTAACTCCATGAACCACAGTTTTCTCATCAATAAAATTGAGGTGATAATATCTACCCTATTGAGTTGCTAGGAAGGTCAAATAAAATAAAGCTTGTGAAAATCCTTTATAAATTATAAGAAGTTATACAAATATTAGGAATATTACATGTTGAAAAATCTTCAAATATATATAATCTTAAAGATTTTTCCCACATTTTATTTATAAAAGAGATATATGTGGATGGCTTGATTTCCCAACTACTTTACTGACAGAACACCCAGTGTCTCCCTCTTGACTATTGAAAAACACCCAGGGCGACACGTAGTCCTAAAAGGGAGCTGTGTTCAGTTTTCAGTTTATAATTGGAAAAGAGTTGGGATCTGATCAGTCCACTATTGCCAGAATTTCTTGCCGTGACGTGGTATTGCTGCTAAAAATTGATAACACACAATCTGCCTGCTTGTGCTGGGCCACTGCTGATATCCCATTAAGGCTGACATGGCTTTGCAGGGAGGACAGTCCTACTCATGCTAAACTCAACCAAATGCTCTGCATTGACTGCAGCAATTAGAGAGTTCTAATCTTTTCTATAGATAGTTCACATTTTCATTTCTGTATCTTCCAAGGCATAGCCAGGCCCAAAAGACCCAATTCACTTCAAGTCTACTATCAACCACATCACAGACCCAGAACTGTCATCCTTTTCTCCTACACTCCTTGTACTGTGATACACTCTCTTGTCCTATGGGATGAATGAATTTGAATTTGGGATAATTTACTTCTCTAAGAATATCTTCTAAAATCATTTTGTTACCGAATCCAAGCTCATACTGCTTGCAGAATGACAGACTGATAAATCGAGAGACAAGTTGTTGGAGCAAGAAATAGCAACTTTACTCAGAAAGCCAGCAGACTGAGAAGATGCTCAACTAGTGTCCCAAAGAACCATCTTACCAGAGTTAGAATTCAGGCTTCTTTTATACTAAATGGGGAGGGGGTATGGCTGGTTGTTGCAAACTTCTTCCTGCTGGAATCCTTTGTTCTTGCAGTTGTCCATGTAGGTCTGGTAACAAAGTTTTTATAAACTTCCAAAAATACAAATTTTATTCTTTGTTCTGCAACTTTTTATCTCTATATGAATAGGAAAATGTCTGAAGGCTAGAGCCTTGAGAATGGGCTACCTCATATATTTCAGGCTACAGGAAACATTCTTTTACAAAAGATGCAGAGCCAGCGTGCCTAAGCACAGGAACAGAGTACAAAGGTTAGAGCTAAAGGAATAGAATCAATATGGAGTCAAGTTAGTTCTGCTACAATGTCAATAAACTCCACACCTACCTTTCAGGAGAACCACTTTTAGCCATCTCCAGAAGATCTTCTTTCATGCAAGAAGATAAAACAAAGACCAAGCAAAACAAAACTCTTAAATTTAATTTCACCCCTCCAGTAGGATACATAATTAACTCAGTTTGCTATAGCTCAAGAATTTTGAAGATCCCATGTATTAGTTGGTAATACAAGATGCTATAACAAACAAACCCCAGAATTTTAGCAGCTTAAAACAATATACATTTACTACTTTCTCATGTAACTACCCAGTGTGGCTCCATTATGCAATACATTAGGGCAGAGAAAATATCTTGGCTATTTAAATTGCTTCATAAGTGATGTCACCTATGCTCACACTTTATTGATGAAGACCACTCAACCCCTTCTCAATCCAGGAAGTGGAAGTGGGGGCATTGGGAAATAAAGTCCTTGGCTAGATAACTGCTAAGTAACAACAACATAATAACATACAAAGGAAGCATGAGACTTGTAGACAGTAAAGTATCTTTGCAACATGATGTTTATGCTGCTGCCCTCTGAGCTCTTTAAATTTTTCCACAGTAAAACCAATATCCGTCCTTGCAACTCATCTGCCCTCCCTTTTTGATGTTCTAGGAGAGGAGTCAAACCCCAGATTCCAAATTTGGCTGATACAAGTTAACTACAAGTGCATTTTAAAGAGGACCCAGCCTTGTGCAAGATCCTAAAGGAACTCTGGCATTTGAACTTTGAATTTAAGGCTACATGACTTATGGAGGGATGTGCTACTAAAAGGCTGAGAGTCAGAGAGAAACTAAGCAACACTGAGCCCACCAGCAATTCCTAGGTTCCAATTTTGTGAGGAATATTGAAAAATATTACAACTATTATCAGTGAGTTTATTTAAATTATCTATTGGGATAATCAATTAGTTTAGACATTAAGAGTTTGTAAGCTTTAGGTGATCATTGTATTCACTATGAATAAAATTGTGTACATGATTCTGAAATCTACTACCAGTTTTTCTCCTAACTTACTTTCTGATAGAAAGGCTAACAGTACATATATGGGACTCTAGTGGATTCAATGAAAGAGTGACTATAACAAAGGACATTCTTGCCTTACGATACTTATGTTGTAACTTTTATTTTGATAAATCAGTGAGACACAGTCTTTCCAAATTCATCTGATACCATTAGTCTTTTAATTTTTTCTTTTCCTTTTCATATTCCAGAGTTTTTCCAGGCTTCCAGGCTACCAGGCTCTGTGCTAGATGTTCCCTCTGCTGGGTCTTCCCTTTTCCTGCTTCTTGGCATCGTCAACTCTTCTCATGCTTTAACAGCCTCAACATTCATCTCTCTGATCACAGCATCTAAAGTCACATTCCCCCAAACTCACAGTTTCTCTAGAAGTTTTCCATCAGTACCATCTTATCTGAAATTATTTATGCAGTCATGAATCTCTGGTTATATAGTCACATATTCAGTTGCTCTAGAAATGGAGCTTTCTGCTTTACTTCTTTTTTTTTTTTTTCTATAACCAAACTGATTCCTGTTTAAAAAGCAGAAACTTTATCTCAGTACATTTAGGAACACCCCTGCCTCTTCTTCCCTCCTCACCAGACTCCAAATGGCAACTAAATTTTAGGGATTCCCCAAATGACCCTTGTTAGGTGGTAGGATGTGGTGTGTATGTGAGAGGAATCTTGTTATTTGTCCTTTTCTGTGAAACTAAATGAAACTTGAGCTTCATGACTCCTCCATGTCTTTGTATCCATTTCTGTGTTCTTTGTATTAAAAGAGAATTGTGTAAGCTTTAGGTCCCACAAAGCTGAACCTACTCCTAACAATATCCTTAGAAAGGCCATAGAAATAAACACTGTATTTTAAACTAATTAATCCATCTATACAAGTCTCATTTTTCACTTGGGGAGCTTCAAATTATCTCTGTCATTTGAGGGAGGCTTGACAGTTCTACTGAGATGTTTATCCCAAAGAAAAAAGCCTTTGTGACCACAGTGGCTGTGTTTAAAAGACTGATGACTCTCATGCAAAAGTGAGGTACAATATATTTTGATAACTCCAAAGGAAGAAATTAGACAGAGAAGGAAACAAAGAAGGGAGCAGGGTTATTGGGGACCACATATGTGCCAGGCACTTTACATTTCCTCATTACTTCTTACAGACAGGGAAATATATGATAGATACTTTATTTACATCTCTTTACAGAGTAAAAAAATAAATTAAAAAAAACTTCAGAAGAATTGAATTTCCTTCCCAAGGTCACTACTAGATATAGTAAGTGGGCAAACAGACACATTCACTCCTTTATGATTCTAAATCTTTACAGGTGCAATAAATGCCCTGTGGAATGTATCTCTGTTACTACAATATGCTTAAGAACAGAACTGTTATATAGTATGAATATCACATTTATTTTTTAATAATAAAATGATATTTCTTACATTTATGTGAATTGCACATTCTAGACATATTATTGAAATATCCTGTTTTGACCACAGCAACCACACAAATAGGCAAATTAAATAGAAACACAAATAAGTAGATGTATGTACATAAATTACCTTTTGTACCAGAGACATGGGGAAAAAACTGTGCACACAACAATGCCACCTGTGGCCGTAAGAGAACCATTCTGAAAAAAGATAGAGGAAATAAAATTGGATCGTAGAATGTGGATGGGCATGGCAGGGGTGGGAATCTAATGGCCAGAGAAGAGAAATCTGCTTTTGAAAGAGGGATAAAGGGAGCAATATAAAAAACAAACTCACAATGAAAAGATTCAAAATAAAATATAGTGAAGCTCTTCCATTATTTTGAGTCCCATAGGAGCCTGCAAAACAACAACTTGCTGTCAGAATGAAACTCTGAGTGTTCCCATCAGAACTCAGTTACATTAAACAGGAGGAGCAGTTCTCAACGTATTATGCTGCTGTCATTTCTTGGTAAATCCATGTCATTAGCATTGATTTCTCAAGGAGAGATTAAAAGAGATTTAGTTAGGAGAGTAAGGCAGGAGTGGATATTATCCAAGCTAGTGCAGCTCTGGGTCTCAGAGATGACATTTTCCTCTCTGCTTCATTAACTTGCAGAGCTTGTCGAACTTCGGCTGTTTCTAATTAATTCTTTTACTGGCTTTTTTGAGTGTGTATCATCGCTGGCAAACCATATAAAATGAAGAAATCTCTCTAAGGTTTTACCCTTTTAATTATTATTTTTATTGCTTAAATGAAGCACCAGAATTGCAAATGTTGACATTTTGGTTTATTCTAGTTATTAGAGTTTTCAAAGAGGGGAAAAGAATAAAGAAAGGAAGAGGAGGAGGGGAAGCATGAGGAGGAGAGGTGGTGTTGAGCAGAGGAAATGAGGTGAGGTTGGGTCTCAATTGTGCAGACAAACACTGAACAGGGAAAAACAAACAGGTTTGTCTAAAGTGACCTCCATGATGATTTTGCTCTTGTGAAAAAGAAAAGGAAATGAAATATCATTAGAGGTAATTCCTAGTGGTCTCTTACACCAGCCAGTGCTCAGATTACACAGGGCTTGATGCTGCATGTGACATTTATTTTGATGTAAACAAGTAGTTCCAAATATGGTACACCGTCTTTTTGTGTCCATTTGTTTGTTTCCATTTGAGTATTAGAAATACAGAGCATAACTTTTGGGAAAAATAAACTTCAATTAAAACAAATTAGTTAACAAGTAAATTTGCTTTGGTGATACACAGAGCAGTTGCTGAGAAAAGCCACCTCTGGCGGGCCTAAGAAGTCAGTTTCAACCAATATTAATTGAACATCTATGTAAAAAATACTATGTTGGATATGTGTATAGCTTGACTGTTATAAGGAAACTCTAGAGAAATCTGTCTTTTAGTATTTTAGGTTGAGTCTGTAATATAAGATGCATTCAAATAAAAATGTAACACACATTATTGCCAATAGTCTCCTTCCCATATATTGAAAAGAAGTTTGATTTACAAGTGCATTTTTGAAGTTGGGAGGCATTTTTCCCACAGAAAAGTATTTTAGACATGGTGTATTAGTTCCCATTCCACTCACAAAAGCCTATTTAAGTCATAATGTAGCTGAACTACAGTAATGTCCTAATAACACTATGGAAACTAAATACAAAGCATAACAATGTTTCTATGGCATAATGCATTCAGAATTTAAATTTGTATCTCCAGGAGTGAGTCTCTGCTGCTGTGTTGGAAGGGGAGTTATCTTAGCTCCAAGTCCTCAGGGCCCCTGTCATTTGCACTCAGCAATTCAGCAGGGCAGAACCTGCAGACATGTATATAGAAGTAAGTGCTGAGGCCCAGAAGGGAGGTGTAAGAGCATGGTGGTGAGGAGTCCTGAGAAACGTTGGCTACTGGTCTATATTAATCCCTGAGGGCGTGGCTTGGCCTGACTGGCTCCTGGTTGCCAAGTTGTTTTTCATTTATGTCCCCCAAGGAAAGGATGGGTTTCTATTCTGGCTGTCCCCCAGGATTGGTCTCACAATTTTTCTCTCCTTTTATCCCTGAAGGGATTGCATACTTCTTTTAAGAATTTTTAAGATTTGTTTGCCATTTTTTTTTCTTTTAACTTCTTATGTGAAGGCAAGGAAGATGCAGAAGAAAAGGTTCTTTCCCTTTCTACTTCTATACCCATCTCCTCTCCCCTCAGTGTCCGTTTTCATATTGTAGCTTAGATCTTAAACACAAAGCCAAAATCTATGCATAATCATTTCCATTTCAAAGAACAAAACCAGTCACGCCATTCCAATCTAGGAAAGGAGAGAATTGAGAGGATAACACATTAATATAAAAATAACTCATATTTATTGATCATATACTATGTGACAAGTAGTGTTTTAGGTAATTTGCATGCATTAATTAATTTAATCTTCCTAAAAAGTAAGGACAATTATTATCTCTTGTGTACAGATGAGAAAACTGGAGCACTGCCCAAGACCACAGAGTTTCATAGGCGATGAGGTGATGATACGTTCTTCAAAGGGATGAGGCCCAAGAATTCTGCTGAGACCAGTGCTGAAACCAGAATACCCCTGCTAAGAAAGGCCTTGTTAAGGGAATGTTACTTCCTCCCAACCTACTTTTTTTCCCTAATCATCCATCACAGTTAGTTTAGCACCTACAAGTTTGAATTGACTCTAAATCTAGCAAGGTGAGGTAGCAGGATGAATTTTAGAGTTTCATCTCACGTGTGTAAGAAATACCTTTTCCTTATTTCTCTGTAACTAAATTTTATTTCTAAATATGATTTCCCATCCTACCAAGTGTTTGGAAGTTTAGTTTAGTTGTTCTTGGAATTTCCCTAAGGTGATATAGGATTCTAGGATGTTATGTATGGGTTGAAGATTTGGGGAGATGCTGACACCCCATCATCTATCTATATAGGTTACCTCTGAGGCGTCCATAATTCCTGGGTACATGACCTCTTCAGGCTCCCAGGCTCTATGCTGTCTCAGACTCATGCTTGGGGCTTGGGAATTTTGATTAAGCCTGAGAACCCTGTGCCCAGAACTCACCAACTCTGCTGCCATTCCAATTGGAGGATCTTGCCATTAACCAGCAATGCTGTCCAGATTTAAGGACCAGAGCCTCCTTGCTGTGGAATTTCCAGAACTATCTTTCCCCACATTCTATTTTCACATTTCTTCTTAGTGCTTCTTTCACTTCTTTCACTTGATCTTTGAAAACATTCTACCTTCTCTGAAAAATTTAACCCTTTGAGAAAAAAAAATTAGAAATACTTGTAGGCTACTCCATCCTTCCACCATGAGGATGGTAACAACAGAATCAGAGAAGTAGTTCAATGAAGGGATGGAAAAAAGGAGGCAATAAGGAAGACAAGTAAAAGACAATGTTTTATTAATATTTAAAAATGTTTTCCAATCACAGCAAGAATAAGGAGGGATTACCAGGCAAAGATTAAAAAGTCAGAGAAAAGGAAGATGTAAGGGAAGCCAGTCTCTTGTGGCAGCAACAGTGAGTAATGGGGATTTCTGCAGCCACAGTATCTATTAGGGAGGCACAGACAATTTCTAGCTTTAGGTGAAGAATGGCTGGAATGGAAAGGTTGGATGGTGAAATTACTGAGGAAGGACATGGGGTTTCTTCTGGATTTTAAAAGATGAATAGGATTTGGAAAAGCAGGAACAGAAAGGGAAACATGTTCAATAGCAGACTGTCTAGTAAAATCCAGCATGTGGCTTGAGTAGGGTCAAGTATAGCCCATCAGCAGAGACAAGAGAGTCAAACTAGCACTGGACAAGCATGAAGCTCAGAATAATGTACCTGTCCTTGCTTTGCCACAAACACAACCTTGTGCATGGAGGTCAGGTTTCTCCTGTAGAGCAAGGGAGTTTTCTTCTTGGATCCATTTGCTTCCTTCCACTTCTGCCCTTTTGTGTGTGACACTGAAAAGTGTGATCCACCATCCAGATATTGGGCATGGAAGTTGTCAATCTTCTTACCTGCGAATTATGAAATGGGCACATTGTGTACTCCCTTCTCTCAAGGAATTTACAATCTCAAGGTAAAAATTACCATTAAAAGTAAACATTCAAGGAAGCAAAATATTATTTTTTTCACTTTTCTGGTCTGATTTCCAATGTCATCCTTGCCTTCTTTGATTCCTGGCATAAGCCACAAAACTTACTTTTCAGACTATACCTTTCTTATTGTTCCTCTTTCGTATCTCTGTGAAATTAGTCTCAGTGAGACCGTGGCCATGAGTATAAGTGCGTAGATGACCCAGTGAGGAGCTGGTACAGCTTGTACGGCGGTACTAATGAATTGATTCTCTAAGTACAGAGACGTTGGCATAGAGCGTTTGTTGTGTTCTACGCAGAACAAATTAATTTTCCAGGGTTACAGAATGGTCCAACTCTAAAATGTTTACTTTCACTTCTCTCCGACCCTGGGCTCCATTGTTCACCTCCCTCTTAATAAAACCCAAGAGTTGCAGGCTTCAAACTACATCTTCCCTTTCCTTTGAAATTTCATACAGTTTCCTCCAAGTATCTACAACTTTACAAAGAGACTTCTCTGTAATTTTTTTCAAAGAAATAAACAAAATGCTTGCATGGGGTTTGGCAAGATGGGAGGATTTTTCAGCATCATTCAAAATTATTTCTTTCCAGTATCTTGAGATTTAGTTTAATTATTTTCCATCAGTGTGGTTTTATTTTTATTTATTTATTTTTTTGCCTCCACTGGGAAACAGAGGAGAATTAGAAAAGCTGAGTCTATTTGCACTTGGATTTGCCCTTACATAACCATCAGGTGCTCTGGCAACGGATGCTGCCGAGTTTGAAGGAACACTGGAAAGCAGTCATCTGGAAGAAAATAAATTGGAGATTTTAAAAAGTCTATTTTTTTGCCATAGTGGTTTTCTGAATCAAACACCTTTGACTTCCATGAAGATCATAATGAATAAATACAGAAATGATCCACTGTTGATGAGTGTGTGAGTTTTGGAGAAGGGAGGCAGGGAGGGGCCAGAGAGGAGAATTTGCTGGTGAGTAAAACTTCTTCCAGGCAGGTGGCTAAATCTTGACAAACTGCCAAAGCACTTTAACAGCGGCCACCATTGCTCAAGGCACTCTTCCATGCTTTTAATTTTTCCATACTGAAATACCTTGAGCAAAAGAATCTGCCAGCAACTGCCGTCAATGGACGGTTATATAAATGACAGAGAGGTTGAGTTAGTGTCTGAGCAGGTTAGGCAATAGGTGGGCCTTCTGGTGATGGAGAAACAGCAAGAAACAAGGTGAATGGGGGTGGCTGCATGAACCTGAGTGTCTCAGGAAAGCATGGAATCTGCTCTTTGATCTTCATAGAGGACACAGAAAGTGAAATCTTACTAATTGTGGAACAGGGATCATGCCTATTAGTCCACTGGTATGACTCCCTTGTCTGGCATATAATTATAAATATTAAATATTGATTGAAAAAGTGGAATCGAATTTATTTGGAGTAAGAGTGACTAGAAGGGCACAGTAAGCTGAATTAAACTGGGTGACAAGCTGTAAGCAGTTCCAGTTTGTCTTGAAAGCTGGAGCACTTGGCCTGGAAGTCTGACTTTTAGTTCCACCTCTGCTCTATTTGGCCATGGGACTTTGCATGGCCAGGTGGCTTTTCCAGCCCTTAATATCTTAATCTGTTAAACAAAAATAGCAATAAAGAATGATTAAGTCATGTTTAGCATAACTTCTAGGTCTGATACTCTATTTTATTTTTTTAGGAGAGACTTTCAAAATGGCAGATGTTCAGAGAGGGAAGACAAGAGAAAGTGTGTTAAAACATGATTAAAGATAATATATAAATGCAATCATTGCAAATGGAAATACCAGCATCAATGAGGTTACCTGCCTACAGGAGGAAGTGAGCTATTATAAAACATATCCCTGACTCTCCATTAATATTCACATGATCGAGAATTTATTTTTAAACTCAAGCACTATATGATTTGGCCTATAAATGTGCCATGATGAAATGAGCACCTCAAGCAGGAGCAGCTTTGAGAGAGCATACTATCTTTAGGTAAGTTTAGTAAGACTTACATCTTTAGTTGTTGGTTTCTTTAGTATCTGGAAGATCATTTGCAGGAATAAAAGTCCCCTGAGCCTTCCTTCTTCCTAGCTTACCTGCCCACTCAGCAGGCTTATGTTCATCAGACACACATCCTCATCAACTATGGAAAATATTAATACACAACATGGGACAGAGATTCATTCAAAATGAAATAATCAATATTTTCTTTTGGAAGACTAAGAGATTGTAGGGAAGATCAAACACATAGCCACTAGGGTAATGTAGATTTAAAAATGGCTAAATGTCACTCCCCTTAGAATCCGGGTAACCTCTGTGACTGTTTGTCCAAAAGAATGCAGTGAAAATGACTCTGTGCCAATTTATGGGCATGGGTTTTAAGAGGTAGGAAGTTTACATTCCCTCTTTAAATACTCAAATTTGGAACCTAGCCATCTTTCTATGAGGGGTTTCCAAAAGCCCAACTGATAGGCTCATGTAGAAATGAACTAAGGCTCTGAGCTGAAATGTACAACTGACAGCCAGGACCAGTTTGCCAGCTATATGAGTGAGCCATCTTGGAAATGGATTTTCCAGCCCCAGGAGAGTTGCTTGAACTGACACTGGTGTGGTACAGATAAGCTACTGTAACAAAGCCCTGTGGAAATTACAGCTCTCTGAGAAAAAAAAAAAAAATGATTATTTAAAATATTAACTTATTAAATTTGGAGATGGCTTATTAGGTAGCAATAGGTAAGTGCAGCACCAAGTTTTGTTTTGTTGTTATTATTTCTACATTCTTTTCTCTCCCTAAGTTCATTTAGAATTCTCTCAAACTTAACTCTTCAGAGGGATCTTCTCTGACAATCCTACCTAAAGTCACACACCGCTACCTATTCTCTATAACTTTGCTTTATTTTTTATCAGAGGATGCATTTCTACCTTAATTATTATATGAGTCTATTTATTTATTTCCCTCTGCCTCATTAGTATATAAGATCCATGAGAAGAGGAACTTTCTTTTTGTTTATTGCTGTGTCCTCACTTCCTTGATTAGGGCTTGGCATATAGAAAATGCTTAATAACTATTTGTGAATAAATGCCTGATAAGTGAGATGCAAAGTGCCAGGGTGGCTCAGAGATGAAAGAGATCATAGTGGCTTCTCAGAGTAAATAACAAGGAGAAATTTGTTTACAAGCTGGACCGGAAGTAGAGAAGGATTTAGAGAATGTAGATAGGGAAGGAGAGGAAAAATAGAAGAACTTTCAGTTGAGAGAATTAGAATAAACAATAGATCAAAAAAGAGAAGGTTCATGGTATAGTTAAATAAAGTGGGTAAACTATTTAGAATGGAAAAATGATGCATGGTCATGAAGAATAAAATTTTTCTTTTATACTGAAGACCACTCACTTCTTTAGACAGTCACCTTCCCTGGAGTGGAGCCGGCCTCCAAGATGAGCCACCTTGTGATATTTCTGCTTTTTGTAGTCCCACACACACTGAATGGAGCTGATGTGTGTAACTCATAGGATTGTGCAGAAATGATAATGTGTGACTTCTGAGACTAGGTCACAATGATGCTATAGCTTCTTCCTTTGCTCTCTTGGATCACCCACTCCCGGGAAATTTAGCTGCCATATTGTGCCTCTCCTTTATGAAGAAGTCCATGAGGTGAGAAGATGAGGCTTTCTTGACAATAGCCACATAAGTGAACTGCCTTGGGAGCATATCTTTCAGCCTTATTCAAGCTTGCAGTGACTGCAACCCCAGATGATATCGTGGCAGCAACATCATGAGAAGATCTGGAGTCAAAACCAACCTGCTACGCTGTTTCGAAATCCCTGACCTACAGATTGTGAGATAACCCATTCTTATTGCTGTTTTTGCTAAGCCATTGTGTAATAGTTTACAAAGTAGTAGATAACCTGTACACCTGGATTTCTTAACGCTCTCTTCTGATCCCTTTCCTCCTTCTCTGGATGCTTCTTGGTTCCTTTTGTGTATCTTCTCTCTCTGCATTTTTTTTAAAATTAATTAATTAATTTATTTGTGGCTGTGTTGGGTCTTCGTTTCTGTGCGAGGACTTTCTCTAGTTGTGGCGAGCGGGGGCCACTCTTCATCACGGTGCGCGGGCCTCTCACTATTGCGGCCTCTCTTGTTGTGGAGCACAGGCTCCAGACCCGCAGGCTCAGTAGTTGTGGCTCACGAGCCCAGTTGCTCCGTGGCATGTGGGATCTTCCCAGACCAGGGCTCGAACCCATGTCCCCTGCATTGGCAGGCAGATTCTCAACCACTGTGCCACCAGGGAAGCCCCCTTTCTCTGCATTTTTAATGTTGCTGTTTCCCAGGTTATCATCTTTGATCTTCTCTCTTTTTCCATTTATAAAATATCTTAGGAAAATCTTTCCCATTCCCATGACTTCACTTACCACCATTATGTTAATGTTTCCCAAATCTATATTTTCATCGCAAATGTATACTCTGATTTATAGATCATATATCCAGGTTACCTCCAAATATTTCCACTTGACATTATAACTTTAGACATGACCTCAAATTCATGTTATTCTCAGTATGTACCTTCCCCACCAAACATGATTTTCATCTAGTATTCTTTGTCTGAGTGATCACTTTGTCACTCATCCTGTCGTACAAATTAGAAATTGGAAATTAATCTCATCTTCTGCAATAGATGCCAAGTCCTTTGGTATTTCTTGTTTATGATATATTTCATATCTATTCCAAGTTTCCATTTCCATAATTACTAAAGTGTTTTAAACCTTTATATGTCTAGTCTAAATTATTAAACTATGATATTAGCAGGTATCCCTGACTCTTGTTTCATTTTTTTTTCCAATTCAGTCTCTATTGTGCTGCTAGAATAATTGTGCTGAAAGGAAAATCCAATCCAAACACTTCTCTGATTAAACATTCCCCATAACATTCATGCTAAACTCTAAAATCATTGCCTAAGATCCTAAAACTGTGTAGGACCTAGCTATGTTCCAATCTGAGCCAGTTATTAGTGCTGTGTTACAAACTACCCCCAAACTTAGTGGCTTAAACCAATACATCCATTTATTTTGTTCATAAAGTACAACTTTTGTAGAGCTGGGCAGGGACAGATCATCTCTGCTCAGTCAGTATTAGCTGAGGCAGCTCAAAGGCTGAGGCTTAGAACCATCTGAGGGCAGACTCACATTGCTATTGGTAAATGCTGGCTGTTGGCTGGGAAGACTCACACAGTCCGGGCAGTCAGTGAGAACACTTACTCATGGACTTTCTAAGTTTCCATTTGGCTTTCTCACAATACAGTGGAAAGATTACAAGGGAAAAGAGAGAGCCAAGTGGAACCTGTGGCCTTTTTTGACTTAGCCTCAGTCATGTAAGGTCACTCTCTCTACACTGTATGGGTTAGTTACAAGCCATCCTGGCTTCAAGGGGTGGGAAATGGATTCCCTTTCTTAACGGGAGAAAGGCAAGTTTCTGGAAGAGTACATGGGGTCCGAAATACCACTGTTGCTATTTTTGCAGAAGCTAATCTTACACACAGTTCCATTGTTTGACAAATGGACATTATTATCTATATTTGAATTAATTGCAATTTCCAAAATAGATAACACATTTAGTATATTTTCCTCTGCACATGTTCATCTCTTTGGTTGGAATATGAGTCATTTACCTCTCTCTTATGCCCTATTCTTCCTCCAAGATTCAGTTTGGCTGACATTTTATCTTAAATTCTCTTCTTAAAACCCTAGCTCCCATTAGGCTCCTTTCTCTGGGCTATTTTAACATTATTTTCAATCTTATCTTCTATGTGTTTGTCCTGACATTGTACTTTCTTGAGTACTCATCTGTCTTTTCTACTGGACTCTAAGCAACTTGGAGCAACTGGTAGGGATGCCATATCTGCAGTTAAATATTTAATGAATGTTTTGGGTAAAGATGTTTGGGGTCCCATTGCCAAAGACCTTGAATGTCAGACTAGAGTTCAGACTATATCCTTGTTTTCACTAGTTAATGATATTTATGTTGATAGCATTAATCAAAGAAAGAATATAGAACTAACATGATAACAGAATAATACATTATAGGCCAAGGGTTGGAGGTAGAGTGTTCTCTGATGATCTATCTAAAAAACAACAGCAACTAGCTTGCTTAGATTTTAGATGCAAGTTGAGGAAAAGACTCAAGCTTTAAAATCTGTTGCAGTCCTATGATAATACTAAGCATTCTGTCTAAATGGTTATTGCTCCATTGCAGAGCCTTAATTGCTAAACTGAATAATTTCTGACCTGATTTTCTGGAAGTTGATGAGTCACACACACAGAGACTTAGAGGCTTTATTGGTGTGGGTCATTTGTAATGCGTAGTGCTTGCAGCTTAATTTAGCATGGCTTTTGCAGATCCCTTAATATGCATAATCTGACCCAATATGGAGATGGTCTTTAGAAAGAGAGAGTTATGGGGAAATATATATATGAAGTGATTTTACAAGATTTCCCAAGTGCTAGCAGACTAATTTGAAGGACCTTCACTGAATTCTGATCAGAACCTCTCCAAATCTCTATGTCACACCTGGATTTGGCCATCTGGCTACTTCATTTTAATATTTCCCAAGCATGGCTCAACAATGGGGATGTCGGATTTGGGTGCAAAAAAATGATTTTACTCTTTAAAAAAGATGTGAACAGTGAGATAAGATTTGAGAAAAAA
Source organism: Balaenoptera borealis (assembly GCF_965194805.1). Lineage (NCBI taxonomy): Eukaryota > Metazoa > Chordata > Mammalia > Artiodactyla > Balaenopteridae > Balaenoptera > Balaenoptera borealis. The sequence continues at coordinate 35,575,975 of NC_138875.1, forward strand.
GGAGCTTGTTTGACTGACATTTCCTACCACACAATTAGTAAAAACATCAGTATATGACTTTATGGATGTAAGAAATGATGCTTTTATTCCAAATAACTATTTGGCATTCGTATGTAATATACTGATAATGAAAAATAATATTTAGTTAGAACCTATTATGAATTAGATAATATAGAGATACTAGACAAGAGACCCAGTTATTACCCTTAAGACACTAAAATATGTTTTGAAAGATGATACATGAGAAATAAGAATCCAAAGCAGTGCGTGACAATTGTGTATACCAATACTATTGTGATACTAAACTTGAAAACATTTTGAAGAAAGGAGAATTGAGGCTACTTCATGCCAAATCCTTACATATTTATTTCATCTAACAATTACAATAATGCTTTAAAGTTCTTATTATTTTAAGATATTACCCTATTTTCAGATGAAGAACAGGAAGTTATGCATTTGAAAAGTTCAAATTGAAACATGGATCTTATTTCAAAGATATTTCCCTTTCCAATTTGTCATTCTGTCTCTCATGTATTTTTAATGACAATGTAATTGATGTAGAAGATAAATATTATGTAATTTCATAAAATCAATTTCTAAACAAACTGGAATTAGGTTGACTTCACACCAGATGTAAGGAATTAATCTGGCCCTGAAAGATGGGTAAATTTGGAGAGGTGAAAAGGCAGATGGTTTAATTAAGGAAAAGGCATGATTGAACAAATGGAAACCAGAAAGAAATGCAGATTGCAGGAAAGGGGGTCAATGGGAATCCCTTCCATCTTGATTAAGGATCAAGCAAATGGATTGTCTAGGGATTGTAGTAAGGTGCTGACCATGAGGCCAGACCAAGCTGATACCAGGCCAAGGAGTTATGACTTTAAAAATGTATACATTTTTTGTTAACAATGCAAGACAGTCAACTACTTTTTGTTTAATAAAGGTTATCTGATAGTGTATAGTCTGGTTGATCTGTAGTATATATATTGACTGAAGGTACATGAACTGGAGAACATATATTACTTTTATAAATTTCAAAAGATTAATAACATAATTAGTGGAGGAAGCAAAGTGAAAAGCAAGTAAAGGTGCAAAAAGTAGGATTGACTGGCCTCATTTCTGCTTCCCATCAGAGCTAAACCCATTCTTTGTAAGTCATGGTAGAATGGATCCTTTCCCAAGCTATGCTTTTATGATTCATGTTTGGAAGGAATTGCCATGAAAAAACATCCAAGTCAAAAGTAACTCACTGTAATATGGAATGAGAAGGCAAAGAAAAACTGATTCTAAATTTCCATTCCAGTTTCATCCTTAACCACTCTGTACCAAACACCAAAGTTTCCAGGATGAAACTATATCAAACTATACCAAAGCACCTGACTTTTCAGTTCATACAAACACGTAAGTCCCTTCACTCATCATGGCACTTATCAATACCTGAAAGTTTTTTCTCCCCTTTTCCATTAGGAAAACTAATCTCGTCTCAGCCTTTCTTTGCTTCAGGAAACTTAATTCCCTTATTTTCCTACCTGGGCATCTCCTAATGGTACATACCTATTAAAGACTTTATCACATTGCAAAACGTTTGTTTGTTTCTACTAGAATATGAAAAAACTAACTTTATTATATTTCTTTCCCTCCTAAGTTTTCTAATGATGTTTTGGAATAAAAGAATAAAATGTTCTTGAATCTGGAAATATCTCTGTACTTTAAATCATGATGATTCTGAGAATAACCCTAATAGATAAAATTAGTAAGGAAGAAGATGTTTATTACTTTTTCTGATAAAGATGACTTCTGAATGGTAATCTTGAAGGGATGAACTGAAACTTTGAGCCTTAAGACATATTACAAACAACATTACTGTCCATTTTAAGCAAAGTAAAGATGACAGTTGCTAAGCATACTTTTCCAGCAGGTAAGTGTGGGGAGAGGGCAATGAGGAAGAAGAGAGAGAAGTTGAAAGGAATTCTAACATGAAAGTAACATATTTAGCTTAAACAGAAATACTTGTTAAGCCACTGAGAAGCCCTAAATGTCCTGAGAATGTTTTCATAGAGGAGTGGTGTAGAGCCCCATGCCTGGAGGCAGTGATGGAAGCCATACGATGCCCCACAGTAACCCCTCCACGATCGTACTGGAGGCACAGAGGGGTCTTTTTTATGTGGTTTCTGCCAAAAAGAAATATGAAGACACCTAAATGTAACTGACTCCAACACGTGGGAATGCAGGCTCCTTCCCAGCTTCTGTAACAAAAATGACCTTTCAAGCAGCAGGAGTTTAGGGAATAAGGTAAATAAGTAAATAAAGTCAAATAAGCCAAGCTGTCTTCAGTGCTCTCTCATCACTTCCATTTTGATGCTATTTCCCATTCCTGGAGCTCTGTGTTCCTACCCTTCTCACCTCTTGCTCTTAGACAAGGGGTGGTCCAGTGGAAGAAATCTGGATTCAGAAATTGAAGCCCTCCTTTCTTTGCAAACTCACTAGGTTTTCTTGTTCAAACTTAGACTTCTTGGTGTCTGCACTTTAAACCTGAAAATTAAAAGATTGATTTACAGAAATTGTAAAGACTCTTCCAACTCTACTTTTCTCACTTAAGATATTTTTAGGGTTAATGCTGAAGGTACAAGCTTCAAGGTGAAGTCAACCCATTGTTGTCTTGTTGAATTATCAGTTTTATGTTTAATTTACTGAATTCCTCTTCCTTCACTTCCTCAGCTGCCATGCTGTGTATCAGAAGCTCACATCCTCCTGTCCCATTTTTTCTCCTCTTCATGCCTCTTTGCTGTGGGAGACCTACAAGTCAGTCATCATCCAGGAAAAGGTGATTAGAGGGCTGGGGGTCTCAAAGGGGTCCAACCAGTCCTATACTCCTAAGAGGGGTTGAAGCCAAATAAGCTAGGTACTTAGCACTCCGTTCAAACTTAGGAGCATTAAATAAGCAGTAAACCCTCCTCGAGAAAGTCAGCAAGGGATGATGGTGTTAAGGATGGTAATGTGAAGCATTAAATCAATGTAGGTGTCATTCAAGGGTTAGACAGGTAAAGACAGAAGAGAGGACTAAGGTCTGGGATCAACAATAACATTTAGGATTTTCTCCCAGAAGGTGGCGTTGCTGCTGGAAAATAATTTCCACAGTGAGTTCATTAATGACCTTCTATGATGACACCTTAGTCCAGTTTTAGAGACAACTGGCTTGTGGGGCATAAGCAGAAGAGGTTGGGTAAGTCTGGTCTTCTGCAGCAGGTGTTCAATTTTAGCAGTGCTGAAGTCTCTGAGACTTTGTTGCAGCCACCTCTTTGGGGTGAGTGAAGACTCAGTCAGGGCCAGATGGAACAGGTAGAAAGCAGGCCTAGATTTCATTTTCTCACACTTTGCCTTTTCTTTTCCATTTTCTTTTCTCCCCAAAGCCAGCAGCATGATGTCATTGAGCCCAGGTTGTGATGGTAAGGTCAAGATTAGATTAGAGCAGAAGAAATCATCCTGATTACTCTCTTTTCCTACATCAATTTTGATAGTTTACTCTGCATATATGGGACTTTGGATGTCTAGATGGGCAGACAAGCCTGGGACCTAGAGCTCAGGGTTTTTTGTTGATCTTTTATTTTAAAGATATTATGCTTAACAGGGAACTCTGCTCAAGGTTATGTGGCAGCCTGGATGGGAGGGAAGTCTGGGGGAGAATGGATACATGTATATGTATGGCTGAGTCACTTTGCTGTGGACCTGAAACTATCACAACATTGTTAATCAGCTACACTCCAATATAAAATAAAAAGTTAAAAAAAAAAGATATTGAATATAGTTCCCTGTGCTATACAGTAGGTACTTGTTGTTTATCTATCTTATATATTAAATAAACTTTTAATTAATAGAGTCTTACAGCAATCATGGTTTGCATGTACTACATATAAGGGGAAAAATAAATTTATTTTTAAAAACCTTAAAAAAAAGATATAATGCTTAAGTCAGTAGTGGCAAAGCCAGTCTAGAACAAAGAGAAATTTTCTTCTTTCTAAGTAATTATAAATTTGACAAACTTTATGGGAAAAGAGGTCTTTAGTGGCTCTTGTGAAAAATGGAAACAGGGTGCAAATGTTTGATTTCACAGTGCTGACTCAGATACAACCTTCATGTCAGGCGCCCTGGATTCTAGAGGATTGAGAGAATCTCTTAAATACTTTGGAAAGTTCTAGATGTCACTAAAGAAGTTAAAAGTTGATTAGAAGTTTATTAAAAGATTAAATTTAGGGTTAAAATTTGTCTGAATCAGGAACTGAAGGTTGACTGACAACCACCTTGGCACTACCTCCTTTGCACTGCTTTGTGATCTCTGCCAGGGTCTGAAACATGATGGGGACCACCTGCATGACAGGGGTCCCCTCATGGGTGGTACTGTCTTTTGTTTCACTCTTTCTTTCTCTCTCTTATTTATTTATTTATTTATTTATTTTGTTAATACAGAAACTTTACTGAGGAAAAGCCTGGTAGGACATCATCTTGACCAAATTGAGAATCATGATTAATGAGACAAATGGAAATAATGTGCCAACCAACAGACTACAATTAGAAGACTGCAAGATCTCTTTTTGTGACATCCCTGCCCCCCCAATACATAACCTAAATATTTTCATGAGGAAAAATCAGAAAAACCCAAATTGAAGGACATTATTCAAAATATCTGGCCTGTAATCTTCAAAATGTCAAGCTCATGAAAGTCAAGGAAAACCTAAAGAAGTTCTTCAGGTTGAAGAAGACTAAAGACACATTATAACTAAAATAATACATGATACTGGATGGGAATAGTTTACTAAAAAAGGCATTGTTGGGACAATTGGCAACACTTGAATAGGCATCAGTGGATTCTATAACAGTAATAAGGCAGTCTTAGTATCCTGACTTTGACAGTTCTATTTTGGTTATTTTGGAGAATATCATTGTTTGTAGGAAATGCAACAGAAATATTTAAGGATGATAAGAGATCACATCAACAGCTTCCTCTCCAGTGTCAAGGGGAAAATAAGATATTTATCTGCACTACTTTTGCAACTTTTCTGAAAGTTTGCAATTCCTTTAAAATTAAGTTTCAAAAAGGTAAAAAAAAAACATCAAATATCTATAGACTTAAAGGTACAAGGGATTCGAGTTCCTTAAAGGTTACTACTAGAAAGTTATGTGGCTATTCACAACACTTCTGACACCAAATGTATAAGTTTTCTACACCAAGCAATTGTCCAATTCTTGTGGACACCAACTGGGTGTCCTGAAATTTAATTCCATTCTGACAATAACTATCCAGAGTTCAAGCAGAAACCACAGGTTAAGGGTTCAGTACCCTAAGACTGCTTCACTTCAGACATCAGTTGCAAATATGGGTCTCCAGGTTACACACAACTTTTGTCCAACTGCGTTACAAATTCAGAATTCTGACACCCTCCTCAGTTTCATTAATTTGCTATGACAGCTTACAGAACTCACGGAAACTCTTTACTTATGATTACCAGTTTATTATAAAGGAAATTATAAAAGATTCATAAAATGAAAGATAAAATTAACAGCCAAATGGAAGAGGTAAACAGGACGAGGTCCAGAAACAGCCTGAACACAGGAACTTCTGTCTCCTTCGGGTTTGAGGTGCACCACTCCCCTGGTACGTGGATGCATTCACCAACCTGCAAGCTCTCTGAACCCCTTTATTTAGGGTTTTTATGGAGGATCCATTACATAGGAACAATGAGTAGATCATTGGCCATTGGTGATTAATTCAACCTTTAGCTCCTCTCCCCTCTTAGGAAGTCAGGGAGGAGGATTGAAAATTCCAATCCTCTAATCATATAGTTAGTTCCTCTGGCAAGCAGCCCTCATCCTAAAGTTATCTAGGGGTCCACCAAAAGTCATGTTATTAGCATAAACTCAAATATGGTTGAAAAGGATTTGTTATAAATAGCAAAACATGCTCCCCTCTCCCTTACCACTCAGATAATTACAAGGGTTTTAGGAGCTCTGTGCCAGAAACCAGGGAGAAAAAACAAATATACATTTCTTATTATATTACAATATCACAGGTACCCAATCCTTAGAAACAGAGTAAACCATGTGGGATTAATGTGCATTTATTTTAGCAAATATATTTCATATTGGGAAATGAGATACTAAAGTCCAAAACTCACAGAATTGGCACAACTGAGCCTTAATTCCATGTCCTCCATGGACAGAGGCCTGTGTGAGAATTTACTTCTGACACTCAGCTTCCTCATCTGTAAGTAGGGACCACTCTCCAACTTTGACAAGAGAAAGTTCAGATTAATTGGTATATATGAAAGTGCTTAAAATGCCTCCCCAGGTGAAATGAAGGACCACTATCTTTGGGAAAGCTACTTGAGTTGATTCTTAGATAAAAGTAAACATGTTTTAACCTTTCTAATGTGACTGTCTTTATTATCACTTTCATATTTTTTGTGTAGACCCAGACTCAGATTAAGCAAGTTCTAGTATTTCCAAAAATGAGTTGTTTGGTTCCACTGACGTTTAGGACATGGGGCTTAATGGTAAGCTTTTGCCCATCTCTCACCTGAGGCACTGACAGTGGAATCAACAAATACTTAGATTGTTCATTTAAATAATGTGTTTTCCTGACCTTTTGATCACAGAAGAATCATGGATTAGAAAGATGACTAGGAAAGGGAAAGAGGTTTATTGCATTAATTACATCAAAAGAGGCTGAATCTGTGCCTGCTTGGGCTCTTAATCAGACTGGTAAGATTAGTGGTCTGTGAAAAGTGCCCTCCCAGGTAACAACTCCTTCACTTTTTGTCACTGTAGATTAGTTTGCATTTTACAGAGTTTTATAAAAACATAATATCGCATGCATTTCTTTTCTTTTCTTTTTTTTTTTTTTTTGGCTTGGCTTCTTTTATTCAACATTTTCATTGTAAGTTACATTTAAGCTGTTGTGTATAGCAAGAGTTTATTTATTTTTATTGCTGATTAGAATTACATGGATACTCCAAAATTTGTTTATCCATTCAACTCTTGAAAGGCATTTGAGTTGTTTCCAGTTCTTAGCTATTACAAATAAAGCCTCTATGAGTATTCATGTACAAGTGTTTTTATGAATATATGCTTTTTTTTCTTTGGTTTAATATCTAGGAATGGAAGAGTTGGATTATATGGTAGGTAAATATTTAACTTTTTAAGAATTTGTCAAAATGTTTTTTCAAAGTGTATATAACATTTTACATTTTCATCAACAGTGTCTGAGAGCTCCAATTCCTCCACATCCTCACCAAACTTGCTATAGTCTGCTTTTTAAATGTTTGCCATTCTAATGGGTGTGTAGCAGTACCCCATTATGGTTTTAACTTTCATTCCCCTAATGACTGATGATGTTATCTTTTTCTGTGCTTATTTGCCATAAATATATGTTCTCTGGTAAAATATTGGTTCCAATCTTTTGCCCATTTAAAAATTGTGTTATTTTCTTATTATTGAGCTTTGAAAGTTTTATATATATATATATATATATATTCTTTATATATGTATTATGATCTTTGAGGCTGTGGATGGTCTTTTCATTTATTTTCTCTCTTGTGATTTACTTATTTTTATTGACACATAGCTGAATTAAAATGTTGTGTTAATTACTGCTGTACAGCAAATTGACTCAGTTATAAATATATATATATATATATTTATGTATACACTCTTTTTCATATTCTTTTCCATTATGGTTTATCACTGGATATTGAATATAATTCTCTGTGCTATACAGTAAGATCTTGTTATTTATCCATTCTATATATATATATATATCGGTTTGCCTCTGCTAATCCCAAACTCCAATCCATCACTCTCCTACCCCCAGCCCCTTGGCAACCACCAACCTATTCTCTATGTCCGTGTTTCTTTTCCTCACTGGCAGGGAGAGCAGCTGGGACAGAAGGGGAGCTTCAGGGGCTTGGAGGAGAGACCATCAACACATTTGTGGCAGGCAGGACAGAGTGAGACCTAAACAGATGGTCCATGCCACAGCACTGCACACAGCAGCCTGAGATGGGTGTCTGCCAGTGTGCACAGGGGCTGGGTGCTACATTGTAGGGTTTAGAGAGCAGACTGGGAGAGGGGACTGCTGTTGGCTGTGAGGAGACAGCCTGAGGGAATGGGAGTGATGAGCTCCACAACTGGGAATGATCCTGGAGGAAGCCCAGACCACCACAGAAGCATAGTACCATTCTTGAGTGATGCACAAAGAGTGGGGCCGCCATTGCAGCCTCTTTTGTCACAGGCCTGCCCCTGCCTTCATAGGCACTAGAGGACGGCTACCGCTAGAGACAGCTTGAGTGTCCCTGTCATCACCTCCTTTACCTCCCCCCAAACCTGGGTGACCCACTCACCCCAATTGCCGACTGACAATCTCATGCATTCCAATTGCTACCCCAGCACCCTCCTTCCTGGATGGTCTGCTTGCCCCAATCACCTCTTCGGCTCCTTCCTCACTGGCAGGTTCCTGTGCTCTGGCAACCTCTGGAGCTGACTCTGGTGACAGGAACACACACAGAGGTGGGGCTGAAAACCCAGCTGAGCACCAGGGGTCATGTGACTAAGGAAGAAGAGCTGAAATCTTTCCTCACAGATGCACGAACCATGGAATTACACCTCCGCTGACAGCTTCCTAAATTCAACACCTGTGAAACATCTGAAAGGACAACAAGTGCTCCTACAGCTGGGACAGGTCTGGCTTTAGCAGCTGTGGTCTTTGTGGGCATGTACATCTGGGGTCTGGGCCAGGCCAGAGTTCAATCTGTCTCCATACCTCCCACAGCAGGTCCAGGTGCACAACTACTGCAGTCCTGGGACCTGACATCAGTGGATCTGAGCCAGTTGCCTGGTGAAAACAATGCCTGAGAGTCACCAGGGCCAATTGCCAGCATACCCACAGTTAAGGTGGGACCAAGAGCAGTGACAACAGTGTACTTTGTGAACCCACATAGTGGGCAAAAGGAGACACAGCAGAGCACATTCACAGGTGAACATCTCCATAGGAGGAATAGTCAGTGGCTTCTTTCCCAGTGTAAGTGATCCAATCCCACCTACCTTGAATGACGGATCAGAAACACAGCTAAGAAACCTAAGAAACAGATCTAGGAGCCTCTACTCCAACAACTAAGGAGCAGACCCTGCCCCTGAAAGGGCATGACAACAACAAAGCAAAGGGGAGGCCCCACTCAATATCCAGGGCAGGCTCTGGTCACCACAACACCAGTCAAGCCTCCTATCAAGGGGATAATGGCACAAGCCTCTGCACCAACCTCACCCACCATGGGGCAAACACCAGAAGCAAGAAGAACTACAATCCTGCAGCCTGCAGAAAGGAGACCACAAACACAGTAAGTCAGACAAAAGGAGATGACAAAAAAAATATGTTGCAGGCAAAGGAGCAAGATAAAAACCTACAAGAACAACTAAATGAAGAGGAGATAAGTAATCTACCCAAAAAAGAATTCAGAGTAATGATAGTAAAGATGATCCAAGATCTCGGAAAAAGAATAGAGGCATGGATCAAAGAGATACAAGGAATGTTTAACAAAGACTTAGAAGAACTAAAGAACAAACAAACAAAGATGAACAATACAAAAACTGAAATGAAAAATACACTAGAAAGAATCCATAGCAGAATAACTGAGGCAGAAGAATGAATAAGTGAGCTGCAAGACAAAATGGTGGAAATTAGTGCCACAGAACAGAATAAAGAAAAAAGAATGAAAAGAAATTAGCACAATCTCAAAGATCTCTGGGACATTAAACACACCAACATTCAAATTATGGAGGTCCCAGAAGAAGAAGAAAAAGAGAAAGGGCCTGAGAAAATATTTGAAGAGATTGTAGTCAAAAACTTCCATAACACGAGAAAGGAAATAGTCATTTAAGTACAGGAAGTGCAGAGAGTGTCTCACAGGATAAACCCAAGGAGGAACATGCTGAAACACATATTAATCAAACTAACAAAAATTAATTACAAATAAAAATATTAAAATCAACAAGAGAAAAGCAACAAATAACATACAAGGGAATTCCCATAAGGTTATCAGCTGATTTTTCAGCATAAACTCTGCAGGCCCGAAGGCAGTGGTATGATATATTTAAAGTGATAAAAGGGAAAAATATACAACCAAGAATACTCTACCCAGCAAGGCTCTCATTCAGATTTGAAAAAGAAATCAAAAGCTTTACAGACAAGAAAAAGCTAAGAGAATTCAGCACCACCAAACCAACTTTACAACAAATGCTAAAGAAACTTCTCAAGATGGGGTGGTGGGGCACAACTAGAAACAAGAAAATCACAAACGGGTAAACTTACTGGTAAAGGCAAACATACAGTGAAAGTAGGAAATCATCCATACACAAATGTGATATCAAAAGCAGCAGCTGTGAGAAGAGGAAAGTACAAATGCAGGAAATGGCAATTGCAGTTGAAATTAAGAGACCAACCACTTAAAACAACCTTGTATATATATAGACTACTTTATCAAAACCTCATGGGAAGAGCAAATCAAAAAACTACAACAGATACACACACAAAAAAGAAAAAGCAACACAAGCACAACACCAAAAATGCTCATCAAACCACAAGAGAAGAGAATAAAAGAGGAAGGGAAGAAAAAAGACCTACAAAAACAAACCGAAAGCAATTAAGAAACTGGTAATAGGAACATAAATATCAATAACTACTTTAAATATAAATGGATTAAATGCTCTAACCAAAAGTCATAGACTGGCTGAATGGATACAAAACAAGACCCATATATAGGCTGTCTAATGGAGACCCACTTCAGACCTCGGGACACATACAGACTGAAAGTGACGGGATGGAAAAAGATATCCCATGCAAATGGAAATGAAAAGACAGCTGGAGTAGCAATACTCATGTCAGAAAATATAGGTTTTAAAACAAGGACTGTTATAAGAGACAAGGAAGACCACTACATAATGATCAAGGGATCAATCCAAGAAGAAAATATAACAATTGTAAACATATATGCACCCAACATAGTAGCACCTCAATATATAATGCAGATGCTAACAGCCATAAAAGGGGAAATCAACAGTAACACAATACTAGTGGGGGATTTTAACACTCCACTTTCACCAATGGGTAGATCATCCAGACAGAAAATTAATAAGTAAATACAAGCCTTAAATGACACATTAGACTAGATAGACTTAACTGATATTTATAGGACATCCCATCCGAAAGCAGCAGAATACAATTTCTTCTCAAGTGCACATGGAACATTCTCCAGGATAGATCACATCTTGGGTCACAAATCAAGCCTCAGTAAATTTGAGAAAATTGAAATCATATCAAGCGTCTTTTCCAACCATAATGCTATGAGATTAGAAATCAATTACAGGAAAAAAAAAACTGCAAAAAACACTAACACATGGAGGCTAAACAATATGTTACTAAATAACCAATGGATCACTGAAGAAATCAAGGAGGAAATCAAAAAATACCTAGAGACAAATGACAATGAAAACACAATGATCCAAAATCTATGGGATGCAGCAAAAACAGTTCTAACTATAGCAATACAATCTTACATCAAGAAGCAAGAAAAATCTTAAATAAACAACTTATCCTTACACCTAAAGCAACTAGAGAAAGAAGAAAAAACAAAACCCAATGTTAGTAGGAAGAAAGAAATCATAAAGAACAGAGCAGAAATAAATGAAATAGAGATGAAGAAAAAAATAGCAAAGATCAATGAAAATAAAAGCTGGTTCTTTGAGAAGATAAAATTGATAAACCATTAGCCAGACTCATCAAGAAAAAAGGGAAAGGACTCAAATCAATAAAATTAGAAATGAAAAAAGGAGAAGTAACAACTGACACCACAGAAATACAAGGGACCATAAGAGACTACTACAAGCAACTATACACCAATAAAATGGAGAACCTAGAAGAAATGGATGAGGTCTTAGAAAGGTAAAATCTTGAAAGACTGAACCAGGAAGAAATAGACAATATGAACAGACCAATCACAAGTACTGAAATTGAAACTCTGATTAAAAACCTTCCAACAAACAAAAGTCCAGTACCAGATGGCTTCACAGGTGAATTCTATCAAACATTTAGAGAAGAGCTAACACCTACCCTTCTCAAACTCCACCAAAAAACTGCAGAGGAAGGAATATTCCCAAGTTCATTCTACAAGACAGCCATCAGCCTGATACCAAACCAAAGATAGCACAGAAAAAGCAAATTAAAGGCCAATATCACTTATGAATATAGATGCAAAAAATCTCAACACAATAGTAGCAAACTGAATCCAACAACGCATTAAAAAGATCATAACCATGACCTAGTGGGATTTATCTGAGGGATGAAAGGATTCTTCAATATATGCAAATCAATCAATGTGATATACCACATAAACAAATTGAAGAATAAAAACCATATGATCATCTCAATATATGCAGAAAAAGCTTTTGACAAAATTAAAAACCCATTTATGATAAAAACTCTCCAGAAGTTGGGCATAGAGGGAATCTACTTCAACATAATAAAGGTCATATATGACAAACCCACAGCAAACATCATTCTCAATGGTGAATAACTGAAAGCATTTCCTCTAAGATCAGGAACAAGACAATGGTGTACTCTTCCCACTATTACTCAACATAGTTTTGGAAGTCCTGGCCACAGCAAACAGAAGAAAAAGAAATAAAAGGAATCAAAATTGGAAAAGAAGTAAAACTGTCACTCTTTGTAGATGACATGATACTGTACATAGAAAACCCTAAAGATGCTACCAGAAAACTACTCGAGCTCATCAATGAAGTTGGTAAAGTTGTAGGATACAAAATTAATACACAGAAATCTCTTGCATTCCTATACATGAACAATGAAAGTTCAGAAAGAGAAATAAAGGAAACAATCCCATTCACCATTTCAACAAAAATAATAAAATACCTAGGAATAAACACACCTAAGGAGGCAAAAGACCTGTACTCAGAAAACTATGAGATACTGATGAAATAAATCAAAAGTGACAAAACAGATGGAGAGATATAACATGCTATATCAATATGGAACATATGGTATACCATGTTCTTAGATGGAAAGAATCAATATTGTGAAAATGACGATACTACCCAAAGCAATCTACAGATTCAATGCAATCCCTATCAAATTACCAATGGCATTTTTCACAGAATTAGAATAAAATAATTTACAATTTGTATGGAAACATGAAAGACCATGAATAACCAAAGCAATACTGAGAAAGAAAAACAGAGCTGGAGAACTCAGGATCTGTTTCTTCAGACTATACTACAAAGCTACAGTCATCAAAACAGTATGGTACTGGCACAAAAACAGAAATACAAATCAATGGAACAGGATAGAAAGTCCAGAGATAAACCCACACACCTGTGGTCCCATAATCTATGACAAAGCAGGCAAGAATATACAATGGAGAAAGACAGTCTCTTCAATAAATGGTGCTGGGAAAACTGGACAGCTACATGTAAGTGAATGAAATTAGAACACTCTCTAACACCATACACAAAAATAAACTAAGAATGGATTAAAGACCTAAATGTAAGGCCAGATACTATAAAACTCTTATAGGAAAATATAGGCAGAATACACTTTGACATAAATGCAGCAAGAACTTTTTTGACCCACCTCCTAGAGTAATGAAAATATAAACAAAATAAGCAAATGGCACCTAATTACACTTAAAAGCTTTTGCACAACAAAGGAAACCATAAACAAGATGAATAGGCAATCCTCAGAATGGGAGAAAATATTTGCAAATGAAGCAACCAACAAAGGATTAACCTACAAAATATACAAACAGCTCATGCAGCTCAATATCAAAAAAACAAACAACCCAATCAGAAAATGGGCAGAAGATCTAAGCAGACCTTTCTCCAAAGAAGACATACAGATGGCTAAAGGCACATGAAAAGATGCTCAACATCACTAATTATTAGAGGAATGCAAATCAAAACTACAATGAGATATCACCTCACACCAGTTAGAATGGCCATCATCAAAAAATCTACAAACAGTAAATGCTGGAGAGGGTGTGGAGAAAAGGGTACCCTCTTGCACTGTTGGTGGGGATGTAAATTGGTACAGCCACTATGGAGAACAGTATGGAGGTTCCTTAAAAAACTAAAAAATATAGCTACCATATGATCCAGCAATCCCACTCTTGGGTCTATATCTGGAGAAAACCATAATTTGAAAAGATACATGTACCCCAGTGTTCACTGAAGCATTATTTACAATAACCAGGAGGACATGGAAGCAACATAAATGTTCATCAACAAAGGAATGGATAAAGAAGAACTGTTTCACTTTGCTGTACACCTGAAACTAACACAACATTGTAAATCAGCTATACTCCTATATATATATATATAATGGAATACTACTCATCCATAAAAAAGAATGAAATAATGCCATTTGCAGTGACATGTTTGGACCTCGAGGTTGTCATACTGAGTGAAGTAAGCAAGACACTTATATGTGGATTCTAAAAAACGTGTATGAATGAACACATCTACAAAACAGAAATAGAGTTACAGAGGTGGAAAACAAACTTATGATTATTATGGTTACCAGGGGGTAAGAGGGGAGGGATAAATTGGGAGATTGGGACTGAAATATGCACACTACTATATATGAAACAGATAACTAATAAAGACCTACTGTATAGCACAGGGAAATCTACTCAATACTCTGTAATGACCTATATGGGAAAAGAATCTAAAAAAGAGTATATATATATATATAACTGTTTCACTTTGCTGTACACCTGAAACTAACACAACATCTTAAATCAGCTATACTCCAATAAATTTTTTTTTTTTTAATGTGAGATTTGTCTGCCTGGCACAATTGGATTTTTAATAGCTCCTTAACACAAAAAAGTGTTGGTCCACAAGTATGCCTATACATTGAATGAAAGTGTAAATGTACACTATTTCTATATCAGAGATCACTTTCTATATTTGACTTATATTCCTAATAGCATTTCATTTCAATCTAGACCACATGATACAGTGCCACAAAATTCTTGCTAATTGAATATAATTTAGGATTTTTTGGCAGCAAATAAGACAATTTTCCATGCATAAATGGTGGTTTGTTTACATCTTTGGCTATGCAAAAACCATAGAAGGTCTTCCATACCTGAGAAAATTTCTTGTAGTGGATTCGAATGAGTATGCAGTTTTCTCATCATTTACCAGAAATATATCCTTTCCTCATGTGAATTCATGAGCTTGACCAATGTCAGAGTCTCTTGAGCTATCTTGTTCACCTACTAGTTTGGTAGCCACTTTTGTCCTTCACCAGGCTGGTTGTTCTGCATCTGAGTGTTTGCTTACATGATGAGTAAGAAAGAGAATCTATAAGAAAATGTTCTATCTTCATCTATATAAAATTCACTTTCTTTTGTCCTCCAGAATGTATTTACTATGAGGGCAGGATTTTTACTCTTGTTTCTCTTATGTAGCCCCATTGGCTGGTCCTCAATAAATATTTGTTGAATTAGGTGTATGAGCAATAAAGGAAAAAATAAAATGATAAATTTATATATTTGTTTGTATATTCTTGTAGCAGTCACCAACCTTCAGCCCTGAGATAGGATGCCAGATGCTGAGGTTGTTAACTATGTATGTAACCCTGGTGATGGTGATTTTCTTCTTTATGCATCTATCTATTCTCTCCAATTTCCCATAATGGGGGTTTACCATATGATTTTCGATTAAAAAGTTTAAAAATATAAGTTTGCTCTTTTTTTAGTGGTTACCTTGCTTACAACCTAGAAAGTTTTGATAAGTATATTTATTATTTTAAGAATTTATTCAGGAGTTGATGAAAGCAGAATAGCATTACCATCTCTGTAATGTGTTCTAATTATTTAGAAAAAATATTATTTGCTACTCTAAATCACATATTGTATAATGCTTATTTTAAAGTATACATTAATGCTAGTGAGAAAAGATGAAAATCTTCGGTTTAGTCATCTGTCACTCATTCTTTTACTTAATTTTCAAACTCATGTTGAGATATCAATGCTCTATACTTTCATAATATCTCACTCTCAAAGTGTTTCCCTATGTAGCTACTGAAACTAAAATGGTTTCACTAGTTTCACTAGATTTAATTATATATTGAATTCCAGATCTAGATACTCCCAATACCTGTATTCATTAGGCAAGGTTTGTGCCCTAAAATGTGCCCACATTACCCACCGCTACAGTTCTTCCCAACAAGTGATTTATGTAGAGTGTATAGGTAGCACACTGTTCCAAATCAAAGCTATATGAGTTCTATAAAGAAAAATTTTGTGCACATAATCTACTGAGACTATTAAAGAAGATAAATCTACATGTAGGTAAAGACAAACAATATATGTGATCTATTTGGATTTTAAAGATTTTGTGACAGTGTTAGATCCAGTTAATAAAGAGGGAGAAAAAAAGTGAGAATAGAAAACAAATGTGTATGTTCTAACAGAGCCAGGGGATAATTAAATTAGGAAAAGTGAAAAAAAATGTTTGGTTGTAGGAGGGACAAGAACAGTGGCAAGAGACCAATTTTATGAGGTCAGTCTGTTTCTTGCCATTCTTCTTTAAAATTGATCGCCTTCCAGATTGGAAAGGTGAGTTTCTAATTAGCTCCTTTCTCATCAGTCAAGGCTCAGTCTCTCTAAACAATCTTTGGGTAATGATCATATCTCCACTTTGATCAACATTAAGGAAATTGCAGAGCCAAATATTAAACAGGTACTTATGTAATTGTGCTCAACCACCTGTTCTCTTGACCTCTAGCTGACCCAGTTAACAAAGACCGGTGTACTTCAAACAGTGCAAATATAATCAACCTCTCATTAACACTGGACTCTTTTCTCTCAGTCTTTCAATCTTATTTTCTCAAATTAATCTTCAGTATATTTTTATAACTCAGTGAAAGATCACTAAGAAACTGTAACTTGGTCCTGAAAAATCTATGTATAATATTGACTACAACACTAAGGACTACAATCTTCCCCCACTTGAATTGCATATTTATTTAATTTGCTTATATTTATTTGCCTTGGGGCTAAAACAACTGTCTATGTAAATCTATTAAAAATTTTTCCTTATGTTAAAAAAAAGGTTTCACTGGCATCCATAGCAACCTCTTAAGGGTTCAGTTAAAAAAGAATTCCAGAACTCAGATCCTGCCTCAGAACTAGGGAATGAGTATCTTCAATGGTGGGGTCTAGGTGTTTGTAACTCTAACAAGTTCACCAGGTGATTCAGATATAGACCAATACCTGAGAAACATAAGAATGAACTTACATAGTTGACCCTTGAACAACAAGGGTAGGGGGTTAGGGGCCCCAACCCTCCACCAGGGTTATACGAAAATCCCCTTATAATTTTATAGTTGGCCCTCTGACTCTCCATATCCCTGGTTCTGCATCCCTGGGATTCAACCAATCCAGGTCATGTAGTATTGTAGTATGTACTGACGGAAAGAAATCCACAGATAAGTGGACCTGCAGAGCTGAAACATGTGTTGTTCAAGGGTTGGCTGTATTTGGAGGATATCGACTTAGAACAAAGCATCACAGCTTTAGGTTTCTGTTTCTGTTGTGTAGTAATGGAACTATTTCCTAACAAAGAAGAATCCCATAAAAAGTAGATGAAAAGTGGGCAGGTGAAAATCTAGGTAGATAAGAAAACAGAGGAGCATTACTCTTTACTTGCTCTCTATGCCCATCTCAAATTAGTTCCATTTTTTCACTCATTCTTAAAAACATACCAAGTGTCTATCTTTGCCAGGAATATATGTATGTTGGGACACAGGTGGGAACAAGAGAAATGCCATCTTTATATTATGGAGTCAAAATGTTGTAGCAGTTAAGGGTTCAAGTTCTGTAGTCTGACAGCCTGCATTTGAAACTTGGCTTTGCTATAAAGCAACTGGGGTAAGTTCTTTTTCTGGTCTAAACTACTTAATGTGTTTTCATCTGGGAAATGGAATCATTGATACATATTTAATGAAGTTGACAAAAAGATTAAATGCTTGGCTCATAGATATTGCTCCATATATGATTATTTATTGATAAACAGATAATGCTATTTTTCACATAACTTCTGCAGCTTGGGGGTTGAGGACCCCTGCTCTAAGTAACCTGGGAGTGCTTAGCCATCTATCTTCTAAGCATTCTCAAACTCCAGTGTGCATTCAGAATCACCTGGAACCATCTTCAGAGTTTCTGATTCAGCAGTTCAGGTGTGGAACTTTATAACAAGTCCTTAGGGGATGCTGTTGCTGTTGGTTTGGGACCAAACTTTGAGAAACTCTGTTTTAGAGCGCACATTATGTCTTACTTCACAAGGATAACCAAGACTCACCTCTTTGTGTAAACTCATTTGTCAGCCACTTTGGCGGTCCTCCTTTTTCCCACTGGGAGAGCTAGTGATGGCTGCTGTCATCTGTTGCCATTTCTAAAAAAATACATTAAGAAGGGTGTTTTGTTTTTGTTTTGTTTGTTTTTTGTGTTTTTTTTTCTTTTTTTTTGGTTAGGGACTGTTTTCTTTACTATCTCCTTTACATATAGGTAGATAAATGGAGATCCAGGGATTATCTAGCATGCTGAAAAATCATAGGCAAACCTTGTCTAGATTTCTTAGAAAAGTTGACATTTAGGGTGAACATTGAAGAACAGAGGATAATGAGAGACAGAAAATGAGAACCAGGGACTGACCTAGTAAAATCATTTCTTGTCCATTGCAGCACATTCTTCACCTCCACATTAAAAAAAAAAAAAAAAAAAGAAAGAAAGAAAGGAAGAAACCTAAAAGAGCAATTAACACCTTGGAAAGCACTTTGGAATTGCTCTCTAAACTTGGTGTAATATAAACAAATGGACATTTTGATTAAACAGATATCATTAAGATGACATGTTATGATCTCAACCCATGGTTTAATGATCTAATTAAGACCAAGAAAAATTCATTATGGACTCTCAGATCAAATAATTCATTTTACAGAGCCATGGAAAAAGACTATCTGTTTGTTCAGGATAGGAAGACTGTCCCGGATGAATGAAGAAACGAAATTTAACCCTGAGAAGTTTATGTGTCTTTATTTCTAAGAGGAAAAGATAACAGACAAAGCCAACAATGAAAAGTGCAAACTACGAGGAGGAAGAGGATGTAGGCCCTGGAGGTACTTTTGCCTTCAGCTACTCTTTGCTGTATTTTACCTCAGCTTGTCCATTACAAAGGGAGAAAGATTTGGGAGAAAGATAAGGTGGATGAACTAGGATAACCAAAATCCCATAGCTTTTGGAGGTGTGAGTGTTATCATATACAGGGAGTTAAGACAAAGGAAGAAGTAAGAAAGCAGGTCAAACGAGGGTGAGAAAAGACAAATTGCACAGAGGAGGTCAGGGGGAAGCAGTGGTAAGAAGCTGGGAGGTAATAGAGCAAGAACTGTGACAGTTAATTTTTTGTCAACTTGACAGGGCTAAGGGATGCCCAGATCGCCAGTAAAATATTATTTCTGGATGTATCTGAGAGGGTGTTTCTGGAAGAGATAAAGCATTTGAATCAGTAGACTGAGTTAAAGAAGATTTGCCTTCACCAATGTGAGTGGAATTATCCAATCTATTGAGGGCACAAGTAGAACAAAATGGTGGAAAGCAAACTCTTTCTCTCTCTTCTTGCAGTGGGACATTGTTCCTTTCCTGCTCTCAGACATCAGAGCTCCTGATTCTTGGGACATTGGACTCCAGGACTTACATTCTCAGCCCTTCAGTCTCCAACTGAAAGTTATACCATTGGCGCCCTGGTTCTCAGGTCTTTGGACTTAGACTGAATTATACACCATTGGCTTTCCCTGTTCTCCAGCTTGCAGAGGGAATATCATGTGACTCTTCAGACGCCATAATTGAGTGAGCCAATTCCCACAATAAATCTTATCTTACATATCTGTATCTATATATCTATATCTACTGTTGGTTCTGTTTCTCTAAAGAACTCTAATACTGTAACCAAAATATTGAAAGAAAAGGAAAATTGAATGGATTAAAATTAAAGCATGAAGCAGCCATGAGATTTCTATGGAATACCACATGTAGTTTTCTTGGAGATAACGTTTCCCCCTCAAAAGTTGAATATCCCTGAAATCTGTACTCTAAAAACTCATTACATTCACAGGTTTATTGCATACCTTCTTGCTGAAGTCTTTAACTAAATATCTAAAGAGAAAGCAAAACAAAGCACTATTAGACTATTGAGTAATTCTCACTTGAAAGCATTTAAGATTAATTCACCTAAAACCTTAAAAAACAAAAATTTAACATTGCCTGTGGCTTTTCCAATGGCAATCTATCTGCTGTGTTATATCAGGGGACACTGAAGCGGGATTATAGCTAACTGCTGTCAGTCTTCTTCCCCTTTTGAACATAATATTTCCAGTGGACCCATTTGACCGTGCCTTATTCTTCTTAGGTTTACTGCATGGATTGTTAGGACCTCAGCCACATGAGCAAGGAAGGGAAGAGATGGAATTTGAATTGGACAGGATGATGAATGGGGAAATTAGTTTAGTTATAGATGTGACCCCTTAAAGGTAGCCAACTGGTGGGCAAATTTTGTGAATTCTGCTTGATTAGACTAAGTGTTAATGTCTGAGAAGGTTCAATACAGAGTGAAATCCAAATGCTAAATAACATCCAAAGCCAAACCAATGGTGATGCTGTAAGTGCTATTATGAGAATAGAAGGTATAAACAATGGTTTTGTTCAGGGGGTTTATGAAAATTAAGCAGAATGTCAAAACCTCTATTCTTAGAATAGAGGGGTATGCAAGAAAACAAGGAGAAAACTGAATCAAAATAATTGGGCCATTGTGACAGGAAAGTACCTAAATGCTGTGACTTAGGTACTCACGGATACCAAGGTTTTACTCCTGGCACACTGGACTGCCAAAGAGTCCACTGTTTAGAGAGATGAACTTGCTGATACCCTTTTGGTCTAGTTCCCATTAGTTGAGATGGTAAAAGCATCTATCAGTGTAACCAGCAAGATGGGAAAGGCAGGGGTGGACAGAACATACCACCGCCTGTTAGAGGTCATTGTCTCTGCTTCTTTCTGCTGATGAAGCTGCCTGTTTGCTAGACTACACAGTCCCATGTGTTGTGCAACTACTTATTCCAGTCACCTTCATTTAACCTTGCTGCTAATTCCTTCACAGCCAGAACAGAAAGAAATCCTCTGTCTTTCTTAAAGACTGAACTTCAAAATGACATTCCCATGAGGGCTTGTGGTAGAGGAGATAAAGCACAATTTTTTGAATTCATGCAGAAATTGAGCTCAAATGAGTAAATGTTATTTGCATCCTGTTGGTAATCTGAGTCTTAGTTCCTCATCTCTGGACTAATTTAGCATTGTCTGTTTCATGGTGTGACTGAGATGATTCAATGAGAGGAAAAAAAAAAAGTTAAAATGCTTAGCTCACTAGCTGGCACTCAACAATTATGAATTTCCTCTACCCTTTACCATATCATCTTTTTTTTTCCTCTTATTTAGGGTTTCTTGACACTCACCTACTTCCTGCTCATATATTCATCTTTGTGGCCCTTTGTAGCATCTTACCTTCAAGCACAACATGTTGTTGAGTTAATTTTACTCCACTCTAGCCTCTCGTGGCTCATGGTTAAAAAAACAAAAAAAAAAATCCTGTTCAACCAAGTCATTACCAACTCAGATTGTTCAATATCTGAAATTAATAATCAGTTGTTGGATAGAAGTAGAATTTAAAAGTCAGAAGTCTGAAAAGACAGTTTTGACATTTTATATATACCTTGAAACTTTTTATATACCTTTGCAGGAGTAACATGAACTTCATTTCATGTCATTCCCATCTTATTCTAAAATTAATACAGTAGGAACTCAATAAACCTGGAATCTTATTAACTGATGTAAATATAATATAGCTAACCTTTCCTTTGCCATAGGGTGTTTAGTTGTTGTTTTGATATATTTTATGTTGTGTTGTTTCATTCTGCCTTATATTTCTTACAAAGAAAAAATGTTAAATTATCTTGAAGATGAGAATATCAATGAGTAATGTCCAAAGTCTGTTATAGAGAAATAATATAATGGGTCAGAATCTTTGCATTATTTTGCCATTGTTCAAAACAATAATTTTACTGACTGTGAGCTATCTTCCAGGAATATATCAGGTCTGAGAGGAGGCAATTTTTAAACGTTTAGGAATATTTAGGACGATGCTTAACCAATAATTAGAGAATTGGTGTAGTCTATTTCAACCAAAATATAAAGGAGGTCCCCGAACCTCTTTTGATAGGAGAGATAAAGTAGTTTACTTGAAAATATAGGCCTATTCAATTCTAATGGGGATATTGTAAGAAAAAGGCAAAGAATCAAAGCCCTCAGTAGAGGAGGAGTTTGAAAAGACTCATGTTGTGAGATAATGGTGAGACATATGGCCACTTAATGAGGAAGGCTATCAGAGTCTATACACCAAAGAAATTAGCTTCTCATGGTGATGGGTCTTCAGAACAGGAAGCTTTGGGGCAGGAATAGCATCATGTTGGATAAATATCAGCTCAAAAAGCAGGACTTGAGCCTTTCCAGAGTAGGATTTTGTTATTTTTCCTATTGAAAGATAAAGGGGTTACCTCTGAAATCTCAGAAACTCTTCTAGATGGGCTAAACATGAGGTTTCTCAGTGGAGGGTGGTTCCAAAATTGCAGGGGGGTATAAGATGGGCTGTATAGTAATTTAGGTGTAAGGCTACAGTGATGAATTCAGGGTCCCCTTTTCTAGAATTTTTAGGAGAAAAATAAACAAAAGTATTGATTTACTGGCATAAAAGGTGGGGACTGACTGTAATATAATATCTCCCCTCACCTTGTATAGTGATTTGTTGATAGGGAGGTGAATTATTATATATCTCTTCATAGAGTGTGTTGAGTGGTAAAAATAAAGGAAGGATGCCTTATGTCAACAAAATATCTGCATAATTACTGGTGGTAAATATACCATTTTCCTAAGACAGCATTCTCCAATAGAAATAGAATGCATAGCACATATAACATTTTAAATTTTCTAAGTACGAACATCAAATAATTTAAAAGCAGGTAAAATTATTTTTAATTAAATAATTTATTTTGAGATAATGGTAAACTCACATGCAGCTGTAAGAAATAATATATTGAGATCCCTGTACCCTTCAGCTATTTTCTCCCAGAGATAAGATCTTATAAAACTAGAGTACAATACTACATCCAGGATATTAACATTGATGCTATCCTGTCAATCTTATTCTTATTTCATCCATTTTACTTGTACTCATTTGTATGTGAGTGTGAATGTGGTGTTTTACAATTTTATCACGTCTGTTCATGTATCCACTACCACAGTCAAAACGCAACAGTTCAGTCACCACCAAGATCCCTATCTATCTCAGTTTCCTATCTCCTGTGTCCCACATTTCTAACCCCTAGCAACTTATCTATCTTCCATTTCTATAATTTTAGCTAGAAAAATTAATTTTAACAACATATTTAATATAGCTAAACTATTATCATTTCAATGTATAATCAGTATAAAAATATGAGATATCTTACAATTTTCCTGTATTATTAAGTCTTCATGTTCTAAGGTGTATTTTATGCTTACCGTACATATTGATTTGGACTAGTAACATTTTAATGTTCATTAGCCACATGTGTCTCATGGCTATTGCATTAGATTGCTGAGGTCTAGGGGATGAATGTTTGCTCTTGGATTGTCCATGCCATCCAGTGTAGAGGTTTTACATTCAGGGAAATATGAAAATATGGGTATATTGAACCCTTGGAAACAATCTGAATATTTAGCAGTAAAGGAATGGTTAATTGTATATTATAGACATTAATTTTCATTTACAAAGAAGACAAAATAACATGATGTAGGGTGACCAATAATCCAATTCCTGGGTCTGAGGGGTTTCTTGAGATGTGAGACTTTCATTGCTAGCTAACATAATTGGAACCCTAACTCAATGAGAAAATCCTCATAATAGTAGAAGTGTTTTATATAAATATATACATGCAAATATATATACATATATATCACACATATATTATATATATATGTGTGTGATATATATGTATAGATATGTACAATGTATATGTGTACAACATGTATATGTCTCACAAAGAAAGAGTAATAATATACAAAGAAAAGCATTTTAGAAATAAATATAGTAGATGATCACTTTTAAAGTAAAATCTAAGGTATCACATTCACAAAATTGAGCTTTGCAAGGCAGGTATAGAACAGGAGGGAACCTAAGGGTCTCAGTCTTTTCTTTGTAAAATTACAAATGGGAATAGACAATCTCTAATATTCATTCTAGTTCTAAAATTCTACAATAATAACTCCAAATAAACCTTTGTACAGCTCAAAATTACTATAGAAAATCAAGATGCAATTTCATTATTCCAGAAAATGTTCATAGAAGATGTGAGAAGTACATATGACTTTGAAAGATCAGGTGAATTAGGTGAATTTTGTCTATGTGAATGGATAAAAGGAGGTAATTCAAAGCAAATGAATAATAGTAAACTCAACAAGGCACAGTGATAAAACAATTGAGCTAAGGTCCTTGTTAAGGGGAGCACTTCAGGCATGAAACATTATTTTAAAAGAATCTTATTGATCACCCTTAAAGCATTCCTCTCTGTGTTAATAACTGAGCATTTTACGTTTGCCAAAGAGATTATAAACAGAAGTGATGAGTTTAAGGCAAATGATCACTTTTTTAAAAGCATTCTTTTAGTTTACATCAACTATTATTTAAAACTCTTATCTGATGTAAACACTAAGAAATAAATAGCTTGTGATGCAGGTGGGGGATGTATCGATGGGAAACTTGCCTTTCCAGATCATGCCCATTTCAAAAGACTAATTCTTCCAGTCTGCCATTGTTCAATCATAACCCATGTTTGCATCTAAAAAAGGCATTTGATACCCCTTACTCTCACAATAAAAGATTCAGTGATATGTGGACCAGTCACTCTTTTATTGTTTCTCTGAATTAATGGTACTCGGTCATCTTTTGGAAAAAGAAAAAGAAAGAGACTGAGACTTGATCATTTAGCAGACTTATAACAATAGTAGACCTGAGAATGGAGTAGTAGTATTTGAGTTATGTAAAGCAGAAGAGCAAAAAGTCTGCAAGAAGAGAGAACACAAACAGAAAGGACTGAAGAGGCATGTTTCTACAAAACCACATGTCTGCTAGTCAGAATGACTCCTGACAATTATGTTATTGGTCTGTTCAAGCATACAAAGGGAGAGGTAGCATATAAAGAAAGAGTACTGCTACCGTAAGGCAAGGAAAGAACAAAAATGTATTAATGAACAAACATTAACTCTATGTTTGGAACATTTCTAGAGGGGAAAAACATAGGTCTTGGGTTTCTAGAGCAGGAATTTGCTCTTAAGAAACGTTGCAATATAAAAATCCAGGTGTATTGGGTTTCCTTCACATGGAGGTATGTGGTACCATCTGCTCCAGGGACAAAGAATTTTTTTTCCACTTAAAGATGAATGGTTTGAAAGTATCCTGGGTAACGTGATGGCAGGCTAGGCAGTGATTCCAGCTCTTTCTGTGCCTGTGTGTAAGAGGTTGATTTTGATGAGCTTGCCAAAGGACATAGACACTTCTCCTCCTCCTCTAAACATCTGTGGGTGATCCATTCCCCCCGAAATGACAGTATCTGTCTTCCTGCTAGCTGACTTGAGAGCCAGTGTGCCAGACTCTCACAGCTGTGGGAGCACAGCTGACAATCCATCTTCAAAGTGCACCACATGCCAGTTGTTTGGATTGAGGTAGCTTGGAAAAGTCACTTCTTGGGAAGAAAACTTTATCTGAGAGCTGATCTTCTCACAAGGAGTATATTTCTACTTTCCCCTCAACTTCTGCACGTAAAGGGGGCATCTAGATGAGAAGTGCCCATCATCAGATAAAGACCTTGCCTTTGGGGGCTCTTTCTAGCTATTAACAGCATGACTGAGTCACCTGGGCTGAGAGCTTTGATGAGCATTCTCTACCCTAAATAAAGGTCATTCTCATTTTCCAGTGCATGTTGGCAGCTAGACCTTATGAAAATTACAGTTGTCTCC
Organism: Balaenoptera borealis; assembly: GCF_965194805.1. Taxonomy (NCBI): domain Eukaryota; kingdom Metazoa; phylum Chordata; class Mammalia; order Artiodactyla; family Balaenopteridae; genus Balaenoptera; species Balaenoptera borealis. The sequence continues at coordinate 35,602,197 of NC_138875.1, forward strand.
CATAAAAGTTTTCACCACTTTTGCTCACAGGAAGAACATGAATTAATAGACCTTCACTTCAGCAATAAGTAGATCCTAGATATTCTTTCATTTAATTTATTAATTACTATTTCAAAATCTATGTTGTATTTTGAGGAAAATTCCATATATTTTTTATGTTTTAAATATTAATGCAAATATAATATAAATTCATTTAGTAAAATGTGTCCTAAGGCATCCAACAAAGTAACAGGAGAGATGTGGATGTGTTTATCTATAGATATCATATATATATATATATATATATATATATATATATATATATATATGTATGTATGTATATATATATACACACATACACATGTATACACACATATACACCCATACATATGTAAAACATACAATAAATACATACGGTCATATAGTTTGTATATGCATACAGACTTAAAAAGACACATGTACTCTTAACCGTATACAAAAATATCACTTTATTAAGTAACATAACACTGAATGCTCTAATTATATGATTCATTTGAGCATTTTGTATAGATTCTCATGACAGTATCTCTGTACCCGCCTTTCAGTATGAATACATGGTTGCAGAGGGGCAAATAGCAAAACACTGATGTGATTTTAATACCTTTAAGTATGGCTGAGTTAATAAGATTGACAAATGCATTGATTGACATTTCCGTCAATTAAGCAGTTCTTTGGGAGAATTGATGGGTTACACCCAATGGAGGCTAATTACTTCTCTACCCAACAAATGACCCTCCTTAGAGTTTAGTGCTTTTGATTTACCTAGTGAATATGGTTTCACTGGTTCTTATCTCATATTATCTACAAATGGGTCACTGATGCCTGGTGCACATTTATTAACAGAGTAAAAAATGTAATAAAGCTTGTAATAAAATAATCATTTAATATTCTGTTGTAGCTTTTTTCTTAATTAAAAGATCCATTATGCATAAATTACTTATCATAATTCTTGGCACAGAGTAAGAGTTCAGTGAGTGTTTATTACTGTTTTATTAATATTATGAAGCACCACAATACCATGTCAAAAAGGTCAAATCTAAATATTATATTTTGCATTCTCTGTATTAGGGAAAATCATAAGCAGAGGCTGAGTGAAAACTGAGTATACTCCATAGAGGGACCCATTAAATGGCTCTGTAAGGACCTAAAAGATTTATGTTGGCTTGTAAATACAGGAAAAGGCCAGATTCTGAAGGATAGAGAAACAGGCAATGCATCGTTGCTTTTCAGATGATACAAGTTCAAGAGATAGAATAAAAAAGAGGCCAAGCATTCTAACTGATTTAAAAAGGCTGTGGTTATTGTTCTCATATAAACAGTATTGCTGCTTCAGTGGTCGAATCTTTAAAAAATAAATGCCATGTTTGAATATATAAAATCCACTTTTGCGAATGGAACTAACACTTTTGTTAACTTTATGTTTTATGTTTTGAAGTTTTAAATGAGATATCATTAGAACAATTGCACTGTTTAAAATATTTGAAAAGCACCAGTCTAAAGACTAGTATATTATATTTATAATATGATAACAATTACTGCAATAGAAGTAGGTACATATAGGATGTGACATTAGAATAAGGCAAGTCAGAAGTAGAGTTCTCTGCATAATTTAAATAGAAAGTTATAAAACATTTACCTTTGTGTCATTACACAGGTCAGGTTAATCAAATGTGAATTAACAGAGAAGATTATCTAAATAAATATTATATATATAAGTATGCAATATGTGAATATATGAATATTTTAAAGTTAAAAATCAAACTGTAAGCTTAGGTTAGTACTTTTGAGACTAGTTCTGGTTGATTTCCTAAAGACGGCAATTCCTTATATTCATGAATTCATAATGATATCTTAAAAGAATTTCACATGTATTATTTTTTATTTGCCTCAGAAGACCCCCATAATATGTAGAATATTTATAATTTATTTTGGATAAGTGCAACTATAGAAACTATACGTAGTTTATCAGAGTTTATAGAGCAAGTTGCTTTCAAAAGACATCTAGAGAAGTCTTCGGGAGCTAGAAAGGGGCAGCTATCTCCCCAGGGCCATCTTCCCGTCAGAAGTGAAGAGTTCTGCTTTGCCCCAACCCACATTGGCAATGCTTGATTAGTGTACCCGTTTTCTCTCTATAGTCACTTTCCCAGGTAGCATATGTCAAAAGCAGACTTGGACAAAGCTCAGAAGGAAACATGTATGCAAATCATTTTCTTTGGAGAAGAGAGAATGGGAGGGGAGAGGTATGGCTTGGGTGTTCTCCTTTCTCAGAATGATAACTCTATCTCTCCTCTGAATAATGAAGGATATGATCCCAAAGAAAGCGCTTCCCTCCTGGCTGACCTACAAAAACAGTCACTACAGCAAACTCCCAGGGAAAGGAAAGTGTCCTTTACCTTTTGACTGATGAGAGTTCACGATAATTTCAGAATAAGCAGTGATTCTTTACTGTCTTTGTTAAGAGTATGATGAATGTGGGGAGGGCGATAAGGCAAGGGATAAACAGAGGAGGCAGGGCCACAGGGACCAGCTTGGGAGAGAAACGGGCTGCCATGTGAGGAGGTGGAAATGGTTACAAAGGGCCTCGTCTTCAGAAAATGATCCTCCTTAGAATGCTGATAAACTTTACTACAAGAAGAGCTGCTTTGCCTCTTTAGGAGTTTATTTCTTATAATCATCTTTGATGGAACAGCTGATCCACATAGTTACCTTAGGTATTACCTAAGTGGAGATAGAATTACTTTTATATTACCACCAAATGTAAAAAAAGAAAGAAAAAATTCAAACTTTATTTTCAACGTCATTTTCTTTCCTTATATCTGTTTGAAATAGTAACTAAGTACTTATTTTAATCCTGTTTAAACTAACTTTCCACAAATATACTAAATATAAGATTTAAACACTTAGAAAGAATTGGAAGATGCCATTGAGTAGAGTTGCACTCATTAGCTAACCAAAAGAAAAGAACTTTGGAAGAAAAAAAAAATCACAAATGGCAAGACTTTGAAGAATCTACTTGTTATCTTTTCCACTCTGGCGATTTTAGATTTTCACACCAAATTGAAACACCATTTTCTGAACAATAATGTAATACATGTTTTTACATCACAAAAGAATGTTTTTAAGGCATAAAAAATGCATTTCCCTTATGTAATCAAAAATAAAAAAAACTATAAATTACAATGCAATAAACAGTCCAATTCCTCTATTTAATGTATTTAAAAGATATATGCTGATTAAGCTCTTAGTCATTTGTGTTAACTGGCTAGTTGAAAGCTTTCCGAATCTGGTTTAACCCATATTAAATGTCCTAGTGGTGGCCCTCAAATAAAAAGAGAAGGGGAAAATTAATCTTAGCCTTTTTTTCATTATATATTTTAATAAATGTTGCTGTACATTTATAATACATTTATGTCTCACACAGAATGCCAAAAGGTTTGATTTTTTTTCCAATGGAAAAGCCAAGAGCAAATTTACACATTAAAATGTACAGCAATTCAACAGTACAAGCTTTGTCTTCCAGAATATGATGTATTTTCTCTGCTTCTTCATAACTCTTTATAGTCATTTCAGCTTTATATATAAGTAGGCTTTGCTAAAAGTTTGCAGAGTATCCTTTTTTTTTTCCTTTGTTCCCTTCTGCCTTGCTGAGAATGTCTTAGGACTGTCTTGCACATTCATACATTAATAGATTCTACTTCTTTAACATAATGATTTACAAGCTGATAGTGACATTTGTTAGATTTTGCCATGAAACCTCTTTAGGCAGAGAAAAAAATAAAAATTATATTAAAATAAAAAGAATATCTCCATAATATTATTAGCAAGGATGCACTTAAGTAACAAAATACAAAAAGGCATTGCAGGAGACCACAGCGTGCCCATTTCTGGACATCTTTAAATTGAGATAAGGTAAAGGGGGCTGACAATCAAAAATGATAAAATAAAATATAATATTATATAATATAATATAATAAAATAAAGAAGGCTGCCTGTAGATAGTACAGCCTCCAGCTTTCTAGTTGACAGCACTCTGGTTTAAGAAAAAGAAACAGGCACAACTATAATGTAGATTCAGTTCCTATACTTAAAAATGCAATTGTCTTTGAGAAACAAAATGCAGTTAGCCAAGTTGATTATAGTTTAAGAAGTCTTCTGACATAGAAAATTAGGCAAGAGGCACCTTTCAATGGTAAATGTCTGCTGCCTAGTAAAGTGGTAGAAGTGGAAATGAGACATAAAATAAAAGTAGATATGTAAAAGGAAAAACAGATGGGGACATTAAGACCAAGCTCATGGGCTGTGTGACTTGGGACTGATTATTTAACACTCTAGGTCTCCTTCTTGAACTTTCTTGTAATACTATCTAATCATGAAGATCTCTTCCAGCATAAGGCTTTATGTGTGAGGTGACTAATCTCACCCTTTGCTGGAATGTCACATGAAAACTGAAGGCCTTCCTTGAGCTAAGACTCAATCCCACTGTAGGAGTAGGAATTTTGGCTTGGAGAACCATAGTTCCAACCACATGGGTGTTCTCCAACCTGACAACTATGCTGCAGCCTTTCTTTCTCTGCCCTAGAAATATTTTTCACATCTGTATTTTTTCATTCTAGGGAATCTACTTGGTTCTTAGATTGGAACATTAAATAAAATCTACCTATTTCAACAATCTAGATGACTCTAGAGCAGGTAAATTTTTCTTATCCCCCTTGCTCACTCATTCTCCTGTGCTTAAAGCTTGTCCTCTGCATTGTTTCTTTCACCAGTTCCCTAGTTCTTCCCAGTTTTGATATCTGAATTTACAAGTTTAATGTGGTAGGTATTTAAGAGAAATCCTATTGCACCAACTGGGTCATCACTTTCCATTTTTCTATGTAAGAACACGTCCATTTTCAGTAGTAATGTAAGAGAGCTGACTGTTTGCCTTATAAGAGGACTAATATAACTAAAATAGAGAATTTGTAAAATTAAAAGATAGAAGTAGAAGAAATCAATTGATTAATGACAATTAGCATATGCTAGTGTGCCCTGTGCTCTTTCTGCATTAAATGCAATGGCTAGTGCCATTGACTACAATTCATGCACATTTACTGTGTCTGTGAGTAGCATGAGCTCTGAAACCAGACCTCTTGGGTTGGACTCCTCACTCTGCCACTTAGTGGCCTTTAGTTATTTATCTTCTCTGTGTCTTATGTTCTATTCACAGTGGGGGGCAGGAGTATACGAATAATAATACAGATCTCATAGGGTTGTTGGCAGTGTGGATTACTGTAATAGCTATAAAACATTTAGCATTATGCCTGACACAAAAGTAATATGAATTATTATTTTCATTATTAATTTTATTAATAGTCACATAAAACTAATCTTAATTATAATTATTCATATTGTTAGTTAAATATAATTAATATTAGTTGTATACTTATGTTAATTTATTATATCAATTAATATTATTAAGTATTATTGTCATAGCTATTATTGAGAACATCCTTATTAATGTATTAATTTATTAATTTAATGTCTAAATTATTTGCACATTGTATGAATTTACTATGCATTACTTATTATACTGGTATTATTTTAATTAATTTTCCCTTGAACCTTATGAGTTAAATATCAATGATATTGAAATCCTTGTTTTTAAAAATGAGAAAATTGAGGCATAAAGAAATTAAGTAAATTGGTCTAGGTTAGATAGAGAGTAAATGGTAAATCTCAGACCTATTCACAGATTCTCCTCTGCCTTTTCCCACTTTGAGTTTCAAGTTCTTTCTGCTTGGCCTGCTCCTTGAAATAATCCACACTTGTCACTTGGTCTCCACCTAGGACTGTGGACCACATCAGTGAACCTGTCTGATTTCCAGGACTGGGTTCTTTAACATCTGGCCTATCTAGTTTTTACGGCCTTCAATATAAAGACATAACAGAAGTAGTGCTAAACTGTTATTTCTCAGCATCTTGGAAAGATTTAAGTAGCTCTTTTTATAACTCTTTCAGAAACTCATGCCTGTAAGTTGTCACTGCCTATAAATAAATTGGTAAAAAAGTATAGTGGTTTATCCTTTTAAAAGATAATGCTTCACATCACACATGCACACACACACACTTCAAGATCTACTGGTAAATTTTTAATCTATGTATTAGGGTAGAAGGGTAAAAATTTGTGGGTGAGTATTTGTTCCTGAAAGATAATCTATTCCATTCCTGAAAATATTAGACATCCTTAAAAATAAATATGTTGGGATTACATAAAGTAACCACCATAGTCTCTGACACATAGAAAGTTTTAAACAGTTTCTTTCAACTCTTCTTTATATTCAATATCTGAATGAAAATAAACAGTCATAATTCCTCTGGTCTTTCAAATTCTATAATTTATCTCCTTGGGGTTGGGTGACAACAACTGAAGTGACCACCTCTTCCTTTGTTGCTGGCTTGGAAAATGTGGGAAACTGGCATTTCTGAAGAAGCACGATCATTTATACCTCTGTTCCCTGTGCTAATAACCACTGTTGTAGTGAGGAATACACATTTCCCTCATTCACACTATGTGCTGCCACTACACACTGCTGCCTTTCCATCTCAGTTTTTTACTCAGAATCCTGTGGTACATATCTTCAAAACTTTTATACTTTAGTGTAACATCCTTTCCTTATGTTTTTTGTTTCTTTTGTTTTAATGATGATAGAATATACATAACATAAAATTAACCACTTTAGCCATTTTAAAATTTACTATTAAGTACATTGACATTGTAGTATAGCCATCAGCACCAACGATCTCCAGAACTTTTTCATCTTCCCAAACTGAAACTCCATAGTAATTGAACAACACTTTCCATTCCCTCCCTCCTCTCATCCCCTGGCCACCATGAATTTGACCACTCCATGTATCATAGAATCATACAGAATTTGTCCTCTTGTGATTAGTAACTTATTTCACTTAGCATAATGTCCTCAAGTTTCATGCATGTTGTTGAATGTGTCTAAGGCTGAATACCACATAATTGTATGTATATAACACATTTGTTTATCCATTTACCAGTTGATAGATATTTGAGTTATTTCTGCATTTTAGCTATTCCTTATGTTTCAAATATTCATCTGCGGAGCCTATGTTGAAGGAGATTGTGTTGATGACATGAATTCAAAATTACAGACCCTTCCTCAAAAATATTATTTTCTAGACAGACTTACTTTCCTTATATCTCTTTTCTTTTATGGAGAGTTCCTCATCATGGTGTTCCTCTTCTATTTATCTGAAAACAATCATATTATTAACAATAAAAACAATAAACAACACCAAGTTCAATGCCAGTTGATATGCCAATCTGTTTTGAGGAACTCTTTTATTGAATCCTTATAAAAATCCTATGAGATGGATATTAATAATCATAGATACCATGAATGAGGAAACAAAAGTGCAGAGCAGTTAAGTTATATTTTTAAGGTGATACAGTTAGTGTATAAGAGAGTGAGATAACAGAAAGGGATCTGAAGGTCCTTTTCAGATCAATATAACATGATAAAGTGTCATGGCCAGAAGTGTATGCCTACAAGAAATAGATGCGAATGCTAGTAATTTCAAGGAAATGGCGGGAAGTATGAAAAATGGTAGAGGACTTTATACCTACCCACTGCACAAACAATTTCTCTGACCTCAATAAGTCACTTGATCTTTCTGGGATTCTATTTCTCTTATAAAAATATATCCATGTTCAGCCATGTCACTTTCAAAGTTCATTTCCAATCTAACATTGTGTGCCATATTTTAATACTTTCCCAGCTATTTCCTGCTTATGTTAACTACATTTTAATTGCTTATATAAGATTCATAAGATCCAGCAAAAAGATTCCATGAAAAGTTACCAAGATGGAATTTGATAATCCTTATCAAATTTCCAATGACATTTTTCACAGAACTAGAACAAGAAATTCTAAAATTTGTATGGAACCACAAAAGACCTCAAATAGCCAAAGCAATCTTGGGAGAACAAAACTGGAGGCATCATGCTCCATGATTTCAAACTATGTTACAAAGCTATAGTAATTGAAACAGTATGGTATTGCATAAAAACAGACACACAGATCAGTGGATCAGAATAGAGTGCCCAGAAATATATCCACACATACATGGGCAATCAATTTTTGACAAAGAGTCAAGAATATACAGTGGGGATAATAACAGTCTCTTCAATAGATGGTGTTGGGGAAAACTGAACAGCAACACACAAAAGAATGAAACTGGACCACTATATTATACCATACACAAAAATTAACTGAATAGGATTAAAGACTTGAATGTAAGTCCTGAAATCATAAAAAAAATCCTAGAAGAAATATTGGATTTGATGATTTGGTTTATGATTTTTAACAGCACATCTAATCACAGACAATTTAATAGTCTAACTATATGACTGTATTTAGTTAATTGCAGTGTTAAAAATTTTAAGTGTCTCAAATTAAAGATGTAGACAATTACAATAATTTATACTAGTATATGAGGTGTGCTCACTCTTCTTTCTAGTTACAACATAGGTGACCCTCAAAAGTGCCATTGGTTCCCTTATAATTCAGCGATAGCATCTACCCAGTACAACTAGAAATCCTCTTCCATGTCTAAAATCCTATCAGGAAGAAAAAGCCACACCTCTGAAAAGAATTCCTACCTTCTTCAGCCCCAGTGTGAATAAAACACAAATCAGAAAATGAGGAAGTTAGAATTATACATGTATGTCATTTCATCACTGATTAAAATCATGAGCTCATCTGGACTTTTCTGGTGTGGGTCATTTTGAGTAAAGATAGACCATCCACCAAACTTATTTATTTGCTTTCTTCATATTTCATATACAGTTTACAACAAGAATCAAGGAGAAAAAAATGAAACAAATATGAACAGCAATAAAATCAACAATTTGCCAGACAATTCAAGGGGAAAAGTAACTGTAAAGAGATTGAAAAGTGCCAGCAAAGAATTTCAATGTGCTAATCCTTCCCTATCTCCCTCTCTCTGCTTTCAAGGATATTCCTTCCAACTTCTGCAAAGGTAAACCCCCAAGGATTTATGAACACTAATGAAAAAGATAATTTCCACTTTTATTTGGGATTTTGATTTTTCAGATAGATAGACAGACAGACAGAAATATAAATAATGGAAAAAAATAGTTGATTTATTTGCAGTTCCATCTCCCCACTCAGTCACTCACTTATGACTCATCTGGGATGTTAGAAGTTTCTTCAGCAGTAAATGAAACACTATTTGCTCAGCCGACTTCAGAGGTTGCTATGTCTTAAATGATATATTTGAATGATTTGAAGCACCTGAATTTGTTGGTTTTCATTGTTAGCTTTAGAAATCGTTGTATAAATCCCATGTATTTAATAGCACTAAAAAAATGCTTTATTAATATGCCAGAAGAATTTTGGATTAGGAGAAAATGAGTATCATGTTACCTTCAGTTTCTCATCTGGAAGATTTTCTCCTTCTGTGAAATGATATTTAAAGAAGAGAGACTAAATGATTTGTCCAGCCTCCAGTCTAAACATTCAGGTAGAGAGCAAGGATCATCTGTAGCATCTCTGTGTCACTGACAGACAATCCTAGGATCATAATAATGGTTCTGAAAATTTCTTCAGATCACTAATTTTTTTCTTTTTTCATTTTTTCTTTCTTTTATTATTTTTTATATTAATTTTTATTTTTAAATAATGGCAACCAACCTTCAAATATTAAATTATTTCTGAAGAATACAACTCACTTGAATAATCTCTGAGGTCACCTTGAATGGAACAATATTGAGAAATATTACCAGTTAAACCATCATTAAAAGTATAAATATTTGTGTAGACATTGACATCTGATGATAGAAAAACCACCATAAATGCCAACGGAAGAAACTTCACAGAGTTAAAAATCAGTGTATAATAATTTTTATTTCCAGATTGTTTCCATATGAAATCTGCATCCTGTATGTATTTTGTAAAACCTTAACAAATATCATTTATCCTGAATAATGCTTCTTTTCTATATAGCTAGTCATAAAATCTCATAAATAAGGATTTAACTTAGAAATGTGACTCAGGAGTTGGAAAAATAAGAAAAAAAATCCTTAATGTCACTCTAGAAATTTGCATCTCTAACAGGTAAACATTTAGTCAGAACTTTGAAAGCAAAATTTAAAAACCTCTTGACCTTACATTTAGTGGTGGTATTTTACTTGTTAATGTAAGTTACATTTAGAAACTTAATTGAAAAATAATACATTATTTCTCCTGATAAGAAAGGAATATATATTTTATTATAGAAAATGTAGATGATCAAAAACAGAAAAAAACAAATCACTTTTAATCTCATCATGTAGAAATAAACACAAACGCTTTTGGGAGTGTAGCATTCTAGAAGTTTTTATGCAATTCTTATTTACTAACTACATCTTTTTAAAAGATTAATTTACATTTATAGATATATAATTGACACATAACGTAATGTTAGTTTCAGGTGTACAACATAAATATTCAAGATATGTATATATTGTAAAATAATTGTCACAATAAATTTAGCTAACTTCCATCACCATACCTACTTAATGTTTTCTTTTGTGATCAGAAGTTTTAAGATCTCTCCTCCTAGCAACTTTCAAATATACGATACAATATTATTAATTATAGTCACCTTGCTGTACATTATATCCTCAGGACTTATTTATTTATTTATTTTTGGCTGTGTTGGGTCTTCATTGTTGCACGTTGGCTTTCTCTAGTTGTGACAAGCGGGGGCTACTCTTTGTTGTGGTGCATTGACTTCTCATTTTGGTGGCTTCTCTTGTTGCAGAGCACGGGCTCTCAGCTTCAGTAGTTGTGGCACACAGGCTCATTAGTTGTGGTGCACAGGCTTAGTTGCTCTGTGGCATGGGGGATCTTCCTGAACCAGGGCTCAAACCCATGTCCCCTGAATTGGCAGGGAATTCTTAACCACTGTGCCACCAGGGAAGGCCTTATTTATTTTTATAACTGGAAATTTGCACCTTTTGACCACTTTACCCATTTTACTCCCCACCCCAGCCCCTGCCTCTGGCAACCAATCAATCTGTTCTTTGCAGCTATGAGTTTAGGTTTTCTTTTTGTTTGTTTGTTTTGTTTGTGTTTTTATGTTTTTTAGGTTCTACATACAAGTGAGATCATACAATATCTACCTATCTCTATTTGGCTCATTTCATTTAAAAATGCCCTCAATTAAATTACATTATTAAAAAATATTGGCAGAACTTTCTTTTTTTATGGCTGAATAATATTCAATTGTATGTATATATACCACAAATTCTTTATCAATTCATCCCTTGATGGATACTTTGGATGTTTCCATGTCTTGGTTACTGTAAATAATGATAAAGTGAACATGGGTTGAAGGTAACTTTTCCAGATAGTGATTTTGTTTCCTTTGGACAAATGCCCAGAGACAGAATTGCTAGATCATATGATAGCTCTATTTTTTAATTTATTTTGAGGAACCTCCATACTGTTTTTCATAGTGGCTGCACCAATTTACATTTCCACCAACAGTGCACAAGGGCTCCCTTTTCTCTACAACCTCACCAATTTTGTCAGGTAGAGTATTATTGGTTGGCATTTTTTTTCTCTTTTAGCACTTTGAATATATTGTGCCACACGCATTCTGGCCTGAAAAGTTACTACTAAAAAAATCTCTTTTTTTTTTTTTTTATTGCTTTACAATGGTGTGTTAGTTTCAGCTTTATAACAAAGTGAATCAGTTATACATATACATATGTTCCCATATCTCTTCCCTCTTGCATCTACCTCCCTCCCACCCTCCCTATCCCACCCCTCTAGGTGGTCACAAAGCATAGAGCTGATCTCCCTGTGCTATGTGGTTGCTTCCCACTAGCTATCTATTTTACATTTAGTAGTGTATATATGTCCATGCCACTCTCTCACCCTGTCACATCTTAGCCTTCCCCCTCCCCATATCCTCAAGTCCATTCTCTAGTAAGTCTGTATCTTTACTCCCACATTGCCACTAGGTTCTTCATGACCTTTTTTTTTTTTTTTTTCCCTTAGATTCCATATATATGTGTTAGCATACTGTATTTGTTTTTCTCTTTCTGACTTACTTCACTCTGTATGACAGACCCTAACTCCACCCCACTACAAATAGCTCAATTTCGTTTCTTTTTATGGCTGAGTAATATTCCATTGTATATATGTGCCACATCGTCTTTATCCATTTATCTGATGATGGACATTTAGGTTGCTTCCATGTCCTGGCTATTGTAAATAGAGCTGCAATGAACACTTTGGTACATGATTCTTTTTGAATTATGGTTTTCTCAGGGTATATGCCCAGTAGTGGGATTGCTGGGTCATATGGTAGTTCTATTTTTAGTTCTTTAAGGAACTTCCATACTGTTCTCCATAGTGGCTATATCAATTTACATTCCCACCAACAGTGCAAGAGGATTCCCTTTTCTCCACACCCTCTCCAGCATTTATTGTTTCTAGATTTTTTGATGATGGCCATTTTGACCGGTGTGAGATGATATCTCAGTGTAGTTTTGATTTGCATTTCTCTAATGATTAATGATGTTGAGCATTCTTTCATGTGTCTGTTGGCAATGAGTATATCTTCTTTGGAGAAATGTCTATTTATGTCTTCTGCCCATTTTTGGATTGGGTTGTTTGTTTTTTTGTTATTGAGCTGCATGAGCTGCTTGTAAATCTTGGAGATTAATCCTTTGTCAGTTGCTTCATTTGCAAATATTTTCTCCCATTCTGAGGGTTGTCTTTTGGTCTTGTTGATGGTTTCCTTTGCTGTGAAAAAGCGTTTAAGTTTCATTAGGTCCCATTTGTTTATTTGTGATTTTTATTACCATTTCTCTAGGAGTTGGGTCAAAAAGGATCTTGCTGTGATGTATGTCATAGAGTGTTCTGCCTATGTTTTGCTCTAAGATTTTGATAGTGTCTGGCCTTACATTTAGGTCCTTACTCCATTTTGAGTTTATTTTTCTGTATGGTGTTAGGGAGAGTTCTAATTTCATACTTTTACATGTACCTGTCCAGTTTTCCCAGCACCACTTATTGAAGAGGCTGTCTTTTCTCCACTGTATATGCTTGCCTCCTTTATCAAAGATAAGGTGACCATATGTGCGTGGGTTTATCTCTGGGCTTTCTCTCCTGTTCCATTGATCTATGTTTCTGTTTTGTTGCCAGTACCATACTGTCTTGATTACTGTAGCTTTGTAGTATAGTCTGAAGTCAAGGAGCCTGATTCCCCCAGCTCCATTTATCGTTCCCAAGATTGCTTGGGCTATTCGGGGTCTTTTGTGTTTCCATACAAATTGTGAAATTTTTTGTTCTAGTTCTGTGAAAAATGCCAGTGGTAGTTTGATAGGGAATGCATTGTATCTGTAGATTGCTTTGTGTAGTAGACTCATTTTCACAATGTTGATTCTGACAATCCAAGAACATGGTATGTCTCTCCACCTATTTGTATCATCTTTAGTTTCTTTCATCAGTGTCTTATAATTTTCTGCATACAGGTCTTTTGTCTCCTTAGTTAGGTTTATTCCTAGATATTTTATTCTTTTTCTTACAATGGTAAATGGGAGTGTATTCTTAATTTCACTTTCAGATTTTTCATCATTAGTGTATAGGAATGCAAAAGATTTCTGTGCATTAATTTTGTATCCTGCTACTTTACCAAATTCATTGATTAGCTCTAGTAGTTTTCTGGTAGCATCTTTAGGATTCTCTATGTGTAGTATCGTGTCATCTGCAAACAGTGACAGCTTTAATTCTTCTTTTCCAATTTGGATTTCTTTTATTTCTTTTTCTTCTCTGATTGCTGTGGCTAAAAATTCCAAAACTATGTTGAATAATAGTGGTGAGAGTGGGCAACCTTGTCTTTTTCCTGATCTTAGTGGAAATGGCTTCAGTTCTTCACCATTGAGGACGATGTTGGCTGTGCGTTTCTCATATATGGCCTTTATTATGTTGAGGAAGTTTCCCTCTATGCCTACTTTCTGCAGAGCTTTTATCATAAATGGGTGTTGAATTTTATCAAAAGCTTTCTCTGCATCGATTGAGATGATCATATAGTTTTTCGCCTTCTATTTGTTAATACGGTTTATCACGTTGATTGATTTGCGTATATTGAAGAATCCATGCATTCATGGAATAAACCCCACTTGATCATGGTATATGATCCTTTTAATGTGCTGTTGGATTCTGTTTGCTAGTATTTTGTTGAGGATTTTTGTATCTATGTTCATCAGTGATATTGGCCGTAGTTTTCTTTCTTTGTGACATCTTTGTCTGGTTTTGGTATCAGGGTGATGGTGGCCTCGTAGAATGAGTTTGGGAGTGTTCCTCCCTCTGCAATATTTTGGAAGAGTTTGAGAAGGATAGGTGTTAGCTCTTCTCTAAATGTTTGATAGAATTCACCTGTGAAGCCATCTGGTCTTGGGATTTATTTCTTGGGAGATTTTTAATCACAGTTTCAATTTCAGTGCTTGTGATTGGTCCGTTCATATTTTCTATTTTTTCCTGGTTCAGTCTCGGCAGGTGGTGCATTATTAAGGATTTGTTCATTTCTTCCAGGTTGTCCATTTTATTGGCATAGAGTTGCTTGTAGTAATCTCTCATGATTGTATTTCTGCAGTGTCAGTTGTTACTTCTCCTTTTTCATTTCTAATTCTATTGGTTTGAGTCTTCTCCCTTTTTTTCTTGATGAGTCTAGCTCATGGTTTATCAATTTTGTTTATCTTCTCAAAGAACCAGCTTTTAGTTTTATTGATCTTTGCTATCGTTTCCTTCATTTCTTTTTCATTTATTTCTGACCTGATCTTTATGATTTCTTTCCTTCTGCTAGATTTGGGGTTTTTTTGTTCTTCTTTCTGTAATTGCCTTAGGTGCAAGGTTAGGTTGTTTATTCGAGATGTTTCCTGTTTCTTGAAGTAGACTTGTATTGTTATAAACTTCCCTCTTAGCACTGCTTTTGCTGCATCCCATAGGTTTTGGGTCATCGTGTCTCTATTGTCATTTGTTTCTAGGTATTTTTTGATTTCCCCTTTGATTTCTTCAGTGATCACTTCGTTATTAAGTAGTGTATTGTGTAGCCTCCATGTGTTTGTATTTTTTACAGATCTTTTCCTGTAATTGATATCTAGTCTCATAGCATTGTGGTCAGAAAAGATACTAGATATGACTTAAATTTTCTTAAATTTACCAAGGCTTGATTTGTGACTCAAGATATGATCTATCCTGGAGAATGTTCCATGAGCACTTGAGCAGAATGTGTATTCTGTTGTTTTTGGATGGAATGTCTTTAAATAACAACTAAGTCCATCATGTTTAATGTATCATTTAAAGCTTGTGTTTCCTTATTTATTTTCATGTTGGATGATCTGTCCATTGCTGAAAGAGGGGTGTTAAAGTCTCCTACTATGATTTTGTTACTGTCGATTTCCCCTTTTATGGCTGTTAGTATTTGCCTTATGTACTGAAGTGCTCCTATGTTGGATGCATAAATATTTACAATTGTTATATCTTCTTCTTCAATCGATCCCTTGATCATTATGTAGTGTCATTCTTTTTCTTTTGTAATAGTCTTTATTTTAAAATCTATTTTCTCTGATATGAGAATTGCTTCTCCAGCTTTCTTTTGATTTCCTTTTGCATGGCATATCTTTTTCCATCCCCTCACTTTCAGTCTGTAGGTGTCTCTAGGTCTGAAGTGGGTCTCTTGTAGACAGCATATATACGGGTCTTGTTTTTGTATCCATTCAGCCAGTCTGTGTCTTTTGGTGAGAGCATTTAATCCATTTACATAGAAGGTAATTATCGATATGTATGTTCCTATTCCCATTTTCTTAAATGTTTTTGGTTTGTTATTGTAGGTCTTTTCCTTCTCTTGTGTTTCCTGCCTAGAGAAGTTCCTTTAGCATTTGTTGTAAAGCTGGTTTGGTGGTGCTGAACTCTCTCAGCTTTTGCTTGTCTGTAAAGGTTTTAATTTCCCCATCAAATCTGAATGAGATCCTTGCTGGTTAGAGTAATCCTGGTTGTAGGTTTTTCTCCTTCATCACTTTAAATATGTCCTGCCACTCCCTTCTGGCTTGCAGAGCTTCTGCTGAAAGATCAACTGTTAACCTTATGGAGATTCCCTTGTGTGTTATTTGTTGTTTTTCCCTTGCTGCTTTTAATATGTTTTGTTTATATTTAATTTTTGATAATTTTGATTAATATGTGTCTTGGCATGTTTGTCCTTGGATTTATCCTGTATGGGACTCTCTGTGCTTCTAGGACTTGATTAACTATTTCCTTTCCTATATTAGGGAAGTTTTCAACTATAATCTCTTCAACTATTTACTCAGTCCCTTTCTTTTTCTCTTCTTCTTCTCAGACCCCTAAAATTCGAATGTTGGTGCGTTTAATGTTGTCCCAGAAGTCTCTGAGACTGTCCTCAGTTCTTTACATTCTTTTTTCTTTATTCTGCTCTGCAGTAGTTATTTCCACTATTTTATCTTCCAGGTCACTTGTCCATTCTTCTGCCTCAGTTATTCTGCTATTGATCCCTTCTAGAGTATTTTTAATTTCATTTATTATGTTTTTCATCATTGCTTGAGTTCTCTTTAGTTCTTCTAGGTCCCTGTTAAATATTTCTTGCATTTTGTCTGTTCTATTTCCAAGATTTTGGATCATCTTTACTCTCATTATTCTGAATTCTTTTTCAGGTAGACTACCTATTTCCTCTTCATTTGTTAGGTCTGGTGTGTTTTGACCCTGCTCCTTCATCTGCTGTGTGTTTTTCTGTCTTCTCATTTTGCTTATTTTACTGTGTTTGGGGTCCCCTTTTCACAGGCTGCAGGTTCGTAGTTCCTGTTGTTTTTGGTATCTGTCCCCAGTGGCTAAGGTTGGTCAGTGGGTTGTGTAGGCTTCCTGGTGCAGGGGACTAGTGCCTGTGTTCTGGTGGATGTGGCTGGATCTTGTCTTTCTGGTGGGCACATCCACGTCTGGTGGTGTGTTTTGGGGTGTCTGTGGCCTTATTATGATTTTAGGCAGCCTCTCTGCTAATGGATGGTGCTGTGTTCTTGTGTTGCTAGTTGTTTGGCATATGGTGTCCAGCACTGTAGCTTGCTAGTCATTGAGTGAAGCTGGGTCGTGGTGTTGAGATGGAGATATCTGGAAGATTTTCGTTATTTGGTATTACGTGGAGCTGGGAGATCTCTTGTGGACCAGTGTCCTGAAGTTGGCTCTCCCACCTCAGAGGCACAGCCCAGATGCCTGGCTGGAGGAGCAAGAGCCTTTCATCCACACGGCTCAGAATAAAAGGGGGAAAAATAGAAAGAAAAAAAGAAAGAGGATAAAATAAAATAAAATTAGATAAAATAAACAAATTAATAGAATACAAAATGAAAAATAATTATTAAGAAAAAAAGAAAAAAATTTAAAAAAAAAACAAAAAACGGATGGACAGAACCCTAGGACAAATGGTGAAAGCAAAGCTATACAGACAAAATATCACACAGAAGCATACACATACATACTCACAAAAAGAGGAAAAGGGGAATAAATAATATATCTTGCTCCCAAAGTCCACCTCCTCAATTTGGGATGATTCTTTGTCTATTCAGGTATTCCACAGATGCAGGTACATCAAGTTGTTTGTGGAGCTTTAATTCGCTGCTTCTGAGGCTGATGGGAGAAATTTCCCTTTCTCTTCTTTGTTCGTACAGCTCCTGGGGTTCAGCTTTGGATTTGGACCCACCTCTGTGTGTAGGTCGCCTGAGGGCGTCTGTTCTTCGCTCACACTGGACGGGGTTAAAGGAGCAGCTGCTTCGGGGGCTCTGGCTCACTCAGGCCAGGGTAGGGAGGGGTACAGATGCCAGGCGAGCCTGCGGCGGCAGAGGCCAGCGTGACGTTGCACCAGCCTGAGGTGCCGTGCGTTCTACCGGGGAAGTTGTCCCTGGATCACGGGACCCTGGCCATGGCGGGCTGCACAGGCTCCCGGGAGGGGCGCTGTGGGGAGTGACCTGTGCTCGCATACAGGCTTCTTGGTGGCAGCAGCAGCACCCTTAGTGTCTCATGCCCGTCTCTGGGGTCCGCACTGATAGCCGCGGCTCGCACCCGTCTATGGAGTTCCTTTAGGCGGTGTTCTGAATCCCCTCCCCTTGCGCGCCATGAAACAAAGAGGCAAGAAAAAGTCTCTTGCCTCTTCGGCTGCCGCAGACTTTTTCCCGGACTCCCTCCTGGCTAGCTGTGGTGCGCTAACCCCTTCAGGCTGTGTTCACACCGCCAACCCCAGTCCTCTCCCTGCAATCCGACCGAAGCCCGAGCCTCAGCTCCCAGCCCCCGCCCGCCCTGGCAGGTGAGCAGACAAGCCTCTCGGACTGGTGAGTGCTGGTCGGCAGGGATCCTCTGTGCAGGTATCTCTCCGCTTTGCCCTCTGCACCCCTGTTGCTGCGCTCTCCTCCGTGGCTCCGAAGCTTCCCCCCTCTGCCACTCGCAGTCTCTACCCGCGAAGGGGCTTCCTAGTGTGTGGAAATCTTTCCTCCTTCACAGCTCCCTCCCACTGGTGCAGATCCCGTCCCTATTATTTTCTCTCAGTTGTTTCTTTTTTCTTTTGCCCTACCTGGGTACGTGTGGAGTTTCTTGCCTTTTGGGAGGTCTGACGTCTTCTGCCAGCGTTCAGTAGGTGTTCTATAGGAGCAGTTCCACGTGTAGATGTATTTCTGATGTATCTGTGGGGAGGAAGGTGATCTCCGTGTCTTACTCTTCTGCCATCTTCTCTTCTCTCTGTCTGAAAAATCTCTTGATAGACTTACGGGAGTTGCCTTGCATGTAAAAAGCCATTTTTCTCTTGCTGCTTTTCGGATTCTCTCCTTGTCTTTAACATTTGACAATTTAAATGTAATGTGTCTTGATGTGCATCACTTTGAGTTCATCTTACTTGAAGCTCTGTAGGATTCCTGGATCTGTATGTGTTTTTCCTTTCCCCAGATTAAGAAAGTATTCAACCATTACTTTTCTTCAAAGTTTTATGCCCTTTTCTCTCTCCCTATCTTCACCTTACAGGACCCTTATCATGCAAATATTGGCCCACTTGATATTATCCCATAAGTCCTTTAAGTTTTCTTCATGCTTTCAAATTATTTTTTCCTTGTGCTGCTCTGATTGGATGAATTCCACTGTCTTGTTTTCTATTTGTTGATATTTTCTTCTACTTCATCTAGTCTAGAGTTGAACCCCTCTATCATGTTTTTCAGTTCAGTTATTTTATTGTATCTTTCTTCATATTATCACTTTGTTTATGCATTGTTCTCCTGAGCTTGGTGAGCATCTTTATGACTTTTATTTTGAACTCTTTATCAGGCAAATTGCTTATCTCCATTTCATTAAGGTATTTTTCTGAGGTTTTATTATGTTCTTTTGTTTGGGACATATTCCTCTGTTTCTTCATTTTTCTTGACTCTCAGTTTTGGTTTCTATGCATTCAAAAAAACAGCCGCTTCTCCCAGTCTTGAAAGATTAAATCATGTAAGAGATAAAACTTATTGTTCAACCCTGCCTTCGCTCTTTGTTGCCACTCAAAACTTTGTGATTTTTCAAGAAGGCTACTTTGCTCTAAGTAGTCCCCAGTCGCTGAGGGTTTACCAAGACCTGTCAGTGCCCTGAAGGGGATTATCTTAGTGAGCATCTAGATTCAGTTTGATTGGAAGCAAGACCCTCAGGAAGCAGAGATGAAAGTATGCAAATATACCTCTTTCAGAAGAAGACTGGGATATGGACATTTCTGTCTGAGCCAGTTAAGTACTATTTTGTTCTATTTTAAACAATAACTATTTTGTTTTGAACTATTTTGTTTGCTACAGAGTTGTTGAACATGTGAACAAAAACCCCTGGGCCACCAGAGCCAGACTCTCAAGGGATGTGTCCTCTAAGCAGCAGCCTTAAAATCTAGAGCACCAGATGTATGCACAAGGTCCTTTCTTGGAAACACTGGCACCTTGGATGAGGCAGAAGGAGAGCATGAAGATGGTACAAGTCTCTGGAGACAATTGCAATTAACGCCTAGATATATGTTTAATTAGCTCTCTGTAGCTGTGAAAATAACCTGATAGATCTCCTTTATGGAAAGACTGGGTGTTTCTGTCTGTTGGAGGGGTTGAAGTAGCTGGCTAAGAACTATTTCTCCATTTGTTACAGTCTTGTGCACTTGCAAATGCAAGCCCTGCTGGTTACCAGAACCAGATAATAAAGGGGTGTCCACTGGGTGGCAGCCATTGAAAACCAGAGCCCCAGATGTGTGCACAAGGCTCTTTCTGGGAGACATCAGCAACCTGGAACAAGGCAGAGGGAGAAGGGGAAGATGGCACATGCTGGCCTCCATGATCTTTTTTCAGTATTTCAGTTGGCTCCTATATGTGTGTTAAATTAGACACTTGCCCCTCACACCAAGTCTTTTAAGATAAACAAAGAGGTCTCTTTCACAGAAAGACTGGGCAAGTTTCAGGTGGCTATCTCTGCACTGTGTCTTGGGGCATTAGCCAGAGCAAATCTGATCTGTGTGAGACTTTTCAGAATTGTTTCTCAGTTCACCATAGCCTTTAGGGTCTCATGGATGCAAGTCTTGTTGTCTTTTAGAGCTAGACGTTGTGGGGATCCCTCTCTCAGGTGCAGGTCTTAAAAGATGGGGTGTCAGATGTGGGGTTCAAAACTTTCATTTATTAGGGTGAAGCTGAGAGTTGTGTGTTCCTTCCTGATTGTAGGTTGCCATACCAGGGGTGGGTTTATGATGAGATTGTGTCTCAGGCTCTCCTACCTGTTTCAGTGTGTGTTTTTTCTTATTGACCCCGCTAGTTTTTAGGTTTCTTTCAGAGAGAATCACTCCATATGTAGCTGTAGATTCACATATCTGTGAGAGAAGGTGAGTTCATGATCCCCTTATGTTGCCATTTTGAACAAGAACCCCTAAATCTATCTTAATATGATTATGAATCAATTTTCTTCCAACCTATGTTATAAATATTTTCAATGAAAATAAACTTTAATTATATCATTTTAATACTTGCATAGTATTATATGAATATACCATAATATATTTAACAAGTTCCCTAATTGGGTATAAGTCATTTGCAAGTTTATGAGACCATAAAGCACACTTTTATATACATCTTTTCTTAGAATTTCTTACCAATGTCCTAAGGATAAGTTCCTAAAAATATGATTATGAGTCAAAGGGCATGCCTATTTTTAAACTTTTATCGTTGTGTTTCTCCTGAAAAGATGTACCAATGTAGCCTCTCAACAGCAATGCATGAAAGGTGTATTTTTCTTTAGTCTTGCTCTTCTATCATTACTAAAACAATATTCGCCTGTGAGTTAGTGAATAAATTGCATCTCATTTTAATGAGCTTTTCAGATATTTTAGCTTTGGAACTTGTAACAAATTTTAAAAATAATTTTTGTTGTTCCAAAGATATGCAAATATATATTAACGAGTAATTTTTACAGTAATATCTCAAACATTTGTGTGACTTCAGGAGAAACTGTAAATTTAGAATGCTCACCTAGTTGCTTCTGCATATAAGCATCTAAATCTCATACCTTTGGATACTGAGGTGGAATAACAAATTGCCTGCACTTATTCTCATGGGATAACTGAAAACCTTGGGCTTCAAATCACTTCCTCTCTTTCTCAAAAAAGCATTCAATTTATTGCATCTTTATGCAAAGAAAATACCCCAGCAACCTAAAATTAGAAAAAAAAAATTTTTTTAAATGCCAACTACCTGAAAGCAAACAGATAAATAATTGGTTACTAGTAACTTCTTGAAAAAAATTCAGATCTCTTCTTTAGAAACATTGACAGAATATCTTTGAAATCTTTCCAGAATTTTGAAATATCTGTATTTCACTTTGAAGATAGAAGCAGCCCTAATTTTCTTAAATGGAATATTAAAGATGTCCCTTCTCACTTCTTGTCCAACACCAGGAAAACCAGGTTCCCTGCCAATGAATGTGCAACAGTGAGATCATGACCTGTAATTTTTAAATAAAGCAGCATTTAGTCTTGACTTTAAAATAACATGGAAATGGCTGAAGCTCATGCAAGTAAACATTGAAATCCTACCCCATGTTAGCCAATCCTAGAATACTTCACTGCTTTCCCAACTGGATCTTCCTTATCCTTCAAATCTCAGATCATTTTTACATCATCTCACGTTGACTTTCCCTATTGCCCAGTAGAAAGTGAGTTACTTGTTACTGTGTCTCAGAGCACTCTGTTTTTTCCTCCTAGTATCAAAACTTATCAACACTCTCCTGTCTGAGTCAGGCATACCTCAGAGATATTTCAGGTTTGGTTCTAGACCACCACAATAAAACAAATATCACAATTAAGTGAGTCACACAAATATTCTTAGTTTCACAGTGCATATAAAAGTTATGTTTACACTATAGCCTATTAAGTGTGCAATAGCTTATGTCTTAAAAAACAACATGTATACCTTAATTAAAAAACATTTTATTGCTAAAAAGTGCTAATCATTATCTGAGCCTTCAGCAAGTCAAAGTAGAAACAACAGAGATCACGGATCACAGATCACCATAACATATAATAACATCAAAAAAGTTTGAAATATTGAGAAGATTATAAAAAGGTGACACAGAGACGCAAAGTGAACAAACGCTGTTGGAAAAATAGTGCTGATAGACTTGCCTGATGTGAGGTTGCCGCAAACTTTCAATTTGTAAAAAACACAACATCTTTGAACTACAATAAAGGGAAGCACAATAAAATGAGGTATGCCTGAATACTGGCTTTTTCCTCTCTAATTAGACTATGCCTTCTATGAGGGTAGTTTCACAGCACTTGTCTCATGTTAGTACCTGAACTTAGTGATTGGATAAATGGAACTAATTTGGATCTAATGCCTATAGGGAAGACATGCAAACTAGAAGTATCAATTCACCATGAAATAACAAATCTAAGAAAAGACACTAACTCTTAAAGATGCGTTTTCCACAGTTTAAATAATATTTCTCTTAACACAATGGTGCACATTGCTAAAACTCTATTCAGAAAATGTGAATAGATTAAAAATGAGTTTGATAAATTAATACAGTAAAATACAAGAAAATAAGATGCTCTTATGATCTCTGTAATATTTGAGAATGTGTTCTGAAGAACAACCATTGTCCCTATGATCTAACATTGAACATGTGAACTGGGCTAGGGGATGGGGGGATAACTTTGTAATTGGTGTGAATGTAAGAATCACTGTGCTAAATCAAAGAGGAAAATAAATCATAATTTAACATTTTTTCAATTAAAACAGCATAAAATGACTTTTTATAATTTTTAAAGAGTTTTTTTAATATATTGACAATTAAGATTATAGAAAAAGACTGAAATGAGTTTATTTGAAAGTCATGCCCTAGTTTTAGCAAATAAAAACAAAACAATTCAGCATTTAAATTATTTGCTCTATAAATGTTTAGTATTGCCAAAGCAAATGGACATATAATAAAATGAATATATTATTGGTGTTATAATGTGTACAGATGAGTAATATGTACTTCTAAATGGAAACTCCCCATATCCCTTATTCATACCTTAGAGTTTGCTCAGCTTTCTCATAATGCCATCAGAATGGCAAAGGTTGGGGATTCTTTTAGTAAGCAATGTGTATTTGCAGCTACGTGTTACTTTTTAAGCTGGATATAGAATTCACTTTTCAACACTTTGAATATGTCTTTAGCACTTGGTGTCATCCACTTCATTCTGACTTCTCTGCTTTCTGATGAACAAACAGCTGAAAATCTTATTGAGAATCTCTTGCATGTGATAATTCATTTATCTCTTGATGCTCTCAAGATTATTTATCTTTGACATTTGATGCTTTATCTTTTAAAAATGTATGATGTGCTAGGTATGGAGTTGTAATAGTTAATTTTATGTGTCACTTTGATTGAGCCATGAGATGCCTAGATATTTAGTCAAACATCATTTTGGGTATGTCTGTGAAGGCATTTTTGGATGAGATTAACATTTGAATTAGTAGATTTAGTAAAGCAGATTATTCTTCCAAATATGGATGGCCTTCAGCCAATCAATGAAGGGCCCAAATAGAACAAAAATATTGAGTGAGGGAAGGTTCTTCTGCCTGACTTATTGAGCTGAGACATTAGTCTTCTGCAGTTGGACTGGAACTACACCATTCACTCTTCTGAGTTTCCAGCTTGCTGACGACAGATATTGGGATTTCTCAGCCTCCATAAACATGTGAGCCAACTCCTTAAAATACACACACACACACACACACACACACACACACATATGCATATCTCCTGAATGTTTGTGTGTCCCCTTAAAATTCATACACTGAAATCTTAACCATTAAAGTGGTGATGATAAGGTGATAATATTAGAAATTGGGGTTTTTGGGAGGTGATTAGGTCATGAGGGTGGAGCTCTCATGAATGGGATTAGTGCCCTTATAAAAGAGGCTCTGGAGAGATCCCTCACATTCTTCCATCATGTGAGGACACAGTGGGAAGGTGACATCTATGAACCAAGAAGTGGGACCTCACCAGCCATCATATCAAAGCTACTGACACCATGATCTTGGACTCTCCAATCTCCAGAACTGTGAGAAGTAAATTCTTGTTGTTTATAAACTAACCAGTCTATGATATTTTGTTATACTAGTACAAACAAACTAAGACCAAAAATTGGGTCCTAGATCAAGAAGTGGGGGTGCTGCTTTAACAAGTACTAAAAATGTGGAAGCAGCTTTGGATCTAGGTAATCAGTAGAGGCTATAAGATTTTGGAGGTGTGTGTTAGAAAAAGCCTACTTGCCATGATTGGACTTTTCAAGGCAATTCTGATGAAGGCCCAGAAGGAAAAGAGGAGAGCTATAAAGAGAACCTCAATTCTCTTTGATAATAACTAAGTGGTTGTGAATAGAATGTTGGTAGAAATATGGACAGGAAAGGCTATTCCGATGAGGTCTTAGATAAAAATGAGGTGTATGTTGCTCGACAGCAGAGGAAAGGCCATGGTTCTATAAAGTGGCAAAGAAATTAGCTGAACTAACTATGTGTGTGTCCTTGGGTTTTATGGAAGGTAGAACTTTAAAACAATAAAATTGAATATTTGGCAGAGGAAATATCTAAGTATTGCTTGGCTTCTCTTAAATGCTTAAAGTAAAATGCAAAAAGAGAGAAATGACTTAAAGATTGAATTGTTAAAAGGGAAGCAGAAGTTAAAAATGTGGAAAATTCTCCACCTATCCATAGTGAAAGAAATGAAAAATACTGTTCAGGAGAGAACACAAAGCCTGCTCAAGGCAGAACAATTTTCAAGAAGGGACCAAAGCTGCTCAGCACTCACATTGAAGGTTCTGCACCTTGAATTCCAGTGCCATGCTCCTCAGCTGCCCCAGATGCAGCTCCAAAGGCCCTGGTGTAGCTTGTGTTTTATCCAGCAAAGAAGCAGGGGGTGGGGCGCGGGGTGAATGCCTGCCTCCACCTAGATTTCAAAAGATGGGGCCTCCTGGAACCATGGGTCTACAACACAGGCAGAAGGCTGTTGCAGGGGTAGGGCCACCATGCAGATTTCCTCACTAGGGTAATACCCAGTGGAGCCGTGGGGTGAGACTGCTCCAGTGAACCCAGACTGGCATGCAAATTCAACCAGGGCAGCAGCAAGTATGTGATTCCAACCCATGAGACCTGCAGCATGGGCTACACTTAGCAATGTCATGGGGGTGGAACTGGTTAAAGCTATAGGAGGAGGACCACTACCCTAGTGTGACCAGAAGGCAGGCCTACCACCTCAGTGGGTCTTAATGTTTTGGACTTGCTTAGGATCTGTTACCCCATTTCTTTTTTCCTTTTTCTCACTTGTAGGATGGTGATTTCTACCCTATATCTTGTCCCACCATTGTATTTTGGAAGCACATGACAAGTTTGATTTCACAGGTTCACAGTGGGAGAGCAATTTGCCTCAGAATGAATTGTCTCACTCACATGTTATTTACATGCTAATTTTGACTTAGACTTTTAAGTTGATAAATAAAAAAAAGCTGGTGGATGCTGGAACAGATGCTGGAACAAGTTAAGAATTTGGGGGCTACTGGGATGCAAGGAGGACATGAATTTGGGGAGCCAGGGGTGGAATGCTACAGTCTCCCCAAAATCCCTACATTGAAACCTAACCCCCAATGTGTTGGTATTAAGAGGTGGGGCCTTTGGGAGGTGAATAGATCATGAGGGCGGAGCCCTCATTAATGGGATTAGTGCCCTTATAAAAGAGGCTCTGGAGAGATTCCCTCATATTCTTCCACCATGTGAGGACACAGTGAGAAGCCATAGTCTATGAACCAGGTAGTGGGTCCTCACCAGCCACCACACCCAATCTGCCAGTGCCATGATCTTGTATTTCCCAGCCTCCAAGACAGTGAGAAATAATTTTCTGTTGTTTATAAGCCATCCAGTCTGCAGTATTTTTTTATAACACCTCAGACAGACTGAGACACACTCACTAATCCTATTGGTTCTGCTTTTCTGGAAAATCCTGATTAATACAGGGCTCTTTGAGTTTATTCCACTTTTTTTGAATTTGTTGAACTTCTTGCATGTGTAGATTAGTGTTTTTCATCAAAATTGGAAAGTTTTCTCCCATTTTGTGCATATTGGTAAGCTTGATGGTATCCCACAGGACTCTGTTCATTTACCTTTATTTTCTTTGTATTCCTCAGACTGAATAATTTCTACTGACCTATTTTCAAGTTTGCTGATCCTTCTGTCTTCTGAATTGTTGTTAAAGCCCTCTAGTGATTTTTATTTAAGTTACATTTTGCAACTCTAGAATTGCCATTTTATTTTTTAATACAATTTCTAGCTCTTTATTGATATTTTCTATTTGGTGTGACATTTTTCTTATATTTTCTTTATTTCTTTAGGCTTTAGTTTAGTTCTTTGGTTTCCTTTAGTTCTTTGAACATATTTAAAATAACTGATTTAAAGTCTTCATGTAGTAACTCCAATGTCTGCACTTCCTCAAGACAGTTTCTATTGTTTTTTTTTTTTTTCTTTTGGATGGACCATACTTATTTATTTACATGTTTTGTATTTTTTTTGTTCTTGTTGTTGAAAACTGAACTTTTTAAACAATATAATGTAGAAAATCTGGAAATCAGACCCCTCTCCATCTAGAAGTCATTATTGCTTTTGTAGTTGCTGTTGTTTAGTAACTTTCTGAACCAACTGTGTAAAGACTATATTCCTTGCTGTGTGTGCCACTGAAGTCTCTGCTTGGTTAGCTTAGAGGTCAGCTAAATACTCTCCAATTAACTTAAATACTGGCCAAATGATTTTGAAGTACTCTAACCAAGGATTTACCCTGGCTCTGTCCAGATTAAAAAAACACTCATATAATATCATCTTGGTGCTTCTAATCATCCAGGCTTCTTGTCTTCCCTATAGGCTCTCTATATAGGGAAACATAGACACCCACTTTTGAAACACAGGTTAGGCTATAGAAACTGATTTTTAGTAGACATACATATGTGTGTGTATGTATGTGTGTAAATTTAAAATGTAGGTCTTTGAAAAGAAAAATTCAATAGATAACCCTCCCTAGCCTACTTTGGAGAAAAAAGAGAAAAACAAAAATACCAGACATAGTATAATCTGGAATGTAAAAAGCCAAAAACCCAAAGTTATGAAATAAGATACACACAATTCTAGAAAATAACTTTGAAAACTAGAAAAGGTCAACAATTTTCTAGACACACAAAAATTAACAAAATTAACTTTAGAAAAATAGGTAACTTTTATAGAACAATTACCTTAGAAGAAACTCTGATGTTGATTTAAGGTCTGCCATTAAAACAGTAAAAGGCCAGGTGGTTTCACTGAAAATTCTACCTAAGCTTTAATGAATATACAATTCCAGCAATATTTAAAATATCCTAGGTGCTATAAAAAGGTGAATATCTTATCAAGTCATTTGATTAAGATTGTACAATTTTAATCCAAAAATACAACAAAAATAAAACCCCCAAACAAACAAAAGCTTACAGAACAATCTTAATTATAATTATAGAAGGAATTATTCTTCATAAATTGTTAACAAAATATAATGCAATGGTATATAAAAAAATACTATATCTCAATGTTATTTATTCCATGAACACAAGGATATTTCAGTCAGTGAATGTGATACATAAGTGAATTCAAGGAGTAAACACATAATTAAATAGTAAATGCTGAAAAGTAATTCCATGACATTAGTCATTTGTCATTAAAACAACAACAAAGGAGGGTCTGGACAAGATGGCGGAAGAGTAAGACGTGGAGATCACCTTCCTTCCCACAGATACATCAGAAATACATCTACACGTGGAACTGCTCCTACAGAACACCCACTGAATGCTGGCAGAAGACTTCAGACCTCCCAAAAGGTAAGAAACTCCCCACGTACTTGGGTAGGACAAAAGAAAAAAGAAAAAACAGAGACAAAAGAATAGGCAGGGGACCAGCACCAGTGGGAGGGAGCTGTGATGGAGGAAAGGTTTCTACACACTAGGGAAGCCCCATCACGGGCGGAGACTGTGGGTGGCAGAGGGGGGAAGCCTTGGAGCCACGGAGGAGAACGCAGCCAAAGGGGTGCGGAGGGCAAAGCAGAGAGATTCCCACACAGAGGATCCGTGCTGAGCAGCACTCACCAGCCCGAGAGGCTTGTCTGCTCACCCACCAGGGTGGGCGGGGGCTGGGAGCTGAGGCTCGGGCTTCGGTTGGATTGCAGGGAGAGGACTGGGGTTGGCGGCATGAACACAGCCTGAAGGGGTTAGAGTGCCACATCTAGCCAGGAGGGAGTCCAGGAAAAAGTCTGCAGCTGCCGAAGAGGCAAGAGACTTTTTCTTGCCTCTTTGTTTCATGGTGCGCAAGGAGAGGGGATACAGAGCACCGCCTAAACGAGCTCCAGAGACAGGTGCAAGCCGCGGCTATCAGCGTGGACCACAGAGATGGGCATGAGATCCTAAGGCTGCTGCTGCCACCACCAAGAAGCCTGTGTGCAAGCACAGGACATTATCCACACCACCCCTCCTGGGAGCCTGTGCAGCCCGCCAGGGCCAGAGTCCTGTGATCCAGGAACAACTTCCCCGGGAGAACGCATGGCGCCTCAGTCTGGTGCAACATCACGCTGGCCTCTGCCACCGCAGGCTCGCCCGGCATCCGTACCCCTCCCTACCCCAGCCTGAGTGAGCCAGAGCCCCAGAAGCAGCTGCTTCTTTAACCCCGTTCAGTGTGAGCAAAGGACAGACGCCCTAGGGTGACCTACACGCAGAGGCGGGTCCAAATCCAAAGCTGAATGCCAGGAGCTGTGCGAACAAAGAAGAGAAAGGGAAATTTCTCCCATCAGCCTCAGAAACAGCAGATTAAAGCTCCACAAACAACTTGATGTACTGGCATCTGTGGAATACCTGAATAGACAAAGAATCATCCCAAATTGAGGAGGTGGACTTTGTGAACAGGATATATTAATTTTTCCCATTTTCTTTTTTTTGGTGAGTTTATATGTGTATGCTTCTGGGTGAGATTTATGTCTGTATAGCTTTGCTTTCACCATTTGTCCTAGGGTTCGGTCGGTCCGTTTTTTGTTTGTTTGGTTTTTTTTTTTTACTTAAAAAATTTTCTTTCTTAATAAATATTTTCTTAAAAATTTTTTCCTTATTTCTTATTTTAAAATATTAAAAAAAAAATTTTTTCTGCTAAATTGTTTCTTAATAATTCTTTTCTTATTTTTATTTTAAAAAATTAAAAAATGTTTTTCTTAATAAATTTGTCCTTAATAATTCTTTCTTATCTTTTATTTTAAAAAATTAAAAACTTTTTTCTTAATAAATTTTTAAGTAATTTTTTTCTTATTTTTTATTATAAAAAATTAATAAATTTATTTTTAAAAAATTAAAAAAATTTTTTCTTAATAAATTTTTCTTATTTTTTACTATAATTGCTTTATTTTGTTTTATTTTATTTTCTTTCTTTCTTTCTTTCAATTTTTTCTCCCTTTTATTCTGAGCCGTGTGGATGAAAGGATCTTGGTGCCCCAGTCAGGCATCCCAGCTGTGCCTCTGAGGTGGGAGAGCCAACTTCAGGACACTGGTCCACAAGAGACCTCGCAGCACCACGTAATACCAAATGGCAAAAATCTCTCAGAGATCTCCAACTCAACCTCAAGACCCAGCTTCACTCAACGACCAGCAAGCTACAGTGCTGGACACCCTATGACAAACAACTAGCAAGACAGGAACACAGCCCCATCCATTAGCAGAGAGGCTGCCTAAAATCATAATAAGGCCACAGACACCCCAAAATACACCACCAGACGTGGATGTGTCCACCAGAAAGACAAGATCCAACCTCATCCACCAGAACACAGGCACTAGTCCCCTCCACCAGGAAGCCTACACAACCCACTGAACCAAGCTTAGCCACAGGGGACAGATACCAAAAACAACGGGAACTATGAACCTGCAACCTGTGAAAAGGAGACCACAAACACAGTAAGATAAGCAAAATGAGAAGACAGAAAAACACACAGCAGATGAAGGAGCAGGGTCAAAACACACCAGACCTAACAAATGAAGAGGAAATAGGCAGTCTACCTGAAAAAGAATTCAGAATAATGATAGTAAAGATGATCCAAAATCATGGAAATAGAATAGACAAAATGCAAGAAACATTTAACAAGGAAGTAGAAGAACTAAAGAGGAACCAAGCAGCGATGAAAAACACAATAAATGAAATTAAAAATACTCTAGAAGGGATCAATAGCAGAATAACTGAGGCAGAAGAACGGACAAGTGACCTGGAAGATAAAATAGTGGAAATAACTACTGCAGAGCAGAATAAAGAAAAAAGAATGAAAAGAACTGAGAACAGTCACAGAGACCTCTGGGACAACATTAAAGGCACCAACATTCGAATTACAGGGGTCCGAGAAGAAGAAGAGAAAAAGAAAGGGACTGAGAAAATAGTTGAAGAGATTATAGTTGAAAACTTTCCTAATATACGAAAGGAAATAGTTAATCAAGTCCTGGAAGCACAGAGAGTCCCATACAGGATAAATCCAAGGAGAAACACACCAAGACACATACTAATCAAACTATCAAAAATTAAATATAAAGAAAACATATTAAAAGCAGCAAGGGAAAAACAACAAATAACACACAAGTGAATCCCCATAAGGTTAACAGCTGAACGTTCATCAGAAACTCTGCAATCCAGAAGGGAGTGGCAGGATATACTTAAAGTGATGAAGGAGAAAAACCTACAACCAAGATTACTCTACCCAGCAAGGATCTCATTCAGATGTGATGGAGAAATTAAAACCTTTACAGACAAGCAAAAGCTGAGAGAGTTCAGCACCACCAAACCAGCTTTACAACAAATGCTAAAGGAACTTCCCTAGGCAAGAAACACAAGAGAAGGAAAAGACCTACAATAACAAACCAAAAACATTTAAGAAAATGGGAATAGGAACATACATATCGATAATTACCTCAAATGTAAATGGATTAAATGCTCCCACCAAAAGACACAGGCTGGCTGATTGGATACAGAAACAAAACCCGTATATATGTTGTCTACAAGAGACCCACTTCAGACCTAGAGACACATACAGACTGAAAGTGAGGGGATGGAAAAAGATATTCCATGCAAATGGAAATCAAAAGAAAGCTGAAGTAGCAATTCTCATATAAGACAAAATAGACTTTAAAATAAAGACTATTACAAGAGACAAAGAAGGACACTATATAATGATCAAGGGATCGATCTAAGAAGAAGTTATAACAATTGTAAATATTTATGCACCCAACATAGGAGCACCTCAATACATAAGGCAAATACTAACAGCCATAAAAGGGGAAATCGACAGTAACACAGTCATAGTAGGGGACTTTAACACCCCACTTTCACCAATGGACAGATCATCCAAAATGAAAATAAATAAGGAAACACAAGCTTTAAATGATACATTAAACAAGATGGACTTAATTGATATTTATAGGACATTCCACCCAAAAACAACAGAATACACATTTTTCTCAAGTGCTCATGGAACATTCTCCATGATAGATCATATCAAATCAAATAAAACCCGGGAAATTTAAGAAAATTGAAACCATATCAAGTATCTTTTCCGACCACATGCTATGAGACTAGATATCAATTACAGGAAAAGATCTGTAAAAAATACAAACACATGGAGGCTACACAATACACTACTTAATAACGAAGTGTTCACTGAAGAAATCAAAGGGGAAATCAAAAAATACCTAGAAACAAATGACAATGGAGACACAACAACCCAAAACCTATGTGATGCAGCAAAAGCAGTTCCAAGAGGGAAGTTTATAGCAATACAAGTCTACTTCAAGAAACAGGAAACATCTTGAATAAACAACCTAAACTTGCACCTAAATCAATTACAGAAAGAAGAACAAAAAAACCCCAAATCTAGCAGAAGGAAAGAAATCATAAACATCAGATCAGAAATAAATGAGAAAGAAATGAAGGAAACGATAGCAAAGATCAATAAAACTAAAAGCTGGTTCTTTGAGAAGATAAACAAAATTGATAAACCATTAGCTAGACTCATCAAGAAAAAAAGGGAGAAGTCTCAAACCAATAGAATTAGAAATGAAAGAGGAGAAGTAACAACTGACACTGCGGAAATACAAACGATCATGAGAGATTACTACAAGCAACTCTATGCCAATAAAATGGACAACCTGGAAGAAATGAACAAATTCTTAATAACGCACAACCTGCCGAGACTGAACCAGGAAGAAATAGAAAATATGAACAGACCAATCACAAGCACTGAAATTGAAACTGTGATTAAAAATCTCCCAGGAAACAAAAGCCCAGGATCAGATGGCTTCACAGGTGAATTCTATCAACCATTTAGAGAAGAGCTAACACCTATCTTTCTCAAAATCTTCCAAAATATAGCAGAGGGAGGAACACTCCCAAACTCATTCTACGATGCCACCATCACCCTGATACCAAAACCAGACAAAGATGTCACAAAGAAAGAAAACTACAGGCCAATATCACTGATGAACATAGATGCAAAAATCCTCAACAAAATACTAGCAAACAGAATCCAACAGCACATTAGAAGGATCATACACCATGATCAAGTGGGGTTTATTCCATGAATGCATGGATTCTTCAATATACGCAAATCAATCAACGTGATAAACCGTATTAACAAATAGAAGGCGAAAAACTATATGATCATCTCAATCGATGCAGAGAAAGCTTTTGACAAAATTCAACACCCATTTATGATAAAAGCCCTGCAGAAAGTAGGCATAGAGGGAACTTTCCTCAACATAATAAAAGCCATATATGACAAACCCACAGCCAAGATTGTCCTCTATGGTGAAAAACTGAAACCATTTCCAGTAAGATCAGGAACAAGACAAGGTTGCCCACTCTCACCACTATTATTCAACATAGTTTTGGAAGTGTTAGCCACAGCAATCAGAGAAGAAAAAGAAATAAAAGGAATCCAAATTGGAAAAGAAGAATTAAAGCTGTCACTCTTTGCAGATGACATGATACTATGCATAGAGAATCCTAAAGATTCTACCAGAAAACTACTAGAGCTAATCAATGAATTTGGTTAATTAGCAGGGTACAAAATTAATGCACAGAAATCTCTTGCATTCCTATACACTAATGATGAAAAATCTGAAAGTGAAATTAAGAAAACACTCCTATTTACCATTGCAACAAAAAGAGTAAAATATCTAGGAATAAACCTACCTAAGGAGACCAAAGACCTGTATGCAGAAAATTATAAGATACTGATGAAAGAAATTAAAGATAATACAAATAGATGGAGAGATATACCATGTTCTTGGATTGGAAGAGTCAACATTGTGAAAATGCCTCTACTACCCAAAGCAATCTACTGATTCAATGCAATCCCTATCAAACTACCACAGGCATTTTTCACAGAACTAGAACAAAAAATTTCACAATTTGTATGGAAACACAGAAGATCCCGAATAGCGAAAGCAATCTTGAAAATGAAAAATGGAGCTGGAGGAATCAGGCTCCCTGACTTCAGACTATATTACAAAGCTACAGTAATCAACACAGTTTGGTACTGGCACAAAATCAGAAATATA
The DNA here is from genome assembly GCF_965194805.1 of Balaenoptera borealis. NCBI lineage: Eukaryota > Metazoa > Chordata > Mammalia > Artiodactyla > Balaenopteridae > Balaenoptera > Balaenoptera borealis. The sequence continues at coordinate 35,636,454 of NC_138875.1, forward strand.
GATCAGTGGAACAGGAGAGAAAACAGAGATAAACCCATGCACATATAGTCACCTTATCTTTGATAAAGGAGGCAAGCATATACAGTGGAGAAAAGACAGCCTCTTCAATAAGTGGTGCTGGGAAAACTGGACAGGTACATGTAAAAGTATGAAATTAGAATACTCCCTAACACCAGACACAAAAATAAATTCGAAATGGATTAATGACCTAAATGTAAGGCCAGACACTATCAAACTCTTAGAGGAAAACATAGGCAGAACACTCTATGACATAAATCACAACAAGATCCTTTTTGACCCAACTCCTAGAGAAATGGGAATAAAAACACAAATAAACAAATGGGACCTAATGAAAGTTAAAAGCTTTTGCACAGCAAAGGAAGCCATCAACAAGGCAAAAAGACAACCCTCAGAATGGAAGAAAATATTTGCAAATGAAGCAACTGACAAAGGATTAATCTCCAAGATTTACAAGCAGCTCATGCAGCTCAATAACAAAAAAACAAATAACCCAATCCAAAAATGGGCAGAAGACCTAAATAGACATTTCTCCAAAGAAGATATACACATTGCCAACAGACACATGAAAGAATGCTCAACATCATTAATCATTAGAGAAATGCAAATCAAACCTACACTGAGATATCATCTCACACTTGTCAGAATGGCCATCATCAAAAAATCTAGAAACAATAAATGCTGGAGAGGGTGTGGAGAAAAGGGAATCCTCTTGCACTGTTGGTGGGAATGTAAATTGATATAGCCACTATGGAGAACAGTATGGAGGTTCCTTAAAAAACTAAAAATAGAACTACCATACGACCCAGCAATCCCACTACTGGGCATATACCCTGAGAAAACCATAATTCAAAAAGAGTCATGTACCAAAATGTTCATTGCAGCTCTATTCACAATAGCCACGACATGGAATCAAGCTAAGTGTCCATCATCGGATGAATGGATAAAGAAGATGAGGCACATATATACAATGAAATATTACTCTGCCATAAAAAGAAATGAAATGGAGGTATTTGTAATGAGGTGGATGGACTTAGAGTCTGTCATACAGAGTGAAGTAAGTCAGAAAGAGAAAAACAAATACAGTATGCTAACACATATATATGGAATATAAGGAGAAAAAAAAAAAAGGTCATGAAGAACCTAGTGGCAAGATGGGAATAAAAATACAGACGTACTAGAGAATGGACTTGAGGATATGGGGAGGGGGAGGGGTAAGATGTGACAGGGTGAGAGAGTGGCATGGACATATATACACTACCAAATGTAAAATAGATAGCTAGTGGGAAGCAGCCGCATAGCACAGGGAGATCAGCTCAGTGCTTTTGACCACCTAGAGGGGTGGGATAGGGAGGGTGGGAGGGAGGGAGACGCAAGAGGGAAGAGATATGGGAAAATATGTATATGTATAACTGATTCACTTTGTTATAAAGCAGAAACTAACACACCATTGTAAAGCAGTTATACTCCAATAAAGATGTTAAAAAAAAAAAAAACAACAACAAAAGCTCTAAGCAAAGAGGAACAAAAGAAAAGCATGTTAGTTTTTTATGAATAGTTTTTATCATATAATTTCAACGTTATTTTAAATGGAGGAAATCTGTCATGTCCATTAAATAAGGAGTACAAAGAAGAGGCCCTCCATTCATGATGATATTTATTAATTATCATTGTTTTAGCAATTCCTAAATAGTCATTTATTCATTCAACAAATATTAATTGCACACTTGATATGTACCAGGCTCTGAAGATATAGCAATGAACAAAGGATTCAACCTTAGTTCATATAGCTTTATTTCTTCTAGTGGGTGAAACATAAAATAAGTAAGGGATAGACGATATAAGATAAGTGCTCTGAAGAAAACCAAGATAGGCAATGTAATTTTGCAATCTTTCTTAAAATTAGTTTACAGATATTCTTCAACCTGATATCTCCTGGAAATTTATGTCCCAAACATAAAAAGTTCCACTGACAATAAAGTGAATGTCTATAAAAGATTAAACAAATTTTGGTAAATCTTTACCATGAAGTATTATTCAACATTTTAAATGAATGAATGAGATTTCAACCTGTTGACTTGAGGGAAAAATTTACATTTTGTTATTAAAGAAAGAAATAAAAATGGCAGTAGGAGATTCCATTTTGAAAGAACAAACAATAACAAAGAAAATTTCTGTATATGTATGCATGTTAATCAACCTATCTTCATACATAAATGCACATATAAAATTATACGAAGAATATATATTAGTAAATAATGGTTTCCTTTCAAATGAAGATAATGACCATGAAGGTAAGCAAAAAACAAAACAACAAAAAAGCCAACTACTCTGGATGATAATAGTGTGTATAATATTACCCCATTTATGAAGTTTATGAGGCTTTGTGAAAGGATGGTTATGGAAATGTTCATGGTGACTCTCATGATGGTAGAATTTTAGGTGGTTTTTACTCACATCTTGTTAACTGTGTTATTTTAATTATCATCATCATCACCATCATCATCATCTTTATCACCTGTGAAGAGGGTGCAAATGAGATTCTGATTTTGGTGCAGTGTCTCCCGGAGTATAACTGGTTACTTAAGAAGTACTTACTATAAATAGTGAGCAAAAGAAAAAGGCTATGCCACCCAGTAGAATACTCCATGTATTTTTCACATGCCTTAAACATACAATGAGATTCAAGTCTGTAACTTCAAAGAGAGATGAGTATATTTTATCCACATATGATCTCCTACCTTTTCTCCATCCCCTTTCAAGACCAAATTAACCAGAATAGCTTTTTAAGATGAAAAACCAACTTGCCTTTGCATTCCTTTAAGGCATTCCAAGCATGAATTTCAGTTACTGGATTTGTTACTCCAGAAATGTCTAAAGTAAATTGTGCTGTTTAAGATGAAAAATGTAGCATGCACACTACCGTTGCTCTCCCTGCTTCGCCCTCAGTTCAGATTTTTTTTCCCTCATCAAAATGCAAAATACAGCTTGAAAAATTAAACTAGGCCCTGGAGTGTTTATCATGAAGTGTATTTGTATTGTCAGTACTCAGATAAATTAGGAAGCTGGCCTAGTTGGAGCGACTCCTCAGTGTTTATGTATTACCCACCACCTTGGGAGTGGATGGGAATGTGCCAAACTCTCCATGCAGGGGAAACTCCATGCATACCCATCGCAGTTTCCCACTCCTGACTAATATGCAGATGATTTCAAATTTTAAATATAATAATGATTACACGCTAAAATTTTACACATCAAATTGATGGTGGTTCTTTCAGCCCTCCATTTCACTTAATGTGTTCTAGAGGGAGGGAACAATGGATATTCCCATTTTCGGTTCAGTCCTAACGCATGTTTTCACTTGTAACTTTAGGTACAAATCCTAAGTGAGAAAATCCAACAGGATATGGTACAATACAATATGATACAATACAGTACAATGCAACACAATACAATGTTTTCTTAAGTTTAAAAAAAGAAAAAAATATTTAACAGGGAAACTATTTTTTAAATCCTTTTTATTCTGCATTTGTTAGGACCAATGAATGGTGAGAAATGAATCTTAAAAAGTATCTAAGGAGAGTAACTGACAATGATGATGACTTTGAGAATAATTAAAATAAAGCAAACTTTCTATTTCTTAAAGTGGGGTTTTGCAAGCTTAGTGTGGACACTGCACACAACTCTGAAGCAGGCTGTATGGTTTCTAGCCTTGTTTCATCTACTTCCCGTCTTTGTTGTATGTCAGTCCAAGTTTCAGTGCCCTCAGGGTGATAATAACAGAGTGTAAGTTCTCTCATTATGGTTTTTCATCAGTTAATTACAAAAGATAGTTATAGCTCGAAATATATTTTAAATATATATTTAAAACATTTGGAAATATTACCGGAACTTCTAAAAATTTTTTATTCTCTAAACTTGATAAAGTTCTTCCAAAGTTTCTAATTAGAGTTTTCTTTTCAAACACATATTACATAAACTTTAAATAAATTAATAAATTATGGATGGCATTAACAATTTTGTAGATCAACACAAATTAATCTTGATAAGTGTAAAACTCACCTGGTGGGATCAGAAAGGCAGATAGTATAAGATAAACCAACTGGCCACAGCAGTTCTGCAGACAGTGGGCATTAGCTTATAGGTTTTATGGGGAATGAAAAGCATTGGTTAATTTAGAAGGTGGAGGACACATGTGAAAGCATCTCTCATAATACAGGGAAATAATAATAGTGGGTGATGCTTGTTGAGCATATGCCATGTACTAGGCACTGTAACAAGCTTGTTTTATAGACACAAACTCCTTCTATATCTGGGCAGATTGCTATCTGCTCTTCATTCCCAGTAGGTTCCCTTGGTCTCTATGTCATTCACAACCACTCACATGAACTCATTTACATCCATTTGCAAACATGGTTTTCTTATTAGTAATGAAAATCTTGTTTTTGTTTGCTTAAAGTTAATAATTTTAGTGTACAAGGTATGAAGAATTAGACAAATTACATCTTCTCAATCGGCGCAGTTGAAGAGCAATCCAAATCAGAAAGTGGATGCTGACACTTGGAACAAGAAAAGATATAATAAATTTCTGGAGGATGCTGGTTGAAGAAGGATTGAGTAAGGACTCAAATTAGAATGAGGAATTTCCTCAGTTGGATTTAATTAAATGTAAGCATTTTCTTACAGGATAAGATGTCATATGAATCCTTATTTTTCTTAAATAAATGTAAAACACCAAAAAATAAAGTTATTTTATTTTATGGAGAAACTCATCAAGAATAACTGGGCTTCTGGTAAAACAGATGCAATTTTGGCAAAAGGCAGAGAAGAAACTCCAGGTGAGAGGTAGATTATTCCTGGAGATGTTTGACCAGTAAACTGTGTGCCTTGGATAACACAAACCTCTTTGCCAATATAGTGTCCACATTCTGAACTTCCACCCAAGAATATTTTGAATGGCATCCATAAGGCTGGTGCAAATAATGACATGAAAATAATTTAAATCAAGTTAAGATTTATCAGACATTTCAGCTATGTTCTCTAAGGACTGCTCCTTCAAGATAGAGAGGACTGGAAGGATTTTAAGGGGAGGAAGAAGAAAATCCTTGAGGTAGAGGATGATTATGACTCCTGGAAAGTGTCTCAGTGTTTGGGGGGATACAGCTGTTTGAAGACAATGGTGTACCAAGATTGAGGAGATCAATCCTCTCACAGTATACTTTTAGCAGAGCAATTTCAGTTTTCTTTTTCTTTTTGATATAGATAAGGAGTCCTCTTATGATTAAGAAAAATAAGAAAATAAGAAAAACAAAACAAAACAAAAAATCTACTATTTAAAAAAACAAAAACAGTGAACACCATTATTCTGATTTCCCACAGCAGAACCATTTTGAAATAGCAAAGGCATCACTTCTGGAGATTACATATAGTTCATAGGTCTGAGGTGGGGGTCCAAGAATCTGTTTTGCTTTGTTCTTTTGTTTAAGTAAGCTCTTGGGTTGACATTGATAAAGGTGATCCCAGACCACAATTTGAGAAATACTTCTCAGGACAATAATTTTTTTTAAGATTACTCTGATACTTAACTCCCAACACTTCCAACTCAGCTTGTGTCCTGGACCCCCCTTCATCTGACGGAGATCTCCTTGCCTTCTCTGGACATACAGGAACTTCCTAAACTCAACATCGACTCCCACCTTTTTACCAATATGAGAACTCTATCTCCTTGAAATTTGTTATTTGTGCCACTATAATGTAAAAGAGACTTTGCTCATGAATGTTTTAGAATTCTGAATTCCATTAATTGAGATTGGACCTATGCCATCTTAAAATTAATATACAATATTTCATTGTATTCATATCCATATTGTTATTATGATTTTGAAAGAGTCATTTATTGTCTGTTTCTAGTTACACATTTGTCTAATGTAAGTCAGTGGTTTTAAAAGTTTTGTACAGCATGATAATTTTAACACAAAATTTGATGGGAACCTCAGTATTTGAAACAACATACAGATTCTTTAGAGACTGTAATTTTTGGTTGTCAAAAGGAAAATAAGTTTTATAGATCCACTTAAGCACCTCAACTGAGACTTAAGTTTCCAGGTTGAATGGATTTGAAACTTACCGAAATGCAAGTCTGTGTGCCCTATGCACAGTGAGGTCAAACAATACCAAAACGCCGGAGTTTGGAAAACAGAAAGGTTTATTGCAAGGCCATGCAAGGAGATAGGTGTCTCTTGTCTTAAAAAAAACCCAAACTCCCAGAAAGCTTTGAACAAAGCCCTTTCATAGGAAAGGTGAGGGAGGGGTGTGGCTAGTTGTTGCAAACTTCTTGGTGTCAGATCCTTTGTTCGTGAGGTCAGGTCCAAGTCAGGTAAGATGTTGCTGTAAATCTCCACCAAACAAATGTTACTCTCTGTACTGACAAGATAGGGGAGGGTCCCAAGGCACAACTTTCACCCTTTGAGGTCCAGGCATGGCCAAGAGTAGGGGGTCCCTGCAGGGGGTGCAGAGGGCAGTTACCCTGCCCCAGATCGTTCATCCAGCACCCAGTCTGGGTCCTCACGCCAGTGCCCAGGCCTGGCTGAAGATTCAGATCTCAGTTGGTGGCTCACTCAGGGCCAGGTCCCCAGACCCTGCCCAGCTGTCATCGCTGAGGGAGCCAGGTGCCCAGGACCCAAATGGCCCTCAGGCTCCTCAGGCTGCCCAAACAGTGGGGGCCAGGTCTCCTAGACTGTGTCCCATGCAGACTGTCGCTACCCTTAGGTCATAGAGGCAGGGATGGGGGAGAGGTTCACTGCCGCCTCAGGGCCTGGGCACTGGCAGGGTGAGCTGGAGGGCCCCTGGAGAAGGTTGGGATCTGCCTCTTACCTCACTATCCACCTGACGACCATTCCCCGACCATTGGCTCAATGCCCCTCTAACGACACTCATTGACGCTAGCTTGGGGGCAGGGCCCACTGCGGCACTGACCAATGGCTGAGCAGGACCTGTAACATGCCTCTGTCTGGCATTAATGGCCTCCCGGTAACCGTTGCCTGGTAACAGGGGGTGCGGGGGTAACCTCTGGCAGCAATGGTCTAGTGGTAAGGGCTGGGCACTGTAGCGCTCTATTACAAGACCATTGCCATCTGTTATATAGCTCTGTGTTACTCTCCAAAAAGTGGCTTTCCCAGTTCTTTTCTTTTACACAGGTTTTTCAAGGACATTCAATGAAACTGTGTGTAAATGCCATGAACTTGTAGTGTGCCTAGAAGAAGTAACAAATGAACATTTCTCTTTTACTCAGTGTAAATCGTAAGTTTAAACTCTCTCTTGCTCATTCTGCCCGCCCTCTTTTGCTTTACTATGTCCACATGTGCAAGTTGGGAGAAACACATAAAGTGGACTGTTCATTAAGAAAAGAAAACCATAGCCCTTAAATCATGAATTTATGCAATTTTTGACTGTTTTTAACAAGCACAAAATGGTTCACGGGAATTTTGCAAGTATAGATCATTTTAATTTGAGTCATTGTGGAATCATAAAAGACTCAGTTCTTTAATTTTGTGCCTTCAAGTCAGCTACTTTGATTAAAAAATAATAAAGCAAGGGAGCCGTAGGGTCCTTACAGGTTCTCGGCGCTATCGTGGCTCCCTGATCTTCTGTGCTAATTCTCCTCATTAATATTAATAAAAGGCTGATAGGCCATTGCAAAGCATGATACGAAAAGCAGGCAATTAATTGCTTGTAGTATTTTTATGCTTATTTTGCACAATGAAAATAATGCCTCGGGACTATCAGCTAATCAATAATATCAACGGTGTTGAAAACGAGCGCCTTTAGTTTCTTTTTCATAAATCCCCCTTAAATCCGAGAAACATGAAAATCCAGTGAATATTCTTGAAAGCAACAGTTGGAAAAAAAGTTTTATTTTACCTGGCACTCTTCTATTTGGGGAGATAAATGCCATAGATATAGGCATTTCAAGTTGTCCAGTCATTTCAATTAATGCACTCTAGGTGGTTTTGCCTTTTTGTAGGGGAAACTGAAATTTAGAAGATGGGAACATATTGTAGGTTAGATAAGGCATCTGGGGGATTCCAGATCAACACTTTTGATTGATTTGATTAATCAACCAGTTTTATTGATTTTTAAAGTCTTTTTAATCAGTCACTTGATATTTCAAGGCCAAATTCACTACTTGTGAGTTGAGTTTTAAAAGTTTTATTCAGGTTAAAAATTGTAGATTGAGGCTTCCCTTATTCTCTCCAGAGACTGGAGAAGAATGCTTCTGATTCCAGTGTTCCTTCTTACTTGTGGAAATTATATAAAGTCTACTCTAATTTTGTCATTTAAAAAGCCACGCTAAATATATGAAATGATAAGTTTAATCCGACCTCGTCCCTGACATGGCCATGTTCTTTTCCACTTAGACCTCCTTTAGTGTTAGGACATTGGCTCCTGTGCCATGTCTAATAAGGCCAATCATTAGGTGTTTAATAAATTCAGTTGCCTGTATAGGTGTACACATATCATTTAGATGAAAATACATTGAATAAATAATTTCATGGAAATAATATTTTCTGAGAAAGCTAGCTTTAAAAATAATTTATGCATTTAAAAATGGTCAAAATAATAAATGGTCACAGACAACAAAGTTTGTATACGTACCATTGTATTCAAAATAACTTGACTCAAAATTCTGACAAGAAATTAGTAGGTAATGAAATAAAAATCTAATCCAGCAAAATAATCTTCTTGGCATGGAATTTCTCCAAGTCACTCATATATCAATGATAGTAATCACTTCCACTTCCATTTAGTTCCTAAATGAGTAGAATCTCTATGGAGGTTGCCAGCCAAATTGTCACACACAAAAAAAGAAAAGAAGATATATACAACTCTAGCATAAGAATTGACAATAGGGCCTGCCAGTCCCTTTTGAACATGTTAATTTCAATTCTTAACTAAAATAACCAAGTAGAGCTACAGATGCTAGTGATGCAATGTGCTGAAAAGGGCTGTTTGCAAAGACTTAGGGTTGTAGCAAATAGCAAATTTTCTCATCATCAAAATGGCTTAGATTTGCAAACTGCCCATCCAAAAATTGTTTATCTTTTATTTTGAAGAGCTATACTTCTAAGAAGTTACCATCAAGTAATTCATGTCATTGTAGATTTGTAGCTTTGATTTGAAAGCTCGTGGTGTTTTTTTTTTTTTTTTTTTGCTCGTGGTGTTTTGAAGATAAATCATTTGGATCAGAGTGGATTTAAGATCCCTTACAAAAACATAATGTTATTAGTACATTAAATAATTCATCTCAATGAAAAACAGTAAAATTTAAAAACCTGTAGAAAGCAATGTTAGTGATGTGACTTTTTTATTTATTCGTTTTATAATAACAAACTATTAGACACTAATTATTCATTTATTTATTTATATTATGCATTTTCCACAAACATTGAGGTACTTTAAAGCTAAACAACATTGAAAATTAAAAATATATACACTTCTAGTGTAATATGCTATTCCAGAAGCAAAAGAAAGCTCTCGAAAAGTTGTTGTTACTGTCACTGGAAGCTTCATTTTGCTATAAAATTTCTAAGATCTAATTCCTAAGTTTCTTAGAAACTAAAGTAAAAAGGGAAACACATTATGATGCATAACTTTCATTTTCTTATAAAGTACAATTTGCAAATTAGTCCCCAGAAATAAATTTTTCTCTCAGAAACTGAACTCAACCAATTGACTAATCTTAGATGGCACAATTTCTCAGAATGAATTTTAAACCTGTAGAAATCGTCTTGTCTGTTATACACTCAAACAATTTTAAAGCTGAAAGTTATTTTGGAGTCCATCTTCAAGTACATGAACTTGATATTTTGTGAACAATTCAACTGAATCCATGAAAAATAGATAATTTTTCTAAGGACACTCAACTGATCAGTAGTAGCAGCTCATTTGGAAACTACTGGCCTCAGATCTCCATTATATCCTACTTTATTCTCACTTATTTGGTTTCAAAATTTGATAGTGCAACTCAGTCTCTTCTTCTGCCCAGCCTATTCTGGTTAATAAATCCCCACAGAGGATTTTATCTAATTGTGTCCCTTATTAGATTGGAGCATTATTTCCCTATCTTTCTGCTAAACAGCCTCAATTCAGTTTCCCACAAAAGCTATTTTAAATTTTTTCTTGATTTGAAATCTTGCCTCTTTCTTCTTTTGATTACAGTAAAGCACACTGACTAGACAGATTCTAGATACAGGCTAGATAGCCCACCTGCTCCAGATTCAGATTTTTCCATTTACCACCATTACCACCATGGTCTCATTAGACAGGTGAAAGCTTTTATTTGCAAATCTATGCACCAATCTTATATGGAAAGATGTATTGCTTAAGATGAAATATTAGCATATATCTTAGATATACTAGAACTCAAAAGGATTTTATTGGTTCTTATGTCTCCACTTCACTTTGACTGGAGAAAACCCAGTCTAGTGGTAATTCTACTAAATTCAGCAAAATGTTATGTTGTACTTATTATGTTTAAGGCCATCTACAGTGGAGAATAATAAAAAACAGTGATGGCCTATAGCATCAAATAGAAAATAACTACAACAATGTAATATTTTGATATATGCCATAAAAAAATTAGTAAATATTATGTGAATACAGAGGTAGGGGCTGCTACTTATGCTAGAGGGAAATGTGATGATTTCAGGTGGGACATTCCTTCAGACTATTATTTGCAGTGACTAAACTGACAATTACTATAAGATTGAGCTGAGGTACCATTTCTTCCAACTTCCAATAAAAGAGAGATTTTTTTTAAATGTCTCTTTCATAAAATATGAATTATTGTCTGGTGATACTCTCGGGCTTTTTGTGTGTTGTCTAATATTTTCTTTGTTTTTTTCCATATCGTTATTGCCTTATTAAGATTGCAGTTACTTGATGTGTAGAACACAGCTTCAGGACGGACTGAGTATACTCTTAGTGGATAATATGTAAGGGCCAGTCTAGATTAGGGGTGCCTCACCTCTGTGGGCAAGATGGTATCCTTCCTTTTTTTAAATGCAGTTAAAAGGAAATTTCAGGATATTCAAGCAATATTGACTCCTCAAAATGTTGCAGTCATCTTTTACTCTTTCTCAAATGTGACACCAATGACACCTAGAGGATACCCATATTACCTTGGTCTTTGCCGTGATGGTCATATGTTTTAAGTGTCTTAAAAGACTTAGGCCTTTAACAATACTCATTCAATCAGACACATGACCTAACAGTTGCCTCGATGTAACTGAGCCTCTGCAAGGACCATCAGGAGAACCAGCAGAGGAAGGGAAAGAGATGGAGTTAGGAAAACGATTCTTGACTTTTTTATTACCTCCAGTGGAAATTCTAATGACATATGTTTGGTTACCCTGTTTCATCTTTTTTCTAATGTTGAAAATGAGTTTCTTTCTTTCTAATGTGTGTAAAAGATATGAGAGGCCACAGAGCAAAATTCTAAGCAAGGGGACTTATAGTTGCTGATTTGCAAGGCAGATACAGCCCTTCCACACAGGTCCTTGGTGAGTCTCCCTGAGGGACAGCAGACAGTGGTCAGTGTCAGTCAATCTCACCTCCCTCACGAAAGGAGACCATGGAAGTCACTAGGGGGTGTTATATGCTTACACAAAATTTTTCCTGAATGTTTCTCTTTACATACACACACACACACACACACACACACACACACACACACACTTCCAGAGTAAGTTTTACTTCTAAAATACAGAATTAAATTTTCCCTATGCAGGTATATTCACTTTAATCCCTCCTCTTGCCATTCTTTTCTATTAAATATAACAGGGTGTTGGGAGAAGGTACCTTTGTGTGTTTTGGTTTCCTAAAGCTTTCTTCATGACAAGCCATTCCAAAGAGTATCAAGAGAGTCCAGATGGGTAAATGAAAAGTTGGAAAGAACACAGCAGGGCAAAATCTTGATACCTTTCAATTCCCCCACTTCCACCATGAGAAAGCCCTATTGACCCTATGGAATACTCTGCATATAAAGTGAAAATGAGGGTTCTCATTTAATTATGAATTTAATGAACCAATTTTTGAGAATGTTGTTTTTTGATGATGTTGTGATCTGTTTAGAAAAAAAAAAAGTAGGGGTCATAAATTCCAAACAAAGGCACAAGTGTTTGTCTTTTAAGAAAATATGCTGTTGCCTTAACCCTGCTCCCTTCAGTGATATTTGCTTGGAAAAGTCTCTAAATTTTGCTTACAGTGAGTTCTCCAGCATTAGGGTTTTACTGCACAGCTAGCCTTCCCAAGATATCCACATCTTCAAGCTGACCTTGACATCATTCAGGTGACAACACTACACCCTTGATATCCATAAAAGAAAAGCTATACATGACTACACAGTTAACTTATATTCAAGTTTGGCTGTCCAAGTCTTAAAATGCTAGAGAGAAAAATATTCTGGATTCCATGTGTCTATCAAAATGGCTGGATTTCACACTTCTTTTCCACTTTAAATATGGCCCTGTTTAGGAAGAAAGAGTTATTTGAAAGAATAAACCACTAAAATTTCTAAATGTTAAAATACTATATATATATATATATACTAAATATATATGTATATAATATTTGACCACAAAGCATAAAATTTGCTTTTAATAAATTAAACTTTTTTAGAAGTAGTTAAATATATTATTTATTCAGAGACCTTCCTATGTTTAAAATAACAAAATATGAATATATATCATTACAGCTTGCCATGAATAGAGGTAAGGTACCATAATGACCAAAATCACCCAACCCTAAAGATACAGTAAGTCACTAATTATGACTTAATATGTTCCATAACCTCTAATACTCTAGAGCCATTTATTTCATGAATAGATTTTAATACAAGAAAACTGTTGATTGATGTCAGAACTTTGCCCATAAGCTATAGTATAAAGTGTACTTGGGAATAGCTATCACCAAAAAAAAAAAATTACCACCACCCAATTTCCCACCACAATGAAAAGAACACTTAGTGCATGTAGAATATGCAATAGCACCCAGTGCTACAATTACAAACTATGTCACTTTTGGCAAATCTACTGGGTATTCCATCTGGGATGCCAATAACATCCTTGAGGTAGGACATCACAGTAAAGAACATAAAGCTTCCATGGTTCCATCATTATTGTAGGTCAGCAGGAAAAGTTCTTTGAACACAGATCTTAAAATTCCGCAGAGAAAGAGTGGAGTGTAAAGGGTCAAAGTTACCTGATTAGTTCTTCTTTCTTGGTACAGCTTGTCAAAGGCCTACAACTGTTTCATACAAGTCTGAATTAGTACCGGCTTATTCTCATAAAGCAGGAAGGGATTCAATTAGCATATGCATAAAAACATCCTCTTAGTGAAAGATGCAAATGTATAAAAGTTATAGATTAAACATTGCAACTATAGTTAAACTCTTATTCTGTAACGCGGTGCAAGGTAGTGTTTAATAAATGGCATAGGATTGGAGGAGTTATTTCAGCTGGAATGACTTAAGGAGGCTTCATGAAAAAAGGTAAAATTTGATGTATATTTTGGGAAACAGAAATGACAAGTATGTCTCTGTGAAACCTGCATACGTCCATGTAGGAGATGGAGGAAATGCATTCTAAGCAGCAGTTCTTGTGTGAACAAGAATGTGGGTTGGAGAGCTAGTGTCTTTGGTGGAAATGTAAATAGGCCAAAAAAGCTTATGCAGAGGGTCCATTTTGAGGAGAAGTAAAAGAGACTTAAAAGAATGTTGTGCAATAATGGTGGAGGGCCATTAACATTTTTTTGATAAGAAAGAATCTCATCAGTGCTTTAGGAAGACTAACGGGTAAACTGGCTAATAATGGAAGGCAGGGCACCGGCTCAGTCCTCTATGAATGAGACCACATTTGTTTGTACAAAAGTGTTGGTGACAGAAATTGAAAACAGAAAGAGAAGATAATTTTAACAAGCAGTAAGAGGCATAAGTAGAGCTCAGATTCATGAATGAAGATACTGTAAAGTTGGGAGGCCTGTGTGAGTAAACTTTTATTTTCATGATGCACAGTTGAGTTGTGTCTGAGAGAAGTATTAAGGCGACAATATAAACATCTCTGTCTTGGGAGTTGATGTTTGGGGTGAATTATAAACTCTTCTCTCTTTGATATCTTTATTTTTAAACACTAATGAAATGATCTCGGTGCTGAAAAGAAAAATATTATTTGAGATGTTTGTTTGTTGGTTTGTTTAATGTGTTGGGACATGCCCTCAGTAAAGATTTCACTGTTACTACAGACTAAGAAAGCATATCTTCAGCATTTAGAAATCTCCTTGTAACAGCAAGATCTGGACAGTTTATAAGAGTGCTAGGAGCAGCTTCAAGATGGCGGAAAAGTAAGACTTGGAGATCACCTTCCTCCCCACAGATGCATCAGAAATACATCTACAGGTGGAACTTTTCCTATAGAACACCTACTGAACACTGGCAGAAGACCTCACACCTCCCAAAAGGCAAGAAAATCCCCATGTACCTGGGTAGGGCAAAAGAAAAAAGAAAATACAGAGACAAAGAATAGAGTCGGGACCTGCACCAGTGTGAGGGAGCTGTGAAGGAGGAAAGGTTTTCACACACTAGGAAGCCCCTTCGTGGGCAGAGACGGTGGGTGGCGGATGAGGGAGCTTTGGAGCCGTGGAGGAGAGCGCAGCAACAGGGGTGTGGAGGGCAAAGCAGAGAGATTCCCACATGGAGTATAGGTGCTGAGCAGCACTCACCAGCCCGAGAGGCTTCTCTGCTCACCTGACGGGGTAGATCACAGGTTGGATCCCAAGGAGAGGACTGGGGTTGGCTGCGTAAACTCAGCCTGAAGGAACTAGTGTGCCATAACTAGATGGGAGGGAGTCCGGGAAAGTCTGGAGCTGCCGAAGAGACATGAGACTTTTTCTTCCCTCTTTGTTTCCTGGTGCGCAAGGAGAAGGGTTTAAGAGCGCCACTTAAAGGAGCTCCAGAGATGGGCACAAGCCGCGGATATCAGCGCGGACCCTAGAGACGGGCATGAAAGGCTGCGGCTGCTGCTGCAGCCACCAAGAAGCCTGTGTGCAAGCCCAGGTCAGTATCCACACCTCCCCTACTGGGAGCCTGTGCAGCCCAACACTGCCAGGGTCCTGTGATCCAGGGACAACTTCCCTGGGAGAACACATGGTGTGCATCAGGCTGGTGCAACGTCACGCCGGCCTCTGCCGCTGCAGGCTCGCCCCACGTCCGTAACCTCCCTCCCCCCGGCCTGAGTGAGCCAGAGCCCCCGAATCAGCTGCTCCTTTAACCCTGTCCTGTCTGAGCGAAGAACAGACACCCTCAGACGACCTACATGCAGAGGCGGGTCCAAATCCAAAGCTGAACACTGGGAGCTGTGAGAACAAAGAAGAGAAAGGGAAATCTCTCCCAGCAGCCTCAAGAGCAGCAGATGAAATCTCCACAGTCAATTTGATGTACCCTGCATCTGTGGAATACCTGAATAGGCAATGAATCATCCCAAACTGAGGAGATGGATGTTGGGAGCAAAAGATATATTATTTTCTCCCCTTTTTGTCTTTTTGTGAGCGTGTATGTGTATGCTTCTGTGTGTGATTTTGTCTGTATAACTTTTCTTTCACCATTTGTCCTAGGGTTCTACCCATCCGTTTTTGTTTTTGTTTTTGTTTTTGTTTTACTTTTTAAAATTTTTTTCTTTATAATTATTTCTTATTTTTTATTTTAATTATTTTATTTTATTTTATTTTATCCTCTTTCTTTCTTTCTATTTTTTCTCCCTTTTATTCTGAGCCATGTGGATGAAAGACTCTTGGTGCTCCAGCCAGGAGTCAGGGCTGTGCCTCTGAGGTGGGAGAGCCAACTTCAGGACACTGGTCCACAAGAGACCTCCCAGCTCCATGTAATATCAAATGGCAAAAATCTACCAGAGATCTCCATCTCAACGCCAAGACCCAGCTTCACTCAACGACCAGCAAGCTACAGTGCTGGACACCCTATGCCAAACAACTAGCAAGACAAGAACACAGCCCCATCCATTAGCAGAGAGGCTGCCTACTGCCTAAAAACATAATAAGGCCACAGAAACCACAAAACACACTACCAGACATGGACATGCCCACCAGAAAGAAAAGATCCAGCCTCATCCACCAGAACACAGGCACTAGTACCCTCCACCAGGAAGCCTACACAACCCACTGAGCCAACCTTAGCCACTGGGGACAGATACCAAAAACAACAGGAACTACGAATCTGCAGCCTGAGAAAAGGAGGCCCAAAACACTGTAAGATAAGCAAAATGAGAAGACAGAAAAACACACAGCAGATGAAGGAGCAAGGTAAAAACACACCAGACCTAACAAATGAAGAGGGAATAAGCAGTCTACCTGAAAAATAATTCAGAATACTGATAGTAAAGATGATCCAAAATCTTGGAAATAGAATAGACAAAATGCAAGAAACATTTAACAAGGATGTAGAAGAATTAAAGAGGAACCAAGCAGTGATGAAAAACACAATAAATGAAATTAAAAGTACTCTAGAAGGGATTAATAGCAGAATAACTGAGGCAGAAGAACGGGTAAGTGACCTGGAAGATAAAATAGTGGAAATAACTACTGCAGAGCAGAATAAGGAAAAAAGAATGAAAAGAACTGACGACAGTCTCAGAGACCTCTGGGACAATATTAAAAGCACCAACATTCGAATTAAAGGGGTCCCAGAAGAAGAAGAGAAAAAGAAAGAGACTGAGAAAATATTTGAAGAGATTATAGTTGAAAACTTCCTTAATATGGGAAAGGAAATAGTTAATCAAGTCCAAGAATCACAGAGAATCCCAAACAGGATAAATCCAAGGAGAAACATGCAAAGACACATATTAATCAAACTATCAAAAATTAAATATAAAGAAAACATATTAAAAGCAGCAAGGGAAAAACAACAAATAACACACAAGGGAATCCCCATAAGGTTAACAGCTAATCTTTCAGCAGAAACTCTGCAAGCCAGAAGGGAGTGGCAGGATATACTTAAAGTGATGAAGGAGAAAAACCTACAACCAAGATTACTCTACCCAGCAAGGATCTCATTCAGATTTGATGGAGAAATTAAAACCTTTACAGACAAGCAAAAGCTAAGAGAATTCAGCACCACCAAACCAGCTTTACAACAAATGCTAAAGGAACTTCTCTAGGCAAGAAACACAGGAGAAGGAAAACACCTACAATAACAAACCAAAAACATTTAAGAAAATGGGAATAGGAACATACATATCGATAATTACCTTCAATGTAAATGGATTAAATGCTCTCACCAAAAGACACAGACTGGCTGATTGGATACAGAAACAAAACCCGTATATATGTTGTCTACAAGAGACCCACTTCAGACCTAGAGACACATACAGACTGAAAGTGAGGGGATGGAAAAAGATATTCCATGCAAATGGAAATCAAAAAAATGCTGGAGTAGCAATTCTCATATCAGACAAAATAGACTTTAAAATAAAGAATATTACAAGAGACAAAGAAGGACACTATATAATGATCAAGGGATCGATCCAAGAAGAAGTTATAACAATTGTAAATATTTATGCACCCAACATAGGAGCACCTCAATACATAAGGCAAATACTAACAGCCATAAAAGGGGAAATCAACAGTAACACAATCATAATAGGGGACTTTAACACCCCACTTTCACCAAAGGACAGATCATCCAAAATGAATATAAATAAGGAAACACAAGCTTTAAATGATACATTAAACAAGATGGACTTAGTTGATATTTATAGGACATTTCTCTGAAAAAAACCAGAATAAACATTTTTCTCAAGTGCTCATGGAACATTCTCCAGGATAGATCATATCTTGGGTCACAAATGAAGCCTTGGTAAATTTAAGAAAATTGAAACCGTATCAAGTATCCTTTCAGACCACAACACTATGAGACTAGATATCAATTACAGGAAAAGATCTGTAAAAAATACAAACACATGGAGGCTACACAATACACTACTTAATAACGAAGTGTTCACTGAAGAAATCAAAGGGGAAATCAAAAAATACCTAGAAACAAATGACAATGGAGACACGATGACCCAAAACCTATGGGATGCAGCAAAAGCAGTTCTAAGAAGGAAGTTTATAGCAATACAAGTCTACTTCAAGAAACAGGAAACATCTTGAATAAACAACCTAACTTTGCACCTAAAGCAATCAGAGAAAGAAGAACAAAAAAACCCCAAAGGTAGCAGAAGGAAAGACATCATAAAGATTAGATCAGAAATATATGAAAAAGAAATGAAGGAAACGATAGCAAAGATTAATAAAACTAAAAGCTGGTTCTTTGAGAAGATAAACAAAATTGATAACCCATTAGCCAGGCTCAACAAGAAAAAAAGGGAGAAGACTCAAATCAATAGAATTAGAAATGAAAAATGAGAAGTAACAACTGACACTGCAGAAATACAAACAATCATGAGAGATTACTACAAGCAACTCTATGCCAATAAAATGGACAATCTGGAAGAAATGGGCAAATTCTTGGAAATGCACAACCTGCCAAGACTGAACCAGGAAGAAATAGAAAATATGAACAGACCAAACACAAGCACTGAAATTGAAACTGTGATTAAAAATCTCCCAAGAAACAAAAGCCCAGGATCAGATGGCTTCACAGGTGAATTCTATCAAACATTTAGAGAAGAGCTAACACCTATCTTTCTCAAAATCTTCCAAAATATAACAGAGGGAGGAACACTCCCAAACTCGTTCTAGGAGGCCACCATCACCCTGATACCAAAACCAGACAAAGATGTCACAAAGAAAGAAAACTACAGGCCAATATCACTGATGAACATAGATGCAAAAAACCTCAACAAAATACTAGCAAACAGAATCCAACAGCACATTAGAAGGATCATACACCATGATCAAGTGGGGTTTACTGCAGGAATGCAAGGATTCTTCAATATACGCAAATCAATCAATGTGATACACCATATTAACAAATTGAAGGAGAAAAACCATATGATCATCTCAATCGATGCAGAGAAAGCTTTCGACAAAATTCAACAACTATTTATGATAAATACCCTCCAGAAAGTAGGAATAGAGGGAACTTTCTTCAACATAATAAAGGCCATATATATGAAAAACCCACAGCCAACATCATCCTCAATGGTGAAAAACTGAAACCATTTCCAGTAAGATCAGGAACAAGACAAGGTTGCCCACTCTCACCACCATTATTCAACATAGTTTTGGAAGTTTTAGCCACAGCAATCAGAGAAGAAAAAGAAATAAAAGGAATCCAAATTGGAAAAGAAGAAATAAATCTGTTACTGTTTGCAGATGACATGATACAATACATAAAGAATCCTAAAGATTCTACCAGAAAACTACTAGAGCTAATCAATGAATTTCATAAAGTAGCAGGATACAAAATTAATGCACAGAAATCTCTTGCATTCCTATACACTAATGATGAAAAATCTGAAAGTGAAATTAAGAAAACACTCCTATTTACCATTGCAACAAAAAGAATAAAATATCTAAGAATAAACCTACCTAAGGAGACAAAAGACCTGTATGCAGAAAATTATAAGACACTGATGAAAGAAATTAAAGATAATACAAATAGATGGAGAGATATACTATGTTCTTGGATTGGAAGAATCAACATTGTGAAAATGACTCTACTACCCAAAGCAATCTACAGATTTAATGCAATCCCTATCAAACTACCACTGGCATTTTTCACAGAACTAGAACAAAAAATTTCACAATTTGTATGGAAACACAAAAGACCCCGAATAGCCAAAGCAATCTTGAGAACGAAAAATGGAGCTGGAGGAATAAGGCTCCCTGACTTCAGACTATACTACAAAGCTACAGTAATCAACACAGTATGGTATTGGCACAAAAACAGAAATATAGATCAATGGAACAGGATAGAAAGCACAGAGTTAAACCCACTAACATATGGTCACCTTATCTTTGATAAAGGAGGCAAGAATATACAGTGGAGAAAAGACAGCCTCTTCAATAATTGGTGCTGGGAAAACTGGACAGGTACATGTAAAAGTATGAAATTAGAACACTCACTAACACCATACAGAAAAATAAACTCAAAATGGAGTAAGGACCTAAATGTAAAGCCAGACAGTATCAAACTCTTAGAGGGAAACATAGGCAGAACACTCTATGACATAAATCACAAGATCTTTTTTGACTCAGCTCCTAGAGAAATGGAAATAAGAACACAAGTAAACAAATGGGACCTAATGAAATTTAAAATCTTTTGCACAGCAAAGGAAACCATCAACAAGACCAAAAGACAACCCTCAGAATGGAAGAAAATATTTGCAAATGAAGCAACTGACAAAGGATTAATCTCCAAGATTTACAAGCAGCTCATGCAGCTCAATAACAAAAAACAAATAACCCAATCCAATAATGGGCAGAATACCTAAATAGACATTTCTCTGAAGAACATATACAGATTGTCAACAAACACATGAACGAATGCTCAACATCATTGATCATTAGAGAAATGCAAATCAAAACTACAATGAGATATCATCTCACACCAGTCAGAATGGCCATCATCAAAAAATCTAGAAACAATAAATGCTGGAGAGGGTATGGAGAAAAGAGGACACTCTTGCACTGTTGGTGGGAATGTAAATTGATACAGCCACTATGGAGAACAGTATGGAGGTTCCTTAAAATACTACAGATAGAACTACCATACGACCCAGCAATCCCACTACTGGGCATATACCCTGAGAAAACCATAATTCAAAAAGAGTCATGTACCAAAATGTTCATTGCAGCTCTATTCACAATAGCCAGGACATGGAAGCAACCTAAGTGTCCATCATCGGATGAATGGATAAAGAAGATGTGGCACATATATACAATGGAATATTACTCAGCCATAAAAAGAAATGAAATTGAGTTATTTGTAGTAGGTGGATGGACCTAGAGTCTGTCATACAGAGTGAAGTAAGTCAGAAAGAGAAAAATAAATACCATATGCTAACACATATATACGGAATCTAAGAAAAAGAAAAGAAAAGAAAGTCATGAAGAACCTAGGGGCAAGACGGGAATAAAGACAGAGACCTACTAGAGAATGGACTTGAGGATATGGGGAGGGGGAAGGGTAAGCTGTGACAAAGTGAGAGAGTTGCATGGACATATATACACTACCAAACGTAAAATAGACATCTAGTGGGAAGCAGCCGCACAGCACAGGGAGATCAGCTTGGTGCTTTGTGACCACCTAGAGGGGTGGGATAGGGAGGGTGGGAGGGAGGGAGATACAAGAGGGAAGAGATATGGAAACATATGTATATGTATAACTGATTCACTTCATTATAAAGCAGAAACTAACACACCATTGTAAAGCAATTATACTCCAATAAAGATGTTAAAAAAAAAAAAAAGAGTGCTAATAAAAGCAATTAGGAGATCAGGAAAAGAAACTGGCTATGTTCCATGAATAAGGAGCAGAGGATGATGGGTATCATAATAAACATTTTGAATTTGCAATGTTTTGAGTTACTTAGATTAAATATGCTTTATCATATTGAATATAGATTTTAATTCTACTATTGCATTTTTCATTCCCTCGTAATTCTCTCTTATCCATTTTGCTTACATCTAGTCCTGTTATATTTTTAATTTATATCTTTCTTTGCTACTTCCAAAAGCAGAAACAGTGCAATAGGTCAGGAATTCTTAACGTGGGATCAGTAAGTCCCCTGGGGTCCCATCATCAGCTTCAGCATGCCAATTATATATGCAAAATGATACGTGAGTGTTCAGTTTTCAAGGTAAAACTTTCTGAATATTATCAAAACACTCTTCATTTTCTTGCACTGATACACAGTTGTCCATATACTAGCTCACAAAATGAAAATGGATTTTCACTTTTTTTATGGAGCAGGCATTACAATTTTGTTTCTGCAATTAGATAAATACTGTTAGCAGTGAATTTTACTATGGCTCCTATAAGGGGAACAGCTAACTCTTAAAAGCTCCCCTTGGGGACTTCCCAGGGGCTTCCCTGGTGGCGCAGTGGTTGAGAATCTGCCTGCCAATGTAGGAGACACGGGTTCGAGCCCTGGTCTGGGAAGATCCCACATGCCGCGGAGCAACTAGGTCTGTGAGCCACAGCTACTGAGCCTGCGCGTCTGAAGCCTGTGCCCCGCAACAAGAGGGGCCGAGACAGTGAAAGGCCCGTGCACCGCGATGAAGAGTGGCCCCCGCTTGCCACAACTAGAGAAAGCCCTCACACAGAAACGAAGACCCCATACAGCCAAAAAAATTAAATAAATAAATAAATAAGTCAGGAGCTCTTTAAAAAAAAAAAAGCTCCCCTTAACTTTTCCCTTTCTAAGTGTAGTCCAGTCCTGCACACAGAGTTGGTGACTGTCTTTTTGCTATAACACTGTTTTTCCCAAATCCTTCTCCCATTCACCTGGCTCATTATGCTAAGTATCTTACAAATTAGGTAACTGAGGTAGAAGTAAAGAAGCTCCTTTTAAAAAATACTTACTGCTTACATGGAAAGGGTATGAGCTTGTCCCTCTGGATGATTTCTACAAAGGCTTCTGCAATTTGCATTTGAGCATAACTGGAAAATAAATTTTGTGAGAGCAGGTAAGTTTGTCTGTTTTGTTCACTACTGTTTCCCCAGCACTTAGGATAGTGCTTAAGACATACTACAGGTTCAGAATATTTGTAGAAGGAATGAATGAACATCTATGTACTTGAGGCCCTTTGATAAGAACAGTCATTTTCAAATGCATTTCTTCTTCTCACTAACCTTTTACCTCCACTTCTGCCTTCCCTCCTCCTCAGCACCCTGGTTCCATCAGGTAGACACATTATTTCCCGGAGTCTTTACCTCTCCCTCCTTGCCAGCGTCTTAACATAAGCATGTGCATGTTCTCAGGTCTCAAACTTAAAAATATAGAAAAACTGAACGTGTCTCTAGACCCACACATTTCCCTTAAAATTTTATTTTTCATCTCCCTTTTAAAGCCAAAGTTTTTAGTTGTGAAATATTGTCCTTTCCACTTCTTAATATCCCATTTGCCTATCCCATTGAATTTCATTCTATTACCACTACTAATAAATCTACCATTTCCAAGATTACCAGGTACCCCCTTGCTGCGAAATTAGAACTAGATTCTAGTTCTTATATTACTTGATTTCTGGGTAGCATTTGGCACTGTTGACCCTCTCTTCCTTTTTCAAATACTTTCCTTCTTTAGCTCTGTGACATGTCTGATTTCTATCCCACTACTATATATGACTGAACCTTAGTGATCTTATTTGTAAATTCCTTTTCCTCTGGATATTCTTAAAGGATTGTATCATTCAAGGTTAAGCCCTGGACCCACCTTCTTCTCTGCATACTTTCCTTTGTCATTTTCAGCAATCTCTAAAGCTGAGCTTTAGATACACATGTCTAAGGCATATATGACCCCAAATTAAACTCATCCTTCTTCCCATGAACCTGCCCCTCCTCTTATGTTTTCTCTTTTAGTAAATAACATGATATACTGTAAATATATAACTCCCCTAACTCCACTCCCACTGCCAGCTTGCTATCATCCTTGTCTAACAGCTCTTCATTTTTTTGTCTGGGGTACTTCCTGCAAGAGGCTCTCAACTTGTGCCCATTCTTCCAGTCTTGACTCATTTCTATTCTTTTCTCTAAAATGCAGATGTGATCCTATCCCTTCCATGATTAAAAGCCTGCAATGGCTCGGTATTAAGTTTAAACTAATCAGGATGTGCAAAACCATTCCTGATGTTGTGGTCTTTCCTTACCACTCTAGCCTCATCACTTAATCCATCCACTTTGGACCAGATGGCCTAACATATTGATATTTTTTGGCACAGGGTCTCCTCTCTCTACCAACTCTGTACACTCACACGATTATAACTCTTACTGGGCCATTACCTATTTTTCCTTTTCTCTTTGATTGGATAGTTCCTTCTCGTACTTTATACTGCAACTTCAATTTTATTTCCTCTGAGAAGCCTACCAGATACCCTGATCTATATATGTGGAGCTAAGAGGTTCCGCCACCATTATACCCAGCTGCCTAGAATACGTCACTGTGCATAGTAACTGCCTATGTATAATACTTCTCAACATCCCCTAACATTTTAAACTGAATTTAAACACCACCTACTTTCTCTGTGTTTCTCTCTGTATTTAGAGCCCCTAGTACAATGCCCAGAATATAATGAGTGCTCACTAAATATCACTTAAAACATGAATAAATGAAATTGTGTTTTTATTGTTGCAGTTGTTGAATGTGTAATAGTTAATGTGAACCTGATTATCCTCCAATCCTCATTCTGACTTCTTAAATGACAAGAGATCTGAAGAAAATTCACTGCTTAGGAAATGTTATGTTGTTATCATGCCCCCTTCCCCCACCAAGTCATTCAATTCTTCTGGGTATTATAGTATCACAAAGAAATATATTTAATCAAATACTTTCTGTGCATGAGACACAGCTAGTCAGTATGTGGTAAACAAGTTTGTTTCAATATAAAGTGGAGATACTGTTTCAGAGAAATGCATTGATCTCAAATGGCAGAGTTAGTCTTCTTTTGTGAGAAGAATCTTTTAAATAAAACTACTTGAGCGTTTGAAGGTGTCAGCACTTTGAAGATTCAAAGCCTCAATTATTCAGGTACCACAGAGCTGAGCATTGTATGTCTGCCAATGTCACATTTAAAAAACTCAGATAGCTAAGATGCCATGTTCTGTTCAAGTCTTCTGATATTTGAAATTAAGAGAAGAGCCCTTTCATTTCAGCAACTCCTAAGGCTCTCCCAGTCTTCCCGCTGCTGCTGAAACTCAGCATTCATTAAATACTTGCTTGCAATTTGAATACATTGTTAATAGAGTGGATAGCTTCTGAGGTTGAATTTATACTCTAGGGCAGGGGGAAACTTTTGATATCTCTGATTGAGATTGGTTATTGAATCAAGGACCTGGTTTGGAGCCAGAAAAGTATTAGACAAATTATCCAAGAGGAGTGAAAAAAAAAAATGCTTTTATCTTGTGCAGCATCTGAGGAAGCTACAACCATGTTTCAACATATGGCATTCAATCATGCATTGCCCTTGTCCCAGATGGGTTTGAAAACCTTTTCTCAAGAAGTCAACTACAAATACTGATTTTCTACCAACATTATACAACACTGCTCTATATGATTCCCTGTTATGTAAAGCTCCCGGGCCCACTGGCTCTGAAGTCACAACCACCCACCTCAGGGCTACGCCACCTTTTGTTTGTCAGATAAATACTTGTATTTAAATTCCTAGTGCAATTTGCTTCAAATGGTAGACTTCCTCAACGTCAAAGAATCTGTCATTTGTATTGGTCTAAAATCGTCTGGAAATGACATTTGGATTGAATGATCATTGTGGTAGAAATTAATTTTAACTATTTGGGAGAAATAATTCATGAAGAGGTATCATCAATAATACTGACAAATGAAGTTATAACCTCTACCTTTTGCATCCAGTTCCATGGATGATCCAGATTCATGTAGGTACTCAAATGGTAATTGTTTAATCAAGAAGGGAAATGATGTATCCAACCTACAACTTACTCAGATTATTCCTTCTAAAGCACCAATTTTCAAAAATGCCTAAATAAAATATTCAGATTGCTTGGCCCCAATACCATTCCCTTTTGACAGCATTTTGGTCTTTTTTTCCATCTCAGGATGTACTTTCCTACTTGAGCATTCTGCTCACTGTAACACCCAGCCCCACAGATGCCTCTGCCTGTGGTACATCTAATCTACCCTTTAAAAATCTGCTAGACTGACTCTTCTGTGAGCACTTTTCTTACTATTCCAACCTAGGATGATCTCGCCTGTCCCACATTTATATTACTTACCATCTGCCCCCATTTATTTAGCATTAAGGCATACATTGCCTAGTGACATCTGTTCTATTTTTGGCTGATATTGCTATTGACCTTTTTATGTACATTTCTTATCTCCTTAACTGGATGGAATGTTTCTTGAGGACAGCGTCATGAATTGAATCATAGATTTTTACACCTACAAGAAACTTTAGAGATCGATAGTGATTTCATAATTGAAAAGAAAAGAGTCTGGTAGAAGTTAAATAACTGATTTAAGGTCAAACAATAATTTAGTTAGAAGATCAGAAATAGAGTTCCTAGCTTGAAATACACTGTTCTTTGCAGTGTGCTCCACTGTAACTTTCCCAACATATTAGAGTTGAAATGGGCAATAGTTTATCCAACTTCCTCAATTTATAGAGTGGGAAACTGAAACTCAGAGAAGCTGTGAAATTGTGGCCAATGTCATATATTGAGTTAATTTTAGCATTCCTGGAACTACAAAGCACAATTCTTTGTCCACTGACCTAAACTCTCTTCATCTTTTTGTATTCCACAAAGTTCTGTGTACAGAATAAATACCTACTAAGCATCTGTTAAGCTTTATACATAAAAATATATAAACGTCTCCAGTACAGAATCCTAGAATCTGACATTTCAATGGAAATGGAGAAATAATAAATTTCAAAGTTTAATTTTTTCTCCCTTCTCATTAATCTTTATATGTAACTATATTTCATCTTTGGAGACCCAGGTTGTGTATAAAAATGGATAGATTTAGGTTTACCTCTTTTTGTAGAAAAAAAAATATGCCTCCTGCCCTGTAAGATTTTCTGGAGTCAAATCCTTATCTTGTTGTGCATGGCAGATCTATTTTCCACAGAACTCTCAATGTGTTTAGGATTGAGTTAAGGTTTCAATTTATCTTCACCCAATGTTTTCTCCTTAAGCGTGAAGAATTCTTATTTTCTGTATCTTATATGAAGAAAAATCCTTCACAAGAAATATTATAATCCTTTGCTTAGTGAAGTCTTCAGCATGTCAATGTACTCTGCACCCCGAAACACCTAAGTTTTTCAAGGTTTTCTTCATTATCACCATAACATGAAAACTCAATCTCTGTAACTTTCAACAATCCAGAGATCTTCTCACCTTAATTTGATTCATGAATTTTGCTTTAGTTGATCCTTTCTGGCTAATAAAACTAGATACTGGATTTAACAATTTACT
Source organism: Balaenoptera borealis (assembly GCF_965194805.1). Taxonomy (NCBI): domain Eukaryota; kingdom Metazoa; phylum Chordata; class Mammalia; order Artiodactyla; family Balaenopteridae; genus Balaenoptera; species Balaenoptera borealis. Next base: position 35,663,650 of record NC_138875.1, read on the forward strand.
GTGATCATGAGAACACATGGCATCTTATGGGAGGAAACACTGCTGCTGATTCCTGGGTGGTTTTAACCAACTCATGAATGTCCCTGGAATTGTTTCTTCATCTTTCAAAAACAAACAAACAAACAAAAACAGAAGTTTTTGACTAAATGATCTCTGTCCATTCTCTCTCTTGATAAATGGACCAAGATGTTTGAAGACATGGATCTGCCTTCCCAACTGCTGAAATCTTTGAAAATTATAGAAATGTTATTTTATAAAACTAAATTTCCAGGAATGAAAGTTACCATCAGAGTGGCAGAAGATATTAGGAATTCTTGGAAGATACCAGATAACATTTGCTGAAGGTTTACAATGTGTTATGAACTTCATCAGTATTAACTTACTTATTTTGCACAACATTTCTGTGAAATAAATGCTATTATTATTCTCATTTTACAGGTGAAATACCTGAAGCACTGGGTTTAAAGTAACATGTCTCAGAGTGCTTAGTGAGTTAGTCATAATCTACAGCCAAATTTCAGGTTCCAGAGCCTGTACTCTCAACCATTGCTTTCAACTCTCTCTCAGGGACAGTCCCAGAGAACCCACATGTTCATGCTAGATAAAGGAGATCAGAGAGATCTACAAACTTCCACACTCAAAGGAAAATAACACTGCAGTATAAGAACAGGTCCAGACTGACAAATACATAGAGCTAGAAGGTGGGTTGGAGAGTAGAAGGTTGTGATACAAAGTGTCTGTTTAAAAATCAATGTAATGGATTTTAAAACTCTATTTCAAACATCAGGACACTAGACCAGAGCCTGAAGTTCATTTTTAATGAGCAAATTCATTCTGCTCCTTTCTTCTCAGTTGACATTTTGTTTTCTGCCCAGTACATCCTGACACTGTTTTCACCTGACCCTTAGGTCCCTCTATCTACCTTTAAATCATTCACTAAAGAGAAATTGAGAATTCCTTTGTGCACCCATCACTGTATTTGCTACTAGCTATGATGAGTGCACAATAAATAGTAGAAAAGTGCTTAGGAAATTCATAAATTTTATGATTTATATGGAGGGAGAAAGCCTACACAAGAGGGCAATTGCATTATGGCATGAAAACTTGAGTGTGATCTTATGTTCTAAACTCCATGATTGTAACAGCAACCCAAATGACATCTAGTCCTGTCTCTGATATTAAGAAGCACCTTGTTGACTGAGAATCAATTACTTTATCTGTAAAATAGGAGATCTGGACTCATTTGTCTCTAAGATCTCTTCCTGGTATGCAAATCCATGACTTCCACTTTTGGTTAGATCTTGGAGTCCCCATTGTATTTCTCATTTTCAGTTATATTACTTATATGGCTTATGGTAAGTGATGTTTAATTATCCTTGGTAAGTTATTTGGTAAACCTCAAAGACATTTAGAAAAAATGGTCTACCATTTTGTGGCTAAAATTAATCTTTTCTAATTATTTACTCAGGTAATGTAAAAAGGGTCAGTTTCCTGCTTGACCCTTTCAAATGGTCTTTGTCCTGTCAGTGGAACCTGTAATCCTTGGGATAAATTAGCGGAAGTTGAGTGCTTATCTTCCTTAAAGTAAATGACAGCATTGATGGATGCCCTATCTGAAATTTATGCTATATCTTGCCCAATTTTTTATCCCCATTATGTTCATACTTTATCCATTTCATTTTGACCCCACATGTCTTACTTCTTGGTTCCTTTATCTTGATTTCTGCTGCCTTTCTTTCTCAAGGCATATTTACCTAGGTGTCTTTGAGCATTCTGAAGCCTTGGTTACTGATTTGGCACTACTCAGCAGAGCTTGAGCAGAAATCTGGTATTTCATATTTTAATTGTCCTTGCTCAAAGGACCTGCTGCCGTTTCCCCATATACTTATTTTGTTTATATGTGTTTTATTATTTTTAAATGCCTGATTTGGATTTTTAGTTTTAACGTTATAGGTTTTAATTTTGAGACTTATCTGTGTCAAGTGCTTGCCTTCTATTACTTTGAATTTAGACACATGAACATGACTCATTGTTCACCATAACCATACATATGCTTCAAAGGTTAAAGACCTGGTGAAGATAATTTTGTTCAACCAGGTTTATTTAGAATGGAAGTAAAGGGACATTTGAAGTAAAACACTCAGCTTAAAACTATAAAATAAATCCCTGAGAAGAGCAATTATTAAGTATATTTTTGCACAATTAATTAACTCAACCAGGCAATGAACTCAACATAGCCAATGAGAGATTCCCCAAACAGTCTGTGGCTAGTGATACAATATCATGACTTGCCATTTCCAAAGATAATTTAACACTAAGGTTTGAATTCTGAACCATAGAAATATGGACACATGAGGAATTATAAATAGTTTTTTTTAATACTCTTGCATTCTAATTTATTGAATCCGTGCTTCTGTGTGCTATGATGCTTAATTTGTCTACACTAGGGACTCTTTACAAATTTACTCTAAAAATAATTTAAATAGAGAATACAGATATATGTGATTTATTGCATTCCCTCTAGAAGAAAACTTAATTAAATAAGCTTCAGGTCACTATATGTTTTAATTAATTTTTAGCTGTACTTTTAGATTATTCAGAATGCTAGGAGAAGGTGGAGAATAAATATAGCTAGCAAGCAAGCTAGAGCCACTTTAATTCTCCTGGTTTATTAAAACCTATTCAAGTCTTTGTTGGTCTATGAAATCATGGTGTTCTATCAATTATGATCTCAAAAGATTTCTGAAACATTTTTTTAAGTAAGAAGTAAGTAAATTATAGGTTTGTCTTTTAAAATGTGTTTTATTATGTCATTACTTCAAATAATGTCAGTAACTCAGTACTGGTTTGAATGGTTATGGAACATTTGTAATTCAAGAGGGTGTGATTATCATTGTATATTCTGGTATAAAAAAGGACTTTAGCCAGATTACTTTTTATCAGCTCATGAATTTAGATGCAGTTCTTTTAGTTCCATAATGCAGCTATCTAAGGGTAGATATATGCAACTCTCCAGATTGGCTGCCATTGAAAACTTGTAGTCTGAAACTTGGTAGTTCAGGGTGGGGAGGGATTGCTGGCTCTCATGGGGAAAACATTTTGAAACTCATAGCTACAACAATGACAAAAAATGAGATTTGGGTTAGCTGTTTCCCAGGTGACATTTTTGTTTTCCATCTATATAAAAAAATGAAAGAAAAAAAAAAAAAAAGCTGCCCTCTTTGGGTTCATTTCTAATACCCATCTGTATATGATAAATATCAATTTATCCAATATCTAAAAAAATATGGCCTCCCTGCCACTGAGAATTATTCACCTTACTGTCAAATTCATTCTCTCTATTTAATGTGGTTTTATTAACAATTTGCCATCAGCAATTTTCAGCCGATTGGTTGATGAAGAATGATGCATTCTTCTTTCATTAATGGTCACTTAAAAAATCATTCCTAATCTTCGAAGGCTGAGTAGGCACACTGTATACTCTTTAAAAAAGATGTACATGAGTAAGAAAAGACAATATCATTTATGCAGACTTTGTCAAAGACTGAATGATTACAAGGTACTGGCAGAATGGGGGAGGACTCAGGTTCATACAGACACACCTGTATCTGTTTATTACAGAAAGTTTTTGTGCTGGATTTTCAATAATGAGTGATGTGAAGTACATCAACTAGGAATCAGAAATATGGGAAATGTTGGTACTGTAAACTCCATGTATGTTAGAAAGAGAAACCATATGAAGACTATAAATAAGACGAGACTTTAATCAAAATATGATTTCCAATACGTGTTTTTAAGGCCCTAAAATCCTCTATCTGAGACTACTTTGGAATCATTTCCCCACTCTTCCACCTCCTTGTAGACCTTAGTAACCTTGTGTTCTAATACTAGATGAGGGATACCTACCTAAGCCCAGACTGATGACAGAGGTAATCCAGGATGAAAAGGTCTGCTATTTATCCTGAAGGGCACAGGAATTTGCTGGATATTAGTGGTTGAGAAATGAAAGTGTAAGCACTAAAGTCAAAGCGGAGAACCTGAATACTGGAAAGGAGATAGAGACCACAATTTTCTTTGTAAAGAAAAGAGCAAGCGCTGGTGGTTGTAGGGGAAGGAAAACACTCAGGTTCAGTGTGTGGGGCACACAAATAAAACTGTTAAAAGACAGATTAATAGGATAAAAAGGTTTATTACATATACACATAGGAGCTTCACAGAAAAGGAGTGAAAATCTAAAGAGGCAGATAGATCCAGAGGCTTAGATAACGTTTTAACAAAGTATGCAGAAGGAGATTTGTGCTTCCAAAATGGGTGGGGTGGGGGAGGGGGGCAAGGGTTGTGGGAAGGTGACTAGGAAATATGTGGTGAAAAGGGTAGTTCAGTAAAGTTTGCTATGGAGATTCCAGTCATCTCAGGTGATAAAAGTTATCTCCCACTCATTCTCCTTTTCCTGGTACAGGATAAAAGGACACTTTTACAAATGGAAATTTCTTTTACAAAAGGGAAATTTATGCCCTGTTTTTAGGCAGTTATGATGAAGGTAAGGAGTTTTTCTTATGTCTGCTCTTTCTAATTGCCTTCAGCTCAGAATAATTTTGGAATGGCATGTCTGGTCCCCTTCATGCCAAAGTATAAAGTCTTGAAAATAAAGGATAACAAATATTTGGTAGGACCGTGTAGAGTTTTGGAAACAAGCTATGTCAGTTGTGTATATCTTTTTTGGATCATCACTCTTCACTCATCACTCTTATTAAGTAAGCATTCTGTTAAGTGTTATGAATATGTTGTCTCATACAAGCCTTGATATAGGCCTTGTGGAGTTGGTAGTATTAGTTCTCTTTAAAAAAAAAAAGAAAAGAAAGAAGAAAAACCTATTCAAAAAGGAGAAGTAACTTTTTGAAGGCTCACCACAAATCGGTGGTAGACAAGCAAATCGAATCTAAGTCCAAGCATCAGGTTCTTTCTCCAGGTGTGGGGCCTGCTTGGAGAAGTAGAAGAAGTGCAGGCAGACAAAACTTCTTGAGGGGCTATTACGCTTGGCCCACACAAAATGTAACCACAACAAATGTATTTAGCTAAAATACAAATGTAAACTACAAAAGTATATCATAAATGTGGAAGATTTAAAAGCCAATGTGTCAGCAAAAAAACAAACCATTTGGCTCAATGTGCGCCAAATGTGTAACATGCCTCTCAAACATACTTCTCAAAAAGTATACTGTTGCATCTCTTAGAATGACCAAAATCTGGAACACTGACAACACAAATGCTGGTAAGGATGTGGAGCCACAGCTACTCTCATTCACAGCTGGTGGGAATGTCAAATGGTACAGCCACTTTCAAAGACAGTTTGTCAGTTTCTTACTAAGTTAATCATATTCTTATTATACAATCCAGTAATCATGTTCCTTGATATTTACCCAAAGCAGTTGAAAACTTATGCCCAGGCAAAAACCTGCACACAGCTGTTTATAGCAGCTTTATTCATAATTGCCAACATTTAGAAAAAAAACAAGATGCCCTTCAGTAGAGGAATGGATAAACTTTAGTTCATCCAAACAATGAAATATTATTCAGAACTAAAAAAAAAAAAAAAAGCTATCAAGCTAAGAAAAAACATGAAGGAAACTTAAGTGCATATTACTAAGTAAAACAAGCCAATCTGAAAGAGTATAATTTGCATGATTTCAACTATATGTCATTTTGGAAAAAGAAGCTCTATGGAGACAGTAAAATGATCTGTTTTTACCAGAGGTTGAGTGCAGAGGGGTGAATAGGCAGGGCACAGAATTTTTTAGGGCAGTGAAAACACTGTGTATGATACTATAATGATGGATACATGCCATTAGACATTTGTCCAAACCCAGATAACGCACACTAACCATGAACTGTAATGTAAACTCTGGACTTTGGGAATTATGATATGTCAATGTAGGATTAGCCTTGAGAAAAGATCTAACATTTTGTGGGGGATGCTGATAATGGAGGAAGTTATGCTTGTGTGGAGGAAGGGGGTATATGAGAAATCTCTGTACCCTCTCTTAATTTTGCTGTGAACCTAAAACTGTTAAAAAGGATGGGTCAGGAAAGGATGGGAAAGTAGTTAAATCCTGATATGTTACCTGCCTCCTAGGACAAGGTAGTGACATAGGAAATGATCCAAATGTAAAAACAAACTGGTGACATAGGTAAGCAGGAGAGGTCCAGCACTCTAAGGAAAAGACAAGGTGAGGCATGATTCAGGAAAAAGCCAAAATTAACATTTCTGGTCATGGAGAACAAAAATCCAGGTGGTAGCTTGGACTTGGAAGACTAGCAGGTATGCAGTCATCTTTGTGGAAATATAATACAACTATTTTCTCCAGCCACTAGGGAAGGTAAAGGAAATTCTCCAGTCCAGAAAGATGGGCAGAATAAGGCAGATGTCAGGTCTCCTTATCACTCAGTGATAGCTGTGGTAGACTTCTAATCTTTGAAGCTATATAGGGTAGCCTTACAGGCATTTCTGTAAACTGTACCAACCCTGTGAAAAAGCAATGTGACTATTTCAGGGGACATATAGAAAAGCCTTGCCATCTATATAGGTTGACCTATAAAAATAGCCATTATACTGCTATTGAAAATGTGTCAAAGAATTTTAAGTTAAATAATAAAGAATTATCATACAAAAATATAGAATTAAATATAGAATTAAATGTGTGTGTGAATAAAATGTGTATGTTCATATTTTTATGTCCTTGTTAGACACATACATTCCTTGTTCATCTATGTCTCAGAGATTGAAATTAGATACACCGTGGTGAATTGAACTTACTGCCAGGTTTGGTTAACTCCTGTGATGCCAATGCCTATGTATAACTTCAACTAAAGCACACCGATCTCCAATTTCCTCAAGGGAGTGAGAACATATAAGCACATTTAAATTAAGGGAAGAGTAACATTGTGATGTATTTTTCTCTTGCTTGTATTTTTTAAGGAGGACAGCAGAGAAAAGATAATGATTAACTGAAAGATATGAAATAGTAAATTTTTAAACTCTATGACATATTGCTGAAAAAGTCCTTCAAAATGTCCCTGAAATGACCCTGCAGAGTTACCTAGTCCCTCTTATTTTATTTAAAATGGTCCTAATAGAAACTGAGGATGTATTATGAATAATGAGGCTGAATTTTAATAAAAACCATGTCTTTACTAATCTAAATGTTCATTCCATCAAACTGAAAAAGAATGTTAATCTAAGTGCTATCCTCCTGACACTTAGAAGCCTTGATTCATTCTATTAAGATTCCTCTCCATTTGTTCAATGCCTTAAGATAATAAGAAGCTATGTTTATATTTATTTAAACAAATAAGGAATTTTCCTGGATGCAATCTTTACAGGAAATGTTCCAATGTATTTATAACACAGAAGGAAAGTTCCCAGCACAATACAGCATAGTTGTACAATTTGACTCTTGACTAGTGAAATAATTTTCTCTTCTCAATTCAGTAAAAATAGTTATTGATTAAGAATTGTATGCATAATATTTTGCTGGGATTGGAATAGCCTAGTTTCTTCCTTCAAAGAACATTAACTCTACCTAAGTAACAGACATTATAACATAATCAGTTATCATACACAACAGTATAAGAATAAATATTATGTGTTGCACATAGAAACAACTAATGTTCTACTTGCAGGGCCCAGGATAATCATACCAATGAAGACCCATTTATCATGTATTTAAAAGTTCTAAGCATTCATAACAAACTGAAAGGCCAAGTTGAATTTGGGATTTTCAGAGTTCCTGTTGCTCTGCTAGAGTGCTGGGCTCAGAGAGCCCCTTACCAGTCCATCTTCTGCACCATCATGCTCTGTTTTTAATACACTCTTGCCTCTGGAGTACACTGCCAGTGACACTAAATTCTGCAGGCATATCTTTACTTCAGTCCACACATCAAAGTGCCATGTACACTTTCCATTTATACTACTTTTTGTTAGTGCACACTGGTGATGGGATCTATATTCTGGGGGGAGGGATGTAGAGAAGATACCAGCTTTTTGGCTGAATTGGATGTTGAAATCAGGTCCCATAAGATGAGTAAGGGTTGAGATTTGCTGAGACGAGAAGTCCATTGAAAATAGGGCAAAGAATATATCAGAGCCATGAGAAAGGAATTGCATTAGATGTTGGAGTTGTAGGGGATCATTTTTTTAAATTGATGGAACTTACAAGTGCAGAGTGGCTATTAAGACAAAAATTTTCCTTCATTAATTTTGCCCATTAGCTGCAGAATTATGTTAGAAACTTCTTGGAATTGAGGTCAATATTTTTCACAGTTTAATTCTAGACTAAATTTTTGACCTCACTGCCCATTATTTTCTTATATACCAACTCCATTTATTTTCTGAACAAAAAACATGATATTCAACAATGAAATGTAGCCCTTAAATCTAGGAGGAGCTTATATATATATATAATATATTATATATATTATATATATATATATATATAGTCAATATACTTTTATGTTCCACGTATACCTATCGTATCAATTTAGTTTACCATTCCTAACTCATACAAATTTTGACTTCCACATTTTAAGATATGATGTTTGTTCAGGTCAAATATACACATCCCATGCACCAGCGAGCCAGTTCTTACAAAGAATTAACAAATCCTTATTCTATATGTCTCATTTCTATAGAAATACATTTGTGTCATACCATTTATTATATGCATCTTATTACTACTGGATAGTGAATGCTTTTAAGAAAAAGATAATGACATATACATTTACCAAAGTGCTTATCACAGTCCCTGATATATTGTAAACATTCAGTTAATAATCAGTGAGCTTTAAAAGATTTTTTTAAATTTTGCATCACAAGTTTATTTTTAAAAGGCACATAGACAGTAAACAAAGTAAACGTTCCATCAGATCTTAACTTCTGCCAAGTATTATCTGCCCTAGAATTGTTCCATTAAGTTCCAGTCTCTAGACATCTTAAATTTAATAATCGTTACCTTCATGAGTTCATTACTTTTCTTCTGTTGAATTTAATTGTTGTTTTCTTTTCTGTTTGTTGGCTTACTTTTTCCTAGGATTTCTATTAAACCTAGTGCTGATACCTTCCCACTTAGTTGTCCATACCATGCCATCTGTATAAGGTAATTCTCTACTCTTTTTTTTTTGGAGGAGATGCATTTTATTGGCACAGTCATTCCTTTCGTTGTTATATTAACAGGGTGAAACAGTGATTTTAAACAGTAAAAGCTGGTTTCTCCCCAAACTAGTTGCACTGTGGTATTAGAGGGCAGCAGTTCAGTCAAATCACAAGCACCCAGTCTGAAGGAGACAATCTGTACAACTAGTACAGCTCTTCCAAATATTAGACTCTCATTCACATGATCAACTGAGCTGCACAAAATTCTAGGTACACCTCAGTCCCTGATATATTGTAAACATTCAGTTAATAATCAGTCAGTAAATAAGTATGAAGAACCTTTTAATTTAATGGTGGTGCAATAAGTAATGGGCATGGGCTCTCAGGTAAATAAGCCTTTTGAAACATATAAAGGTCATGGGGTACTTATTTTATTAATCAAATTTCTTAAAAATTCCAAGATAATAGTTCACCTCAGCTGCTGATGCCAAAAGAGTCTTCATCGTACATACTTTGCCTTAGTACGGTTTCAGTGTGGCTATAGACTTGGTTTGAGGAAAATTCTACTGGAATTTATGGTGCTTTCTCTTGTTTAAGTCTCATTTATCACTAGATCCCACCTTACTTAAGGAAAACCACCAACAAACTGAAATCCTGCCTGTCACTCTATTACAAACTTTACAGAGCTCAGGTCATGACAGCAAACATCAACAAGTTCCATGAAGTGATTGGAATTGCCCATCAATCATAGCATTGGTGCAAAGTGAAGGAGAGACTTTTCTTTATAGTGGATATACTAGAGAGAAAGCATGGTCATCTCAGGTGTGTTTATCTATAAATGTCATGCCTCCACACTGTGAACACAAAAGCCTTCCATCTATTATCCACTTTTCTTTCTTCTGAATGTTGGTTTGCTCCATCAAAGATAGTGAAATATTAAGTGGCATAACCAGATTATGGACCAGAAGGTAATAATCCTGATAATACTTTTTGAATGAATGTGTTCAATATGGCAGAATTATGTTTTTAGAATTAATTTGTCTTGTTGCTGAATTGCTTCTTATGAAAATTCAATATTGGTGGAAAACTGTAATGTAGCAATTTTTATTTCCAATTATTAGTTTCCATTGAGTTTTCCCAAACTGTGCAGTTTTTTGATAATAAAGACATCGCCTTTTATTGGCATATGTACCTTACTGTTCTCTTTTTTACTTTGGCTGGAATTAAGATTTTTGCAAAGTAGTTAAATTTCCTTTCTCACTGTCTCTAGAATTTTTAGGAAATAAATTGATTGGGAATCTAGTCTGATAACCAGTACAAACTGTGTCTCCATAATACCAAAAAAATCATACCTTAAGGATTCACTGAGTAGAAATTTAGGCTCTACAAATTGCTGAGTATTTGTGTTTACAGTATGTATATATTTCACATTTTACTCTTCAACCACATTTCCAGAATCATGGAGATAAAGATGTATGAAAAACAGAAGAAAGGATAAGCTTTTTTTTTGTTTTTCATTTCATCAGTTTTGAAGCAAATTTAATGAATGATTAATTAAATTTTTGAGGTCATCAGCTGGTTTAAACCAATGGTAAAATCAAGTTCTGGATAAGCTGATTTCAACTATGGCCAGATTTGCATTTTGAATTTAAAAAATTTTTCATTTCAATATCTATTTTTGAAGAAATTTATCTGAGTTTAATGAAGCAACAGCTACAGGTCAGTTCCCTTTCATGAGTTCAAACCATACTCCACCCCTACCCACTGAACTCACAAATGACAGAGGTCACACAGCAGATAAATTAAGAGAATGTAGAGGATATAGACTCTGTCTGTCCTTACTATTGGACAAATCTCTCAAAACCCACACACAGCAATTGCTACTGGCTCAGTCATTTCCCTTCCTATTCAAAAACAAAAAAGGAATTTTATAGAAGCCCTCAAAGGTTTTTTTATACTTTGTTGGTCATATCTGTAGTATCTCTTGAGTTCCTGTCAGTGACTGAGAACACTCTTAGTAAAAATTAATTTTTGGTTACTGAAAGTGCTTTGACCTCTAGACCCTTTTGGGCCTTTCTCTCCGAAATTGTGTGTGGCACATGAATGAAAATCAGAGAAAACTACAAGGTCATCAGGTGATGACAGAAAACAAAACAATATCTGGGAGAAGAAAGATGCCAAAGCAAAAGCAGCTCTGCTCTCATTAGATAAATAATCCCTGTCTGTCCTTCTTGTCCTAGGTTCTGCAAGTGACAGACATCACATGATCTCAGAGAGGTGTGAGATAAGCAACCATGGAACAAGAAAAAGCAAGGGCTTGGAGAAGATTTTAGTACCTGGCTGTGTGATTTCTAGATTGCTCAAACGTGAACATATGAAGGGTGGTGGGAAAAGGTGAGTCTTGTTGTTATCAAGAACTCTTTATTTGAAAATAGATCCTACAAACCCTTTTGCTTATCCTCTAAATTGATATTAAAAAGGTATCCAGTGGTTTTCTTTTTTTTTTTTTTTTTTAGCTCAAAGATACGAAGAGTCAGAAAGCATTACTCCCACTCTTACAACAAGAAAAAGATGAGAAAACTGCAAAGTAATGATTTCTTGAATCCATTAGACAACTCGGGTGTCAGGGTAACTCACTCACCCTAAGTCTGAGGAAAGACGGATGCCTCCAAGGGGAAACAGATCTTGACAATTTGCTTACCTAGGACAGAAGCCAGAGGCCAAATAGGCCAGGAAGAATTCAGCTAAAGTTTTAATGAATTACAAAAGATTGTGTGTGAGATAGAGCCAGAGTATGCAAGTCCCTGTGGATGACATATATAGGGGTGTTTGTATTCCTCTTGAAGACTTTTTCTCGCAAGAATTTTACCAGGAATTCACAGGGAAGATTGGGAAGAATACTGAGTCATCTCATCTTGTGGTGTGGGAAGCTGCTTGGGAAGGGGTACAGCAGCCATGGAAGAAAAACTGCCTGAATCATCATTTCTATCTCTCATACAGAACAAAAGCCTTAGGGCACTGATGGAAGAGGAACAAGAGAAAAGCGTTCCTGGAGGACAGACAGGGATACAGGTTGGCCTAACTCCACGGGGAAAGAGGAGTTAGGGGAAACTTGTGAGGGTTTCACCTGGAGACTGAGGGGCATGGTGTTTGACTCAGAAGGAGGCCTAATCCCAACAGCAAGGAATATTCCCCTCTTTAACTCTTCACTACCAGACTAACAAGCATAGAGTAAAAAGAGCCCTGGGATACAGCTGGGAGAGATTCAAGAGACATTATCTCAGGGATAAAGCACAAAGAAGAAGACACAAAGCCAAGGGTAAGGGTCAGACAATGAGGAAATAAACGTTGGGATTGCAAGCAACACCCTAATATAAGTAATTACTAGAAGAATATAAAATCTGTAGTGCCCTGAGGGTAACAATAGCACCACAAAGTTCAAACATAGCCTTACTCCTGACTTTATTAAAATAAGCCCACAAACTAAAAATGTAGCAATAGGAAAGTTATGCTCATCTCCAAGCATTACAAAAAATATTTACTTGAGTATCTACTGTCTTACATAAGATGTCACACTTTCAATTAAAAATCAACCAAACAAATAAACTATAAGCTATAATACTGTGTGGACCAAAAAGTTTGTTCCAGTTTTTCTATAACATCTTATGCACAAGTCCGAACAAACTTTTTGGCCAGCCCAATATGACACATAATAAATGCAGTCTCAAGAGATGAGACAATCGCCAAAATCAGACATGTCACAGATATTAGAATAAGAAAGCAGTTAAATATTATTAAAATGTTAAAAAAAACCCTCTAAGTTAAAATGTAGATAACATGCAACATCAGGTGGATGACTGTAGCAGAGAAAGGGACACTATATGAATAAATCAAATGAAAGCACAACAAATGAAAAACATATTACCAGAGACAAAGAACATCTTTGGTGGTCTCATCAGTCAAGTCAACACAGCTAATGAGATAATTAATTGATTTGAAGGCAAGTCAATATAGATTATGCAATCTAAATCACACAGGGTAGGGTGAACAGTAAAAACATAGACAGAAGAAAGGATCCTAGAGTTGTGGGGCAATATCAAATGGTCTAATATACATATAATTGAAATTCTATAAGAAAAGGTAGAAAACAGAGAAGAAGTATTTGAAGAAACAAAAGCCAAGAACTTTCCAAAACTAACGACTGTATCAAACCACAGGTCTAAGAACTCAGAGAACTAGAAGCAGAATAAAATTTCCCCTCTTTTCCACACATAACTAAGTGTATTATGTTCAAATTACTGATAATCAAACCTGAAAAGAAAATCATGATAAAAGACAGAGGAAAAAGGGCACAGTATAGAGGAATAAGAGAAAGGATTATAGCTTATGTTTTATCAGAAACATGCAAAGAAGAATTTGATGAAGTGACATATTAAAATGCTGAAATGAAAAATATAACAGAACAAAAACCCTGTCAACCCAGAATTCTCGATCAAGGAAAACTATCCATTAGTAAAGGAGAAATAAAACATGCTCAAACAAAAACTGAGGAAATTCATTGCAAGTAGTCTTATTCTACATGAAATGTTAAAGGAAATTCTCCAATAGGAAAAATTATGACAGGAATAGAAAAACACAAAGAAATAAAGAGCACTGGAAAGAATAAAAGTAACACAAAATTTATTTTCTTATATAAATACCATAAAGTATCAACTTCCTAAAACAAAATTATGAATTAGTAGTTTTCTAGCATTTGTAAAAGCAAAATATGTGACAACAACAGCACACAAAATGTAAGGGAACAATTTAGAATACATTATTTAAAGGTCCTTGTAGTACATGTGAAGCAGTATATTATTTGAAGGTAATCTAAGATTAATTAAAAATGTCTGAGTCCTAGAGTAATCACAAAATAAAGGGAATAAAAGAGTAAAGTCAGTAAAAGGGATAAAACTAAATAATAAAAATGCTCAATAAAAATTAAAAAAACAAAAAATTAAATAATAAAATAAGTATGTTCAAACAACTAAAAAATTAAAAATTAATAATAATAAAAAGCTAAATACTAAAAAAAATAGAAAAAGGAACCTGAGAGGAGGTGGAATAGATGACATCTAGCAAAATGATAGATTTTAAAGAGGCATCTAAATGAAAATGGTGATCAATATAAGGATGTTAAAAGAAAAAATTCTTAAGGCTAATTCACCTCATAAGAATTCTAAAGTTTTGTCTATTCTTGTGTAGACTATACTAATTTCAAATTTGTTTCTACCAAAACATAGCTGTGAATATTTTCTATTTCCTCTCACATCACATAACATGGGAATGCATGTTTTTTTATATAACCTTGGAAATTAGAATTTCACCACATGTAAATTTTATTACTTTAAATAATGTGATTTATATCCAAAATATCCTTAGGATAGCATTGTATTTGAGGCAGCTGTGGCATGATGTGATATCTGAGTTCATATGCTGGCTTAACAGTTTACATGCTTTGAATATTGAAGATGGTCCTTAATCATTCTTAGCCTATTTTCTCATAATTACAATGAAAATTGCAGTATGCATTTATCAGGAATGCTCTTTAAGATTAAATGAGATTAATTATCTGTAAATATCTCTTACAGGTTACAAAATCAACAACTTCGATAGTAAATGATCAAGACTATTTCTATACAAAAGAGTTGTCAAGGTAGTTTTGGGCCTAAAACACTGAAAAATGCCTTCCTTTAACCTTATTTTTGTTCCTTAACAAGTTATGTTAATAAGTTATATAGAAGTGTTGTTTCTTTTAACTATCTAATTTTTGTGTGTATAAACTTGCATTGATTAATTTTTCTCAATCATAGAGTCATAAAACATGAGTCTTTGGAAAAAAAAAAGTTAGTAATCTTTTCTAAACTCCTTATTAGTGAATAATACCTTCCACCAAAGCCTAAGCATCTACTTGAAGCTACCAGTAGTTGGTAAATCACTATTATAGATTGTTTTATTTTGAACCACTTTTATTCTTTCATTCATTCAGTCATCAATGGATAATATAATTTTCCCAAGGAAATTTACACATATATCACATACATTTGTGAAAATTACAAATGTATAAGGAGAAAGAGACTGTATACTGGTTTTGATTATTGTGTCTATGGTTACTTTTGAGAGAGAAGAGGGATACAGGCAGGAAAAGGGAATGACAGCAAGAGAAGGGATGAGAATTCTGGTGGGAGGAAGGTAGGATGCCCTGAAGCCAGTTATTACTTTTAGCACTTAATGTATCTCTATGATATTTGGTGTCAATATGATCACGCATAACTGATTTCCCACTAGTTAAATACATCCATGAGAAATCTGAAATAAAATGCATTTAGCTCCCAGTTTGATTCCACAATTACATAGAACCTGAGCTGTTTGAATAAGTCTGTTGTGAGATGTACAACCCCTTAGGTTGATGATCTTTTACAATATAAGGACCTGTGGGCATGGATGATCACATAATATTCAAGCATAAATTTTGGAAATTGATTTGGTTCAAAGCAACAATATTTTTAAAAGTTTACTATTTGCAAACTAAATGCAATCAGTTAAACAGTTGGTTGGTCCAGGAAAAGCAACTGATAAAAACTAATGATTTGATTAAATGGACTGGATCAGCTGGGGAACTAGTACCATGTGGGACCAAAAGAGCATTGTGAGGAACCAGCAACACTAGAATCTTTTGAAAATTTGAAAATTTTGACTATATGACTATATGAATTTGACTATAATGAAGTCTACTTGGATCCATCAAATCCTATTAATTTTACCTGAAAAAAATGTTTCAATTCTTTACTTCTCTTCAAATTCTACAACCTAGTTTTACCCACCATCATCTTTCTGAGTAATTGCAATACCTGATATTTAGTCTGTTTGTTTCAACTCATACTTCTTTCCTCTATATATTTTTTCCTCAATACATCCAGAATTACTTCTTAAAAATTGATTTCAGGTCAACTGATTTCCCTGCTTAAACTATTAAATGATTTATCCCTTATGGGTAGAATATAATCCAGATTGCAAACCACAGTCATTGGATTCTTCATGATTTGGCCCTACCATTTCATTCTTATGGGTCTGCCACTGCAGACAGCATTTTCTAAGCTCATCTGGATGCTTAACAGGAGGCACTGGCCAAGAATGCATAGCTGCGAGAAAGGAAGCACTGAGTATCTCTCCTCTTCATGGCTCCAGCCCCTACTTGGTAGGATCTCTGTGGTTCTGGCTTCAACTGGGTAGCCCTAGCTTCAGTACCATCTATTCAATTGTCCCTTTAGGTCTAGAGCTAGTAGCAGTTTTCCACTGTTACTGATCTCTGAATTGCCTCACCATCCTCTAATTTGCACCTTAGCTCTTATAACATGTTTCTCTGTGTAACGTGTTTCTTGTATTAAATTACCTTCATTTGAAACACATAGAAGTTTATGTTGCCAAGATAGCACTCTGGCTAATACAAAAGCATTGGCTTCTTTGCCTTCAATTATCAACTCCTGTTGGAAAAAGATGAAAGAGCAACAACTCTTTTTATGTCTTTATTGAGACAACAAGCCGGGATATTGTTTGATGGTGACCTGTTATTCCAATACTTCTAAAGCAAAGTCACCACCAAATCCTGTGGCATTAGAAAGATGGTTTGAAATGCTTCAGTCAAGTAGGGTAGGTCTTTGTGCCAGTCTTTCTAAATTCTGTAGACTATTAAAGAGAGTTGCATTAGTTTGCCATAACAACATAGCAAAAAAATAGATGACTTAAAGTAACATAATTGTATTATCTTGCAGTACTAGAGACTAGAAGTAAGAAATCAAGGTGTTAGCATGGCCAAACTCTCTTTAAAGGCTCTAAGGTGGAATTCGTCCTTGCTTCTTTCAGCTTCTTGTTGCCCCAGGTATTCTTTTTCTTGTGACAGCATAACTCCAATCTTTGTCTTCATCTTCACATAACCACCTACCCTTTGTGTCTATGTCTGTGCCTAAATTTTCCTCTTACAAGCCCACCAGTCAGATTGGATTAGGACCCACTTTTGTGACCTCATCTTAGTTTAATTACTTCTGAAAGACCCTATTTCCAAATAAGGTCACATTTACTGGTACTGGGCTTAGGGTTTTCAGCATATCTTTTTGGAAGACACAGTTCAACCCATAACAGGAAGGATGGATGCTGTAAGGTCTCACTTTCCTTCTGTTCCTTCCTTTTGATACTCATTGTTCCTCCAGCTTCCAAAACTAGTATAATGGAAGGAAGCAGGTTTTTAACCTAAATTCCTGCTCTAGGTCTTTGTCATAATCCAAAATTCCTCCATGAAAAGCATAAAAACTCCTATTTTGAATAGGGGGGTGCAATTATACAAGGATGCCCTGGTTTATAGCAACCAGTATGTCCAGGCCTCATGCCCAACTTGACCACCCTATTCATGCTGTCCATTCCAAACTGTTTACTGCCAGACAGCTACATTTATTGAACCTTTTATAGGGGCTGAAAAATAGTCACCTCATTGTGGTGTCTGACAGGCACAGCCCACGTTGTAAACTTCTTAGTAATTCAGCAGTTCACATTGTAAAACAATCAGAGTCAATGCTGAAAAAGACAATATTTTATGGGCTTCCTGGGAATCCTGACATCAAATCTTCTTCTAACATTTTCTAACCTAACGGGAATTCATTTACTGTCTCTAAACAGCCCCCAAATACATTATTTTAAGATCTATTATTTACTGTACTGGTTAGCAAGCTTTTATTTCTTATTTATGATCAGGTAAGTTTTAATTGGAAGTGGGTTGGAAGTTGTCCAAGCTAGGTGGGTAGTGTGGTCCCTGTTGTATGTTGATCTTACAAACACCTGCTTGTTGTGTGAAGTTATGCAGAAAATCATCCTGGAGCTCTCGCTTTTTCTTTTTTTTCCCCTTTCATTTTTAAACTTTTGAAGCACTGTGGAACTTGCCAATTAAATCAAGAAAACATAAATAAATCTCTCTGACTTTGAGAGGGGTAGAAGAATCCTTGTTTAAAGCGTAGTTCTCTTGACTAAATTATAAAATTATTTTCATGTGTTATGAGGGTTTTTATTGTTTTTACCCACAATGTGCTTGACTGAAAGAGTGTTAACCTAGTTCTAATAAATGAAAAAGAAGTAGTTGATGTCCCATAACTTGAAGGTAAGAGGACAGATAGAGGGATAGAAAATTTGACCAAAAGGTTCATAAATATTTTAAAAATGTCTATCATCTGAGGTACATATTTTTAGGACCTGTTTAGAGTAAAATTGTTCCTCCTTTATATTATAATACAACTACAGACGAGTTACTTCCAGTTCCTCAATGTGCTTTTGGAAGCACTGAGTACTTTGGATTGAGAGGTTTCTGGAAGACCAAATTAAGTCATAAAATCTAATTGGTTTTAACTGTTCTTTATTATACATGTGTTGGTGACTATATGTGGCTATTGTATTCTATTCCCAAAAGAGTGTAACTTGAGAAAATCTGAATTTCAGTGTTGAAATAGTGATTCTTTGCATATACATTCGACTCTCAATTACATGCGCTAATAGAGAGGAACCGCTGCATGATTGATTCAAAGAAAAAAAGATTATTCACAATTGTCTTCAGATTGCATTATATCACTTTTGCTGCAGCAGAATTGCCTTCCTCATTCCATCTTGCTCCAGTTATTCAATAAGTTTACACCGGTTCATTGTGAGAAGGGGAGGAAGTCATGGTGGCTTTCCTAGGTGGCCAACAGCTGGAAATTGAACAGTTCCCACAAATATATGCAAAGTAAGGCAAAGAAACATTACAATACTTTAAATTTTACCTTTCCTCTAGTTAATTTCTGAAATGGTAGGAAAATAGTCATGGTGGGCAGTCTCTGTTCTTAGTTGTGCTCTTCCATTAGCTGAATCTTCCCTTTTGGCCCCAAGAGGAATAAAATTCCTCATAGAAAGTCAAGCAGGAGAAGTCCCTGGTGGTCCAGTGGTTAGGACTCTGTGCTTTCACTGTCAAGGGCATGGGTTCAATCCCAGGTCCGGGAACTAAGCAAGACAAAAAAAAAAAAAAAAAAGTGTCAAGCAGAATGACAGGTTAGGACAAACAATGAGCCTATTTCAGGAGAATGGTTGCACTGATTAAGATACTCAGACCAGTGACTTTGATCTCTTTGTGTCTATTTCCTGATCTGTAAAATGAGAGTAAAATTCTTCCCTGTTAGCTGATCAGAGCTGTTTTAAATCAAATTAATCAATGACTTTGTCACATATAATCTGTAGTTCAGACTGAAGGGAAAACAATTACAGGAGAAGATATTGCACCACTAAAGGAATACGGGCCTGGAGTAAAGACCCTTAGGTTTTATGTGCCATGATGCCATATAAACATTCAAGCATTGTGGATCAATTGTGGATCAATTAGCACACCTCAGTTTGACTCACTATGACTTTAGGAGTTGAAATTTAAGAAACTGCGTCTTATTTCTCAGTTGTAAGCATTTCTGAGTGTTAGTGATTTTTGCTTACTAAACTCCCTACCTTAGGTCATTGCAGTAGTTTTTTTTTTTTTTTTAGATATTGCCCTGCCATCATTTATAAATAAAAAAATAAATATGATGTTTTAAATTTCAATTCAGAGAGAGAAATTGGTAATACTATGTCAGAATTTTTTAAATTGTAGTTAGAGGATTTTTAGGAGAACTTTAAATCCATTTATTCTCTCATTTATAAACATACATATTCATTTTTCATTCAATTGATAAATGTGTGGCATATATTTTTAAAATAAGGAAAATCTATTAAATACAAGGGATATGCTAAGCATGATAAGACATGGAAAGTGATATTTACTGATATAGTTTACTTAGAAAGATGATAAATCAAATATGTGACAATAGAAGGTATTGAAACAAGTGATAGCACAAAATGGAATAAAGGTTGGCCATCTTTGATCAGATTGTTCTGAGAAGTGTTGTGAGTTCAAGTGAAAATGTAGAATGAGTGTAATTGGAAATAGGATGTAAAAGGCAAGTTGGGAGTCTGAATTTGAAAGATCTGTGTAAAGGATAAAGAGTTTGGAATCCATCCCATTTTACTCACGAACCATTACTGTTTTGTGAGTAGGACATTACTGTCCTCACCTAGGGAAAAAAATTAAATGTGGATCCTCACTAAAGATATGAATTTGGCAAAGAAGGGACAGAGAATAAGCAGTGAAGTAAACTGATAGAAGGAGATTTTAATGAACATAGAGAAGAAATAATCTAACAAGGACAGAGAAAAACATTTGATGTGCATAACTGTTGAACAATTGATTAATAATTGTGACATAATTTAAAAAGAAAAGAAGTGGGGCAAGCCCCTGAAACCATTTTGATGTTAAAGAAATTCATGTTTGAAGGCCCCAGACTTTAAATTCTCCTTTTATTATTACTTTCTATTCACAAGTCCTTCCTTTTCTATGCTCTCTCTACTTCCAAAACCTATTGTGTAAATAAAAATAGTAGCTTATATTTATTAGAATATTAGTTATGATAGTCTGGGTTATACTATGATGACAAACAATCGTAAAATATTAGTGAACTAACTAAAAAGAAAAAGTCTTCATCACTCCAAGTTTAATGTGGGACTGTGTAACTCCTTAGGATAATCAACCTCCAGCAGATCTTGGTCAGCATTCCAGGCCACTTTGGTCTTATGACACAGAGCATGCCAACATGTATTCCGGTGATTGTTATGAGGAGAGATTCTTGCGTTGGCTCTAAGACACATCTACTTGTAAAAGATATACTTCACTTGAGCTTGTATTTCATTATCCAAAGAAAGTTATGCAACCACATCTAAATTCAAAGAGAGGTAAGCTCAGTCCTATTGTTTATGCTGAAAGGAGAACTAGATATACTAATGAATTTCATTAATGTCTGCCATAAACACTTATTACATGTCAGTCACTGTTCTAAGAACTTTACATGAACCATCTATAGTTACATGTGTTAATTAGCACAAACAATATATTATGTAGAGACAAATACAAAGAGAGGGTCAGGGCATATTCCCAGACCATGTGGCTGCAGAGTGTATCCCTTATCTACAGTGTTATGCTTTCTCTTAAACCATTACTTCTTGAAATAGCCTTTGTATTTTGAAGGGAAACAAAACCTTAAGCTACAAGATTTACATACTAGCAAGTAAAAATTTGGGATTCTCTATGAGAAAAAAGTCTATAAACCCTTTTTCAGTTTCAATAAAATCCTATCAGAGTTAGTTTCTGCTTCAATTTTGGTTGTAGAAATGTAGTTCCCGAACAGACAGAATAGAGAAACAGAATTCAACTGTGGAGATGAAAAAAAGAATGATGTAGTTGAATACTGTAAAGAAAAAAATATTAAAGGTAGTCGACCTGTTTTGTCAGTTTGAATAAGGAGAAGAAGCCAATTATATAAAATTAATATGGGAGAAAAAAGTAACAAAAATTCAAATAACTATATTTTCCCCATACATGGTTCTTTGCCAAGGATAGGTGGTGTTATGTTAAACATTGTGAGAGGAAATGGTTTAAGCAATCTCAGTTTATTTAGGGAAAACAAACAAACAAAAAAAGTTTTATGAAATGATAATAAATGTAAAATAGTATTATGAATAAATCATGTTGCAACATTATACTTGGGGGCTTCATCATTCAGGAAAGGCATATGCTGTCCAAGAAATATAGCCTCCAGAGTACATCATTTTAAGATGGAGTATTTAGTGAGCACATTAGCAAAGCTTAGTCTCTTATTTATGATCAGGTTGGTTTTAATTGAAAGTGGGCTGGAAGACATCCAGGCAAGTAGCTGTGGCCACTGGATTTGTCAGCACTCAGTAATACGGCTCTTTGAAAAGTCTGTACAAACTCCTGGGATATAGGCAAGATCTCATCAGATGTCCTAAAAAGCACATCCGCATCCTCTTTTCATGTGAAAGCTAAACCAAAGGAAGAAGTTAATTTAGAGAGGATATGACAAATTCATCAGATGGAAAGACGTATATAGCCAA
Source organism: Balaenoptera borealis (assembly GCF_965194805.1). Lineage (NCBI taxonomy): Eukaryota > Metazoa > Chordata > Mammalia > Artiodactyla > Balaenopteridae > Balaenoptera > Balaenoptera borealis. The sequence goes on from NC_138875.1 coordinate 35,685,842, forward strand.
AATAAGAAGAAATCTATGTATTCTAATTGTCCTCAGTTCAGGAGTTGAGATTCTGGATGTTTACTTCTCCTCTACAACTGCATATAATATTATCGTAATAGGATATAAAGAAACTACCCAACATCAAGATACCACCCCCATAAAGACAATTATGGCAGTGCAAAATGTACCCCAGCACCCTTTGCTTGTTCTGGGAAATGGTTGACCACAGAAAACCCTCGGCCCTAACATTGAACAATCTTTCCTCTTTTGAGACGTTCTGAAACAGCTTGCCTTATTGCATCTTAAGGACAATCACATGTTCTTAAGAACAATAAAAAAAATTCTCCCCACTTCTAAAAATTCCACTGTAATAGAACACTTGCCAATCAGAGACTGTCTCAGTATTTCTTCTTTTTTGGTCTATAAAATGTATTCACCCTTCTAATACGTTTGAACTCCTGCTGAAACAAAAGTGATGGAAGACAGGGACCCCAACAGTAAGTTTATGAATAAATAGCCTTCATTAATTTTGTTGCTGACTTAGTTTTGTCTTTGACAGTTATCTCCGTGCCACACATGGACACCACCAGATCTACCTGTGATGTGGACTTCGGCTCTTGAGCAGGAGCTGAAACCACCCAGGTCTTTTCAGCTGCAGCTGCTTCTCCGATTGCTCAAAATAGTAAGTCTTCTTCACTGGGTCCACCCTCTTTGTCTAAGAGTTCTGGTATTTTGTTCATTTGTTCATTCCTAGGTATTTGCATTTGTTGGAAATTCCCTTTTTGATTTACATCCTTGGTGATTGATCTGCCTCTGCTTGTTGTACTTTTAAATGTTGTTTAGTTATAAGGAAGGAAGTCTCAAGGTATGAGTCTGTTGATCCAACAAGCTTCCCAGGCTGAGGAGTTTGTGGTTTTCTCCAGACCTGTGTACTCTGAGGGCAACAAACTTTGCTCTTAGTCACCAACAAAACTGGAAGAGATTCCCCTTCTATCCTGACTATTCATCCTGAGAGCTTGCACACAGGATTATTCTCCTTGTTTTTCCATGGGTGGGAGTGGGGTACACCTCTTCAAATTTGTGTTTAGATGTAACTAAACTTAAGGGAAGGGGCTTGAGACACAAAATGCACTTTCCACTGACTGACCAGATCTTATGGACTCTCCTTAATCTAAACCTCCTACGCCTCTGAGAAAACTCCTACCTTCCTATATGACTTTTACAATACTAACTCTTGTGCCTATTTCTCTAAATGGCAGAATTTCACCAATGTCATTTAGCAAATGCAAGTGAAGTGGGTCTCTAATACCACTTTGGGGAGCATTTGATTTAGCAAAAATTACTCATTTGAGAGATAACTTAGGGAAAAGGGGAATACAATTGCTTAGCCCAATGGGAAAATTTTTAATTGGTACATTGAAGTTTGTAAGTGAAATTCTGACTCAAATTAACTTCTCTAAAAGATTCTTTGGCCAAAGTAAGAAAAGATTTTGATGACACTAAAGAAGGGACAGCTTTCCCCATTAGAACCCTACCTCCTATGCACCTCATATTTCCTCATACCCCGCTGTACTTCTAGTTAGAGATACAGAGTTCTTCAGGTCCACCTTCTTCCTCTCTGTTCCCTGAACCTTTTCCTCATAAGTTTCCTACCACTTTCATCTGCCAATTCCTTTTAAGGTCCACTCAGTTCATAAGCCTAGAATGTCCTCCACAACTGGATTTAAGCCTTGGTCCTAGAAATAATATTAGCGATTTTCCTAAGCATGCGAAAGACAGACAAGTAGTCAGTGAAAACCTTAGGATCCTCCTCAGGATCTACAAATCTGGCTTACCTGACTTTTCATCAATTAATCCATGTCTTAGTATACTCCTCAAATGCAAGATATGGAGGAGTTGTAGTGAAAAGCTATAGCCCTCACCGTTGCTAAAAACTGCTTTATTTTATGACTCCAACTTGGGACAGACAGACTTTTATACCAAGTTAATAGAAGAACACATTTTTCAGGAACTATCATAGAAGAAATCTGTTAAGTAGTTCCTCTCACTCAAAAACTACACTGCCCTCACCACCATACTCCACCTCACTTAGAAAGGTTGAAGGAAACAAAGGCATTCTTAAGCAGAGACTAACAAACCTCTCAGAAATTCTTGAACTCCTTTGACCAAAAGCATGGTCCCTAGCTGTTGTAGCCATCCAAGCCATCCCTTTGGGGCCATGTGAGTTGTCTGCCTATGAATTTCTGACTGGAAAGCACAGCAGGTAATTCACCTCCCACCCTAGAATCTGCTCTGCCACATGCAGACATGGCAAAATAACTTAAAGGACTCATGTACACCAGTGTTATCACTAGTAGGTCAAGACTACCCTTCAGCAACATTTTCCTAAACAGCCTCTTCATAATCTTCAAATGGGAGATTTTGTTTACTGGGAGAGACATCAAAGAAAGACTACTCTCTTAAACCTTGTTGGAAAGGTGCATATCAGTCATCAAGTGTGTCATTTCCAGGATGTTAAATGCTGTAGGACAGTTGCTGTCTTGATGGACTGTACAGCAGATGATCATGCAATACTCAGCTACACAACGAGATAGACTATGAGGATAAAATCTTTAAGCAGGATGCCTATGATGGCACGCAACATAGTCAGTGATGATGATCTAGTGATGATAGCACAGTAGCCTGAGTCAAGGTTGATCTCCTGATTCCAGTAAGGAAAATGACCAAAAGGGAGACTGAGACACAACCTGCTATGGCAGCCACTTCCATAAAGATTATTATGACAGTTTGACCCCATAAAATCACCCCATCCACCACCCCTCCAACTTGTTCTAGGAATTGATTGGTCACAGAAGCATCTTCATCCTAATGTTGAATATCCTTCCTTTTTGACATGTCTCCAAACTGTTTTCTTGTTCTCTTGCAGTCAACCAAGTATTGCCAAATGTACCTGAAGACCAATTAGAAAGTGGTCCCAACCTTATTAATTTTGCTCTGACTTAGTTTGTCTTTGCGAATACCAAATGGAGATATTGACAACTGTTACTTATCACTCATCACTGCCAAGCACTGTGCTTTTTCTCTCCTGTCTCATGTGGTATTCACAATAATCTTGCAAGTTAAGCATTATTCCTGCTTAATAGATAGGAAACTGAAGCCTTGGAGAGTTACAAGATGTTGGCAGTGGCATAGTAAAGTAGAAAATCTTAAGAGATTTGCAGTTAAATGGCAACTTAGAGGTAGAGCCAACACTGTAATCTAGTTTGGATTTCTAGTTGAGTTTTCTTGCTCCCTGACACTAAAAACATTTCTTCTGGATCCACATGGTCTTCTCATAGGGCACATAATTTTTTTTAGACTTCTGGGAAATCTAAAAAATAAAACACAAACTGACCCATAGTTTGTTCCTTGGGCTAGATTCAGTAATTCACAAGGTCAGACATGGGAGATTACTTGAGGAAAGGTAAGGACTGAGGAAAAGATGAGGAGGTGCTGGAGAATGTGAAAAGTTGTTCTATGAAACCAAACAAGGAACTGGTTATCTTAAGTTTTTGCAGAAGTGATTTTAAAAATTTCAGGATCAATTTCTAAATCTAATAAAAAAATAAGAACATACCTCTAGTAAAATGGAAACAAATTGTATATTATCTATTGGTAGATGGTGTATAGCAGTGGTTCCCAACCTTTTTGGCACCAGGGAACAGTTTCATGGAAGACAATTTTTCCACGGACGGGAGGAGGGGGGTATGGTTCAGGCAGTAATGCGAGCAATGGGGAGCAGCAGATGAAGCTTCACTCACCTGAGGCTCACCTCCTGCTGTGCGGCCAGGTTCCTAACAGGCCAAGATACCTGGGGGTTGGGGACCCCTGGTTTATAGTATACACAGACAGACATACAAATGTTAAACTTCTTTCACTGATAGTTTAATTCAAATGAACATTTTTGACTACCTTAAACTTAAGTTTAAAAATATTTGCAAAAGATTACACAGAGTTCCAATTTATCCCTTCTCAGTTTCCTCTAATATGAATATCTTATACAACCATTAAACAATTCTCAAAATTAGAAAATGAGAATTGCTATAGTGCTATTAACTAAACTAAAGACATTCTTGAATTTTACCAGTTCAATAATGAACTGTCCTTTCTCTGTTCCAAGAGTCTCTCCAGGACCCCACATCACATTTACCAAAATTTTTCCTTAGTTGCCTCAATCTTTAAGGTTCAGCAGCCTTTCTTTGTCCTCCATGATCTTAATGCTTTTAAAGAGTACCAAACAATTATTTTGTTGAATGTTCCTCATATTGGATTTATCTGATATTTTATCCTAATTGGGATGAGGTCATGTATTTTAGCAGCAATACCCCAGAAATTATGCTGTGTCCTCCCCAATATATCATATCAAAGAGGTCATGAGGCTGATATCTCTTACTTCTGGCGATGTTAACTGTGATCACTTGATTAAGGTGGTGTCTTCTGGTTTCTTTATGGTAAAGTTACCATCTTTCTCACTGTAGTTTATAAATAAGTTGGGGAAATTACTTTGATAATGTGTATACCCTTTCATCTTAAGCTTTAACCCATTAATTTTAGAATAATTCACTGGAACTTATCTGTGACAAATTTCACTATGATGTTTGTCTTATAGTGATTTTATATTTCCTTCTTTTATATTACATTTATTTATGGAATTCTTCTGTAAGGAAGAGCTGTCTTTTCTTTCTCATTTATTCATTTATTTAAAAAATATGAATGCATATCAGCATTTATGATATATGAGTATGAACTCAGATATTTGTTTTATTTTCTGTCATAAGTACTGTCATTTTTAGCTTTAATTTGTACATATATTCTCTCATTTTTATTAAGATATTGCCATTTTTTGAAGAAAAGCATATAACAAAATTATGCAAATAAAATAAAAGATCAGATGCAATAACTCTAAGTGAACCTCACTTTTAAACTTGCCTGAGTGAATGTTAAAATTTTCATATGACCTCTGACATACAAACTGACATGTCACCTCAGACAATTAATTAATGCCAACCTTACACTTGATGACAGCAAATTTTGATCAATCTGATTTTGGTAAATCCAAGATTTACAAAACTAAGGTCAGTATTAGCAAAAGAAGTAAGTGTTCTCAAATCTCACTTTGCAAAAGGAGGGGAGGTGTTTTTTGTCTGTGTCAAAAAACACAAATAAGGTCCTCTAAAGAGAAATTCCCAAACTGTTCCTCAATGTTTACAGCTATCTGTGAATCTCCTGCCTGTAGAGAAATCAATAAAAAGAAATACTTTGCTAAGACAGTTCCAGTAGAATTCTATCACCAATATAACCTTCCAGTAAAGCATCTTTTTCAAAAGGAAATGGATAATTTTTCTCCTAGGACAGCCATGGTGGTGACTAAAGCATGTGAATAGAAGCCATCTGAGCTCACAATAGTTTAATACTGTTATAAGATGAAGGTAAATGGCATATTTGACAATTTCTCCATGATTTGCTTCAAAAAATTGAACTAAATAACCTGTTCTATGGAGTGAAAGATATCAACTGACAGAAGCCCTGCTTACATTGTCTTGCTCTGCTTCAAGCCACAGAGCAGTCTGATAATTTTCAAGCTCCATATTTTCCCCAGGATTGTTCCAATTTTGCATAGCTCCTTTTCTTTACAGTAAGAGTAGCAATCTAAGATGCTGCACAATAGTTCTCTTTCTTTGTCTTGCGGTAACTTCAAGTATGTGTAAATAAAGATTTTAAAAATCAAGTTTTATCCCCCTCCACTTGCAGACACACACACACACACACACACACAGTTTAGTGCATGGTAAAAATGGAGAGAAGCACTTTTATTAACTAAATGCTTCCCTTGTTATGGATATTTCAACACAAGAAGCACTGTTGATCTAGGATCTCATTTGAAACAATGATGAAAAAATTATATCGACTAAATGATTTTTAAACATCAACCTGCACCCCTTTTCTGACATTTTATAACTTTAGCTGGGTTGGACATAAACTGAGGCTCCCATCTACAATCACAATGTTTCCCCTTCCCAGTAACTCTTCCTGTCATTGTACTTTGGTGGTGATGACCATCACACCTAACATTGTAGCTTTTGAATATTAGAAACTATACATTAATGACACAATTTAAACATAATTTGATCTTGAGTACTTTTCCCATTTTAATTTTCTAAAAACATATACAAGGAAAATGAGGTTTTTGTGTGTGTATGTATGTGTGTATGTGTTTGTTAGATTTTTGTTTCGTTTTCTGGATCATCTAAATACACTAATGTCCCTGATCCTTAGTTAAGAAAAACCCCTGCCTTGGAAACAGGGTTCTTGATTGTATAACATGATACTTCTCAGAATTATTGTTATGAAGAATACAAATGATGAATTTTTCTCTTCTTTCTCCTGTGTGTGTGTATATATATGTACATATATATATATATACACATATATGTAATTATCTAGTTATAGAATCATATAATGTATATAATTATGTAATGTATATAATATATAGATAATGTATACACATAACACACATATAATTTGAGATCTTGTTTTGTAATAGCTACATTGTAAAAGACACTTGTGGCATAAGTATAGAAGGTAGTCAGTAAATATTGGATGTGTGCATCTTTGATTACAATTTAGAAAACCTCAGACAGAAATGAAGGATGAGTTGGATTTCAGGGAGAAGGGAGCTCCATGGAGGGGAACTAATATAAGGACCAGTGTGGTAACTCAGATGTGGTGCTTTCTCAGTGAGTGCTGCATGGGAGGGCAGGGAAAGAGAAGGGTAGGCACATCTAAATGGGACAGGAGGGCAGATTGTCAGAAGGGCAAAGAGAAAGCAGACCAGCCTCTCTCATACAAAATCCTTTGTTTCAGAGATGTTGGAAATATTTCCTAACTAAAAGGAAAAGACTATATTTCACTATTCTTTCCAACACATCTCTTATCACTGGTGTGAAGTAACAGGGTGTAAAAATGTGATTTAAACAGATGAAAGTGTTTCAGGAAGTTTGCTTTGAAATTAATCCACAAATAACACCAATATATTCTTTCCCCCATGAGTTTCATCTGTACTTTACTTTCATGTGAGAGGGACATCCCAAATCAGGGATTTAAATGTTAGTCATGAATTTTCTTGCCTTGGTCCATATACCTTCCTTACCAAGTCAATGAAATTATAAAGTTATTAATTCATGTACCTTTCTAGCCTTATAAAGCTCTGCATTCAAGCTCATTGTCCAAACACATAAAATGCCTTAAATTCTCCAGTTACACACAGCAGTAGGTTTTAAAACATCCGGTGAGAAGTTCTGTGGAGGAGAGGTACACTTCTGTGGCTGTACTGATTCAGTTTAACTTGGAGACACCAAAGGCTTTGAAATGCTACAAACTTTCCTGAAAGGAAAAGCATTAAACACCATTCTGCCCTTACTCCCCTCTCATGATGTAGATAAAAAATAATTTCCAGGGTTTAATGGTGATTGCCTTAGGAACTTTAAGAACCATAAAGCATTTTGTTTTTGCTGCAATGGAAGTGCATTCTATCCTCTTCCTTCTAGCAGGGTAAGCTCCCCAATACCTACCCACCCCCGAAAACTTCAGAAATCTAATATATCACTCAGTACTTTTCATCAGGCCTTAAAGAATAGTGTCGGATGATTCCTTGCTTGATGCACCAAAGATTTTAAAAATATATTTGTTGTACCTGAGAAGATGTGTGTGCCATGCAAGATTAATATGCATACGATTTTGCCAGCTGTCTACTATATCCAGAGGGAAATACATACGAATCCTTTTATCTGCTGGTACAAGGTGCTGAACCACTTCTGTCCAGGGGCAAGGTCACTGCCTTAAATTGTTCAGCTTTGTTCCTGCCTCAGGATATCCCGATTATGGCCAAAGTGGGCCAGACAAGACCATTAGATGAGAGAATGAAACCTACAGAGGGATAGATTCAGTCCCGTAAATCTTCGGCAGTTCAGGAAATTAATGACATCCTCAACTCTGTATCTTTCGAAAAGTTGAATAAGTACCTTTTCAAGGCAGTTATTAAAATGAAAGTGTTTGTGCTTTTCTCCCCCCAGCATTTGGAAATGAATGTTTTAAAGTAAAACGAGTAAATCTGTGTCTTCTAGGCTGGTGTACAACATGGTAATATTTGCTCTAGCATCTTTCCTAGAAACTATATTCTGAGAAACCAGACTAACCCTGCACCATAAGTAATATTAGATTACAAAGGATATAAAAGCTTTGAAGTTGAAAAATATCTCCTTTACTTTCACCCAAAGATGACACTGGATGAGGAAGAAATAACTGAGGTCTAGGGGATGGATATTTCATAAAGCAAAAGGCATAAGAAAAGGCATATTATTGGTATGATAATCACAAGAATTAGTTGCTACCCTGTGCTACATAATAAAAGGAGAAATTATGCAAGGGTTCAAACCCAATGTCCATTCAGAGAAGAATTTTATATCTTGGAAGGCCTAGTATTATATTTTCTCTGAAATTATTCTCACATATTTGGAACAAATCCTGGACAATTGGTGCCAGTCTTAAATTTTTATTTATAATATTGGTTGAGGGGACTTCCCTGGTGATCCAGTGGTAAGGAATCTGCCTTCCAATGCAGGAGACATGGGTTTGATCCCTGGTCAGGGAACTAAGATCTCACGTACTGCAGGGCAACTAAGCCTGCACACCACTACTCCTGAACCTCCTCGCTTCAACTAGGGAAGAGAAAACCCGCACGCCACAACTAGAGAGAAGCCAGCGTGCCGCAACAAAGATCCCGCGAGCCGCAACGAAGACCAGACACAGCCAAATAAATAAATAAATAAATAAATATTTTTTTAAAATATTGATTGAATCAATTAACTTATCTAAACTATTTCTGCACGTACTTATTTTCAACATGCTCATTAAATTCATGCCATCTAAATTCATGTTACTTATTACAGGTTCACTTTGCACTTTCAAAATTCTTTCTATTAAGGGTGTTAAGACTTTTTTCCCCTCCATCAAGCTTCAAGAAGAAGATCATAGGGATAGTGGCCAAGGTGGCTGAATAGGAAGACCCTGAATTCTCCTCCTCCCCCAGGCACACTAACATCACAGCCATTTGCAGAGCAACTATTGACAAGAAAGACCAGAAGACTAGCAGAAAAGATCTTCTAAAATGAAATCTATAAAGAAGAAATCACAATAAGTATAGGAGAAGATGTATGGCGTAGTCAAGACTTATGCCTCTGGGTGGGGAGCCCACAAATGGCAGGGTGATTACAATTGCAGAAGTTCTTTCCAAGGAACAAGCAGTCTGAGCTCCCCATCCCAGGAGTCCTGGACCAGAAAGACAAGGCCCCAGAACATTTGGCTTTGAAGACCAGTGGGGATTACTCTTAGGAGAGCCAGAGGGCTGTGGAAAATAAACTCTACTCTTAAAGGGCACACACAAATATCACACACTCCAGGACCCAGGGCAAAAGCAGTCATTTGAAAGGAGCCTGGGTCAGATCCACCTGCTGATCTTGGAGAGTCTCCCAGAGAGGCAGGAGGCAACTGGAACTCACCCTGGGGACAGAGACACTAGCAGAACAATTTTGGGAGCCTGTTTTACCATGTGGACACTGGTACTGGCAAGCATCAGTTTGGGACTCTCCCTCTAGCTTATTAGCACTGGGACCCAGCCCCGCCCACCAGCCTGTAAGTGCAGGTGTTGGGATGCCTCAGGCCAAGCAACTAGCCTGGCAGGGACACAGCTTCCACCATCAACAGGCTGGCTTCCTTAAGGCCGCCCGAGCCCACAGGCATCCTGGGACCCGGCCCTGTACACCAGAGGGCCCAAGACATGGCCCCACACTCAGTGTGCTGGCACTAGCTCCGGGACCACTTCAGGGCCCTGCACCCATCCATTAGGACTAGGTGTCACCCACCAGTGGGCAGACATCAACTCTGGGACCCCCAGGGCTTTGCAGCCAGAGATCCTGGGACACAGTTCTTCTCACAATTGGGCCAGTACTGAACCTGGAACACCCTGGGCCCTAACCCTATCCACCAGTGGGAAGGCAGCAGCCCTAGGAACCCTGGATCCTGCAGCCAGATGCCTCAGGACCCAGCACCACTCATCAGTGAGACAATACCAATTCTAGGATCCCCCAGGGCTCTGCAGCCAGATGCCACATGACCCGACCCTGCCCTCCAATGGTTGGCAGCCACCACCCAAGGCAGTGCTTGGCAAGCAACGAAAGCTGGGGTCAGCCACGCCTACCAGACTGCCCACCTTAATCAGCCTGCCACAACAGAAGGACCCAGGAAGCCCATATAGGGGGCACTCCTAGAGCATTTATCTCTGGTGACCAGAGGGGAGTGGGCTGCTAGGACACATAGGACATCTGCTACAAAAGACCACTTCTCCAAAGTTGGGAAACATAACCAATCTACCAAATACATAGAAATAAAAAAGCAAATTAGGCAAAATAAAGTGACAGAGGAACATGTTCCAAATGAAGGGACAAGATAAATCCCCAGAAGAACTGAATGGAGGTAAACAAGTTACCTGAGAATGGTGAGGTGGGGATTAAGTGGCATTGAAATGCCTGTGATGTCACAACAAATAGATGATCACACCCATAGAAATTGTGTTCAGTCTAATCAGCCACAGTATACTTGTGCAACTTGAAAGTCCATTAAACATTTTTTTTCTAGTTCTACTGACATCTGTGATACTATGTATAGCATTGTGTTTTACATACTTTCATGACAGTCTCCTGGGAAATATGCACAGAGGTTGCAGCACATTACTGAGCATGTTCCTTCCCATCTATCTTGCCTCCACCTTCCAAACAAGAAAGGAAGAAGGAAGAGAAAACACTCTTTAGGTTATACAGAAATGGAGGATTATATTTAGTGAAATAACTAGAGTAGTCTGCTCAGAAATATTTTGTGTGGATTGTCTTTATTTGAATTTATTATTCTGCCAGTAACCTAAAATATTACTGAAATACCGATTATCATTCATGTATGAAAATCAGCCCTTTTGTACATGGGTAAGTTATCTACTTAGATGTCCCCAATAATCAGAAACATAGCATATGTGAGATAAAATGTATACTCTCTAGACCCCTAAAATGTTTATCTTTACCTCAGTAAATGGTGCTACCATTCATCTAGCTTAGGCAAACTTCACCACCCCCACCACTTCCCACCTCAAAGCAATAAACAAATAATGTCGGCTTATTTTTCCCATTACACATCCTGAATCTGTTCATTTCTCACCAATTACATAGCTGCTTCTAATGCAAATCACCATCATCTCCGTCTCTCTCTACTGCACAACTGTACTAGCTTTCTAACTGGTCTCCTCACTTCCATTCTTCACCTCCTGACTCTCAACAGAGGAGCTCAAGTAATTCTTTTAAAATCTTTATCACATAATTTTAATGTCCTGCCCCCGAGTTACCATGGTTTCCTGTAACTCTTAATATAAAATCCAAACACTGAATGGTTGTCTACAAGGCCCTGTCTATCCTCCAACTTCCTCTCCTCATCCTCTGCATGCTCTCTCTGCTCAGACCACATTGGCTTCCCAGTTGATTGATTCTCAGGTAAATTTTAGCTCCATCCTGCTTCACTATCTTTGCTCTTCCCTCTGGTTAGCAGACTTGTCTCCAAAAATTATTGCAGGTTTTATTCTCTCACCGTTTTCATGTTTCTGCTGAATTTTCATGATCAAAGATTCTCTGATTAGTTAATATAAAAAAATCCTCTTGTAACACTCAAACTCCTTATCTTGCTTTATTTTTTCTTGCATAAAAATTTTCAATACCTAACATATTATATAATTATATGTTGTTGTTGCTTTGCTGTCAGTTAGACCATAAATTATAAGATGCTAACACTGTTTTCCCAGTGTCCATAATAGATGCTCAATAAATAAATAAACAAACAAGTAAATATTTGTTCAATGGCTGAATGAGTCAATAAATTTGAATGTACCTATATACAAACTAGAGTGTGATGAGCGTACTGAAAAACTTTGATTAAGTCAGAGGGCCAGAAATCTATTCAGAGCTGTCTCTGTCTAGACAGGTGATGGTTTTAAAGTTATGTCATCCCTCCAGGCCCCATCCCCCCATCAGTATGTAGTACAGGTGTCTTAGGCTACAACACTATGGCAATAAATATATATTCCATAATAGTTTCAAAACTTTGCTTCAGAAAGCCCTCACAGAACCCACCTGTGTTCATCTTTCCATTTTTACTTCTTCCACTCTAGGTGTATGATGCATCCCTTCTGATGCACAGTGATTGCAATATGGGAATGCCCACCGAAGGGGATGTCATTTCTCCAGGGCCCTGGTGAGAAGACTGAGCCCCTCAGGGCTAGGGGCATCAATGTTACTGCACTGTGTGCTGACAATGCCCCAAAGGGAACTTAGTGAAATATACTCTTCTAATTATCCCCTTCTCCTATTCACCCATTTACCCCACAATTCTGAGAATCTGAGAAACAGGCACATATTTTGTGCCACCTATTTTCCTGTACCAATACTATCCCCTTGTTTTTCCTCCATGTGGGAGGGTGAGTCTAGAATTGCTCACCATAACATGTATCTGATAAAAACCTAAGACCTAGGGTGTACGTAATCTAATTGAGGTTCCAGCTAAGAATGTTATCTAAAATAGATGAATGGGTCTACATCTCTCAAAACATTTAAATCTTTTAATAGAAAGCCAGCAAGTATGCTATCTTTCGCTCATTCTAATTCATTAATGCAAGTTTAGGTGGTTCCATATTTGCATTGCTAATAGCCCTCCCTCAAAGTGTGTTGACATTGTAGGTTTTCAATGTTGCTTTTTTCCTCTCGCTAATATGGGTAATCTTTTGCAAGGGGACTAACTTTTTAATATAGGTCTCAACACCTATAGAGTTGTTTTCTTTCTCAGAATTCCTTTAAAATCTCAGGGATTTGATATCATCCCTACTTATTTATTTAATTATAAAGAATATTATTTGGCAGATGTGGTGATAAACTTACTGGAAGCCACTAGAGACAAGAACCTGCTTATTTCTAGTGTTTGTCTCTCTTCTACCCTGCCTGGAGAAAGAACCTCCTTCCAGAGGAAAACTGGAGATTTCTGTCAATCAAGATGTCGAAAGAGTCTTCCGCAGCAGGGGGGCCTCCCTCCCCCTCCCTTCTCCAGCTGGTCAGGGCCTTCTCCTGAACTTCCTCAGAGGCCTTGAAAGTTCAAGAGTACACATTAGCCACCACTTTCCCTCCCAAAAAGTACAAAGAAAAATGCATAATGTATGATAATGGTCAAACTAATAAGAATTAAAGTAAATGGTGTGATATAAAAAGGGTTTCAAACAGGATTAATAATTCTGCAATTTGTTATACAAAGTCAGTTTTTTCCACTTGCAGAGCAAATTTGCCTGGTGGGTTTATTGGTTCACTCATTATTAGGTATATGTCACTTTTATAGTTTCACATTTTTATAGTTTATTAAAAAAAGACATCATTCATGAATAAAACATTTTGGCTCTAGGCTGCTATACACCGAGGTTGGTCAGAGAGATTATACCACCATCCCTGATTTAAAATAATAACCAAAAAAAAAAAAAAAATGGTCATGAAGAACCTAGGGGCAAGATGGGAATAAAGACACAGACCTACTAGAGAACGGACTTGAAGACACGGGGAGGGGGAAGGGTAAGCTGGGACAAAGTGAGAGAGTGGCATGGACATATATACACTACCAAATGTAAAATAGATAGCTAGTGGGAAGCAGCTGCATAACACAGGGAGATCAGCTCAGGTGCTTTGTGACCACCTAGAGGGGTGGGATAAGGAGGGTAGGAGGGAGGGAGACGCAAGAGGGAAGAGATATGGGGATATATGTATATGTATAACTGATTCACTTTGTTATAAAGCAGAAACTAACACACTATTGTAAAGCAATTATACTCCAATAAAGATGTTAAAAATAATAATAATAATAATAATAATAATAATAATAATAATAATAATAATAATAATAACCAAACATACAAAGTAAAAATAGTAAACTATTAGAGGCATATAGGGGGAGTATTCCAAGCTGCAAAGAGACGTTCATATCTCAGGTAGATTCCTCAGCATCAGTGCCTTTGTTTTTCTTGTCCACTCTCTGGACAGCACCTCTCTAGAGCCCAGCATCTTTTATTTCTCCGGAGTTCTTCCGTGGCCATGCTTACTTTGGTCTACATTGGTTTACTGGGGCTTCTCTCCCTCTCACTCTTCATCACACAGGACAACGGTGCATCTGAGGTGCAATTCATGTGCTGCTATGAATGAAGTGGAGACATGTAGCCTGATGGGCTTTTTTACTTTTAATTAATTAATTTTTTTTTTTTTTGGCTGTGTTGGGTCTTCGTTGCTGCTCACGGGCTTTCTCTAGTTGTGGCGAGCGGGGGCTCCTCTTCGTTGTAGTGCTCGGGCTTCTCATTGCAGTGGCTTCTCTTGTTGAGGAGCACAGACTCTAGGCACATGGGTTTTAGTAGTTGTGGCACGCAGGCTCAGTAGTTGTGGCTCATGGGCTCTAGAGTGCGGACTCAGTAGCTGTGGTGCACGGGCTTAGTTGCTCTGTGGCATGTGGGATCTTCCCGGACAGGGATCGAACCCATGTCCCTTACATTGGCAGACAGATTCTTAACCACTGCACCACCAGGGAAGCCCTGATGGGCATATTTAATTTTAGCTCTTTTCAGTCACTCTGCCCATTTGAGAGTTCAGAGCTAAGCATCATTGAGTCAATTAGAGCTCTATGAGTAATATTTCTGTGTGTTCACACATTGATTTGTTTGGTGTACATGCTATGCTTATCTTGTTCCTGAGAGCTCTGGCGATGTCATGGGGAGGAAATCCTAGATATTGTGTAGGGCCCTGTGGTTATATCAGGAGAAACAGAAAAGTGCACGGTTCAGCCTATTTAACAGGAACTGTTTGTTAGTTTTGTGTGTCTGCACCAGGAGTTAGCCTAACTATGTGGTTCTAACCCAGCACTGCTCACTACTGTAATCATAACATTGGTAGAAGCATGAGCCAGTCACAGCAAAAGGAGACGTTGGAGGAGAGCAGAAGAAAAATCGTGAGACTAAAGATATTTTCCCCTAGCTTTCTGCCTTCCAAGCTTAAAACTCATGTTTTCCATTCAGAGTAAATTTTCTATCACTGCCATGAAAATAAAAATTATTTCTTAAGAAAAAAAATCAATAAAACTTGATAAATTTACCTTTTCTCCATGATTCAATGAATTTGAATTAATGTATAGCTGTTACATGGCAGAAACCATGGGCAGAGCCAGAAGGGGATACACCTATGATTGCAATTGTTGCTTTTCAAACTGATATTCTTCCTTAGATACATTCTTTACCTATGTATCTCTAATTCTGCAGTTATTTTTAACTTTGCAACATTGTTAATTACCACAGTTCTAATTTATCTTAAAAATTAGAAAACTAAACAAAATAATGAACACATTCAAAATTAAAGGCCATTACATTGACACTTGCAGTACCATAAGCTAGCTCATTGCTTCATCTCATTTTACCAAATTTTTAAGTAAATAGTTTTAAAAAAATGATTAGAATTTTTAAAAATTATCTGTACTTGAACATAGCTTTTCTCTCTTTTTTTTTTTCTCTCTCTTTTTTTAGTTGTTGGAAATAAGGTAACACATGTAAAATCATTTGGTATACTGGTAAATTGAAAGACTCCAGGACCGTAGAATATATTGTCATTAAGAGGTAAGGATTATAATAAACAGAGAGTTATGATTTCTCACAAGTTACTAATATTATTTCATATCCCTGTAAGCTCAAGCTCACAGCCCTCACTTCACAATTTAATTTAAGGTATGGGAGGCAATGGAATCTGCTTTTAATTTAATTAATTTCTAATTCAAAAAGGAATCAAGTCAGTCAGTCAAGCAATAATCAGTTCAATCAATCATTTTGACCCCTGCCACTCACCAGATTCCTGTGATATTTAACTGAAATATGATAGAAATATCCAATTTTCTGTTACCACATATGTGATATAAAAATCCAATCACTAAAACAATATTTGTCCATTTTAGGATCTTACTCAGATATCCAAAGCAGTCAATCAGAGGTTACCCAACAGACAGAGTTGGTTTTGGTGCCCTGGTTAGGCTTTCTTAGTGTGGGAAAAGAAAAGCACAATTCTCCATAATTCTAGATAATACCCAACCTGTTGGAGAACCATGATGTGTAATTGGGCCACTCTGCAGAAACTACCTATTTGCAGCATTTATGATAAAGAAGAAGCTTGATGAGAACATAACATAAGGGAGCCCCCAAACTTGCCTACGTTACTCCTGATAAAGCAAAGCCTGAAGCTTGCCTTGGAGAAGAGGCAAATGGACATCTTTCTTATGCAGAGGCAGCTGCTAGCATCAACAATGTGTTATAAATGCGATGTGTCAAAACTTTCCCTGAAGAAGCAAAACTTAAAGACCTAACAGATTCTCAAATGTCTAGAAAGATGATTTTTTTTTTTGTTTCAGTTTCCAAAAAAAACCCCTTGGCTTCTTCAGAGACTGTATATAGATTTCCCTAAAAGGTTTACTCTTTCAGAGCATCACACATATAAAACATATATTTTAGCTAGATAGAGTTACTTTATATCCTTTTCTTGATATTTAAGTTCTTCATTTATTTCACAGTTATGTTGAGTCATGTATAATTAGGCTAATACTGATATATTGATAAACAAAGGCTGTTACTGATAAAAATATTATGAAAAGCATAAAACTGATGTATCAGATCATACATAACTCAACAGAGCTTTTGGAAAATAAACATTTCTGGGTCATTGTGCAATAAACACATAATATATTGTCTGCATTTTTTATTTGCAAGGATTTTAGTTTAGAGTTACATTTATAAGGTTTAGGAAGTGTGTCTGAAATCTCTGGGTTCATATTCAGCACATGTAAGAAAAATAAGAAAGTCATGGCTTCTTGAAACTATAGGTGGAAAACAAATCAATTCTCTCCCATTTCCATTTTCTTATGTATAAAAGAAAGAGAGCTTCATAGTGAAAAAGAAGGTGGAAATAGTATTGGAAACTGGCTTATGAAGGAAGAATTTCCATTTCTGTTTGTAAGAAATAAATATAGGCATTTATGATGAAGATAAATAAGGGCTGCTAAAAAAATGTCCTTTGTTCCAATATTCAGACTTTGGCAAAGTCTCGTGTGAATGATAGATAGCAGGTGAGCTGAGCTCAGGTGAGTTAAATGTATCAGCCAACTACCAGGAACACACAAAAAGATGCAACTTATCAATGCTTCTCACTAAATGTAAGTCACTTAAAAATCAGCAAATTCAAACAAGCTCAAGTCATGAGATTGGTCTCTTTTCCCCCCATGTTAGAAATATGAAGTTTATTATACAATTATATATACATACATATGTGTGTGTGTTTCTACTTCAATAACAGACACTCAGAAGAATATACTCACAATTTCAATGTCTTAACAGATACATTATATATATATATATATATATATATATATATATATATATATTTATACTTACAGAGGCTTGTCAAAGAATAGTCTTTCTATCATTACTTACTAAAAATTAGAAACAACTTAAATACCCCTAAATAAGGGATCAGGAACACAGGGTTTTATGATATGTATAAGATGAGATAATATATTTCATCAAAACTCATACTTTAAAGAATAAATAGTATAAGGCACTGCTGCTCATGATATAAAATTCCATGAAAAAAAATATAACTGAACTCTGTGTATGAACTGGCACAACTTTAAATAAACAAATGCATAAAAAATGACAGAAAACACAGGACATTTATAGAATTGCTTGTAAATAATTCTCTAGAATCATGAGATTATAAGTAATTTTCATCCTCCTGATTCTCCTAAGTTTTATATTTTCCAAAATCCCTTTCCAAAATATAGATTATATTTGTAAGTATAAGAACAAAATTTCAGGTTTTGTAGAATTTGTATTCTATTAAAGGAGTCTGAAAAGAAACAAGTAAAAAAAATCCAAAACTATATCAATATCTATTTATGAATCTACATATTTAAACATATCTATATCTGTTTATTTATCTATCTATCATTTTAAGTGATAAGTAACAAAGAAAAATAAAGGAGACTTAAGTGATGGAGCATGATGTGGTGAAGATGGGGTCGGGGAGGCTAGATAGTAAAGACATTGATGTTGAGTTAACATTTGAAATAAAGCTGAATGAAGCAAGGAAGTAAAGAATTAGAAGGGTTAGGATAAGAACATTTCAAGCAGCAGGAATAGAAGTAAAAGGCTCTAACATAGAATCCAGTTTAGCAAGTTCAAAAAAACAATTATGGCTTTGAAGAGCCAAGATATGATGTTAGAAAAATAAGTAGAAACAAGATTATGAGGGTCATGTTAAGAAATTAAGGTTTAATTCTAAACATTATGGTAAATAAATGGTGGGATTTTAATAGGTAGTACTGTGATATAATTTATATGTTATACAGATTATTGGTTTTGTTGTATAGAGAACAAATTGTAAAGGGGAGGTTAAAATTAAGACACTGCAGAAACCAAGAATGGAAAAGATAGTGGCTTGAGCTAAGGTAGCAATAGTGGAGGTGGCAAAAATTCCCCAGGTTTGGAACATATTTGAAAATATTTTGTATGGAATATGAGGGAATAACAGGTGAAGGATTTAACAATAACCTGTTTATATTTTGTGTAAGCTCCTGTGTTAATGATACATTTACTGCAATGGAAAAGACTGGGAAAGACATGTTGGGGTAGGTTAAGAAAAAACCTAGAATTTTAGGCATGTTAATTTTGATATGTCTATTAGATATTTCTGTGGAGAACACTGAGAAGATATTGGAACACAAGTTTGAAACTTAGGAAAGAAATTGAGGCAGAAAGATATAAATTTTGGAGTAAGAAACATATAAATGAAACTTAGAAGAAACTAAAAATAGACAGGAATTTAGAGTATTCACCACCAAAGGCTGTTGTTGCTACAGAGAGAGGATACTCTGGAACTAGGCAGAAGGATAAGATTTTCAAAACAATGTCAGTTCAGCGATGAGAAAGATGTCTGTAGCTAGAGATAAAAAGAAATTTTGACCTAATCTTAAATTTTCAACATCTGAAAACCAAATTGCAAAGGCTGACTATTGAGTGAGATCACAACCTAGCATAAGTGCATATCTTGCTCCCAAAATGCAATTATTCTAATTACATGGCAATTACAGTATATCCACAGAGTAAATTACCTAGTTATTGGCATCCTGTGGAATAATCTAGCAATTTCCTCTCAATGATGACACTATATTGCAGGTTTTCAGAGCAGTAACATGATTTCTTATCAGACATTGTTCCCTAACCCTTCAATTTCTTAATTGACATCTCTTTTCTAGCCTGCCATTCTCTTCCCCAAATTAACAGACACAATTTTGTGAACATGTAAAAGATGATTTTTGTTTTTGATTAGTCTTAAAAATTAATTTTGTTATAAATTATTGCACATATTAAAGTGAAGCTGTATCGGAAGACTGGAAGCAGTATTTTAAGATGCTTAATTTTGCTGAAATGGCCATATTAATATCTAACATCTCTAAAAGAATGATTTTATCTGATCTAAGCTCTGTATTTTCTTATCAGTATTATATAGTCATTAATTTGGATGATATCTAAGTATTTGAGAATAAAACTCTATGCCATATTGGGTAACTGGGACTCAAGCAGAAAGCAAAACTCTTAATGGAATAAGAAGTTAGAAGAATAAATTCAGGGCCTCCAGACTGTCTGAAGAATGAGGGATAAATCCCAGAATAGAAATAGTTGAAGAAAAAAGGTGTCCCAAAATTTGTATAGAACTTTGCCTAATTCCATATGTGACTTTTCATTTAGAGATCCACAGAAGAGAACAAAGGGGCCGTGCAGAAAATAACAGCTAAAATAAGTGAGTAGGAACTTCAGTTACTGCCCATCATAAGTATGACAGAGTTTGGAGTTCAGGGGCAGTCAAGTTAAACATCTTGGATAGGATAAAAATCAGCATTCCTCAGAAGAAGATATCAGTATCCAGAATCTCTAAAACATATCATCTACAATTCCAGTATTGGATCAAAAGTTCTAAACATATGAGGAAACAGTAAAATGTGACCAATTATCAAGAGAAAAGGCAATTATTGGAACCATATGCTGATATGACCCAGATATTGAAATTTGTGTTAAAACTGCTATTATAAATATGTTTAAGGACTTAAATAAAAATATAGTTTTAATAAATGATCAGATGGGGGAATTTCAAAGATAAATGGAAACTATAAAAAAGGAGCAAAATGGAAATTCTCAGAACTGAAAAGTATAAGAAAAATTCCCTGATTGACTTTGCATACTCATGAAAGCAAAAGAGAATACCAAGTGAATTTGCATAGAAAAGTCAATAAAAAGGTGTAATATGAAGAAATGAAATTTTAAAAACTAAAAATTATCTTGTATTCCTTTATATTTATGTGTATATTTGCCACTGTTAGCATTTTTTTATGCATTTCTATAGTTTCAAGTTTTCATTTGATACAATTTCTTTCCAGCCTGAAGGATTCTTTAAAAGACATATGACTTTTTTTTTAAAAAAAGGATATATCATTCCCTTGTGAGTGATGATTTTTCCAACATATGTAAATGCAGTGCATATGACAATGGCACAAAAAGTGGAAAGAGTGGACAATGCAGCAATACCATTACAGATGTCTAACAATGGACAATGCAACAATACCATTACAGATGTCTAACTATACATAGAGTTCTACAACATTTACTATAAATTGAGTGCTTTGTTAAGCATACACTAAAATTTCCAGAGCAGCTACTAAAGAATGAAATGAGCCAAATCTAAAATCCAATAAACAAATTAAAATATAATATAAAAACAATATTTAACACAAATGAAAGTATAAAGAATAAATAGAAGAAAAGTTAGAAAAAAATAGCAAAATAGAATAACTAAATCCAACAGTATCAATAATTACATTGCGTGTCTTTGAGCTGAAAACTCCAGTTATAAGGTAGATATTGTCAAATAAGATATAAATTAAGATTAATCCATAAGCATTCTAAAATATGACACAGGATGAAAATAAAAGTATAAAAAGGATATACCATAAAAAATAAGTATAAGAAGTCTGGTCTATTAGTTTCTTACCACTACAGTAACAAATTATCACCAATTTGGATTCTTAAAATAATACAAATATGTTACCTTATAGTTTTGGAGGTCAGAAGTCCAAAGTGAGTCCCACTGGGCTCATTCAAGGTGTAGGCAGGTCTGCATCTCTTCAAGGGGAAATCCTTTTCCTTTTCTTTTCCATTTTCCAGAAATACCCCATTTCTTATCTCATGGCTGACTACCATCTTAAAAGTAGGCAATCAAATCATTATGAACTTTGCTTTTGTTGTGTCACTATTCCTTCTCTGACTGACTCTCTTTTCTCCCTCTTTCACTTATAAAAATCCTTGTGATTATATTGGACTCACTTAGATAATTCAGTATAATCTGTCCATGCCTAGGTAAGCTGATTAAAAACCTTAATTCTTCTTCTCCATAACCTTTTCACAGTCTCTGGAAATTAGTATGTGGACTTTTTAGTGGGCTATAATTATGCCCATAGCTGGAAATACTATCAGATGAAATAAACTACTAGACAAAAAATATTGCAAGGGATAAAAAGAAATATTGCACAATAACACAAATTTGATTTATTAGAATTAAATATTTTAAGACAGCAGTCCCCAACATTTTTGGCACTAGGGACCAGTTTCATGGAAGACAATTTTTCCACAGACCAGGGGGATGGTTTCGGAATGACTCAAGCACATTACATTTATTGTGCACTTTATTTCTATTATTATCACATAATAATACATAATGAAATAATTATACAACTCATCACAATGCAGAATCAGTGGGAGCCCTGAGCTTGGTTTCCTGCAACTAGATGGTCCCATCTGGGGATGATGGGACACAGTGACACCCAAAGTGTGTTGCTTATGTTCAGTCAACTCTGTAATCTTTTTTTGGTTTCTGTCACTGCAGCAAACCCTGCTTCACAAAGATAGGATGTTGGGAATGGAAGCAGGCTTTTCAGTGCTTTTGTGAAAATCTCAGGATATTCTGCCTTGACTTTAATCCAGAGCATATGGAGATTTGAAGTGTCTCAAACATACTTTTAAGGCCACCATCATTTGCGATCTCAAGCAGTTGATCTTCTAGCACGGAAAAAGTTGATTCACCTGGCTTATTCACAAACGGGTCACAGATCCATTCCTTCCCAGGTCGGGGGTCTTTCATGTTTGGGAAATAACGTTCAAACTCTTTTGAAAGCTGAGATAGGTGATCATGCACCAACTGGGAGAAAGAAGGCCCTGATTCAGTTTCTTTCAAAATCTCTGCTAATGTTTGAAACATGTCAAAATTCACAGTGTTCACTCATTGCCCCCAGAATTCCAGTTTGGCTTTGAATGCAGCCACTTTAATTGCCAACTTGAACACAGTTGTCATTCTCCCCTGATGAATATGTCACACAAGTAAGCAAGTTTTGCAACCCATTCTGTGTCACTGAAATGGGCTGCCAGTGGTGACTTTCTAAAAGAAATCTCTGGAGCAGCTCTCGTAACTCAAAAGCTCTGGCCAGTGATCTTTAGAAAGCCATCTCACTTCTGTGTACAAGAGAAGACCTGTGTGCTCTGAGTCCATCTCCTCACAGAGCTGCACAAACAGACGTGAGTTAAGGGCATGTACTTTAATGTTTTGATAATTTTAATCACATCCTGTAAAACGTTGTTAAGTTCAGGTGACATTTTTTGGCGAACCAGCATTTCTCTATGGATGGCACAGTGCATAGACTCACATTCAGGATCGACCTCTTTGACCCGAGTAGTGAAACCAGAAAGCCGTCCAGTCATGGCAGCCACTCTGTCTGTGCATTACTGACACAAAATGACCAATTCAGTTTTCCTGATATGTAATCATTCAAAGACTTGAATAGTTTTGTAGCTGTGGTGTTGGTTGGAAACAAAAGTGCACATAACATATCCTCATGCACACCTTCCTGAAAAATATATCTCACAAAAACAAGCATTTTTGCCTTGTTGTCAACATCAGTAGACTCATCAACCTGGATTTCATACCACAGTGACTAATTAATCCTCTCTAACAATTGTGCCTCAATATCCTCTGCTATTTCATCAATTTGTCTAGTTATGGTGCTAGCTGAAAGAGGAACATGTACCACCTTTTGAAATGCAGCCTCTCCTAAATGTTCATGACAAATGTCCTTAGCAGCAGGCAGGATCAACTCTTCACAAACAGTAAAGGGCTTCTTAGCTTTAGCAATGTGGTTAGTCACTAAAAATAATAATCTCAGTGCAGACACATTTGATGAAGAGGTAGCCTTCAATAATTCCTTCCATTCTTCATGTTGACTTTTTTTTTCTTTTGAAAAAAGAAAGATTTATCTTTTTTAATATTTGTTTCTTTTTTACATTTATTTATTTTGTTTATTTTTGGCTGTGTTTGTTCTTCGTTGCTGTGCTCAGGCTTTCTCTAGTTGTGGCGAGCGGTGGCTACTCTTCCTTGCGGTACATGGGCTTCTCATTGCAGTGACTTCTCTTGTTGTGGAGCACAGGCTCTAGGTGCTTGGGCTTCAGTAGTTGTGGCACATGGGCTCAGTAGTTGTGGCTCACGGGCTCTAGAGCGCAGGCTCAGTAGTTGTGGTGCACGGGCTTAGTTGCTTCGCGGCATGTGGTATCTTCCTGAACCAGGGCTCAAACCCATGTGCCCTGCAGTGGTAGGCAGATTCTTAACCACTGCACCACCAGGGAAGCCTGAAAGATTTGTCTTTTAATGCAGAGTGCTTGGTCTCCATGTGGTGAAGCAGTTTTGAAGGTTTCATGGCTTTTCATGGCTTTGTTGGATAGTCGGTTGCCACATATTATACAAAGTGAGCTTGGGGGATGTAAACCACCTGTTCCAATGAACCTCTAATTTAAGTAGGACTTCTGGTATTTTATTTTAAATGCAGCTTTCTTTTTGTTGTCAGTCTTAGAGTCTTCTGCTGTCTCATTAGGTCTCTTCCCCTTTTCAAAGAAGCTCTCCAGCGATGTTTGTTTGTTACTCATTTTGTCTAGTGTTAGCTTGTGGGCTTACCAAAACTGTAACTAAGACAAGTATGCAATGCAGGAAAGAGGCGTGGATGGAAGTGGTAAATAAAATAATGGGCAGGCCACACGCAGACTAAAATAAGTGTCAGATTCTGACTTAAAGCCTGCCACCAGATGCAGGTGTACAATTGAAGTACATCAACTCACTTGTCTCTATAAAGCCTGTCACCAGATGCAGCTTAATTGTCACTTGCTACTCACTGATAGGGTTTCGATATGAGTCTGCAAGCAATTGATTTATTATGGTTTCTGTGCAGTCAAACCTCTCTGCTAATGATAATCTGTATTTGCAACCACTCCCTAGCACTAGCATCACTGCCTCAGCTCCACCTCAGATAATCAGGTATTAGATTCTCATAAGGAGCATGCAACCTAGATCCCTTGCATGTGCATTTCACAGTAGGGTTTGCCCTCATGAGAATCTAATGCTGCCACTGATCTGACAGGAGGTGGAGCTCAGGTGGCAATGCGAGTGACGGGGAGCGGCTTTAAATACAAATGAAGCTTTGCTCGCTCACATGCCACTCACCTCCTGCTGTGCAGCCCAGTTCCTAATAGGCCACTGACTGGTACTGGAGGTTGAGGACCCCTGTTTTAAGACATATCTCTCAGTAATGTGTACGGTACTTTAGATACAAAAATCAGTAAGGGTTGAAGATCTGAAAGACATAATTAGACACTCTGACCTATTTGATATTTATAGAAACAGCAGAAAAAACTGGTATTTCACCAAGACATGCCATATGCTTGTGCAGAAGAGAAGGCTCAATATATTTGAAAAATTTCAAACTCTATAAAGTATATTTTCTGACTACACTGAAGTAAAATTAGAAACTATTTATAGATACCAAGGAAAGCCCCAAGTATTTTCAAACTAAATGACATAATTTTAAATGATTTACATGCAAATAAGAAATCACAAGAGAAATTAAAAAAAAAAATCCAAACAAATGATAAAATAAAATGTAAAATATTTGTGGGATGCAGCTAAACAGTGTTTAGAGGAAAATTTGTGTTTTAAATATCCTAAGAATTAAAAGAATAATTATTGAAATCAATTGTCAATGTTTATATCTTATGAGTAAATTAAAACCAAAATAAGTAAAGAGATGTAATAAATAGAAGAGAAATTAGAGAAGTTAATCAAAGCAAAAGATGACTATTGAAAAGATTAATAGCTAACAAGACTGATCAATTGTAATAATAAGAATGAACAATTGTATGTTTCTATAGATTTTAGATACTAAACAGAAAATAAAATACAATTATTAATAATATTTTGCCATACATTTGAGACATTAGATGGATTGAACAAATTCCTAGAAAGGCACAACATACAAAAATTGAAATGAGGTGAAGTAGAAAACCTGAATATTCCAGTATCCATTAAGTAAATTAAATAATTTATTAAAATCTTCTCCCACATAATCCTCCAGGCCCAGATAGAATTTACTGTTCAATTCTATCAAATACTTAAGGAAGAAATAATAACAATTTAAAAACCCCTTTTCAGAGAATATAGAAGAGAGGAACACTTCCTAACTCATTTTATAATACCAGCATAAGCCTAGTATGCCAAATTCATAAAAAGGAAATTACATATCAATATATCTTATAAACCTAGATGCAAATTTTCTTTAAAATGGGTTAGCAATTTGTATACAGCAGTATATGAAAAGGATAGAACATTATGAACAAGTAGTGGTTTTCCAAGGAATTCAATGATAGCTAAAAATTGAAAAATTAACAGGATTTAACCTCAGTAAAAATAAAAGAATAACTCTATGATTATGTTACATACATTTGTGGTAAAATATCTCAACAAATTAGGAATGGAAGAGAACTATCTCAATCTGATAAAGGACAGATACAAGACATCGACAGCTACGTTATACTTTCTGTGGCAAAATTTCCCATCCCACATATTCTCTACAATGTGACCTTTTATTCTGGCCCATCAAGAGTTGGAGTCTATATTTGGTCCACTTCAATCTGTTGAGGTATATAACTGCATTGACAAATGTAGTAAAATAGAAGTTATACCATTTGACTTTCAAGGCTATGTCATAAAGGCTTGCTGGCCTAGTTTTCATAGCTATGAGGGAACAGATAAGACTGACTACACTAATGCTATCATAATATTAGAGATCTCAGGATACCCAGAGAGACCATGTGTAGGTCCTCCAGTCAACAGTTCCATCAGAGGTCTTAGCTGACAACCAGAATTAACCATCAGACATGTGAGTGAAAGCACACCAAGATAATTTTAGCCACTACTGGTTAAGTTTTCCTCAACCATGAGTCTTCCTTGCAAAAGTTCCTGAGACTGCAGAACACAGACAAGCCATCGCTCCCTGTTTAATATTCTGACCAAGAAAATCTGTGATAATAATAAAACGTTTATTTTATTTCACTACCTTTTGACATGGATTATAAAGCAGCAGTAGTAACTGCAACACCACCCTGTAAGATCAGAGACAAGACATAGTTGTCTAATCTTGCACCTTTTATTTACTATTATGTGGAAGGCCCTAAAAAATTCAATAAGAAAACACAACAAAATAAAAGGCATAAAGATTGGAAAAAGAAGAAATAAAACTTTGCTTTCAGATGACATGATTGTCTACATAAAAAAATCCTAACGAGTCTATAAGGTAATTAATTTAGAACACACACGTGAATTTTGCAAGGTCACAGACAGTAGACCAATATACAAAATCAATTTTATTTATATGTAGTACTAGGAATAGACAATTTGAAAATATCATTGAAGTGCCAAATTTCTCAAATTGGCCTATAGATTTAATATAGTCTAATTAGTAAGGCAAGCAGGCATTTTTACAGCAATGGACAAACCAATTACCAATTGGGATTATCAATTTTTATATTATTTTTATTAGTATTTATTATTAATATTATTATTTAATTTATATGAAAATCTAGAACTGGCAAAACTAATGAAAATATCATTGGTTGCTTTTGGGTGGTTTGGAAGTGAGTGGGAAATAATATGAAGGAATTTAATGACATAATATGAATATCCTTTATTCAGATAGTGGTATAAGCTACATGGGTTTATGAATTTGTCAAAACTCACTGAATTGTCCACTCAAGAATTATGCATCTACTATATATAAATTTTACAAAAAATGTTAACTTTTTTAATGTTAATATCTTCATTACTGAACTCTAGTTTGTAGGTTTGCTTTTTTCCAGTGGAATAATGGTATGGGTTAGCAGTTTGGAAAAAACTTTAGGTTTATTCTGGGCTTAGGAAAAAAAATACAAATATTAAGGTTAGTGGGAACCATATTTGTCACTGTTGGAGAAGGGATTGACAAATAATAGAAAGTGGAAAGATGATAATGAACCCTGTGTTAAGGAAAATCTTAAGGCAATTAGAGACTTGTCAGAAGAAAACAGAAGCCAGATTGAAGGGGTTTGTATTGACCAAATCTAGGGCAATTTGATCATTCAAAGAAATAGTAATGAGAATACAATAAAATCTATTGAATAAAAATAGAAATTTATAAGTCCATCCTGATACAAGTGAATAAATTAATTAATGAATGAATTAATATGGGAGAAGGGAAAACTCATTCAGTAGAATACCAACTAATAAATATAGAAGAAATTATAGATAATCTTCAATGGTTGCTAAAATTAGTAGGTGAAAGTTTGATTAGAAAGAAGATGTTTAAGTAATCTGAAAGTATCTTCACACAAATTACTTACTTCTTACAAGGGGAAAAATCATAACTTTACTGTAGAGAAACCAGATGGACCCCACCTTAACAAAATCATCAAAGTGACATCATTAACATGATGTGCCTCCTGATATGATTTGTGGGAAAGGAAACAACTTCATTTCTGTGATATTCTGCCAAAAATTCATAGCCTAAATCTATTCATGAGGAGCATAGATGCACCCATAGTGTGGGATATTTTATAAAGTAATTGACCCTTCATAATTACCAAGTTTAAGAAATAAAAAGAAATACTGAGATTAAAGAAAACAAAGACAATTTGACAAATAAATCTTACATGTGTTCCTGTACCAAAGAACAGGTATAGAGAACATCAATGAGAAAATTTTAAAAATAGTAAACATAAACTGTGGGTTAGATGACAGTATTGTGATTAATGTTAAATTTTCTGATTTTGGAAATTGTACATTAGTAATGTAAAAGAATATTTTTTCTAAAAAAACAAACTTCCTGTTATAAAATAAATAAGGCATATGGATGTAATGTACAGCATAGGGAATGCAGTCAATAATATTAAAATGATTTACATGGTGACAGATGGTAACTAGACTTATCATGGTGATCATTTCATAATGTATAAAAATACCAAATCACTATCTTGTATACCTGAAACTAATATAACACTGTAAGTCAATTATACCTCAATAAAAAAATAAATGAAAATATTCAGTGGTAAAGGATAATGATAATCACAGTTTTACTCTTAAATTATTTTGAAAATAAATGTGTGTATACATACACACACACACCAGTTACACATGCAGATAGAAAGAGAATGATAAAACAAGTGAGGAAAAAGGAAAAGTGGTCATTCTGGAAAAAGAGTGTAATAAAGTTCCTTGTATTCTTCTTGAAAATTTTCTCTAAGTGTGAAATAATGTAAAAATAAAACGTTACACACACAATAAAGCCTTATCCTAAGGCTATTGCTACTTTATTGAGTTGAAGTACATACATTAAAACTCATAGAAAATTGGTTCTTCTGAAACCAAATACCAGAAAATTATATAGGTTGATATTCTCTTTCTAAAAGGAGCAGATATAGCTTTCATGAGTGTGATCGACAAGTCTTGGAAGTGAACTTCTTTTTCTCTAGAGGACAATTGCACTAGCTCTGCATCACCTCTGTTAATCGGCTTCAACCTTGGCCTTGGGTGCCACTGAAAATGAGAAGATGGTTTTGCTTTTGGGGCCTATTTCATCCTTAGATCTGCAAAGGCTGACAACTAGAAGGGCAAGTGAATGTGTTTTGTGATCTGTATGCTTGGTCTATTGGGAACAGAGTTGAAACCCTGATATTTTTCACATGCCTCCCAGAAACAGGCCTGGGAAGGTAATGATTCTACTGTACTATTCATCCAGCTTGAGACTGAACCTGAGTATTAATGCTTGGAGGAAAATTACCATGTTTTAACTGCTTTGGTTGTGGTTTAACTCAACACACATTCACTGAGCACCTGCTATATCCCTAGCTCTATGCCAAGTACAGTGGAGAATAACATGTAAAGAATATGTGGTACCTGATTTCAATTTCTTAGGTACAGTTTGGTAAGAACAGAAGGCATATGACTAAAACAATAATTAATAAACTATAGATTTATGTGTTCAAAATGTATAGTCAAGGTTTCTCTTTCTAAATTGCTAACTAAAACATACATTTTAACTTCTTCTCTCTTCTACCCCTTTCAAATTATCAAAACATAAAAATTGAAATAAAGAAAACTATATCAGAGCTAGAACAGAGATGAATGCTGCCCTCATATACTAGAGGAGAAATAACAATTGTTCTCATTTGTTGAGAAATTCTTATGCATCAGACAGTATGTTGCATACTTCACATACATTATTTTATTTAATCCCTTAAGAATAATTACTATCAAATTTGCTTGTGAAACATGAGACTTAAGGAAGTTAAATAACTGACCCAAAGTCATACAAGTTATAGAGTTGTCTCTCAAGTCACTGTGTACGTAATAACTTAGCATCATGGAACGGAAGGGGGTTTATAATTTGTATATTTGTACATGCAGAGGAAGTAAATTATAAACATCTACATCTAAAAAAGTATTAAAAAGCTCTTCCACTAAATGGAGAATATAATTCTAAGAAATTTAAAAAAAATACATTGTGTCATAGGTTAATTAGCAATGTTTTTATTAGAAGAAAATTAAGATGTGTCTCATAATTGATTATAACTCAGGTTCAATAAAATTCAAAAAGAAGTATAATATCTTAAGATTTAAATAACCATGCAGAAAATGGAGAAGAAATAGTCAAGGTATGACTCCCACAAATATTGAGGATCCAGACTATTTCAGAAGTCTACACTTTTGAATTATGAATACTCTAAAAATAATGCATAATTTTCATGTGATTCAAACTTTTACAGAGCTTAGAAAAAGTAGGAAATATTCTGTTTAAAGCAACACTTAGATAATAAATGAGGGAGACAAAGTGAGAAAATTCTGCTAACACCAGTTAAAAAGCCTGCAGGATACATGAAAGAAACCTAAACAAAATATTGTCAAATAAATTAATCACTGTAGATATTATACCATGACCAAGGAAACTTTAATCCCAATTAGCAAAATAAAACTCTATTGATATATTTTATTATTTTAATATTCCTGGGAAGAAAAAAACATATTATTTTTCAAGAGGTTCCAAAAAGCATTTGATAAAATTCATATATAATCCCAATAAAAACTCCAAGAGTAATATAATAACTGCTCAAACCATTATATTTAATGAAGAAATGTTAGTCTTTACCATTTAAAATAAGAACAAAAATTATCTACCTAAAATACTCTTGTATAATATTTTGAAGGTACATTTAATGCAATTACATTGTACAAGAACATATAGAGTGAAGAGTTGATGGAAAATATTATTTCATATTATATGATGTGGTACCTGAAAATCTCAATAAAATAAAAACCTTCATTTGAACAAATAAAGATGTAAGTTGTTTTTTCATGAGAGAAATGCAACATCTCTATATAACAACAATTTGTTGGACATTTCTATGAAAAAATGTCCCAAATCACAACTGTAATAGCAAATATAACCTCTTGAAGGGAGTTTTGCACTATTTGATTTTTAAATTTCTACAAACTTTTCACAAGGACTGGAAAGCTGAAAATACCAAGCAATTTTTTTTTTTTCCATTTTTCTCTCTCTATTACTTTTCCAATTCTTTCCACCAGGTAACACTAAGTTTTCTACTGTATGTAAAATAACATTACTTTCAGTTTCTAATTTTTATTTCCAGATATTTAATTTTTTTTTAATTTCATATTCTGGGAGTTCCTTGGTGGCCTAGTGTTTAGGATTCCTGCCTTTTTACTGCAGTGCCAGGGTTCAATCCCTGGTGAGGAAACTGAGATCCTGCAAACTATGCAGTGTGGTCAAAAAAAAAAACAAAATTCTTATTCTATTTTATATTTATTATATCAACACAGCATGATGATATCAAATATTTGGTATTTGTTGAGATTTCCTTTATGGCCTCAGTACATTATGTAAGTTCTACCTTTTTTGAAAACAATATATTATATTTTACTTGCTCATTTAAATTTCTATATTATCTTTACTTACTTCAGATATACTTTGTGAATTTTTTTTTTTGTACATTTTTCAATTTCTCTTAGAAGTTCAGGTTTCTTGCTTTTTATACCTCATATCCTTGTAGAGAAGTATTTTAGTATCTGGTGCCTTCCATCTTCATCCCTTGTATCATCATGAAATCAGAGCACACTATCTACAGATGTGCCTATTTAATCATTTTTTTCCCCTGTAGCCTGTTGACTTAATCTCAAAGCATTCATCAAAACCTGAAATAATATAATCAATGTAATGAAATATTACTCAGCCATAAAAAAGAATGAAATCTCACCATTCGGACAGCATGGATGGACCTAGAGGCTACTATGCTAAATGAAATAATTCAGACAGAGAAAAACAAACACCATATGATTTCACTTATATGTGGAATCTAAATAACAAATGAAGAAACATAACAAAACAGAAAGATTCATAGATACAAGGAACAAACTGGTTCCATCCCTCTGGTTGCCAGAGGGAAGGGGGGATGGTAAGTGAAATAGGTGAGATTAAGAGGTGCAAACTTCCAGTTATGAAGTAAATAAGTCACAGGAATGTAACGTGCACCATAGCGAATACAGTCAATAATATTACTATAATTTTGTATGGTGCAGATGGTAACTATAATGCTTGTGGTGATCATTTTGTAATATATAAAAATATTGAATCACTATGTTGTACACCTGAAACTAATATAATATTGTAAGTCAATTACATTTCAATAACAAACAAAATTAAAAGGACTTGGTTCTTTTAGAGATTAATAAAATGGACTATGTTTAGCAACATAGCTGGGTGTAATTTGATATAGGATATAAAATATACGGTAGTTCATCACTTCATTGCAGTGTTGTCTATCTAGTAGTGCTTATCAAAATCACTTTGGATGCTTTTTTCAAAACATATAGGATCATTTTTTTTTTCCTGGGAACACAAAAAACAGATTAGGGTTTGGAGGTAGATGCATATATAATAGATATCTTCCTAAGTCATTGTGATACACACTACCCTATATCGTAAGGACTAGGAATATCAGCAATCATATAAAAATCCTAAAGCATTTCAGGGTATCCTGTGAGCAACAGAGAAAACAAAACAAAGCAAAACAAAACATTTCAATTATGAATATGAGTTGCTATACTCACCAGTTCCAGTTCGTCGAATAGAAACAGTTATAGAGTCAATTCTTGCTTAGACCTTCATGAGGCTTTATCTGATACCTGTTTTGATCTCTTTGAGAAGAACAGAAAGAATCTTAATAAGCCACAGGCTTAACTGATCAATTCACTGAAGGTAAATAAAGGGATATAATATGAAAGCATATTATAGGTTCACCAAAAGTTCTAGAGTCCTCACCAAGATAGAGAAGCTCTAATATATCTGGTGAGTATTCTGTTATACATTCAGTCATTTATCCACCACATTTTCATTGTGATTCTGTGAGGCATCAGCTGTTAAATTAGAAGTGGGTATATAATTGAAAATAAAACAGTCCTAGTCCCTACTTTTAAGGATCTTAATCAGTAAAAGAGTAAGCAGAGATATTATTTCAGGTTTTGATGAATGCCTTGAGATGAAGTAAATAGGCTACAGGAAAAGATGATTAAATAGGAACATCTGTGATAGTGTGCTCTGATTTCATGATGATACAAGGGATGAAGATGGAAGGAGACATACTAAAATACTTCTCTACAAGGAAGGTTTTCTTGTAAAGTTTCCCACTTCCTTGAAGACAATGCAGCAACAAAGTGTCTGATTCAACCCACTTTGAGTAACTAGTATATGAATAATAACTTTGAATAATTAGGCCAAGGGACTCAAGGTGGGGCTCAAGGGAAAATAATCAATCATTCAGCCTACTCCTTTCCAGGCCATTAGTCCTAACGGAAAAAAAAAAAAAAAAGCCTTCCCAGCTCATACCTGTTTTCACTCCAAACTGACTTGGTAGGAGATTCTTTAACGGTTTGGGACAACCAGCTGGAAATAAAGCATCATGCTTTCCTTCAAATATTTGGGCTCTATTTACCTTGAGTTCCTTTGGCAGCTCTGAGCATCCACGGAAAATTCAGAAAATTGAGATCTTTTTCACATATTTTAAGAGAACTTACTATCAATTATTAAGCAGGAGGTAATTAACAGCAAGCAGTATATTAGATGACAGAGTATAACTCTATAAGAATTTAGTGGACTTTATATACATGAAAGGTAACATGGAGAAAGTGGGGGATTTAAGGAATTTTGGAGGATCAATGGATTAGAGAATAGAGTTAGTGAAGCTAAATGAATTAGTTTTCATAGAGAAAAAATTGTTGACAGCTCAGGTGTATTTATTCAAAAAAAGAAACCAAATGAGTAACTGTGGGTAATTTAGTGATAACTTTCTCTCCCATAGAAAGAAGTTCAAAGAGCATGTCTTATTGACAATATATCAGTGGTATCATTTTCCTATATGAAATATGGCCCATTGAATTTTTCTTACTTCATCTTCTTTTTTTTGGCCCATTGATTTTTTTAGGTTGAAATGAGCTCATTTTTTCCCCTATGGGGAGAGTATTTTCCTGGAACAAAAAAGAAAAATGATTCATCTTTACCTAGTAATAAAAGTTTCCAGCAGTTTTGCATCTGTCAAACCTTGTCAGTTTATTCCAAAACTTGAACTATAGAAACTTACAGGTAAATAAACAATTGTTTCTTTAGAGTCAATTATTACGGTTTTTTTTTTTTTTTTGCATCCCTACTGTGATTTACTAATCCTTAAAAAGATTACTCTACTTTTTCATATGCAGTCATGTCATCAAAATGCAAGGTCAGTTCTTTGAAGTGACAATCCCAATGCACTAGATAAATGGGCAGATGGCAAAGTGCAGATAATAGATGACCTTGGGAGCTAGGGTCTTGAAACTCTCAAGGAAACAATTATGAATGCTTTATATCATGGCAGTAAGTCATTGCCCTAAAGCTTTGTCTGTAGGCATGTGTTGTTTTCCCAATAAGGCAGGGAAAAAATGGAGGAACTGACAAGCTGCTTACGTGCTTACTCATAATCCGTACTAATAAGAATACAAATAATTCAAGAGAAGTTTTTAAAATGCCACATTTCTTCAATGTCCTAACTATAACAAAATAGATCTGGGGAGGAAGTTTGGCTTATATCATGACAATAGAGTTTTAGCATCTTATCATAAAATTACTCACTTCATGATTGCTAATTTTTATTTATTTTTTTATGTTTAGCCATGCATGATGCAGTTGTGAAAGAAAGTTATTTTACTAAGGAAAGGATCTGAAGTTATGGGCTCAACAACCAAAATTATGTATATATCTATTTGTGCTCAGTTTCTGTCTTTCTCTGTCTCTGTCTCTGTCTCTGTCTCTCTCACACACACGATAACAATTACGTTAATCTTATTTTTCTCTTATGCTAACTTTGTAATGAATCTTTGGAAAAATTGTTTAATCCTTCCAAACTTTGGTTTCTTCAGTGTAAAAAGCATATAATATCTGGTCTGCTTACATTAGCATACTATGATTTCCTCTCTGTTGGGCTGGAATTGGTCGGTATGCATCAAACTTGTTTTGTCTACACTAGGACTCTATGAAAACTATGGAAGAGTGCCTGGACATTGGGAATTTTAAGGGAATTAACTGCCAGATCCTCAAAATGCAAACTTTTGCCTTCTTACAGCAAAGCTGCTGCAGTCGACAACTCAGTTTTGCCTTTCCTTTTTCTTGTTTTTAACATCTTTATTGGAGTAAAATAGCTTTACAATGGTGTGTTAGTTTCTGTTTTGTAACAAAGTGAATCAGCTATACATATGCATATATCCCCATATCTCCTCCCTCTTGTGTCGCCCTCTCACCTTCCCTAACCCACCCCTCTAGGTGGTCACAAAGCACCAAGCTGATCTCCCTGTGCTAAGTGGCTGCTACCCACTAGCTATCTATTTTACATTTGGTAGTGTATATATGTCCATGCCACTCTCTCACTTCGTCCCAGCTCACCCTTCCCCCTCCCCGTGTCCTCAAGTCCATTCTCTACATCTGCGTCTTTATTCCTGTCCTGCCCTTAGGTTCTTCAGAACGATTTTTTTTTTTTTTTAGATTCCATATATATGTGTTAGCATATGGTATTTGTTTTTCTCTTTCTGACTTATTTCACTCCGTATGACACACTCTAGGTCCATCCACCTCACTACAAATAACTCAGTTTCGTTTCTTCTTATGGCTGAGTAATATCCCATTGTATATATGTGCCACATCTTCCTTATCTATTCACCTGTTGATGGACACTTAGGTTGCTTCCATGTCCTGGCTATTGTAAATAGAGCTGCAATGAACATTGTGATACATGACTCATTTTGAATTATGGTTTTATCAGGGTATGTGTCCAGTAGTGGGATGCTGGGTCATATGGTAGTTCTATTTTTAGTTTTTTAAGGAACCTCCATACTGTTCTCCATAGTGGCTGTATCAATTTACATTCCCACCAACAGTGCAAGAGTGTTCCCTTCTCTCCACACCCTCTCCAGCATTTATTGTTTGTAGATTTTTTGATGATGGCCATTCTGACTGGTGTGAGTTGATACCTTATTGTAGTTTTGATTTGTATTATTTCTCTAGTGATTAGTGATGTTGAGCATTCTTTCATGTGTTTGTTGGCCATCTGTATATCTTCTCCACAATCACACCTTTTCTAATTTACAGAAGAAAGGCATACCTCTTAACCATCCCACACCTAATCACTCAAATTCTGGATTGTCTGTTCTAGAAGAGTATGAGAGTAGTTTGCTTATGAAAGGGAGAGTGAGCCAAAAGAACCAGCTGTGGTAATCAGTACAGCAACTCACCAAGAATTTCTGGAGTTTCACCTTCCTAGAACACAGTAGGATTACATGTCCTGTAAATGATCTGGAAGTCAAAGTGGCATATGTCATTGCTGGGCTGGAACATTTAATTTCTGGTAATATCTGCCTTCTGCCACAGTGCAGAGAAACTTTCCTGATGACAGCTGCTCTGACAGTGTGAATACTGGACTCACAGACACAGACCAGAGCCCACAACTGACTTGCATTGACTACATAGAGGGTGAAAGAAATTGATGAAGGCTCTCGGGAGACTGTTCTCTACCTCCTCCAGGTGTTGGTGATCCCAGGCATCCCTGGGCTGGCAGCTAAGTCACTCCATTCATCGTTGCCATAGTCACACTGTCTTCTCCTCTTCTCTGGGTCTTCTCACCTTTTCTCTCAAATCCCCTTCTGTTTTTTCCCTATGAGGAGATTTATCATTGGATTTATTTATTTACTTATTTTTTGAAGTATAGCTGATTTACAGTGTTGTGTTAGGTTCTGGTATACAGCAGGGTGATCCAGTTATATATATATATATATGTATATACACACACACACACATATATTACATATATATATCTTTCTCATATTCTTTTTCACCGTAGTTTATAAGATATTGAATATATTTCCCTGTGCTACACAGTAGGACCTTGTTGTTTATTTTACATATAGTAGTTCAGGGATCCCCAACCCCTGGGCTGTGGACCGGTACAGGTCCGAGGACTGTTAGGAACTTGGCTGCACAGCAGGAGGTGAGCAGCAGGCCGGTGAGGGAGTAAAGCTTCATCTGCCACTCCCAATTGCTCCCCATTGCTTGCATTACTGCCTGAACCATCCCCCCCACCCCCATCCATGGAAAAATTGTCTTCCGTGAAACCGGTTCCTGGTACCAAAAAGGTTGGGGATTGCTGTAGTAATTTGTATCTGTTAATCCCAAACTCCTAATTTATTCCCTCCCCCCATCATTGAATTTAGAGCGTACCAGAAATCCAGGATGATCTCATCTTAAAACCTTTAATTACATTTGCAAAAATGTTTTCCCTTTCCCCCCAAAAAGGTAACATTGTCAGTTTCTAGGGATTAGGGTATAAATATATCTTTAGTGAGGTTACCATGCTAACCTACTACAGACAGCAAAGGTAGTAGCTGCCTTCTGCATCATGAATATGTGGCACATCTGGAAGTGAAGTTGGTCAATAGAATCACAGGAGTATGCAGGGTGGGGTGGCGCAGCTTCTAAAATGGTAACTGTGAAATGGCATAGAAGAGGCCTCTCAATAACACTCCCTTCTTCCTCTTAGTGACCGGTTTTTAGTTCTAAGTGTGTAGTTCTCAGACTTTAGCATGCATTTGATTTACCTTCAGGGCTTGTTAAATCCCATATTGCTAGACTTCACTCCTGGAGTTTCTGATTCAGCACTTCTAGGTTGGGACAAGGAACCTGTATTTTTAACAGGTTTCCAAGTTATGCTGGAAACGGCTGCTACTGGTCCAGGACCAATACTTTGAGAACCACTGGTCTAGGCTTCAGGCATATTTTTAATCTTCTGCAAGGATCCTGGTTGGATTCATCCAGCTGTCCTCTCTTGTGACTGGTTTAAACTTTATAATATAACCCTCATAAGAATAGAGCAGTGCTTTTCAAAATTTAATGAGTAAATCAATGACCTGAAATCTTACTAAAATCAGAATCCTGCCTGTGTGCCCTGAGTTTCTGGTCTGAGGTGGGCCTGTGTTGGAGGAGGTCATCCAGAGGATGTAACCCCCAGTTGACCTGCAGTCAAGATGTGCCTTGCTTCCCCCCTTCCATCCTTGGAATGTATGCTCTGCCCACAGTTCCCACAATGGGAGCTGTTTTCAAGGGCATGACCTTAAGAGAACAATGTGTTGTTAAGACCATCTGGACTGAATATGTGTCTGAACCCTGCTTAGACCTCTATATAAACTCTTAAGATTCTGCTGGGCAAGTGTGGGATCTATTCATCTTGTAGCAACCAAGACAAGTCATTATTAAACCTGCCGCCTACCAATATGGAGTGGCTGCCTCTTTCTTTGGTCTTTCCTTGCCCTCTGAGTTCAGGGCTAGTTTTGAATTTCACCAGGGGATATCCTGAGATTACAACCAGCAACTTGCAGTTTGAATTTCTAATAAAGTCCCAGAAGATGCCAATGCTATTAGTTCAAGGACCACACATTCACTAGCAAGGTGATAGAGAACATTCATTTTCCTGACCATGTTCTCTGTGTTCAGCTCTTACTGGAACCTGGAACAGAAGGTGCTTAAGATCATACAGTAAGTCCTGGTTTGAGGCTATCATCTCTAGAATGTGAATAAAATGATCTTTGACCTCCAGAAGTAGCTCAAAGATCTTCTCTTCTCTCTGTATATTTTACCTACCCAACGCCATCCTCAGCTTATTTATTCTCCCCTCACAATGAGTCAGAATCAAGGATTGTATGTTTTATTTTGTCACAAGGTTAGAGGTGAAACTTTAATTAGAATATAAAGGACTGGCATCATAATGGGATTATTTAGCTCTTCTTTGTATGGGACTTAAGTGGGTAAAATAGTGTCCAGGCTTTCTCCTACCTGAGTTGTTGTTGTAGGTTTTTTTGTACAACTTTAGCACACTTTTCTTTGGACTGATAGGTTTTACCTGGTAACTAGACTGGGAAGAATCAGTGGGCAGAGATTCTTAGATAGGACCAATCAGAAAGAAGAAAGAAGTTTGTTCTGGTGTTTTTGATTTTGTTCTTGGTTGTTATTGTTGTTCTTTGCTTTGATCAAAGGATTACTTCAGAAGGTCTGGCTAAGGAGCTTTCCTTTGGGTTTCGGGCAGAAACTCTGACTAGGAATTTTTTTTTTTTTTTTTTTTCTGGCCTATTCTGAAGACATCCCTCCTTCTGAAGCCTCATAATTGTGGTGGGGCAAGGCAAAGGTGCCTGTGGAGTGATGGCAGTGGCAAAAGCATCCATTGAGATCTAGGACACCATTTCCCTGCTATTTCATAATCTCTATTCATCTTGAATACCATTAACATTGGTGACCTATAAGGCAGATTTGTAAACTAAAAAATACTATGCAAAAAAGTAAGGGTTGAGGAGGTGGGGAAAAGAATGGGAAAAGATCAAAGATAACTTGAGAACTTTTTGGTTCCTGGGAGTTATTTCAAGCATGCTGTGTGTGTGTGTGTGTGTGTGTGTGTCTGTGTGTGTAGCAATGTAATCCTCAAGGTATCTCAAAGCACCAGCAATGATAAATACTATTACACCCATTGAATAAGTTAGGAATATGGAGATGCCGAGATATCAAGTAACTTGCTCAAGATGAAAAAGTTCATAAGTTTTAGGGTTGAAATTTGAAAACAGGCTTTTCTTTCACAAACATAATATTTCATGGGTCAACCAATTTATGAATGTTAACAGATATCTAGATATTACTTAGAACTTATGACTTACTACTTAAAACTCCTTAATAAAAGTTAAAATTCTAGAACTCAAGATGGCTTTTATAAATCATATATAATTAAGGGAAGGGAAACTTCCATTTCAGGAAGCTCCCAATATTCATACAGATGGAATAATCGGTGCAGTGGTAACTGGGTGTCAATGGGGTGTCTATTACCTGTGAACATGGAAAGCAACAGGGAATTATCCCCTTGTTCTTCTGCCCTTCTGTTCTTTTTCCTTCCTGGAGTTCAATCTGGCAGAGAGAGAAAGTGCCTCTCTGATATAAGTTTGTTCTAAATTCCTGCTTAATCCGCTGGCTCTACCAAAAGGTGGTGAATCTTTAGAGAGAAAATCCCAGATTGTGATTTACACTTAGTTCCTCTAACCACAAATCAGATTTATTAAAATGGCTTATCAAGGGGAACTGTGCAATTTCTTCCTGGCTTCCTGCTCAACCACTTCATGACCATCCATTGTAGAGTTCATAGAATGCACACAATTTTATTTTAGATTCACTGAAACATAAGATAAGATGCAAACCAGGCCCTGCATGAAATTAATTTAAAA
This sequence comes from Balaenoptera borealis, assembly GCF_965194805.1. Taxonomy (NCBI): domain Eukaryota; kingdom Metazoa; phylum Chordata; class Mammalia; order Artiodactyla; family Balaenopteridae; genus Balaenoptera; species Balaenoptera borealis. The sequence continues at coordinate 35,726,359 of NC_138875.1, forward strand.
CCCAATTAGAAAGCATGAACAACAACACTAATAACAAAATGGTAATGTAAGAATCTCTGACAGTATAAAAAAAAAGAGTGTTGACATTGTATCATTTTAAAACAAGTGGAAATTGATAGTACAATGGTAATAATAACTAACACTTATTGAGTGCTTACTATGTGCCAGACACTATTCTAAGATTTTTATCTATCTTTTCCATTTAACTTATGAGTTAACTTCTAGTGATATTTTTATTTGAAAGATGAGAAGAGTGAAACACAGAAAGGGTGTGTAGCTTGCTCAGGGTCATACAGACAGGGATACATAAAAATGATGCAGAGTACATAACCATGCTTACAGGTTTAAAGTCCTCCTATACACAGTCAGAGACTGAATGTGTAAGTGAACACAAACACACATACATACATATTCACTCAAACAAAGCAACTACAATTTTGTTTTTGAATGGCCCAAATCAATGGACTTCTATAAGATTATAGGTGTGGCTATTCTAGCTATTAGTAAGGCAGTATTTAGATAAACTATAACAATGTAAGTATAGCATCTTTTTCTGCAAGTAACATGATGAAGTATTATTAGTTTTTACATCTATAAGTTTTACTGCTTTATCTTTGACAAAGTCTGAAAGAGTACATTGGTGACATTTTAAGAAATTAGTCTTCCGCATTTAAAGACCACTCACTATTGTCATCTATCATTGTTCTGGAAATGTCACATTGATTTTATCCTCCTTGCAATAAAAAGAAAACAAATAATGGTCTGACACTTCAAAATCAGCTGCCAGTATTGGGTAAAGCAAAAATGAATAAAAGGGCAATTTTACTTGAAGGACAAGGAAAGGGAGTGAGAAAGAGAGAGAGCAATGCTCTGTCAGACACTGACAATATTGACAATGATCCAGAGTAACCGAAATTATAATATTTTGTCTTTTCTATTTAAGAGATGTCATATAACTGATAAATATACCATGTCATATCATAAGCCTATTAAATTTTGCAGATCATGGCAAATTTCTTGAAAATGGATTTAGATATAGAACCACAGTAAAGATTGAAAATTGCAAAATCAATGTACATGGAAAGCAGATTACTTCTAGATAACGTATTCTGGAATTCTCATGGATCATGTCATATTAATGATGTATAATCAAAGATAGGGTGTCAGAATCATTTGGAATTGCATTAAAAGGACCTGATGTGAATAAATTAAATTTGATTCCTTATGGGTACTGAATGAATTGAGAAGCATATTGGAAATGAACATTGAACTGAGAGTCTAGATCCTTGGATTATATTGCCAATTTTTTCAGTGATGGTTGTTGATTTTGGACATATAAGTTGAACTACCTGCAGCATAGTTTCTTCATTTGCCGATGGTACTAAAAATATGGCTGCCTGGACCATATTCACAAAGCTTTTAATTCAGTGTGTATGAGGTTATGGCTCAAGAACTTGTGTATTATCAAATTCCCTAGATGCATCTGATAATCAGCAATGTTTGGAAACCTTTCTTTTAGAGTCACAGCTGCAGATGCAGGTAGAGAGGAAGCTATGAAAGGGCATCAAATGGACTCAGACTTTGTCTTTTTACCCCTCTGAATGGACAAACACTTCCAGTTGAATAATAACGAGGACGTGTGTAGAAAAGACATCTGTTCTCTCTTTGTTTTTGTTTTCTCCCAATAGATTCTCTAACATTTATTTGGATATCTCAGTGTAGAAGAGTGTGTGGGTATGGGAGGTTGAGGATGGGTTGTTTTCAAAGACTGTGAGAGAGAAGGGCAGTGGACTTTTTTTTTTTCTTTCTCCCAGGATGAAGAAGTGTTGATGTCAGGAAATCATTCATCTACTAAAAAAGAAATATTTTAAAATGTCTTCTCCATAATTCCATCCGTAAAAGAATTCACCATAAAAATTATTTTGGTAGTTTGCAAAAAAGAAAAAAAAAAAGAAAAAAATGACCACAATACTTTTGTTACTTCCATTAAGCCTTAGAGTCAATTCCTTCACTCTTGAATCTAGGCAGCCTTTCTGAATTGTTTTGACCAATGGAATGGAGCAAAAGAAATGCGTGATGATCCTGAAGCTTCAAAAGGATTTGTATGCTTTCCTTTCTTTCTTTTATTAGCCCTGCTACCACCAAGACCACTTCTGGGCCAACCTAATGGGTGATGAGAGATTATGGGGAAAAGATTTAGGAGCTTAGAGCAGAGGTCCTCTCTAGACCAACCAGGCACCTGTCAACCTGCAATCTGTTAAACCTGGAAGCGTTTAAGAAAACTAAGTTAATAATATAGGAGAGTTAAAATCCTCTCTGCCTGATGAGTTCACTCATGCAATTTGATAATCTATTCCTTCAGATGATGAAAAAAACTGGGCTTCCTAAACAATATGGACTGATTTTACATAGCAGTAGTGATATTCTTAGGTATTTAAAGTCACCACATTTTCAAGGTCAAACAAAGAAAAAGAACCCTTGCGAGTTATAGAGTAAGTGATTTATTATAAGAATAAGATATTACTCAATTGTGGGAAGGACTGGAAAGCAAAGATTCAGGAGGAAAGCTAGGACATCAAAGGAGTTGCCAACCAATGAGAAGCCAAGCCACTGAAGAGGACTACGGAGATGAGGTTGATGTGGAGAACTATGGAATACTGTGATAATACCTCTATAGGTCTCCCCACAAGGATCTGAGGGTGGGACTGGGACTGTGGTTTGTTAACAGGGTCAACAGTGCAGAAGAAGAGCTACATACAAAGTAAAGGAAAGGGCACCAAAAATCTGCCACCATCCCTGCAACTGTTTCTCACCAAGTCCAACTTTGATGACCTTCAGACAGTAATGGCTGCTGCTCCACTTCACCTTCAAAATCTCATGCAATTTCCTCTTTTGGCCAATTCTAAGATGGTACTATGTAGTGCAGAGGTTTCTGGGATCTGCAATTCCAGGTAAACAAATTTGATGTAGTTCAATTGCCATAGTTCCTATATATTAGGTTGAATATTATGTATAATTTGTTAAAATCATTTTCCTCTATTTTATTCTTTTAAACTTAGAATAACTTAGAAGAAAACTGTTAAAATGACTTGATCATGGAAAACAGAGACCTCAGTTTTGTCATAGTACTGTATATGAATGAAGAAGAGCATATAATAAAGGCATTAAGTGGATACAATAAATAATAAATTTCTTTGCCTACATTATCAAAGTAGTTTCGCAGGGAATTATGTAAGAGAAATTTGCCTGAACTAGATATAAGCTCTTACTTTCTGGTCTACTTTGATTAAACCCATACAAAACACGAATAATCATTTTCTGTAAATTAATTATTAAAAAAGCATTATCTAACATAACGTTCTGTGTATTCACTCTTTTTGTTTACCTACATTTACTCAATTTCTGAAATACAAAATCTAAACTCTATTTATAATCAGCTTTATTGTATACTGTCATATAACCACCAAAATCAGATTTATAATTTTCCTAGAATGCTCTCACAATACCCTTTTGTAACCAAACCCCTTTTCTCCTCCCATTGAGCCTCTAGTAACCACTGGCCAGTTTTCAGTCATTACAGTTTTATCTTTTGCAAATTTTATGTGACTAGGAGTGTTCCAATTTTCTGTTTGGCTTCTTTCACTTAGTATAGTGCTCAAGAGATTCAACCATGTATCAAAATTAATTCATTTTAATTGATAAGCAATATTCCATTTAATGATTAGGCCACATTTTGATAACCCATTCAACAGCTGGTAGAGATGTGGCCAAGACGTCAGAATAGGAAGACCCTAAACTCACCTCCTCTGATGGATACAAAAGAATTACAAATACTTACAGAGCAACTATATATGAGAATGACTTGAAGACAAGCAGAAAAGATTTTGTACAACTAAAGACATAAAGATGGAAGCACAAGAAAGTCAGGAGGAGCAGAGACATAATATAGTCAGGACCCACAAGCCTGGGTTGGTGATCCACAAACAGGAGGAATATCAAATTGTATAGTTTTTCACCAAAGATTGTTTTGACCCCCACATGGGCTCCCAGGCCCAAGAGTCCTGCATTGGGAAGATGAGCCCCAAGAACATCTGGCTTTGAAAATCAGAAGGGCTTATGTTTAGGAGAGCAAGAAGGCTGTAGGAAACTGAGATCTGCTCTAAAGGGACATGCACAATATCTCACACACTCTGAGTCTCAATGCAGAAGCAGTAGCTTGAAAGGATCCTGGGTCATACCCACTTGTAAATCTTGGAGAGACCCCTGGAGAGGTAAGAGGCAACTGAGACCCCCCTGGGAATGGAGACACTGGCAGCAGCCATTTGGGGGAACTCATTCTACTGTGATAACACAAGAACTGGCAAGTGGCATTTTGGAATGCTCCCTCTAACCAATTAGTGATAAGGATTCAGCCCTGCCCTCCAGCAGGCCAGCACCACTCTGGAGAACCCCAGGCCACATAGACAGGTGCACGGTGATCAATCTTAGTCCTCTAGTAGACCTGCAGCCACTGCGTGAGGCACAGCCTCAGTCAACCAGTTCGGGAGCCAGCTCCACCTACTAGTGCACCCACAATAGTCAGCCCTGCTACAACAGAGAGCTCACACTGTCCACATAGGTGGAACCTCTAGAACATATAGCTCTGGTGATCAGAGGGGAGTGTGCTGCTGGGCCTTATAAGATGTCTCCTGCATAAGGCATGTCTCCAAGATAGGGAAATATAACCAACCTACCTAACATATAGAAGTAAACAGAACTGGGCAAAATGAGAAGACAGAGAAATATGTTCTAAATGAAGCAACAAGACAAAACCTTAGAAAAAGAACTAAACAAAGTGAAGATAAGGAATCTAACTGATAAGAAGTTAAATATAATGATCATAAACATGCTCACCAAACTGGCAGAAGAATGGATGATGAACACAGTAAGAATTTCAAAAAAGAGTTAGAAAATATTAAGAAGAAACAAACAGAACTGAAGAACATAGTAATTGTAAAAAAGTACACTAGAAGAAATCAACAGTGGATCACAGGACACAGAGGAAAGATCAGCAATATATAAGAGACAGTAGTGGAAATTACCCAAGCTATACAGAAAAAAAAAGAATTTAAAAATGAGCATAGTTTAAGAAACCTCTGGGACAACATCAAGTACACTAACATTCATATTACAGGGATCCCAGAAGGAGAAGAGAAAGAGAAAAAGGAAGAGGACTTATTTGAAGAATGGATAACTAAAAATGTCCTTAACCTGGGGATGGAAACAAAAGTCCAAGTTCAGTAAGCACAGTCTTAAACAAGATGAATCCAAAGAGGTCCACACCAAGACACATTATAATCACAAAAATTAAAGATAAAGAGAGAAACTTAAAAGCCGAAAGAGAAAAGGAAAGAGATACATACAAAGGAACTCCAATGAGACTATTAGCTGACTTTTCAGCAGAAATTTTGCATACCAGATGGGATTGATAAAATACATTTAAAGTGATAAATGGGGAAAAGCTACAATGAAGAACACTCTACATAACCAGGGTTTCATTCAGATTTGATGGAAAGATCAAAAGTTTTACTGACAATCAGTAGCTAAAAGAGTTCACCACCACCAAACCAGATTTACAAGAATTGTTAAAGGGACTTTTCTAAGCAAAAAAGAAAAGGCCACAGCTAAAAACATGAAAATTATGAAAGGAAAAATCACATTGGTTAAGGCAAATATACAGTAAAGTTAGTAATCTTATCTGACACAGATAAAGCTAGTAATCTTATCTGACACAGATAAAGCTACTTAGGAAAGTTAAAGGACCAAAGTAGTAAAATAATCTATAACACAATGGGTAGATCTGGCATATGCAAAACAAAATAAAATATGACACAAAAACACTAAACATGGTTGGGAGCGAGTGAAAATGTAGAGTGCTTAGACTGCATTTGAACTTGAAATCATCTATTAAAATAAATAAATACATACACACACACACACATGCTCACAGGTTGCTATAAATGAACCTCACGGTAGCTACAAACCAAATACCTATAATAGCTACACACATAAAATAGAGAAAAGTAATCGACATATAACACTAAAGATAGTTATAACATCACAAGTGAAGAGAGCAAAAGAGGACAAAAGGAAAAATACAAAACTATAAAACCAACCAGAAAACAAGTAATAAAATGTCAATAAGTACAGACCTATCAATAATTACTTTAAATGTAAAAAGGCTAAATGCTCCAATCAAAAGACATAGAGTGGTTAAATAGATATGAGAAATGACCCATCTATGTGCTGCCTACAAGAGACTCACCTCAGATCTAAAGACACAACCACACTGAAAGTCAGAGAATGAAAAAATATATTCTATGCACATGGAAATGAAAAGAAACCTGGAGTAGCTATACTTATATCAGACAAAATAGACTTAAAACAAAGACTGTAATGAGTATGGAGTTTCCTTAAAAACTAAAAATAGAACTACCATATGACCGAGCAATCCCACTACTGGACATATACCCTGAGAAAACCATAATTCAAAAAGAGTCATGACTGAAATGTTCATTGCAGCTCTATTTACAATAGCCAGGACATGGAAGCAACCTAAGTGTCCATCAACAGATGAATAGATAAAGAAGATGTGGCACATATATACAATGGAATATTACTCAGCCATAAAAAGAAATGAAATTGAGTTTTTTGTAGTGAGGTGGATGGACCTAGAGTCTGTCACACAGAGTGAAATAAGCCAGAAAGAGAAAAAAAATACCGTATGCTAACACATATATATGGAACTAAGGAAAAAAAAAAAAAAAGGTCTTGAAGAACCTAGGGGCAAGACGGGAATTAAGACACAGACCTACTAGAGAATGGACTTGAGGATATGGGGAGGGGGAAGGGTAAGCTGTGACAAAGTGAGAGAGTGGCATGGACATAGATACACTACCAAACGTAAAATAGATAGCTAGTGGGAAGCAACCGCATGGCACAGGAAGATCAGCTCAGTGCATTGTGACCACCTAGAGGGGAGGGATAGGGAGGGTGGGAGGGAGGGAGACGCAGGAGGGAAGAGATATGGGAACATACGTATATGTATAACTGATTCACTTTGTTATAAAGCAGAAGCTAACACACTATTGTAAAGCAATTATACTCCAATAAAGATGTTTAAAAAAGACTGGAATGAGAGACAAAGAGGAAATTACATAATGATAAAATGGTCAATCATGAGGATTCCTGTAGACAGGAACAATTAAACAAATATAAGATGGCATTATGTATAAATTTATGTTAATAAATTTCAAAATGATGTTGAATAGAGAAATTAATTACTTACCAAAGCTTACTTAGGCAGAAAAAGAATACCTAAATAGTCTTATAATTGTTAAAGAAATTGAATTTATAATTAAAATAATTTCAGAAAGAAAAACAAAGAAAAAAAAAAAAAAAGAAAAAGCCTATGGGTCCAGATGACTACATCTTTAAATTCTATGAATCATTTAAAATAGAAATAATTCCAATATTGTGCCAATTCTTCCATAGACTAAGTGGGAGGCGGGGGGTGGTGAGAAGGAATTTTCCATGATATATTTTAGAAAACTCTCCTAAACTTGATACCAAAACTTTATACAAATTGGTAAAGAAGGTAAGTTACAGACCAATATTTCTCATGAATACAAGTGAAAAAAATCATCAAAATATTAGAAAACTGTATCTAACAATATAAACTGAGCTAAGCATCATTAACAATTTGTGTTAATCTCATAAATGTAAAGTCAGTTTAACATTTAAAATCAATCAATAATTGCCATTTACAGGTTTAAAGAGAAATATCAGATGATCGCACAAATAGAGGAAAACTGATAAATTCAATATCCACTTATTATTATAGCAAATTAAGATTAGAAGAGAACTAACCGGAATCAAACTGTTTCTATCTGATAAAGGTCTCTGTAAAAAACTAACAACAAACCACACCAGTAGAAAAGACCATAATTAATGGTGAAACAAACACATTTTCTATGAGAATGAGGATTAAATAAGGATAGTAGTTGCTGTCAACATTTCTATTCAACATTGTATGAAAAATCTGAGGCAGTAAAACAAAATATATACATATGCATAATGTTCTATGTTATTTTATGTGATGGTCAGTCAGTTGTGGTCATAAGACAAAACATAGGAGATACTCAAGAAAACAAAGTTTATTATACTCACAAGTCCTAGAAACAGGAAGCATGGCATTCCAGACAGAGCACGTGGGGAAGCACCAGCATAAGTCAGGAGGCAGAAGGGTCAGGAAGAAGGGGAGAGCTTAGGCCATACCTTTATTATAATTTCTATGGGAAAGGAAAGGCAAGGGAGGGTAAACAGTTTAGGACTGGCTAGTGTGAATACTAGATGTAGGCTTTAAACTACAGAGGTGGTCCCTGGTAGCCTGGTAACTGGCCCTGGGATTACTAAATCAGAGGCATATTGCTTCCTGGGGTGTCTGGGGCAGATTGAGAAGGTTTAGCTCTGGAGTTGTTAGTTTGTATGTCAAAGGCATGGTCCTATCTGAGCTTTTTGCCATTCTAAAAATTGACTAGCCCTGGAAGGGGAAATCTCTCCCCAACCAGAAAATTTCTCAAGATGTCAAAACATCATGATATATAAAAAACATTATAAACAATACATGTACATATACATATAAATGTATGATTGTATAAAAATGAATAAGAAATGATGTATAAGGAAATGAAGAAGAAATAGAACTCTTATTATTTGTAGATGATACAATTACAAATACAAAAAGTCCAAAGGAATCTACAGAAAAAAATATTACACATGTTAGGAGAGTTCACCAATTTATTAATATTCAAAAATTATTGTATTTTACATACTGGCAACAAACAACAAACAAAAGGAACTTTTAAAATGATACTATTTAAAATAATATAAACATGAAATTCCTAGAAATAAATCTAACAAATCATGTGCTAGATCTCCATAGAGACAACAAAAAAACATTACTGAAAGATACTTAAGTTGATCTAAGAGTAACAGAGAAGTATCCCATTTTTATGGATTCAGAATTCAAAATTTTACAGGTGGCAATTATCCTTAATTTTTAGACACTATGAAACACCAAATAAAACCCAAATCTTTTACTAGTATTATTATTGGGTGGCATTTACTAGGCTGAATTTAAAATATATATGACAAGGCAAAATGTGAAGAATAGCCGTGGCATTCTTTAAATGAATTTTTGATTTATGACAAAGGCAACAATGAAGAGCTTTGGCTATAATTTCAGTTATACAGTATGCCCAAACAGGCAAAACCAATCTATATTACTTAGAAATGTATAATTATTTGGCAAAAGTGTAAGTAAAACAAGGGATCTGATATAAAGTTTTCTAATGGCTACTTTCCAAGGATGGAAAGTGTTTATAAATGGGAGGGCATTATACAGGATGAGGAGAGGATCTGGATACAGGATGATGATTACATAGGGGGTAACTTTTTCAAAATATCAAGCTTTACATGAATGTTTCATGAAATTTTCCACATATGTGTGTATATATATATATATATATATATATATATATATATATATTATACTATGAATTATAAAGTTCACACACAAAAAGCCAAAAAAAAAGGGGGCTTTAAGTTCAGAAAGAACCATATTATAATCTCAACTTGTCTGTGTGTCCTTAGACAATTAACTAATCACCCCTAATGGTTAAGGATTTTATTGTGTGAAATGGTGACAATGTATATTTGCATTATTGATATGAGGATGCAAGGTGCATAGCTACACAGGGATGGTGTAGCAAACAGTTATTGAGTGTTTCTTATTGTCAGACAGGGTCCAAAGTACTTTTCGTGTATTTACTCTTTCAATTCTCACATTTAGCCTTTCAGATAGGTACTATTATTTCAGAATTTCCCTAAAATTATGACTCATTCATTCATAGTATAACTTGTGTGAGAGCTCAGATCCATCTATCTTGTTACCTATTAAGTCCAGTACCTGGATGAACATGTTTGAATTCTGACCTCAGAGTAAGCTTATAACCAGTGACAGACATGGGTCACCATAAACTGTCTGCCCAGGCTCACCATTTGTTTGTTCAAGACAGACCAATTATACTTTAATTGAAGGAAGTGGGATTCTCTAGTAATGGCTAAGATGAATGCAGTTTAGTCTCTTACTACCTCATAAATTCCTCTGAGAAGGAAAAGGTTTTTTTTTGGAACAAATTCCTAATTAGAGCATGTAAATCCTTGTAGAACTTAAAAGTTAAGCTTGTGTCCAGATTTGCAAAAAGGATTAAAACTCTTCTATAACAGGCAAGAAAAAATGATGTTCTCTTTGAGAAGATGTAAAGATGAATGAAGGGGAGAGATGGGGCAGAAAATGAGGACAGAATAGGGGAAGGAGGAGGAGGGAATCTGCAACTTTTCAATAAATTATTGAAGCTTACAGAATTTTTAGTGCAGCAACTGTAAATTTTTGTGGAAACTATTTGAAGGGCTGAGCTTTGGGCCCGCATTGACATGGGGCAAAACAGCATGTAAATATAGAAGCACAAGACAGAGCACATCCTAAGAAATCAAAAATTCAAAATTTGCAGCTATCCTAGAGGAGGGATTTTGTCTGGTCCCCACAATGGAATTAGGAGCCTGAAAAAAGATCACCAAGATGACCACATGACCTGAAATCACAACTGGGTTTTAGAAAAATAAAAGCAAAATGCTGGTTCTGAGACCACAGTGGGATGGGGTAATTCAAATTCTTCACAGAGAAAGTGGGCAAGAAAATCCCATTTTATGTGGAGAACACTTAAAAACATTGAGCCGACTTACAAACGTAAGGGTTGAGGGCTTTTCTAATAAACCTAAAAACAAGTCTTCTACAGTCCTTAATTTCTTTGTAATAGGCCTTAGGAAGTGACAGAAGGAGGAACGCAGCATGCTGAACCCACCTCCCCCATTCTGTGGCACTGACTTTCCTTGGAGGTCACACACAACACTTAGCTTGGAGCTTCCAGGATTATTGATGGCAGCAGCCAGCAGAATAAAAGTTCCATAGGTAGGCAGTAAATATTTGAAAAGACCTTTCAGTTTGGGGAATGGTTTATATTGTTGCTTAAAAATGTAGTTTGAGAGCCATGGGAGCCTACGATTGGGTGAGGCATGTTTTACAAATGATACCCATTTGTCCTGAGCGAGAAACATTCCACCCTGTAAATGTCAGTTTCACAGTGACCAGACATGATGAATGAGTCCTCTGGCTCCTATTAATATGGAGGTTACACATTTAGAAAAAAATTAGAGACCGTTGCAAAATTAATTCTCCCTCTTGGTGTGGCTAAAATGATAGGAAAGGAAAGAGGGAGAGCAAGTTTGCAAAAATATGAAACATCAAGTTTCTTTCTGAATGTCTCTCTAAGCCTCCAACTTTATAAAGGAATTAACTTAATCATATTGCAAAATAAAATGAGAGGGCTTGAAATACGATCTCAGATGGAAACTCCGACATAGGGATGTATAGCATAAATTTCTACATTCTCAAGCTTGGGATATTGCATGCATGATTCCATAGCTCAACCCCTGAAAGGAATAATAATTACTATTTGGCTATTTGTCAAGGTGAGGGTTCCACTGGAGGGAACGTCTTATTCAATTTGGGAGCTGAAATTACACAACTGGTGAGATATTAAATAACAGCACAAAGCTGAAAATGGAAAGAAGGCAAGCAAGTAGCTGAATTGTAAGTGAGGCGTATGTAGATAAAAAGTGTGAGGAGGGCTTGAAGGAGAGGGTGGTTGGCTCCTCTGATACTAATTTTGGGCATAATCTGATTATATTTAAATTCACATGATTTTTGGTAATCCATTTATGTGTCTGTTAATGACCAATGAAGTCACTTTGCAATTAGCAGGAGTGGTAAATCAACTAATCAACCAACAAATATTTATTAAGAACTTAATATATTTGAAGTCAGTGCCAAGTGTTATAGAAGACACAAGAATAAATTATAGTACTTATCTTGCAATTTACCTGAGGAATTACTCTATACACATAAAATACAGCAATGCAGGACAAAACATGAGACATCACAAATTAATGCTATATATGCCATAGAATTTCACACAGAGAAACAGGTGGGGATGGGACAGACAGATATTTGCTGCATATTTGAGCATTGAGGACAAATCTGCATTGCCTTCTCAACATATGTTAAACAAATATGTATAATATGTACTTTCAATGCTCTAAGAAGGGTACTAGGTATTAATATTAAACATGCAAAACAAGTTGAGTCTCTATTATTCCATATTTGTTATTTCAAAATAGGTAAAGCATTTTCCATTGCTTGATTTGACAGAGTGAGTCAGTAATATCATTCTGCCTTTATATAAGTATGTGAAAATTCCCTGGGGAAAAATTATTCCTCTGTACTGTGGCAAGTTCCTTGGTGCCCTGGCTTTAAATATAGCCCTTCAATAGACTAAGCAATGGATAATTTGTAGCAAAATACATGTTAAATATTAAAGTGTTTTATTTGAAAATCAGTGTATGAATGTTGGGGGTTGCTTTTTAATCTCTAGTGTACTTAAAGAAAAGACTGGCTTATATATGAGTTATTGCAAAAATATTTAGGCATCACCGTGTTTTCTGAAGGAAGCCCCTGAAGCCCCTGGGTAGGGGTTAGAACAAGGACAAGCACTTTTTCTTGACAAAGGTATTAAGGTATCCATTTTAACCCCCTGACCATCAAATTACTCTCTGTTTGTCATACCGTTTCAAATTTACATGGTACCAGGGCCTTAAATGTCAGGATTCCTGTTATAACTTAGACTCTAGTGTCTTTAATTAATGCTTCATGTTCCTGTTATGGTTATTTAGAATTCTCTGAAATCTCTAGAGCCATAAATTTCTTTTACAGGTCTTTGTGGTATGAACTTTAACAAAACAGCTATAAAGGGGTAATAGGCAAGGATAGTATATCACAGAATTGCAGTGGCAAGATGGGAGGAAGGAGGGAATATTTTGCAAACAGATTAAAATATTTTGTTTTTGTTGAAGGGTTTGGGACTGGAACAAATTGGACATAAAATTTAGGTAAGAAAGCCTGATCTCCTTTAGTGTTTTGAGTAGGTTTAAGTTTCCACTTTTCACAAGATAGACAATTTCATTTAAATCTTGGTAAATTCAAATCTGTTTAATTCAAATGTACTACATTTTACTTGAATGCCTACTGTGTGTCTAATATTTTCTTGCTGCTATGGGAGTTACACAGAAAGGAAAAGACAAACTCCTTCCTGTCTCATTAATCTTCAAAAACTAGTTTTGGAGGCAAGGTTATCATATATGAAACAATTACAGACCATTACCAGAAAGAACATAAATCTGCCAAAGTGCATAGAATAGTCTGTTCTACGCACAGATTATTATTACTAGTAATTTTGAGTACTACTGCATCTCACAGGAAAAGATCAGTGAGAACTAGAATTATCATGGGATACACCATAAAGTAGGAAATATGAAGCGTTTCTTGTAAAATGGATGGCGATTGGAATGTGGAAACACAGAAGAAAGCCATTCCAGAAGAGGGAATAGTGCAGGGGTATTCATAACAGTGAAAAACACTGCATTATATAGTGGATTAGAACGTGTTTTTAGATTTGGAAAGATGTAGCTGTGAATTACTATTTTATTATATTATTTGCTTAAGGGACAGAGGACTAGTTGGACAGAAATGTAGTGTTTGGGATTTGAAGCATGCGTGTTTTAGATATTTCAAGAATAGCTTAAATGATTGAAAGAGGAATTAACATATCCATTGAGGGATATTTTAAATATAAGCTGTTTATGTAAGTTTGGACAATAGATTGATATGTTAAAGTCTGTTTTTAATTGCATAGCAGTTCTTCGTTAAGCTTCTGATACTACCCATTTCTTAGAAGAATGAGAACGGAGAAAAGGAGAAGAAACGGAGGGAATAGGAATCCATATTTACTTTGAACATCAAAACCCTACAATAACATTAAGAAGAAACTAAGAAGCTTTAAATTATATCCTAAGGGCTTCCCTGGTGGCGCAGTGGTTGAGAATCTGCCTGCCAATGCAGGGGACACGGGTTCGAGCCCTGGTCTGGGAAGATCCCACATGCCGCGGAGCAACTAGGCCCGTAAGCCACAATTACTGAGCCTGCGCGTCTGGAGCCTGTGCTCTGCAACAAGAGAGGCCGCGATAATGAGAGGCCCGCGCACCGCGATGAAGAGTGGCCCCCACTTGCCGCAACTAGAGAAAGCCCTCACACAGAAACGAAGACCCACCACAGCCATAAATAAATAAATTAATTAATTAATTAAAAAAGCCCCAAAAATTACATCCTAAGACAGATGCACAGAGCTGTGCTGGTCATTGATCTTGATTATTGTCTCAATTCAGGAATGTTAAGCACAGTGGTAATGAAGAAGCATGCTAAGACAATGGATGTTCAGCATGTCAATAATTATTTGAGAAATCACCACTTTTATATTCCATAATGAATACCAATTGTCTGGTGCATTACAATTGATTCTTGACTATGCATAATCTTGTAGGTGTTATAGTGAAGTTGAACATATTCATTCTATCAAGTTTTGTTAAATGTCATTATCACTTAAGTCAGAGCAGGCTAAGTTATGCTCCAGTAATAACTAACCATAAAACCACAGTGCCTTAAAACACCACACATTTACTTCTTCCTCCAAGCTACATGTCCATTTTAGGTCTGAGGGTTCTTTTCAAGTGATCCTCATTCAGGAAGTTGCATAGACAGAATCCATAAAATCTGGATGGTATTTGTTTCTGCATTAGGGAAAGTACACATAGATTTTAAAGACTTCTTTCTCAAAGTGGCAAGTCAATTCTAGTCACATGGCCATTCCTGTCTTAAATGTAGTCATGGTGGTGGGAGGAGGGTGCAACACTAACGCTGGCAAGGAAGAAGAGAGCTGGAAATAAAGATGAGCTTTAATGAGTCCAACAATGAATGCTGTGATTTCAGAAGAGAAAGACACACAAAACACCTGACTTAATGGAGCTCAGATATACCCTGCGGGACAGAGATAATAAATATGTGAAAGAATAAATAATATAATATCAGATAGTGGTAAATGACATAAAGAAAAAACTAGGGCCATAAACAACAGAACAGTGGGGGAAGGGAACACCTTTGCTATAGTAGTCAAGAAAAAACTCTGCATTGTTGAAAAGAGACCTGAAACTAAATGATTAAAAGAGTCAGCTGTGCAAAAATTCTACCAAAATAGCACTTTTTAGGCATGGAAAACAGTGAGGGGGTGTTACCAGATTAAAAATGAGATAACATGAGGCTTTGTAAGGCAAAGAAAAGTGTTTTGCTTTTATTTTATTTGCACAATTGTATCCAGAAATGATACGATCTAATTTATGTTTTGAGAGGCCTCTTTGGCTGTTCTAAGGTGAACTGAGGGATACAAGGAAAGAACAAACACAGAGAGCACAGTTAGGAGTCCAGCAATAAAAGACAGAATCTAGAACTAGGATTTGGGGGAGCCAGTAGTGAGAAGGGGATGGATTAGAGACAGTAAATACAGGGTTTTGCAAGGTATATTAATCATGAGTGAAAAAAAGGGAGCATATTACTCTCAGGCTCTGGATATGAGCTAGTGGCTGGAAGAAGTTCTCATTTACTGAGAAGGACAGAACTGAGGCAGGACCATGTTTAGATATGGGGTGGTGGTAGAGTGGAGGTTTAAGGGTTGTGTTTTTTACATATTAAGCTGGTGATAGATGCTTGACATCCAAGTGGACCTGTGGAATGACAATTGAAGTTGAGAAAAAAATGTTAAAGACCTTAAAGACAAATATTAGAATCTGAAATCAATAGTATATTGTTCAAAAGAATCTGAATGAGAATAATCTAAGAATAGAATAGAGACAAAGAGGACAACTTCTGCTTCCAGTAATGATGCATTAGGGGAGAAGAACATCAATCAGGCAGGATAAATAGTATTCAAATAGTAAGATGGTAAATTTAAAATCCAGTGTATCAGTAAGTACTTTAAATGAAAATTAAATGCTCCAACTGAAACATATTGTCAAACTGGGCAAAATATCTGGCCATCTGTTGTTTAAAAAAAAGGTACATCTAAAATATAAACATATGGAAAATGGAAAAGTTATGCCATGAAAGCGCTAAGAAAAAATAAAAACTAATTTCAGACATTTTTATGTAAAAATAATTATTAAAAATGAAGAAAGCCATTTTCATAATGCTAAAATGTTAAATTCATCAAGATGGTATAAAAATCCAAATTTGTCGATGTCTAATATACATAAAACAAAATGATATAATGGGAAAGCACCAATTTTCACTCTTGGAGATTTTTTTAAAACCAACTCTCTTAGTAAATAACAACAAATACAAGAAGCAGAAACTTATCAGTGAGAAAAAAAAACAACATAATTAACACATTAACCTAATTGACATATATGGAAACAGGGCACCTCAAACCTGAGATTTCATTGTATTATCAAGCATATTTTGAGCGCTTAAAATTTTTATATCATCTTGCTGAATTGAATATTTTATAATTTTAGTAATGTTCTTAATCATTCCTCTTTGTCATGTTTGTTTCTATTTTCTTTCTTCTGAAGTCTACTTTATCTGATATTATAGACACTCCAAATATTTTTGATTAGCTTGGTATAATTTTTCCATTCCTTTACCATTTACCTACTTATAGCATAATATTAGAAGTAAGATTCTTATAGACTGCATTTAGCTGAATAACTTTTTAAATCAAATCCATCAATCTCTGGTTTTTAATTGGTTTGTTTAGACTACTCACATTAAATGAAATTATTGATAATTTAGAACTAAAACTGTCATTTTATTACTTATTTTCTGTTTGCCCCCTTGGTTTTTTGTTCCTCTATTTCCCCATCCCTCTCTTGCTCTGGGTTACTTGAACATTTTTATATTCTGTCTTGCTTTATTGTTTTTGAGTATAGTTTTTTTTTTCCCACAGGTTGCTCTAGAGATTACAATATACATATGTAGTTTATGAGTTAGGTCCTTTTATCCTCTTTTTTATGTTATAATTGTCTTAAATATTACTTTACTTGCATTGGGAACATCAAACAATTTGATTTATTTGTTTTGCTTTTAACTGTCACACAATACAAAAATCTGAAGAAAAAAGAAAAGTTTATTATTTTCCCCATTTATTTACCATTTCATTACTCTTTCTTCAGTTTATATATTCATTTGTTATTTATTTTCTGCTTGAATAGATTTCTTTGATCATTCTTTTAGCAGCAGTTATGTTAGAGACAGATTCTCTTAGTCTTCCTTCATCTGAGAATATATTTCACCTTCATTTTTGAAGGATATTTTAGCTTGACATAGAAGTGAAATTGCCATGACTTTTGAGTTGGTAGTTCTTCTTCTCAGGACTTTAAAAATATGGTGTCACTTTCTTCTGTCCTTTATGACTCCTGATGAGAAACCTGCTGTCGGTTGAATTGTTCTCTAAAGTAGTGGTTCAGCTTGGAGTTGTTTTGTCCACATGGGCACATTTGACAATGTCTGCAGCCATTTTTCACTATCAGAACTGAGGGGTGAGGCCAAGTATGTTGATAAATATCCTAAAATACACAGGGCAGCCTCCCTCAAAATGAATTTTCTGGCTCAATATGTCAGTAGTGCTGAGTCTGAGAAACCTTGCCCTATAGGTAATGTTAGTTTAATTTCTCTCTAGCTGGTTTCAATATATTTTGTGTTGTTGTCTCTAGTTTTCAGAAAGTTGATTACACTGTGTCAAAACATGGATTTTTTTGTTTTTTGAGTTTATCTTGTCTGGTACTCACTCAGCTTTTTGAATCTGTAGATTTATATATTTCACCAAATTTGAAAAGTTTTACTCATTATTTCTTCAAATATATTTTTTTAAATTTTTATTTATTTATTTATTTATTTATTTATTTATTTATTTATTTATTTATTTATGGCTGTGTTGGGTCTTTGTTTCTGTGCGAGGGCTTTCTCTAGTTGCGGCAAGTGGGGGCCACTCTTCATCGCGGTGCATGGGTCTCTCATTATCGTGGCCTCTTTTGTTGCAGAGCACAGGCTCCAGATGCGCAGGCTCAGTAATTGTGGCTCACGGGCCTAGTTGCTCCGTGGCATGTGGGATCTTCCCAGACCAGGGCTCAAACCCATGTCTCCTGCATTGGCAGGCAGATTCTCAACCACTGCGCCACAACGGAAGCCCTCTTCAAATATTTTTTCAGCACTGTATCTGTTCCCATTCTATCTGAGACTCCAATGACATGAATATTACATCTTTTAAAAATTACCCCAAAGACCTCTGAGCTTCATTTCGATTTTTTTTTTTTTTTTTTTACTAAGTTTTCTCTCTGTTGCTTAGGTTGAATAATCTCTATTGCTCTATCTTAAATTTTACTGATTTATTTCCTCTGTCATCTCTATTCTGCTATTTAGTCCATCCAATGAAGGTTTTGGTTTTTGTATTTGTATTTCGTAACTCTAAAATTTCCCTTTAATTCTTTTTATGTTCCTTATTTTGAGACTTTTCGTGTTTGTTTCAAGAGCCTTTGTAATTGCTTGTTAGAGCATTTTTATCTGATAATTTCAGTATAAGTGCAACCTCATTGTTATTGTTTATTGATCGTTGTTTTCCCTTTTGAGTTGAGATATTCCTGCTTCGTGGTATAACAAGTATGTTATACTTGGACAGTATGTTCAGTATTTTGAGTATTATATCATGGGACTCTGGTTTGTGTTAAATCTTGTGCTTTAGCAGGTACTCAACTTGTTTAGGCTCAAAATTCACATGCTGACTCACTTTCATAGTATATGATTCAAATTGAAATTTAATATATATTATAAAATATTAATGGTATAGTTATATGTATATGTATAATATATAGTATGTATATATATAATATAATATAAAATAGGCAAAATCAAAATGTTTATACAGTGATGATAGTAATCATCTAAAGGAACCAGTAAAATGTCAATTTTAGAGAAGTATTCTGAAACAGGTGAGAGGAGGTGGAATATAGAGTACACATAAGCAGTTTTTCTTAGATATAAGAGAGGCATATGTTTCATTACAGAAGAAAAGACAGATTATGAAGGTCTGCATTCAAATATGGGTTGTCTTTTCTAGTGAGAAAATGAGTTGCTTCTCAATTGACTACATCTGGTTTCTGAACACAATATAAGATGAGGTAATCAGATGAGCTAAAGGAGGAAGAAATGGAAAAAATATGAAATAGTTATCTTGGAATGGGGACAAGTTTGTGTTCTCAAGAAATTTATTAGAATTGCCTTGACTGTATTGAATGTCCATTTGACATTTGTAGCCATCCTAGAGTCTATTTGGTTAACAAATCTAAGAAATTGTTCAAAGGACCATGAAAACAGAAAATTAATGGTGAATGACTGAAGTTATTAAATATAGTGTTAAACACCTGAATAAGGTAAATGTATGAAAATTATCTAATTACTGTTCACTTCGTTTTATGTGGGCCAACAGAGCCTTAAATAGAGTTTCTGTCTGAATTACCTGTTTTTAGGCTCAAAAGAGATTATGCTAAAGGCATATTAATAATTTATATATCTGTACCTTCATCAAAGTATTTATTGAATTACTTGTTAAGTTATACATTCAATTTTTTCTGTGGCTATTTATAAACTTACTCTCAAATACTCTCTTTGCAAATTATGATAGTGCTGTGATTTTCTTCCTGAGCAACTATATTTTTGGCCTATATTTTTTTTAAAGGGAGGAAGTGTATTACAAGTAATTATTTAAAAATAAGGAAATGTGAAAATCATAAATGAGTAAATAAGTTCACACATTGTACCACCTGGAGAAATAGCTTTTAAGAAGAAATGGAGTAGATCCATCTTTAGATTTCATTTTATGCAAGAGGAAGCATAATTCTTCACTACTTTTCCTGAATATAAAATCAGTTGGAAATTCTAAAAACGATTCAGGAAAGCAGACTAGCTTGTCGATGTAAGATACTCAGGTCAATTTAGAATCAAACACTCTAATGTGGACTTTAGTTTATAAAAATTTATGTTCAACTTCAATAAAGAAAATAAAGAGGAGAAGGAATAATTTATGCAAACTGGAAAATACTATACTGGAAGAAAGTTGTTTGACTCAAAATCACCCATTTTATGAAAAAATATGGGACTTCACTTTCCCAGCTTTGTCAATCACAATGAAACTTTTCCAAATTATTCTTATTTAGAAAAGTGTGGCTAACAATGGTCAACCATTTATTTTCCCACATGATCAGTAGGAAAGTCAAAGTTTAGTACTAAGGATGTTTAATCATACTAATATGAAGCTGGATGAGAATCTTAGTTTAATTTAATCTAGTAAATTGGCAAATTTGACAAAATTGTCTGTTGGCTATCTCTGCTCCCTGATATTAGGATAAACACATACAATCAGAAGTTACTACTGTGAGTCCTAGTCTTTCAGTGATTATTTGTTGATCTATCACATGATAAATACTGCACTAATTGTTGGGTAAAACAAAGATGAAATAGGCTCCGTGTGCAATTTGTTTGCAACCTAGTGGGGAAGAAATGCATGTAAATATATTTGAAATGTAATATGTGAATTTTATCTCAGAAACTTTAGTGAAGGAAATAGGCAATTTCAGAAAAGGAGAAATAAACAATCCAGAATTATAGAAAGTGAGGACTGGGAAAGTATTGGATTATTTATATTTCTGACCAGGAGTTATGAGACAGACATTGATATTTTTACATGACTAAGAGTCAATTAGATGACTTGGAAATCAGAGTTACATATTTTTTTTATTTTTGAAATTTTATAAATACTGTTTTTAAATATTTTTAGGGAAATTTTCTAACATATATGTCAAAGTAGAGATCATGATACATTATACATTTATTTATCTATTATCCAGCTTCAACAATAATCCAAACATGGCCAATTTCATGTCATCTAGACTCTTACACAAATTTTAGAGATGCTTTTATTGATGAGAGAGTTTAGTAAAGAAAATATTAATTATGTGTACTAAGAATATGCTTTGCCAGGGTGCCACTTTGCATGTTATTTAGTATTTATAATAACCCATAACTGTAGATAATTATATTACCATTTTACAGATAAGAAGCCGTAAAAGCTTGTGTGCCACTTCAGGTCCTCTTGAGTTTATGATCTTTGTTAAAGCTCTTGCCTCAGCTTTGTTCCAGCTGGGTTTGGGCTTCCACACAGGTGCCAGTTGAACATCCTTTCCCTCATGCCCCTGTCTCAGATACTTTTTCTCTTTCTCATGTTTCCTTGTTGATACCTTTTATCAAACCTTAACTGAAGCTTATGCATTCACAATCAAGAAAGGTGTGGGTCAACTTTTGATCCATAAGCGATAAGAAAGGGGTAATTTTCTCCTTTCCTCCTCTTTGATGAACAGTCTTGTGCTGCCATTGACTTTGCTCCCTGAGGGACAATTCCATATGACTGAGCAACTGGTTTCACTTAGTGGCAACCATCTTGATAACGTATCTTCCTTGTGGCTCTCCCTGCATCATCCTCCTCATCCATCACTCTTGCTATCTGGGATAGCAATCTATCGTGAAGTAATATAATACAAACCTTCTGTCTTAGACCATGTTCTCTGTGAAACTCAGGCTAAAACATCAGCTAAATAATTTAAGAATTTTGCCCAAGTGTACTCAGCTGTTATGTGACAGAATTAACATTCAAACTAAGAGTGTTCTTAATCCAAAGCCAGTGCTCTTTTTCTACAACATTTAGGATCATGAGTGAGAACCAACTGTGTTTGCATATCAGATTAGCATGGATAATATGTCCTGCTTTCCAAAGAATATCACTGAATCTTAGAAAAATTTTAATTTATGATATAAGAAAGAGGATTATTCAGTTTGGGGCCATATTTGAGGATTTTTTAAAAAATCAAGCCATCCTTGTGTGGATTCCTGTTGGAGAGTGGTAAAAAATTACTGATTAGAAGCTGTTTAGTGTGATCAGTCTTATTGACTGGAGGACTTTACCATTGTATGATCAGGAAGAGACCCAGATATATAATGGAAGAGCTTTAAATATTGGTGCCTGTAGACTATTTTCCTAGGGACATTCCATTTTTCTGAAGAAGAACCCTCCAGCACTCAGCCTGGCAGAAAGAATCAGTGCTTCTGAGCAGGGTGAGCTGAGTCTCACTGTTCACTCCAGATTTTCATATAGTATCTCCATTTCAGTATAAAACCCTCTCCCCACAGCCTTCCTTTGCTTGGTGTACCCAAGAGACTGGAGGCAGTCTGATTTGATTTTTCTAGACAATAAACCTCTTGTCTACCCTGAGTTCTTGAAAAGAGAACTGCTTAACTGCTTGAAATGATGGAAGGGACATAGAAGTGTAGTATCTTATGAAACATATTTTAATTAATCCACTGTTTCTCATCCCATATTTCTCTTTCATCAGTTGAGGTGACTGGAGTTTCCCATTCCTGATTTAGCTGTGAGTTGCCTTATTTTGGAAACATCTTCTGCCTGCACAGAAAGATCTTACCAATCTGTGTCCTGCCAAATCTATTAATAATGCCACAATATTTTCCATCTTCCAAAAATTAGTTGACATCTCTCATTCATTCTTATTCATTTTGCACTCGTGATATTACATCTTTTCATTCACAGTTATTATATTGTAGCTTGAGAGAGATTAGAAATAAATGTATATATTTAATGTGCCATAGGTGACTAAAAGTTCAATGTTATATTTTCCATAGTCTATTTTCTGCTCTCTTGTAAAGCTACCATTCTCATATTTCCCCCAGTGTTTCTTTCAAGGTTCAGAGAGGATAGTATTTATAGGTTAATGTTATATAACATATAATTATTTGTTATTCAGTCATAGGAGAATTCTCAGATTTGACTCATTGGAAATGGTTTAGAGGAAAATTAAGCATTTGATAAAAATTTGGAATAGAATAACTAATTCAATCCATCAATTAATATGCATCAAATTTATGCTAGGTTTGGGTAGGTAGAGATGAAAAGAAGAAATAGGATCCTCGTGTGTTGGATACATTTTAAGAGAACAAGTATGACTCTAAGAATTGTAGGTAAAGGCAAGCAAGAGGACCAGGGCAAAGTGAGATCATGTATTTACTGTAGGCTAAGCTAAGTGATGGTTTATTCTTAATATAAAAGAAAACTATTGAGACATTTTTATCAAGAGAGTAACATGAGTTAAGATATGTAAATGAATAAATGCAATAATGGATTGCAGCTACCAACACAGGATAACCCAAAGCCATTTACTCTGTGATCATAATGGTCTAGATAACAGACGATTGGGACTTGAAAAAATATATGGCAGTATAAAAGCATAGAAGTAGAAAAAAATGACTGATTTCACATGTATTTGGGAATAGATTTTATAGAATTTGTTATGGATTGGACATGAGGGGTGACGGAGACAAATTTTCTAGTAATGACTTTTAGTTCTTTGCCTTTGATGGAGAGTGATAACATTTTTTTGAGATTAAGAAGGAATGGCAAAGATTCTGGAAAGAGTGCTGGCAAGAATATCAAAATTTGAATACTTTGGGACATGTCAAATTTCTGATTATCTTGAGATATTTGCAGAGTGATATCAGGAAGATATTTAGCCATTTAAGTCTGAGGCAAGAAATACAGTGCTCAGAGTCATCAGTACACTTATAATACCCAAATATATGGAAATTGGTGAGATTTTCTAAGAGCATATGAGAGAGAGGTACAGGGTAGTTGAATTGTTTAGATTTTATAAGAGGATTCAGAGAGAAAAAAAGGGCTACAGTTTTTAAAGTTCTAGTGAAAGAATAGTGACCAACAAAGGATTTTGAGAGAGAGTAGTAAGAAAGAAGAATCAAAAAAATTTGGTACCTAATGTTTCAAGATGGAAAGAACAGTCAACACTGCTGAATGATGCTGCAGGGTTTAAAAAAGTAAGGAACAAAAATACCTATTGAATCCTTGGCAAGAGGTATGTGAATAGAGTGGGAGGAGCAGTAGGCATATGGAAAAGTGTCAACAATGATAATAAGAGTAAATAATTGTAGATATTGGTGTAAACAGCAATTTCAGGAAATGTGTAATCTTTTTAACATGTGAGGTACTACAGCTTATTTGCTTATCAGTGGAATTATCCAGTTGACAGAGAAAGGTAAAGATGTTACAGTGGGAGTAACTGAAGGAACAAATGGGCTGAGAAAACAAGGTCTGCATTCAGAGAAGCTGACCTCTGATGAGAGCAGGGTCATTTTCACTGTTGTAAAAAGGAGGAAGAAGGAGAAATATGATACAGATGATGGTGATAGGATGGTCATGGCTTCTATTTTGTTAGCAAAGCCCTTTGTACAAGTTATCTAGCTTGTTCAGGTTGGAGGGTGTAGGAAGATACAAAAGTATTACTGATGAGAGAATAAACTTAGAAAATAAATAGTACAGTATTTCTGTGTGCAGTTTATGTGCTCCTTTGAAGTTGGTTATAATGAATTATTACTGAGTGTTACCCATCTGCTGGAATGAGCGACAGTCTCAAGCAGTGCTTCAGAGAACATATGTGCAGAGACCAAAAAAAAAAAAAAAACAAGAAAAAGCAGGTGGTTGATTTCATATAAGTGTGTGCGTTTATCAGTAAGTGATATGGAGAGGGTTACTGACGTCGATTGTATGTATTAACTATGGAATGTGGAAACAATAGTCAGAGAGATAAGAACAAGGTGATGGAGAGGCAACGGATATTTAGAAAGGAATGAAATGGAACTCTTGATAAATTAAAGGAGAATTCCAGATCAGATCCTTGATCAAGTGAGTTGGAAAGATAAGAAGTAATTGTAGAAAAGTGGGTGGTTGGGCTCCTGATTTTAATGGGTGGTTTCAGGTGCTTGATAAAGTTAGGGCATTTGCCCTGAGAGTAAGTAGATAAAGTGGAATAAAGGGAAAAGTTGTGGTAGAAGAGGCCAAAGAAGTGAGTGTCTAGGTGTTGGATCCACATAGATGTTTACTATATTAAGCAGGATGTCTGGCATTGGGTGAAAATGAAGGAAGTGAGATTGGATTAAATAACTATGATCCTTCTCAACTGTGAGATGTGACAGTTTTGACTTTCAATTTTAATTACATTATTTATATACTGTATTTTCTCAGTCATAATTACTTTTTTGTCAGTCTTCAATAAATATTTAATACATTTGATTTTGCAAAAATAACAATATCTCTTGGTGTTGTTTTGTCATCTGTAAAAGGGAGATCAAACTGTACCAAAGTCACATGAAGACCTCTTTCAGTTCCAACAGCATCAGCCTATGAGCTCTTCTTCAAACAACAGGTCTGCTCTATTGGTCATGGTACAGCATGACCGTGAGTGTGTGTCGGTGTGTTTGTGCAAATGTGGTCAGGGGTGTAAACTTGAAACCAGCCAGCCCAAACAGGATAAAATTTACACAAGTGGACTGTGGCTCTTGGATGCTGATGGGCTGCTCTTCTTGTTCTGACTTTGGAGATGGTATGCTACTTCAGGGAGTAACTCTTTTTCTAAATTTAACATGATTACTTTTTAATAAAAGGAAACATGATCAAATAAACGTCTTTTCTGAAGATTGTGACCAGCAGTTTCTCATTTATTTCCTAAAAATTTAGATACAAATTTAAGGTGAAAAAAATGTATCTCAAATTACAGTCATCATTAAAATTCTACAAAGAAAATTTTATCTCATTATTCAAAACTCCAATATTATGCATGGCATAATAATGTACATTGAAAGAATTACCTTTGATACTCATTTTTTCTGTTGAAATTGTTAGGTCCTTTAGAGATAAAAAATATGTATATTGTTACACACATGCAGAGGATTGGCCATAGGCACTGGTTTTAATCCTCTATTCTCTTAAACTACTTGATCTATAGAATTCAGGTGTCAAAGAAAAGAATGAACTGCTTCATATTGCATAAGATTTGGCTAATAGAAAAAGAAGCAAATGAAACTGGCTTTTTTAAAAAATATGAAGTATAGTTGTTTTGCAGTCATATATTAGTTTCATGTGTACAACATAATTATTCAATATTTTTATAGACTATGCTCCATTTAAAGTTACAAAATATTGGCTATATTCCCCGTGTTGTACAATACATCCTTGCAGCTTACTTATTTTGTACATAGTAGTTTGTACCTCTTAATCCTTTACCCCTATTTTGCTCCTCTCCCTTTCTTCTCCCCACTGATAACCACCAATTTGGTCTGAATATCTGGGAGTCTGTTTCTGTTTTTTTTATATTTATTCATTTGTTTTATTTTTGATTCCACATATAGGTGATAACATACAGTATTTGTCTTTCTCTGTCTGACTTATTTCTCTAAGCATAGTACCTTCTATGTCCATCTGTGCTGTTGCAAGTGGCAGAATTTCATTATTTTTTATGGCTGAGTAATAAGTAATAATAATATACATATGTGTGTGTGTATGTGTGTATATATATATATATATATATATATATATATATATATATATATATATATATATATATATATATATCTCACAACTTGTTTATCCATTCGTCTGTTGATGAACACTTAGGTTGCTTCCATATCTTGACAATTGTAAAAAATGCTACTATGAATATTGGGGTGCATGTATCTTTTCAAATTAGGGTTTTCCTTTTCTTCAGATATATATCCGGGTGTGGAATGCTGGATCATATGGTAGTTCAAATTTTAGATTTTGAGGAACCTCCATACTGTTCACCATAGAGGCTGCACCAATTTCTATTCCCAATAAGAGTGTAGTAGAGTTTCCTCTTCTCCACCTCCTCCCCTACATTTGTTGTTTGCAGATATTTTTAATGATGGCCATTCTGGCAGGTATGAGGTTATATCTCACTGTGGTTTTGATTTGCATTTCTTGAAACTGAATTTTTATTGCATATTACACATTGCAGTGCAATATACTAGATCCACCTGCTGAAAATGAATTTTCAAACTGGGACCTCATTATTATTTAAAAAGTATTTTTAATTCAGCTATTCTGTAGACATTTGTGTAAACTTGTTCAGGGAAATACTGGATAAATTGTTTAAATAATTTCTTAGACTGTAGTCATCTCCCTCTCCTTCTCTCTGTGTGTCTATATGTATATACGTATATACACACATATGTATGCATATCATATCTATATACATGAAAATATTAATAAAGAATAAGAAAATTAATTTCTGCAAGGTAGAACAAAATTGGAGAAATAGCTGACTTTTAGAAAAATTGAATCCAGTTGTTATAACAGCATATACATCCAAATTTTATTTCAAAAGTTATTGTACCCAGTTATACTCAGACTGTCATGGCACTGTTTTATTATCAGAAAATTAAAATGATCTATTAAAAGATGCGGATGCAGATGTGAATGCAAATGTGTGGCAAATATGTGTATAATTCCTTCTAAAAATACTAAGGCCTAAATTGGCTGAGGATTGTGAATATGTGCAAAGAACCACTAACAGGGCTTTTAAAACATCTGTTTGAATGGAAGGAACAGGGTCAGAATTTGCAATGATAAAGGTAAAATAGAACTACTCCTCTGTCACATGGTTTACTTTGATGTGTCACATTAGTTTTCTGGGTTCAGATTGTTTACAGAGTAATTACCCATGTTTCAGTGGCTCCACCTGTTCTCTTAATAAAGGGTCTTTTACTCTCCACTGCCATTCCTGAGTACAATTTCCACTTGTACTAGCCAGTATCACTGCATGTGCCAGGCACCACTATTTCCACAAGACCCAACAGGCAAGGTGGGGCAGAGCTAGTGTGGCTGATGAGCAGTAACCATGTCTATTCCATTCAACAGTGTACACCCAGAGGTTAGCACAGTACTTGGAACAGTACTGTGCTTTCAATTTCTTTGTTGTTGATATATACAGTATTTAATATACAAGTGAACAGAAAATGACAATGGAAATGATAAATTCTGGTGTAACCCAGCATTAGAGCCTGCTGTGGCGGGACTTACTGCTAGCTAGTTCAAACATTCAAGAAATCAAAAGGCATCCATAAAACAGTGGTTTACTTTGGACTCACTAGGAAAGTGTATGATTTTTGTCTACCTTCTTCTACTGGTTTCATCTTGCTTTGATTTTTTTTTTGTTTTTTGCTACCAGTGTTGGCTTACCACCTGCAGGAATCCCATGTGGCCAGGGCAGAGCCCAAGTGCGTGTAGAGGGCAGGCAGTAAAAGTGAAAAAGAATAGAAACTGTGGTGAATAAAAGAGTCTGTGCTCTATCTCAAGGAGCACATGCCCTCAACTGCAGTTGACTTGTGTCCCTGGAAATGCTGATCCAGTGCTGCTGCATCTTCTGCATGTCAAGAGTAGTTGAAATAGCTCCTTATTTTAATATATTGGCAAATAAATCCCACAAATCAAAAACAATAATGCTTCATTGGAGACCAAATAGAACATGCCTGTGACCTAGACCAGCCCATGGTCACCCACTGAAGACCTCTCTTTCATCCTTTTTGTATCTCATCACCAGGTCCCCACCCTTATTTTGCTAAGTTTAAATCTGTAAAGTGCAGAGAGTTTCCTGATAAATGATATACAATTATCATAAATGCTTGACAGAAGGAAGTCCTTCACAGTGATCTGAGCTGTGTTGTGGTAACTGTGAAATAAGTATCCCTTTTACTCTGCCAAGTAGTAATATCAGTTGCTTCTCCTGTGTACTGCATTTCTACAATCATAAGTTTTCTCATGCCCTCATTATCATCTGACTTGTGGTTTCCTAGTAGAGGAGGGAAAAAGCAAAGGAAAGGCCAATATTGTTTTTCTTGTGAAACAGAGTGCTGTGGAACACCTGGATGGAACAGCCAGTCCAGACTAGGGAGGGGAAACATTGACCAGGAGACCTGTGTTTCCTGCAGGCTAGTCAAGTTCCTAATCCTGGTGTGTTCAGACAGGCAAAATAACTTTTGTGAAGGTTGTCATTCAAGATTATTGTGTAGGATGGAGCCTGAATTAGAGCTAACACAATCCTTAGATTCTTTATAACTCTGAGATTTTTGTAAAACAAAAGAAATCAATTTTAATTTGTAGCTCAAATTCTAGTAATTCCCTTCCTTAAGTCCAGTTCTAAACATCAATGTTTAATCAGCCTGAACCATAAGGGTCTGAAATAATTTGTTATTGCCTTCTGTTTATGGATAGTATTTTGATCATCACAACTGTGCTGTGTAGGATACTAAACACATAGTAAGTGATCAATAAACACTTGCAAAATCAAATTGGATTCACAACTACAGGTCTCAGCCTGCCACAGTACACATATGGCCTTAATTTATGTTGGAGCCAGAATATTTAAGAACAGATTAAAGTACCACCTGCCAAATTTCTAAAACCAAGGGAAAACATATTTACACAATAATTGGAAGAGGAGATGAGAAAATAAGCACAGAGGCAAAAGACCAGATTTTACTCATTCTATTTTAATGCAACATACAATAATGAGTGTCTAATCTGCAAAAGTTCTGTGCTCAGTGCTGTGGTGATGTGAAGGTGTTTAAGGACAGTTCTGGCCTGAATTATGAAGATGTGATTCTCCCCTTCATCCTTGTGTTTACAGAAACTACAAATACAGTGTTCATAGGGCAAGAACTGTATGAGAACGTCAAAATCACTGAGTTCATATTTACCACATTTAAGCAAAAATAGTCATGGATGCTGTCTTTCAGGGATATGGTGTTATTACCATTAAAGCTGTAACCAGCAGAGAATTGTATTCAACACAGAACCCTGGGAGTTGTGAAGTCCATGGACCAAATGGAAGGGGCAAAGTGTTAGTAATCACGCTAGAGTATCTTTCAAGGTCACTTGATATGAGACTTTGAAAGCAGTCCCTTCCTAAAGAATGCAAGCTTGATCAGATGACAGCCTACCCTACCTAATAACAACGCAGAAACACAACTCTGTCATATATAGGAAGGAAATCATTCTTTCCTATACATGAATGGGCCAATCATTCCTAAAATGATTTGCATCCAAAGGGAGAATTCTTATCCTAACCCATGTCAGAAGTGGTGTGGAAGTCTAACTGGAGTGAAGGTCAGCCCTGGCAAGGCTGGTTGTGTTGGGGAATGCTGGTATGAGAGGAAGTTTTTAGTGCTACTAGAGGTGTTGCTATGGGCACTGATGCATAAGAGCCAGATACAGTGGAAGGAAAATAATGAAAAATGCTGATGAGGAGCTCAGAGAAAGGAATGGAACATTTGTGCTCTCCAATAAAATATAATGCTCTGTTAATCTATTTCTTGGCTGTCCTTACTGTCGGTTTTTAAAATACACTTTTGTTCCTCATTTAGTTCCTTACACTATATTTCCTCCTTTCTCATCACTTTTCCTATTTTGACACTAACTTTAATTGTGAATAGATTCAACTCTGCATGGGCCTGAATATGAAATATAATGTCAGCATCAAAAGAATCAACGCTTTTTGCTTCATATGAAATCAACAATGTTAGATATGGATAGTGCATATTAGAAGCATCCCCAGTAGAGGCTCGGGAAAAGATCACTGTCAAAGCCATGCAGAGAATTCCTGAATTTCTGGGGTACAGAAATGCCTCATGCCCTTAAATATCCATGACACAGATTTAAATATGAATACATATGTGTGTATAGGCAAAATTTATCAGATCTGTTTATGTAAATTTGTCAAGAGAGCTATTAGACCTGAATGACTCTTCGTTAGCTATTTGTCAGTGATGTTCAAATTAAGCTTATAAACAGAACTTCATTTCAGTTCTAGAAATAAGAGGAATTTAAAACTTGTTAGTCCCAATATCTAGCCATATTCCTTTTTAAAAAAACTTATCTGTAAACCTTGCTATCTGTAACATCCTGTAATTCTATTTTCCATCTTGTCACTTTATTTCCTCCTCATGTCACTTCTGCATAATGGAAAATCTTGAGGCTACAGTCTACCATCCCAGCTCAACTTCAGATATGTTAACCAATATCCTTTTCTTTTTCAACTTTCTAACTCCTTAATTCTACAAGGTGGCTATATTTGATTTCTATATTTGTGATTTTTATGCTTCATAAAAAACAGAAAATATTTGACATTTTAAAAGAGTGTGTTGACATCAACACCTGTTGTTTCTTTGGATATCTGGTTTATTTTCACACTTTGCTGTTTTAGTATATCCAGGTTCTTAAATGTCACCTCCATTCTTGCAGACAAAAAAATGTTGGCTTGTCATTGGTAAGATGTCATCAATGTTGACCTCACTGTGGGTGAAATCTAGATCATGGAATGAAGCAGCATGCTTTAGCTGTTGGGACTATACAAACTGAGTGTTGCCATGATGAAGAAGAAAACTACTCTATAGACTTTCCCAGAGAGCCTGGTTTTTGGTGTCTATCCTGCAAAGGACCAAAACGGAACACTTAAACCTTGTCTCCCCAGGAGATGCACCTCCTCCTTCAACACAACCATCCTCTAAGAAAATAAATAATTGAGCTCAGGCAGGGAGTACATGTGGCCAAATGTAACAGGGTACCACTGCTATCTGGTGGCACAGATTTAATCTCCAGGTACAGAGCTGCTGATTTAGGGTAGTTTTTAAGAGCAGAAGGGACTGCCTGCACAAATG
This sequence comes from Balaenoptera borealis, assembly GCF_965194805.1. Lineage (NCBI taxonomy): Eukaryota > Metazoa > Chordata > Mammalia > Artiodactyla > Balaenopteridae > Balaenoptera > Balaenoptera borealis. The sequence continues at coordinate 35,758,097 of NC_138875.1, forward strand.
GCTGCCCTCTCAGCCAAGCATATTTTCCAACTGTCCTGAATTTAGGAGGAAGGAAAAAAGAGCCATAAGAGGGAGAAAGGGAGAGAGAGAACATGGTGGCAGACCGATTGAAGAGTTGGGCTGTAGCTCACTCAGAGGAATTCCATTAAATGAACTCATCCATCATCTTGCCTTTTATTGATGAGTGGCATTTCTTGGTGGCAAGTGACATAGCAGAACAAATAGCATCAGAGTCCTGGCTCCAGTTCCTCAGCACACAAAGACGCATGGGCCCCCAAACAATGAGTCATTACTTATTACATCCATTATTAACTCAGCTCAGCCTCATTAGGCTTAGAAATTGAGGAGAGAAAAAAAATCAGAAGCTAAGTTACACCAAGTACCCACACATTTAGGAGGAAGGGGGTGGTGTAGGAGAGACAGTGAACAAGTGAAGGGCAGTTAAAACCAGCAACTCAGCAAGTGTGACATTTTCAAATCCTGAGGGTCATGGATAGTTGATTGTGTGTTTTCCCTTTTCTGACATAATTCCACTGAGGACAACATTTTAAAGTAGTAGGGCTGAAGTGAAGAATATAGGAAGTACATCATTATCTATCACCAGTCCTTCAAGATAAAGTTTATTAGGAAGCGGTGCAGTCCCTTTATTAATGGATGCTTGGAGGTTGCTATAAGCTGAAACCCATATGCATGATCACATCTTCTAAAGGGACTTCTAGAAGTGACACAGACAGCCTGCTTCTGCTGTAAAGCAGTATGCCTACTAACAGTATTGCAAGAATGCAGGGGAATCTTTTTCTTATTGTTGTTGCTCCTACATCTACCTGTGCTTTCTCAAAGATGGTGCTGCACCCAAAAGTAAACACGTTTTCTGGAGTTTAATTGCTCTAACACAGAATTCAGATAATTAGAAGAGAAAATTGCTTTTATATGTTAGCAATGCTGCATGATGATGGAAATACTATAAAGTATTAGAACTAGTTCTTTGGAAATTATTGTCTTCTGGAACAAAATATGGACTCATGTTTAGAACAACTTATGGAAGCATCTCTTCTTTTACTGTTAACCATGAGTAAAAATGATGTTTTATATGACTCCATGTGAGACTAATTGATCAACTCTGTCAGCTAAGTTCCTGTTTAAGTCAAAATATTGGCTACAATTTTTTCTCCCTGAATTTTAATAAAATAAACAAATTTGCCCATGTGGCCATGACTTCTTGATTCTGCATACATAATCAGTATTATTCCTAGGCTTTCACATTCTTTCTTTTTGAATACAGTCTTTAAAGGTTTCAATCTCTTAAGATAGTATAAGAATAGGTTAGATTTCTTGAGTATTCTCTCATTTGGACTGCTGAAACACTTATTTTTCTATGAGGCAGTTGAAACTTAGAGTAATGTTTATTTTGCATCATATATACAGTATATTGTTCAGCCAAAGTATGCTTACAGACTGGCAATTGATTAAGTTGGAAAGTCACTGAGAGAAGGGAAAATATTCAAATCCATAGTATTTAAGACAAATGTTAAAGTTCTTCCTTTCTTAGAGTTGTTATTTTGTTAAAATAATATTTTGTACAGGAAATAAATGCAAATTGGTCACCAAAATTGGTGAAATATACAGCTATAAAAATAAAGCTTATCAATGTTAACTTTCCCTCTGTGGGTTTTCTATGTCTACATTTAATTACATATTTGGAAAATAATTAAATGTTCTTAGAATGTGGAGTTATATACACTAACAGATTGTAGGATATGGAGTTTGATTACACATATATTTGAGATCTATTTTAACACTTCATAAAAATAATTGATTTATTCCATTATACATTCATCTAGTTATCTAATATAGTGTTATTTAATATGTATTATAATTATGAAATTATGAAGAGTAAAACCACACTATAACCTCTCATCTTACCATATAAATGGATGCTATTTCTCTCCTGACACTAGTATTAAAGAAGAAAAAAGAAGAGAGCAGAAAAAGAAGAAAAGGAGAGGAGGAGGAGGAAGAGAAATACATTTTAGTTTGTCTTGCTAATTTTGAAATTTAAGTTTCTGATTATAATATTTCCAAAATATCACCAAATTTATTTTATCTTGTTCTCCTTCAGACTCGATTAGGCATTTATCTGTTGGCTGTGGTTTGGATGAAGGCATCTAGCAGAGAAGAATGTATTAGATATAAATGATATTCACTTTTTGATTTTGTTCTTGAGCAACTTCTACCTCAAAATATGTTCGTAGTTATTCATTCATTTGGACTTTTATGCTAGGAGGGATAGCTCTATCAGTTTTATATGTCTGTAAGTCTGCATTGTCATAAGTTCTCCCTCTGGAATAACAGAATAAATCTATCTTTTCCATCAAACGTCCTCAAAACTATTCAAAGATAATTATGATGTCTTTTAACATTCTTCTGTTTTCCAGTTTCTGCACACTCAACTTGCTCAACTCTACTGTATGCAAGAGTCATTTTATGCCAAATCAGCATGTAGAGAATAAAAATGTCTCTGAAGTAGGAATGTAGTAGCAACTTGGTGGCTTCATTTTCTCTTGAATACACCCTTTTGCCCAGGAGACTCCTTCATCTTTATTCTTCTAGTTCAAGGGGGCTGGACCCAAAGGATAGTAAATATTTTCTTAATGCAGAGCTGTCTTTCCAATGATGAGGTCATGTGCCCTAGAAAATACCACTGACAAAAATTTCCTCCTACACTTTGAGGTTTCTCTATTAAAGAACTGGCTCTTGTCCAATTCACCTGATTTCCCACTAAAAATTTCCACAGTGTTTTCCTTTCTAAACCAGCAGATTTGTCTGTGGGTTATTGATGAGAAATACTCTTCTCACAACAAAATGCCTTATACTACAGAGCAAAACTGACGTGTATCTTCATTTTTTACAAATATGCTCCAGTGGTATAGAATTCCACCTGATTTTCCCTTTGTTGCTACCTCTTCTTCTTTGAACTCACTATGACCTGAAGAAAGCAAGGACACAAGAAAATGTGAGTGACATTTAACTACCATGTAATCCATAATCTTCCACCTCTGACTCTGACCCTTGTCTTGCATCAAGTTTAAACACAAATCTCACTCTTGAAGGTGAACTTGCCCAACCCCCCCCCCTTCCAGTATACCACCAGGGACATGCAGTAGTTGCTCATGTCTCTCACAGCTTATGGATCTCAGTCCTTGTGAATTCTCCAAGAAGGTACACTTCTAGTGAGACTTGCTTGCCAGACTCCCACCACTCAAACACTTCTGACTATTCAGGAGAAACCCTTTCCCTGAAATTCCTTCCGCACATTTGCCAAGGTTTGCAAACAATTTGGTCTCAGATATTCCTATGAACTCTTTTGGCAATAGTCTTCTACTTGGTCAAGAATGCTCTTAAAGCATCATGAACACTTCCAAGCAGAGCTTCTCCAAGTCTGGTCATTTGTATGTGGTGTACAGGACATCAGCCTCCTGGTCTCTGGGTCTAGTGGGAGACCCACCCTTTGCTGAAGTACAACTAATCCAATCAGGTTACCATTTAATGCATACCACTGTCTGATCTGATATATACATTCACTGCCCTGACTACTCAGGTTAAACCAAAGTTACTTCAGCCAAATAAATTTCAAAGCTTTTCTACTTTAAATTTATTTTCTGTTTAGATTCCAGATATAACGTCTGGATATATTGATGTTCATTATAGCTAAGTTCAAGCATTTTTTTTTTTTTCCCATAAGTATTGACCTATGAAAAATGCAGGAGCATTGACTCACCCCAGTAGAGATCTAGAGAAGCATATGGCAAAGAGAGATCAATGTTGTGATTGAGTGGGTTTTTGAATGGGACTTAAAAGCGCTATAGAATTAGCCACAGGCAAGGGCTGAGTAAGCACCTGTCTGCTGGTATGATTGAGGAGTGACAGGTAATCTCACTGCCCAAATGTATGCATATCTCCTAAACTGCCATGCTGATATTAGAGAATCATTCCTTTGGGTATTATTTCTAAAATGTCTGTGTAAAAATGCAAATACTTTACCTAGAAATAATGGAACATTAAGCCATTTATAGTCATTTAAATTTTAGTTAGGCTTATAACATTGACACAGAGCTAGAGTAAATCCAGGAAAACAGGGCATATGACAGAATTATTGATTCAGAAGATGAAAAGTAGTAACTCGAAGAAGGCGATGAAAACTTGAAGATGGGAGAGAGTTGCACATTGGAGACAACAGTACCTTGGTAGGGCAGTTTAAGGATCAGTAGGTAAAAAAGGGAAGTGCAGTAGCATCAATGAATGTCTTTCCAAAATTTGCCAAATTCACCAAGATCTGACCCTGACACTCTGAGCTAAACCAAAACTGATTACTTTGAGTATTTAGACAATGTTAGGAATGGTTGGTTGTTGACTAGAAATAGCTTAGGATCCAGGAATCTCAAACTTTAAATTTGCCCTTGGATGTTTGAGAGTATACAGTCTGCCCTCCATATACACTGGATTCTGCATTTGCAGATTCAACCAACTGCTGAGAGGTCTGGGGTTGGTAAAATCTTCAGATGTGGAACTCACAGATAGGGAGGCCCAACTGTAGGATGTCATTTTATATAAGGGTCTGGCATGGGAGCTCTGAGTGTCCTGGAACCATGGATACTGAGGGGTGACTGGGCCCGAGTTTCTTTTATTTAGTGGAAATAATTGGCATACCTTTCCCTCAAATATTATCTTTATATCATCATTATTATTTTATTCATTACCCTGCAGAGTGTAGAAGAAAAATCAAACAACATGGCATTGGACAGACTTTATTTAAGACTATTTCAATAGGGGAGAGATATTTAATTCAATACCACTAAAAGAAAAGGAAGAGAATTTTTTTGTTTATATGATGAGAACTTGTAAGATCCACTCTCTTAACAACTTTCCAATACACAATACACTGTTATTAAGTGTAGTCGACATTCCGTACATTACATCCTCATTATTTAATTATTTTTTAACTAGAAATTTGTATCTTTTGACTCCCTTCTTCCATTTGCCCACCTCTCACCCCCCACATCCCCAGTCTGGTAACCACCAATCTGTTCTCTGTATCTATGAGCTTTTAGTTAGTTTGTTTGTTTCCACATGCAAGTGAGATCATACATCATTTATTTTTCTCTTTCTCACCAATTTCACTTAATATAATGCCCTCAGGGTCCATCCATGTTGCTGCAAATGGCAGGATTTTACTCTTTTTATGGCTGAAAAATATTATAATATCATTCTTTATTGATTCATCCATAGATGGACATTTGGGTTGTTTCCTTATCTTGACTATTATAAATAGTGCAGCAATGAACATGTAGGTACATATATCTTTTTTTTTCAATAGCTGAGATTTATTTATTTATTTATTTATTTATTTATTTATGGCTGTGTTGGGTCTTCATTTCTGTGCGAGGGCTTTCTCTAGTTGTGGCAAGTGGGGGCCACTCTTCATCACGGTGCGCAGGCCTCTCACTATCGTGGCCTCTCTTGTTGTGGAGCACAGGCTCCAGATGCACAGGCTCAGTAACTGTGGCTCACGGGCCCAGCTGCTCTGTGGCACGTGGGATCTTCCCAGACCAGGGCTTGAACCCGTGTCCCCTGCATTGGCAGGCAGATTCTCAACCACTGCACCACCAGGGAAGCCCCATATATCTTTTAAAGTGTATATTTTCAGTTTCTTTGGAAAAATATCCAAAAGTGGAATTGCTGGATCATATTGCAGTTTTATTTTTAATTTTGTAAGGAAACCCCATACTATTTTCCTAGTAGCTGCACAAATATACATTCCCACAAGCAGTGCACAAGAGTTCCCTTTTCTCCACATTCTTGCCAATATTTGTTATTTCTTGTTTTTTTGATAATAGTCCTAATGAGTGTGAGGTAATATCTAATGGAAGAGGATTTTTAAAAGGCTAAGTGAGTTAATGGAAAAATACTGGAGGACTTTGTGTCCACAGGTATTGGTGACTATGATTAGGTCATCTATGTTTCCTAATTGTCACTTACTGAAGTTAGACTCCCACCCTCCCACAGTGACTGGGAGTTAAGGAATGCAGTATCCTTCAATGATTGCATTTCAAAAAGATGACACATATCTTTGAGAAAGACATTTCTTGATTGTAGAAGACTTGTATCTCAAAGGGACAGAGAAAGAATTTATAATTGAAAGTTATCTAAAGTAAATGTTCTAAGGAAAAGGAGGACATTTTAGGAAGAAACCTATCTAAAGTTTAGTCAAGGTGTATGATCTTTTTAAGGTATTGTTGAATTCAGTTTTCTAATATTTTATTGAGGATCTTTGTATCTATATTTATCATGTATATTGTCCTGTAGTTTTCATTTTTTATAGTGTCTTTGTCTGGTTTTGTTATCAGGGTAATGGTAGCTTCATAGAATTGAATTTGAGAGTAGTACATTCTCTTCAGTTTTTTGGAATAGTTTGAGAAAAACAGGTATCAGCTCTTCTTTTTGTGTTTCATATAATTCTCCTGTGAAGCTGTCCAGTCCTGGACTTTTATTTGCTGGGAGTTTTTTTTTTTTTTTTTTTTTTTTTAACAACTTAAATTTCACAACTAGTGATCAGTCTGTTTAGATTGTCTATTTCTCCTTGTTTCAGTCTTTGAAGGTTTCTGTTTCTAGAAATGTGTTCATTTCTTCTAGGTTGTCCAATTTGTTGTATCTCTGTGATATCGGTTGTTATTTCTCCTCCTTCATTTATTATTTTGTTTATTTGGACCCTCTCTCTTTCCTTCTTGAGGAGCTTGGCTGAAGATATGAACTTTATCTTTTCAAAAAAATCAGCTCTTGGTTACATTTATTTTATCTTATTTTTTTTTGGTCTCTATTTAATTTCTTCTCTGATCATTATTATTTCCTTCCTTCTGCTGACTTTCAGCTTTGTTTGTTCTTTTTCTAATTCCTTTAGGTTGTAGGTTGGGTTGTTTATTTGATATCTTTCTTATTTCATGAGGTAGTCCTATATCACTATAAACTTCCCACTTAGAAATGCTTTTGCTGCATCCCATAAATTTTGAAAAGTTGTTTCCATTTTCATTTGTCTTGAAGTATTTTCTGATTTCCTCTTTGACTTCTTCATTGGCCCACTGGATTTTAGTAACATGTTGTTTAGTTTCCATGTGTTTGTTGTTCTCCCATTTGTCTTTGTGTAATTGATTTCTAGTTTCATACCACTGTGGTTGGAAAAATGCTTGATATCATTTCTATATTCTTAAATTTGTTTTGTGGTTTAACATATGGTTTGTCCTGTAGAACATTCCATGTGCACTTGAATAAAATATGTATTCTGTTGTTTTTGTATGGCATGTCCTGTAGATACCCATTAAGTCTAACTGGTCTGTTATGTCATTTAAAACTGAAGTTGTCTTAGTGATTTTTGTCTGGGTGATCTGTCAATTGATGTAAGTGGAGTATTAAAGTACCCAGCTATCAGTATTATTGTCAGCTTCTCCCTTTATGTCTATTAATGTTTGCTTTATATATTTAGGTGCTTGTGTACCAGGTGCATATGTGTTAATGAGTATAATATCTTCTTTTTTATTGATCCATTTATCATTATATAATGCCCTTCTTTGTCTTTCATTACAGACTTTGTTTTAAAATCTATTTGCAAATGATATGACTGATAGGAGGTTAATATCCAAAATGTATAAACAGCTTATATAATTCAAAATCAAAAACACAAACAACCCAATTAAAACATGGGCAGAAGATATGAATAGACATTTTTCCAAAGAAGACATACAGACAGCCAGAGGCACATGAAAAGGTGCTCAACATTGCTAATCATCAGAGAAATGCAAATCAAAGCCACAATGAGATATCACTTCGCACTTGGCAGAATGGCTAACATCAAAAAGTCTACAAATAACAAATGTTGGAGAGGATGTGAAGAAAATGGAACCCTTGTACACTGTTGTTGGAAATGTAAATTGGTGCATCCATATGGAAAACAGTATGGAGTTTCCTTAAAAAAATTAAAAATAGAACAGCCTTGTGATCCAGCAAGTCCACTCCTAGGTATATATCCAAAGAAAATGAAAACACTAATTCAAGAAGATATATGCACCTCAATGTTCATAGCAGCATTATTTACAATAGCCAAGATATGAAAGCAACCTAAGTGTCAATCAACAGATGAATGGATAAATAAGTTGTGATATATATTTATACAATGGAATATTAGTCATAAAAATAATAAATTCTGCCATGTGCAACAACACAGATGGAACTAGAGGGTATTATGCTTAGTGAAATAAGTCAGGGAAAGAAAAATACACTATGTTATCACTTATATGCAGAATATAAAGAAAGAAACAGACTCACAGATATAGAGAACAAATTGGTGGTTACCAGTGGGGAGAAGGAAAAAGGAACCAGCAAGATAGGGATATGGGCTAAGAGATACAAACTACTATATATAAAGTAAATATGCAACAAGGATATATTGTACAGCACAGAGAACATATAGCAATTATTTTGTAATAACTTTAAATGGAGTACAATCTATAAAAATATTGAATCATTATGTTGTACACTTGAAACTAATATAATGTTATAAATCAACTATATTTCAATAAAAAAATAAACTTTAGTCAAGCTGAGGAAAACATTAAGGCCACTTTTGTCAAAAGAGAACTCCAAGTAATTAATTTATTATTCTTTTTTTCTACAATTTGATCTCAGCTAATTACCTCAGACTTTTCCCTCTTCCCCTTTATTCTGGATATTATGTAATATCCAGATGCTATATAAATATACACACACAGCAGAAACATTTGATTAAACTTTTGTTTAAACTTTTTTATTTGCTTAAACTTTTTCTTTGTATACATAATTACACTTTACATTTAGGAAACATTCTTATTTTTTTCAAATAATTTATATCATTTACTTTGATATTTTTTCTTTGCTACAAACCTAAACAAAGCAGGCTTGTGCCTATTTTACAACTGGAGACAGACACCACTTTATACGAGGTCACATGGGTTGGTTCATGTCTCATGCTTTGCAAAGCCACGCTGCAATTGTTATTACTAAGGAGCTCAGTCTCTGTTTAGTTTTATCTATCTCATTTTTAAAATTTGATCTCAAAACGTTATCTTCATCCCAAACCCAAAGAGAGCTGATGCCAGTGGAGCCAGTGGGGTCAGAAGAAGTGGGTTAGAGAAAGATGAGTTGTGAAAGGGTAGATCTCCTCCACATTAGTCTCTGAGGAGCTGGCTTCCAAGTTCTTCTTGGCAAGTGAGTGAGTATTTGAGTGTCTCACAGTGTTAATTAATTCTAAAAAGAAAAGAGGAGGGAAGTAGAACTGCTTGACAGCTGCCCTACACATCAAAGTGTCAATGCCAGTTAACAGATGCCACTGATCAGCTGCTTTCAACTTGTTTTCGTAAGTCTATCAGCAGAATGGCAGGAAGTTTTTATAATTTCTTTCATGGCTTTAGACTCAAGCAAAATAGTACTTCCTCTAAAAATGGACATTCAATATATGTACTTCCTTGGACATTATAGCCTTTGCCAGTGGTTGCTAATTTTCATGTGCTCCTGACTATCATCAGTAGCAGCTACAAAATTTTATTGGGCATCTACTCTGTGCAAGAATCTACAGTGAAAATTAAGTAGTATAAAAAGATGCAGACAAAAGCTTTACTCTTAAAGGGCTTAAAATCTAGAATAAGAAAAACATAACAGTACACAAAAATATAAGACAATATTTACTAAGAACTAAAATAATATTAACAACAAGAAATACTGACATTATTAAAGCTGGGACTCATATATTTTTACAACTTCAATATTTTCCTCTTGGCTGATATCTCTCTCTTTTCTTCTTTTTTGGTCTTAGTATGATATTCCAAAGTACCTCTTAAATCCACAGAGCTGCTTCTATAGGAGTCATTAATTGTTGTTAATTAAAGAAGCTTTATTCTTGCCCTTGAGCAAAAAGAGTCAGTGTTGAATTAAAGTGCCTGATCTGGAAAGTGACTGGGAAGATTGAGTAATTTTTGCAGGTTAAGTCAGAAATCTACTCATTTCAAGGATTTTAGTAGACTTTAATAATGAAAAATAACAATATAATAGCAACATTTTAAAATTTTATTATTCATTATAGTTAAAGAAACTTACATATATCCATATATTCACTTAATTCCTATATAAATTCTGTGATGTTTTCAGCAATTGATATTGTCCTTTTAGAAATTAGGAAACTGAAACTCTAGATTAAGGTTGTAAGGTTGAAGCTAAGGATCAGAATTCATGGTGTTCCCACTCTGACCACTTTTATACTATTACATTGTATCTAAAATTCCAAGGCCCCAAAGCAAATTTACTGAAGAGTGAATTATAAGACCTTAGTCTAAGACCTTCTTATCTACCACTTTACTTCTCCAAGCCCAGCTGTTGCCTCCCTCTAGGTGGAAGGCTTTTATTGCTTCATCTTTCTTGACAGAGACAAAGGAGGAGATCATATGGATAGCCTGTAGAAATTGCCTGGTACTATTATTGTGTATCTGCTATATCTTTCTACATAATCCTTCTGGTCCAAGGTTAGGAAAGGGACTTTGGAAAGGTTAATATTAGGAATTCAATAGCAAGGTTTATTTATCCTTCAACTTTCCACTAGAGTTACCTCCTCTTGGGAATCTCTCAGGCACACACAGTGTGAATTGACTTACCTTCCTCTGTCTTTGGTAGCTTCCTAGACTTATCTCTATCGCAGCAGAATGTGTACATTCTATTATAATAGAATGCTTTTCTTGTAATTGTCTTCTCATTGAATGTGAGAGCTTTAAGAAAAGGGTTCTATCCTCTTTACCTTTATCCTGAGCACCATGTTGGGTACATTGTAAGTGCACAGTAAATATTTTCCAAATGATAGAATAAATGTAGTGGAATAGAATAATATTAGGATGTTCTATGTATTTAATTACCACAATTTCATGGTCGTCTAAATCAGAATAATATTATGTTTATTAAGGAAATTCACATGCATTCTCATTCCTGGTATAAGAAAAATAAACAGTCATAGACTTGAGATTGCAAAGGAAATCTTTTGTCAATGATACATAATTCCTAAATCAAAGTGTAAGTAAGAGCATTCATCTCTTATCCTAATTACTCTGGAATGTGCTTGAAACCAATGAAGAAGATGAACTATTACAGTCCAATTGTAGCTGCATTTTAGAGAGGTTACTTTAAATTCCCTCAGTATAAAATGAACGAGATGCACATATTAAATTATTAATAAGCTAGCTTTATAAGCCAAAGCCAAGGTGAAAACAATTGAGAGAGGAAAGCTATAAAACAAAGTAGATCAAAGGATGTGATTTGATCAAAACTCTCCCAACAGTCTCTCAGGTTTTCTTCTCTTGCATTACGGGGCTTTTAGTTGCAATTATAATCAACTGAGTCAAAGTAGTATTCAGACCACCTGGAAGCAGGCAATGGTATTGGTTCAAGCCCAAAATACATCTAATTTGGTTCTATTTATCTGATTGGTGGACATATCTTTCTGAGATTCATTTTAGCTTCTCCTCCAAGACTCATGCCACACTCCAGCAATTTGAAGTCAATTTCAAATCAACTAGATCCTATTTCTAAATGTGATTAAGTAAATCAATAACAATAAGTAGGCAACTGAAGCTTTTTCTTTTCTTCCTAAATTCAACAAATTTCACATTTGGAAAAATATTCCCCAAGTCTCTGAGACTTAGCTTAGTAATTAGAGAGTCAGAAAACTTTTAGCTTACAGAAAAGAAAATGTATAAAATTGTGTATTTATATACTATTTTTCATTAAAACATTTCTTTACACATAAGCTGTCCTGATTGTCCTCACAACAGTCTTCTGAAGTAAGGCATGCATTATCATCCTAAATTTCTACCTAAACAAAATTAATCTTATAGATATATGTATCAGCCAGCCATAGTAGAAGAAACCACCTAAGAACCAGTGAATGAGTGGGTGTTTATCTCTTAGGTCAAGAGAAATAATAAAATATGAGGATAGTAGTTATGTTTGGGGGCACAGATCAGAGGAGCCTTGAGACAGGGTATTTACTGGTGTTGTGGGATGAGATTTTAGGCAGCATGCAAAATATTTCTGGATTTACAGCAGCATGTAAAATATTCCCCAACTGCATCAGTCAAGGTTTGATCAGTAAAACAGAACTGCTAGGAACAATGTATGTGTCTATGAGAGAGAGAGAGAGAGAGAGACTGACTCAATAGGGACTTTATCATATTCAATTTTGAGAACTGAGGCAAAGCTCTTTTCTTTGCAACTGAGCCTGAAACAATCAGGGAACTAGGGGAAGGCAAACAAACTAGAAACCATGAGGATGAACTAAAACCCACAGGATGGATTGAGACACATGTTTATCTCTCACTACATCTAAACCACAAACTTCAATGTGTAAGTGACCTTATGGAAAACCTGGTCCCCTTTGTCATGGAGCAAAACACATGTGGTTCAGAAGTTGAAAAAACTAAAGAGGAACAAGTGGAAGCCAAAAGAACTGCTGGCCCAATGATTGCCCCACGCACACCAACAGGATGAGCTCACCGATCCATAAATGACAGTGAACATGAGTTACAGCAGTCCCTGGTACTTCTGCACTGACCTTCCAAACTTAAAACTACAGCCTGACTTTTTATTTTCAAATCTCAAAATGTTGCTCAAAGCCCTTGCAATTTCAGAACTACATAGGGAAGGTGATATCTGGAAAAGGTATAGTCCAGGCGAGCTATATTGAATTGATAAAATCCACTGTACTACCATCAGGGGTGTGTGTGTATGTGTCTGTGTGCCTGTGTGTGTGTGTTAAATGCATACAAAAATTTATAAAGAGAAGACGTCAAATTCATAAATATTAAAAGCTAATAAAAAATATCAAGGAAAAGACGGGTTTTTGTTAACTAGTAGATTTAAACGAGGTGATGAAAAGTTGATTATATATAAGGTTTTGAGAATCTAACTGTGTTTATCAGACTCATACTTTTAGATTCAAGGAAGATTTGTGATAAGCCTGAGAAGGAAATGACATGTAAGGTAAGATTCAAGGCTAGATTAGAAATTAATAAGGGCAAAGGCCGTTGATTTTCCCAAGAATGGAACCACTTTCTAGCTTCACCTGCTAATTTAGCAATATAAAAATAAATGACCAACTTGCTGAAGAGACTTTCGTAACATTGTGGAGATTATGTCTTCAAAGAAATGTGGACACTGACAGATTATAAGGAGATGAAAATAATGAAAACCACAGAACGGTGGGGAAAAAATACAATAAAAATAACAGAGGCTGGAATTCCAGCTAAGCCCACCAGTTAAACATTGATTAAATAGAAGCAGTGTCAATGTGCAAGCTTCTAATATTTTTCCCATTAAAACAAAAATAGATATATCTTTACCAAATTGAGAGTCTTTCCTATTCTGAGTTTGCTAAAAATTATATTCATAAAATAATTTTGAATTTTATGAAAATTTTATCTACATGTTTCATTGATACATTTTTCTTGAAAATTTTGATCTCTTCAATAAAACTATTGTAACTAATGTTTTATTTCTGATAATTTTTTAAATTACTCACTCAAATTATTTAAGAAATATAGGACTATTGAGGGTTTTTAGTTCTGCTTGATTCTATTCAGGTAAATTTATTTTTTTACAAATGTGTCTATTTGCCTAAGTCTTCAAATTTTGTGGCTAAGTAGTTTCCTATTATCTTTAAAATCTTTGTTCTATTATTCTGTACTATTTTACTTTTTAAATGTTTTTTTGCCTTTTCTGTTTTACTTCATTAATCTAATTCTAGATTTGTATATCTTACATTAGTTGTGTAATAATCAAGTTTTGGCTTTCTTGAACTTCTGTTTTCTATTGTTTATGTTACTAAATTTTGGTTTCTGTTATCAAATGTTTTCCATATTTTAATTTTTTTCTTTCCTACTACTTTCCTTGGTTTTTGTTCCTTTTCAATTGTTCCTTAGTTAATTTATGTTTAGTTTTCTTTAGCACTAATATCAGAATTTAAGGCTGAATGTCAAACATAGTAAAGTTTTTAACTCCATCCCACAAATTATGTAGTGCATTTAGCCTTTAGATTTTTTTAAAGAATTCTAAAGTTTTATTATTTATTTTGTAACCCAAGAATTACTTATTATTTATTTTTTTAAAAATGGGGATCTTAAACTATAGTTTTGGTATTGTCTCTTTACTTTGTATGGTGGTACAATAAAAAGTAAGTCTATGTACTAAGACATTTTTGAAATTTGATGTGACAATTTTCTCTCTTATTTCATGTTGATTTTTATAACTGTTCAGTGTGTACTTAAGAAAAAATGTGTGTTCACTATTTGTGAGTCAAGACTTCTGTACATATGTAATAGGTGAAGATTGTTAACTGTATTGCTAAAAATATCTGCAGCTTTATTTTGGGGGTGTAGGAAGCTGATTGACTTTTCAATTTTTCAGAATGATCTTGAAATATTCCACTATAATGGAGAATTTGCCAATTTCTTCCTGTCTTTCTCTTAAAATTTCTCATGTATTTTGAGAATATTTTATTAGGTGTATGCATTGTTATACATTTCTATTTAATTGAATACTTCATTATTATATAATGGCCCCTATCTATCACTAGTAACAAAGTAATTTTAAAAAGTCTACTTGGCATAACTGTAGTATCCACTTTCCCTTGATTAGTATTTGCTTGTTGTATCTTTGTCTATCCTTTTCTTTTCAATGTTTACAAACTTCATGTTTTAATTGTACCTCTTATAATTGCATACAGCTGTACTTTCCTATTATATAATTTTAGAATATCATTTACATAACAAATAAGATGTACCATGTTTTTCATAAATGTTGAGATTGACATGTTTCTGACTATTCTACTCTTGAATATTATTAGCTTATTCTTCTTTTCTATGCTTCTTTCTTCTTTCTTATTTTTCTTCAGTTAACTGTTTTAGCTTTGCTCTTATTGTTTACTTTTGTATTTTACACATCATATTTTGTAGAGATTATCCTTTATCTTTTATCATAAATATTTAAAGTCCAAAGTACACAAAATATTTTATCACACTTACAAAATAATAAGGACCCTGTAGAAATTTATTTCCGATTACTCTCTGCTGACTATACAATCTACTACTTTTGTACCAACATTTTAGTATTTTCTATCTATATTTTAATTCCACAAGTGACAAATTGTTTATATGTCTACATACATATGCATATATGTGTATGTATGTGTGTGTATATATATATATATATATATATATTTTTTTTTTTTTTTTATTTGCACACCATTTCTACCTAAATCTCCAGTTGTGCTTCTCACATTATGCCTATCTATTAGAAATGCATTTGGTAGAGGACATTTTCTGACACACTTTTGGTTAACTATGTATTTATATTTTATTTTATAATCATTCTTTAAAAATAATTTTGATGTGAACACATTTCTAAGTTGAGAGTTATTTTCTCTCAAAATATTGAATGTACTTTTTCTTTGTCTTCGAGCTACCATTTTTAATATTGAAAAGTCCTTTGTGGTTGAGCTGCATTTTCTTCTGTGACTATTTTTAATAGTTCCTTGTTTTTCATGTCCCTCCATGATACTTTAATGTATCTTTGTATATATTTCTTTATAATTATTCTTCTTTGAATATATTATACTTTCTGCATCTATGTATTCACACTTTTAGTCAACTCGGGAATATTCTGAATAATGGTCTCTATAAATATTTCCCTTTGTCCATTTTGTCTATTGTCTTCTCCTGAGGATCCAATCAGAAGCATTTTGAGTCTCTTTATCCCATCCTCTATATCTTGTAATTTTCCTCCATATTTCTATATTTTCATCCTGTTAATTTCATTCTGAGCACAATTGTTTTTGCTTCTTCTGACACTCATATATTGTTGCTTCTCTATTCTTGTTGATCTTTTATTGTGGACTGATTGGATGATAGTAAGCCATGGAATCTCTGGATGCATACATTAGGGATGCTTTCCTCAGGATTGAATTTGCATACAATTCTTCTGGGCACCAGAGAATGCTTTTGGCACCAATTCAGTCCCCAGCTGAGGGTTATAGCTCAATATAGATGTTCTGGGCTCAATTCCCATATAATGCTGGCTCAGTTGACAATGGCTCATTATCAAGATCTCAGGGATGTTATTGGCATCTACTTTCAGGGCAACCATGCTCTCTTGTCTGCCCACCTTTTCTTAGCACTAATCGCTCTTCGTTCTGCCACTGGATACAGCTCATTTTTTCCTTCTTCTCCTTTCTTTTTCTTTTTCCTTTTTATCTTTCTTTCCTTTCTTTCTTCTGAATGTCAGGGAGCTTAGGGACATTCTCTACCCCTTACAATCCCAGTGATAATATTGTCCCAGTTTTAAAGTTGTCTTATCCAAGATCAATTTTTCAAGATTAGGAGGATCCCTCCTCTTACTTGGTTAACTATATTACAGTTCAACCTAAAGACATATATTTTTCTTTGATTCTAGAATTTTCTCAGCCATTGTTTCTTTAATTATAACTTTTCTGCCATTTTCTATTAGGGATGGAGTAGTAGCAGTAGTAACAGAAGTAAAGTCAGCACTGGTAGTAGTGTGCTATGCTGGCACTTTCAGTGATTTTGAGTAGAGACAGAGACTAATCTAGACGAGTAACCCAGCCTTGTTGACCAAATGAAAGCATATTGTAGTAGCTTGTAGTCAAAATATTGATAATTTAATTAAGGAAGAGGTAAAGATCATCTTTTGATAGTGGCCTTAGGAAATTTTTAACAGAAGAAAGGAGGGGCATCTTGTATGTTTTATAAATCATATCAACCCTGCAACTGCGAATAGATCATGGGGATTAAGTACCATGGGAAGTTTTGTTGAAAAAGGATTGCCTGTGAGCAGAGTCAAAATTAATACTCCTCTGAAAGAAAATCACCATTAAAAGAAGCAATAAGATGTAAAATTATGATCAGCATTCATTGTGAATTCCTTAATTTTTATCTTCTAAATTAATTAATTCTCCTGGATATTGCTCAAACTCATCTTCTTGGTACTAAAATCCATTCACTTGGTCTCTCAACCTGCAAACTTCAGAGTCACATTTGACAACATGTCTTATTGATGCTTCCTTTCTTTGCATCTCTCTGCTCATTAATTTTTCTGCCTACTCACTGTTTTTGTCACCACTGATTCACCAGGACAATTGCAACTTGGTATGCCTGCCTCCCATCCATAGAAATCACTTAAATAACTTTTTCTCAAATTCAAATCTGATCTTGCCACTTCCTTATTTGTTTTATGACTTCAGTGTTTTCTACTTATTTCTTGGTCTCAGCACTTTGTTTTACCATCTTCATCTGTGTTCACCTCTTCTGACACTCCCATACCACACTAGATGCAACTATTTCCCAAAATACCACTGATATATGATTTTGCATCACAAATTTTTTTTAAATTTTGGGAGGTTGCAATGAAAAGATTCTATCACAGTGTGGCAAAGAAAATAATGTGTATCATATGGTAGAAATCCATATTCCAAAACACCAGATACTTCCCTGGGATTTTCCACTTTTGTAATTAAATCAGTCAGTCAAGGGATTTATCTAAACAAAGAGTCATTACGCTTCTCCCCTAGAGGGCAAGTATGATTTTTAGCAATACTTTTTTCCTCTGATATTTTGGAATATAGGAAGTTTCTTCTCTGCTCTTCCCTCATCCTACCTCACACACCACACCAAACTTCAAATGATTAATTATTCTTTGGCCTTTGCAAAAATAGTCTGTGGGCTGAATGCCCTTATTCCTGCCTCCAGTCTTGTTAAAGTCATGGATGTTCCCTGTCCAGTGACCTGACCCCTTGGACCTCTATAGTATTAGTGCCTTTGAATGTTTATTATCACCTTTGTAACATAGGACATATATTTGTCTGTTTCTCATGAATACCAGTGTTCCTTAAAAATAGGTATTTCTTTCCTGGTATGACAGCTGTAACAAAGTAGGTAGGTATTGCCAACTAAAAATTGTCACTTGCCATCTGCCTCTACAAGGATTAAGTCACTAGTCACTGCAGCCACTGAGCTTCAAGACACCCTGAAAGTTCAGGGTGGAGATCAGGAATAAGGCACTCTATGTTCTTGGAAAAACTGGCAGAACAGGCCTTCAGATAGTTAGATATTTTCAGAAGATTTTATGAGTCCAAATTCTTGCATATCTAGAAAAGCACTAAAATTATTAATGGTGATATATGCTCCTCGTGACTAGCAGCAAGCCTCTGCCAAAATGCGTGCTTGACTGCATGTAACCCCCCTTCACTAAAATCATATACAATAGTGACCTTCCCCCCTGCTTCTTCAGAGCAGTTCCTCAGAGCTATCTGAGATGATGGCTCCTGAAATATAGTCCTCATTTTGCCCCCCAAAAAACTTAACTCACAACTCACACATTGTGCTTTTTTTTTCAGTCGACAGTAGGTTGTACATATTTTTTAAGTGAATGATATTTTGTGTCCTTCAAATTTCCCCAAAAATATCTATCAAATAAATTCTGCCCTCAAAAACAAGGAAGAGTCCATTTATTAGTATAATAAAATTTATGAAATCATGAGAAAGCATTATAAAATAATAATCACTAGCACAAGAACACTAAAATATATTTATAAATGCCAAGTACATTACAATCATTATCACTAAACTTCACAATAACTCTGAGAAGTAGGTATTAAATCCTGATTTTGTAGACAAGGAAATTAGTCTTAGAACTATTAAACAAACTGCCAAAAGATGAACTATTAAGAATTTATGTTAGGATATGACCTCCTAGAAGAGGGTCTTTTCTAACACAAATCACAACTATTTTTTAAAAATAATTGTTGGGTTTGCTTTATATAATTTTATAATGCTTTTTATCTTTTGTAAATTAAAAACTTTAAGAAACTTTGGGAATTTCAAGTGCTACAATAGAAATAGTATGGTAAACTGGCAGGGAGTTGCAGATATTAGCATCTGACTAAACTTTAGTCAAAGAAAGCAAAGATAAGGCAGATCAACCATTTTCAAAAGATGTGAAGAGAATTGAGGTCACCTAATTACCAATTTCCAGTGTTAAGTGCTAGACCCTGGGTCTCCTACTGTAGCATCATACTCTGCATGATGCTCTTCAGTATCTTGGCCAATCAAGTTTATAATTGTCCTAAGGTGTTGATATATTAGCTTCAAGGAAAACATTATTTCACAGTCAGAGATTATCATGACTAAGCTTCTGTTTTTGAGGATTATCCAAAATTGTCATTTCTTTCTCTATATACTTTCATCCAACCTCATTCAAATTTGTTCTCTCTGTCTTAATTGCCTGCAAAATTTACTATTTAGTAGGGACAAGGATGATATTTCAGTTAAAACTTATCTTTGCCTGAAATCATGTATGCTTCTTCAGAGTATAAAAGGACAGGTAAGCTTGAGAAGCATTGAATAGGGGGAGGACAGGTAGATATTTTTTTCATATATTCCACAAATAGTGAATAACCTACTTTATATCCAATACAATGTAAGTCACTGAGAAAATAAAAGTAAACAAGAGGAAAGGACATTATTTCTTCTCTCAGTGAGCATATAGTACAAAAAGAGAGCTTAACAGGTAATTAAAATACTGGTTTACAGGTACTCTGTGAATGAGGCACGTCCTTAACTAGACTTGGAGCGTCCAGGAAGCCTTCCCAGACTAAGTGCCAACTCACCTGAGCAACTCCACAGAAAAACACAAGGAAGAGCATTATAGGAGGAGGGATGCACATAAGAAAATGTTAATGGCAAGAACTCATGTCAGTTTCAGGAAACTTAGTATGGCTGAGATGTGACTGGAGGGAAATTGTAGTTCAGACTAATGTGTAAAACAAAGCAGGGATCAGGGGAGTGAAGGAGAGCATTAGAAAAGTGTCTCCTAAAAACAAAACAACAATAACAACAACAACAAAAACAACCCCAATACTTACCACTTGCTATTATTGTATTATATATCATTTGAACTTTATTTCTTTGAGTCTTTTGTTACATGTTATCTCCCAGAGCCTCCCATTAAAATGCAAATGTAGTTGGAAGGTGTGTTAATCAAAGCTCCTTTGTAAACAAAGAACTTGGTGGAGTTTAGAATAACTGAGGAGTGTAGGTGGAAACTTGCCAAAGGAAACTTCACCCATTCTACAATTTTGCTGCAGGCTACCTCCACTTGTAATTATCAAACCCCCTTACTAATCCCTGTGAGGAGCTGTATTAATGCTTCAGTGCCAAGACCTTAAGGCAGGGGCTTTCAGGCTGGCTGGAAACAAATAGTAGAGAAAATGTCATAAGCACATCCTCAATAGATTTCCACCAATTTCTGCAGACTCTGAGATGTGATTCCAAAGTTTCCTGGGTAAGCATCCAACCCTAGCCTTCTGAGATTCACCCATCACCAGTCTTTAATCCTTTCAAATGTTTGAAAATGATAATCATATCCCTCTTCCCTTGAGCTGTGAAGGTTGCATTTTACTTGGTTCTTCCTAAATCAATCCTTCTTGACACATAAGTGATACCTTTGCAGCAGAGAGATTTACAATTCTATTGTTAATTTAGGGCATGATCAGTATATTTCCATGTACATATTAATTTAAAAAAAAATTCTAAATGTATAGGCAGGAAGAACAACTGTGCCATATTTAAATGTGAAGTCAACGATTCTGGATATCTATATTGCTCATTCATCTCTACTTTTTCACCTCAGAGACACAATAGGAAAACCCTTAACATAGGATGTGTAATTGGTTCAACCCTCTTGGTATCCAGTATCCTTTATTTTATGATTTTGAGACTCATTCCCATTGGAATTTTGAACCTACAGACAGATCATTTTTCTTGAAAGGAAGGAAAGCTTAATAGGGCTTAATAGGCAGGTAAAGGAAGTGAGAAGTATAGATAAATGAGTGGAAAAGAAGAATGCTGAGTGGGTGGCTTTTGCAGATATCTTTAAACAGTACCCATAAGGATAACATGGACCCCTAACTCTAACATAATGTATTGCCTGCCTTCCTTCCTTCCTTCCTTTTGTGCTAATAACTGTTATGATCCATGAATTTGAATATTTGGGTGGGGATCTAAAATATCCATTTGTATAAGATTTAGACATGGTTGAGTTTAGACCTCCAGTGGCTGTTTTTGCCTCAGACTTGATATATATGCACTGGATAATGGAAGAGAACTTGAAATAATAAGAGTAGAATTTAAAATATACATTTTATTTATTTGGAATACACAACATTGTGGTAGAGGTCACTAAGACTCATTGTACTATGCAAGATATAATATTCTATTTTGAAAATGAAAAATTTCAGTATCTATTTTTACCTATATAAGGAATATAATTATCAAATTCATAAAATTTTGACTCTTTCTCATTCTCCCTTCCTAAATCTTTTTGCCAGACTAGATATAT
Source organism: Balaenoptera borealis (assembly GCF_965194805.1). NCBI lineage: Eukaryota > Metazoa > Chordata > Mammalia > Artiodactyla > Balaenopteridae > Balaenoptera > Balaenoptera borealis. The sequence continues at coordinate 35,779,625 of NC_138875.1, forward strand.
GCCTCTGGCTGTTGGCTTGATGAAATGAACCAGATAATTGCCAAATTTTTACTTTATTATGTGCCCATGTAGACGCACTCTAATTGGACCATGTAATGAAATGTTTAAATATATCCATACATTTTGTACAAAATGAAGCCCCAAACTAATCCTCCACCTAGAACTTGGTCACTAAGGTATTTAAGGATGCACAACTGCAGCTGATGCAGAAGTTCTTTCCCAGATGTTCAATTTGACCTGGGGCAGCTCAATCAAAATTTGTAAGGTTTCCAACATTCCTAGTGGGAATTTTCAGAAAAGGAGGCATATGGATTATTCTGGCAAGTGGATATACAGACAGAAAATTGTGTGCAATGACTCCAGAACTTGAAACCTCCCTGAGAGCAAGTCAAATAATAACATTATTTGTAACAATAGTATTAGTAAACAATGAAAGGACCCGTGTTAGTGTTTTTCAAAGAAATGAATCAACCATCCACAAAGCAATGGGAGTATAGGAAGTGAGGCTACATGCTGGGAGCCAGAGAAGAGACACAGAAAGAAGAGAAAAAAAAAAGAAAGGGGGCTAAAACCTCATTCATGACACCTATATGGTAAGGGGCATAGGCAAGTAGAGGTTCAGGGGCAACTCCTGTCTCAAAAGTTAATGTCCACATCCCAAATCAATCAGCTTTCATTCCGTCTTTAGGCCAAGATGTCCAAGCTGTGTCCAAGCCACAAGGAAAGTAAAACAAGCAAATTCATTTTTATTTTGGAGCTATTAAATTCAAACCAACAGTTAAACACTAAGAGTTTAATCATGTGTTCAACAATGTCATGGGCACTCTGAAGGAAGACAGGAGTTTAGGGCTTTAGACTCAGTTTTAAAATAGTTTTGTGAAATTTTCAAGACATTTGAACTTTAACACCATTTTGATCATTTGTAAAAATAAAGGTATTAAACTTCCATACCCATTCTTTTCTTTCTGAGTGTTAAAATATGTATAAATACTACATTATTAACAAAAACAATAAACTTGTGTACAATTTGTGGATTAAAGATTGTGTTGTGATGTAGGCAGTGCAGTTATTCTAAGAAAAGAGAGCTCGATGATGGATGAAAAGACTGTAGGAGGTTTCCTGAGAGTGAAGATTGACTTGATCCTAGAAGATCTTATTAGCTAGAAAGAATTGCAGAGAGCGTCTTCCCCAAGTTCAAAACAGTGAAACACCAATCAGTGGTATTAGAAGGATTACCAGACAGACCTGGATTGAAGAGGAATTGTGCTGAGTACGAAAGAAGTGAGAAATATGACTGCATGAAGAAGGCAGAATTACAGAAATGAAAGAGACATCAAGAGTGTTCTGGAGGAGCTCTGGAAGATGGCGGAAGAGTAAGACGCGGAGATCACCTTCCTTCCCACAGATACAGTAGAAATACATCTACACGTGGAACTGCTCCTACAAAACACCCACTGAACGCTGGCAGAAAACGTCCGACCTCCAAAAAGGCAAGAAACTCCCCCCGTACTTGGGTAGGGCAAAAGAAAAAAGAAATAACAGAGACAAAAGAATAGGGATGGGACCTGCACCAGTGGGAGGGAGCCGTGAAGGAGGAAAGATTTCCACACACTAGGAAGCCCCTTCACGGGCAGAGACTGTGGGTGGCAGAGGGGGGAAGATTCGGAGCAACGGAGGAGAGCACAGCCACAGGGGTGCGGAGGGCAAAGCGGAGAGACTCCTGCACAGAGGCTTGGCGCCGAGCAGCACTCACCAGCCCAAGAGGCTTGTCTGATCACCTGCCGGGGTGGGCGGAGCTGGGAACTGAGGCTCGGGCTTCGGTCGGATCGCAGGGAGAGGACTGGGGTTGGCGGTGTGAACACAGCCTGAAGGGGTTAGCGCCCCACAGCTGGCCGGGAGGGAGTCCGGGAAAAAGTCTGCAGCTGCCGAAGAGGAAAGAGAGTTTTTCTTCCCTCTTTGTTTCCTGGTGCGCAAGGAGAGGGGATTCAGAGCGCCGCCTAAACGAACTCCAGAGACGGGCATGGGCTGTGGCGATTAGCACGGGCCCCAGAGACGGGGGTGAGATGCTAAGGCTGCTGCTGTCACCACCAAAAAGCCTGTGTGCGAGCACAGGTCACTCTCCACACCGCCCCTCCCGGTAGCCTGTGCAGCCCACCACTGCCAGGGTCCAGTGATCCGGGGACAACTTTCCCGGAAGAACGCACTGCGCGCCTCAGGCTGGTGCAACGTCACGTTGGCCTCTGCCGCCGCAGGCTCGCCCCGCCTCCGTACCCCTCCCTCCCCAGGGCCTGAGTGAGCCAGAGCCCCCAAAGCAGCTGCTCCTTTAACCTCATCCTGTCTGGGCGGGGAATAGCCGCCCTCAGGTGACCTACAGGCAGAGGCGGGTCCAAATCCAAAGCTGAACCCTGGGAGCTGTGTGAACAAAGAAGAGAAAGGGAAATCTCTCCCAGCAGCCTCAGAAACAGCGGATTAAAACTCCACAAACAACTTGATGTGCCTGCATCTGTTGAATACCTGAATAGACAACGAATCATCCCAAATTCAGGAGGTGGACTTTGGGAGCAGGATATATTAATTTTTCCCCTTTTCCTTTTTTTGTGAGTGTATATGTATATACTTCTGGGTGAGATTTTGTCTGTATAGCTTTGCTTTATAATAGCTTTATTTTACTTCAATATATTATAGCCTCTTCCTTCCTTTCTTTCTTTCTTTCTTTCTATTTTTTCTCCCTTTTACTCTGAGCCGTGTGGATGAAACTCTCTTGGTGCTCCAGCCAGGCATCAGGGCCGTGCCTCTGAGGTGGGAGAGCCAAATTCAGGACACTGGTCCACAAGAGACCTCCCAGCTCCACATAATACCAAACAGCAAAAATCTCTCAGAGATCTCCATCTCAACATCAAGACCCAGCTTCACTCAACGACCAGCAAGCTACAGTGCTGGACACCCTATGCCAAACAACTAGCAAGACAGGAACACAGCCCCAACCATTAGCAGAGAGGCTGCCTAAAATCATAATAAGGCCACAGGCACCCCAAAATACACCACCAGACGTGGATGTGTCCACCAGAAAGACAAGATCCAGCCTCATGCACAAGAACTCAGGCACTAGTTCCCTCCACCAGGAAGCCTACACAGCCCACTGAACCAACCTTAGCCACTGGGGACAGATACCAAAAACAATGGGAACTACGAACCTGCAGCCTGTGAAAAGGAGACCCCAAACACAGTAAGATAAGCAAAATGAGACGACAGAAAAACACACAGCAGATGAAGGAGCAGGGTCAAAACACAGCATACCTAACAAATGAAGAGGAAATAGGTAGTCTACCTGAAAAAGAATTCAGAATAATGATAGTAAGGATGATCCAAAATCTTGGAAATAGAATAGACAAAATGCAAGAAACATTTAACAAGGATGTAGAAGAACTAAAGAGGAACCAAGCAATGATGAAAAACACAATAAATGAAATTAAAAATACTCTAGATGGGATCAATAGCAGAATAACTGAGGCAGAAGAAAGGATAAGTGACCTGGAAGATAAAATGGTGGAAATAACTACTGCAGAGCAGGATAAAGGAAAAAGAATGAAAAGAACTGAGGACAGACTCAGAGACCATTGGGAAAACATTAAACGCACCAACATTCAAATTATAGGGGTCCCAGAAGAAAAAGAGAAAAAGAAAGGGACTGAGAAAATAGTTGAAGAGATTATAGTTGAAAACTTCCCTAATATGGGAAAGGAAATAGTTAATCCAGTCCTGGAAGCAGAGAGAGTCCCATACAGGATAAACCCAAGGAGAAACACGCCAAGACACATACTAATCAAACTGTCAAAAACTAAATATAAGGAAAACATATTAAAAGCAGCAAGGGAAAAACAACAAATAACACACAAGGGAATCCCCATAAGGTTAACATCTGATCTTTCAGCAGAAACTCTGCAAGCCAGAAGGGAGCAGCAGGATATACATAAAGTGATGAAGGAGAAGAACCTACAACCAAGATTACTCTACCCAGCAAGGATCTCATTCAGATGTGATGGAGAAATTAAAACCTTTACAGACAAGCAAAAACTGAGAGAGTTCAGCACCACCAAACCAGCTTTACAACAAATGCTAAAGGAACTTCTCTAGGCAAGAAACACAAGAGAAGGAAAACACCTACAATAACAAACACAAAACATTTAAGAAAATGGGAATAGGAACATACATATCGATAATTACCTCAAATGTAAATGGATTAAATGCTCCCACCAAAAGACACAGGCTGGCTGAATGGATACAAAAACAAGACCCATATATATGCTGTCTACAAGAGACCCACTTCAGACCTAGAGACATATACAGACTGAAAGTGAGGGGATGGAAAAAGATATTCCATGCAAATGGAAATCAAAAGAAAGCTGGAGTAGCAATTCTCATATCAGACAAAATAGACTTTAAAATAAAGACTATTACAAGAGACAAAGAAGGACACTATATAATGATCAAGGGATCGATCCAAGAGGAAGGTATAACAATTGTAAATATTTATGCACCCAACATAGGAGCACCTCAATACATAAGGCAAATACTAACAGCCATAAAAGGGGAAATCGACAGCAACACAATCATAGTAGAGGACTTTAACACCCCACTTTCACCAATGGACAGATCATCCAAAATGAAAATAAATAAGGAAACACAAGCTTTAAATGATACATTAAACAAGATGGACTTAATTGATATTTATAGGACATTCCACCCAAAAACAACAGAATACATATTTTTCTCAAGTGCTCATGGAACATTCTCCAGGATAGATCATATCTTGGGTCACAAATCAAGCCTTGGTGAATTTAGAGAAAATTGAAATCATATCAAGTATCTTTTCCAACCACAACGCTATGAGACTAGATATCAATTACAGGAAAAGATCTGTAAAAAATACAAACACATGGAGGCTACACAACACACTACTTAATAACGAAGTGATCACTGAAGAAATCAAAGGGGAAATCAAAAAATACCTAGAAACAAATGACAATGGAGATACGACGATCCAAAACCTATGGGATGCAGCAAAAGCAGTGCTAAGAGTGAAGTTTATAGCAATACAAGCCTACCTCAAGGAACAGGAAACATCTCAAATAACAACCTAACCTTGCACCTGAAGCAATTAGAGAAAGAACAATAAAAAACCCCAAGCTAGCAGAAGGAAAGAAATCATAAAGATCAGATCAGAAATAAATGAAAAAGAAATGAAGGAGACAATAGCAAAGATCAATGAAACTAAAAGCTGGTACTTTGAGAAGATAAACAACATTGATAAACCATTAGCCAGACTCATCAAGAGAAAAAGGGAGAAGACTCAAATCAATAGAATTAGAAATGAAAAAAGAGAAGTAACCACTGACACTGCAGAAATACAAAAGATCATGAGAGATTACTACAAGCAACTCCATGCCAATAAAATGAACAACCTGGAAGAAATGGACAGATTCTTAGAAATACACAACCTGCTGAGACTGAGCCAGGAAGAAATAGAAAATATGAACAGACCAATCACAAGCACTGAAATTGAAACTGTGATTAAAAATCTTCCAACAAACAAAAGCCCAGGACCAGATGGCTTCACAGGCAAATTCTATCAAACATTTAGAGAAGAGCTAACACCTAACCTTCTCAAACTCTTCCAAAATATTGAAGAGGGAGGAACACTCCCTAACTCATTCTACGAGGCCACCATCACCCTGATACCAAAACCAGACAAAGATGTCACAAAGAAAGAAAACTACAGGCCAATATCACTGATGAACATAGATGCAAAAATCCTCAACAAAATACTAGCAAACAGAATCTAACACCACATTAAAAGGATCATACACCATGATCAAGTGAGGTTTATTCCAGGAATGCAAGGATTCTTCAATATACGCAAATCAATCAACGTGATACATCATATTAACAAACTGAAGGAGAAAAACCATATGATCATCTCAATAGATGCAGAGAACACTTTCGACAAAATTCAACACCCATTTATGATAAAAGCCCTGCAGAAAATAGGCATAGAGGGAACTTTCCTCAACATAATAAAGGCCATATATGACAAACCCACAGCCAACATTGTCCTCAATGGTGAAAAACTGAAACCATTTCCACTAAGATCAGGAACTAGACAAGGTTGCCCACTCTCACCACTATTATTCAACATAGTTTTGGAAGTGTTAGCCACAGCAATCAAAGAAGAAAAACAAATAAAAGGAATACAAATTGGAAAAGAAGAAGTAAAGCTGTCACCGTTTGCAGATGACATGACGCTATACATAGAGGATCCTAAAGATGCTACCAGAAAACTACTAGAGCTAATCAATGAATTTCATAAAGTAGCAGGATACAAAATTAATGCACAGAAATCTCTTGCATTCCTATGCACTAATGACGAAAAATCTGAAAGTGAAATTAATAAAACACTCCCATTTACCATTGCAACAAAAAGAATAAAATATCTAGGAATAAACCTACCTAAGGAGACAAAAGACCTGTATGCAGAAAATTATAGGACACTGATGAAAGAAATTAAAGATGATACAAATAGATGGAGAGATATACCATGTTCTTGGATTGGAAAATCAACGTTTTGAAAATGACTCTACACCCAAAGCAATCTACAGATTCAATGGAATCCCTATCAAACTACCACTGTCATTTTTCACAGAATTAGAACAAAAAATTACACAATTTGTATGGAAACACAAAAGACCCCGAATAGCCAAAGCAATCTTGAGAACAAAAAATGGAGCTGGAGGAATCAGGCTCGCTGACTTTAGACTATATTACAAAGCTGCAGTAATCAAGACAGTTTGGTACTGGCACAAAAACAGAAACATAGATCAATGGAACAGGATAGAAAGCCCAGAGATAAACCCATGCACATATTGTCACCTTATCTTTGATAAAGGAGGCAAGCATATACATTGGATAAAAGACAGCCTCTTCAATAAGTGGTGCTGGGAACACTGGACAGGTACATGTAAAAGTATGAAATTAGAACACTCCCTGACACCATACACAAAAATAAACTCAAAATGGATTAAAGACTTAAGTGTAAGGCCAGACACTATCGAACTCTTAGAGGAAAACATAGGCAGAACACTCTATGACGTGAATGACAGCAAGATCCTTTTTGACCCAGCTCCCAGAGAAATGGAAATAAGAACACAAATAAACAAATGGGACCTAATGAAACTTAAAAGCTTTTGCACAGCAAAGGAAACCATAAACAAGACCAAAAGACAACCCTCAGAATTGGAGAAAGTATTTGCAAATGAAGCAACTGATAAAGGATTAATCTCCAAGATTAACAAGCAGCTCATGCAGCTCAATAACAAAAAAACAAACCACCCAATCCAAAAATGGGCAGAAGACCTAAATAGACATTTCTCCAAAGAAGATATACAGATTGTCAACAGACACATGAAAGAATGCTCAACATCATTAATCATTAGAGAAATGCAAATCAAAACTACAATGAGATGTCATCTCACACCAGTCAAAATGTCCATCATCAAAAAATCTAGAAACAAAAAATGCTGGAGAGGGTGTGGAGAAAAGGGAACCCTCTTGCATTGTTGGTGGGAATGTAAATTGATACAGCCACTATGGAGAACAGTATGGAGGTTCCTTAAAAAACTAAAAATAGAACTACCATATGACCCAGCAATCTCACTACTGGGCATATACCCTGAGAAAACCATAATTCAAAAAGAGTCATGTACCAAAGTGTTCATTGCAGCTCTATTTAAAATAGCCAGGTCATGGAAGCAACCTAAGTGTCCATCATCGCATGAATGGATAAAGAAGATGTGGCACATATATACAATGGAATATTACTCAGCCATAAAAATAAATGAAATGGAGGTATTTGTAGTGAGGTGGATGGAGTTAGAGTCTGTCATACAGAGTGAAGTAAGTCAGAAAGAGAAAAACAAATACAGTATGCTAACACATATATATGGAATCTAAGGGAAAAAAAAAGGTCATGAAGGACCTAGTGGCAAGACGGGAATAAAGACACAGACCTACTAGAGAATGGACTTGAGGATATGGGGGGGGGGAGGGGTGAGATGTGACAGGGTGAGAGAGTGGCATGGACATATATACACTACCAAATGTAAAATAGATAGCTAGTGGGAAGCAGCTGCATAGCACAGGGAGATCAGCTCAGTGCTTTGTGAACACCTCGGGGGGGGATAGGGAGGGTGGGAGGGAGGGAGATGCAAGAGGGAAGAGATATGGGAACATATGTATATGTATAACTTATTCACTTTGTTAAAAAGCAGAAACTAACACACCATTGTAAAGCAATTATACTCCAATAAAGATGTTTAAAAAAAAAAAAAAGTGAGGATTTCAGAATGTCAGTAGATCAACTCCAGGAACCAAATATGATGGGAATTTTACTGTCTCCAACATGCAATTTCCAAAGTCACTGTCCTTATTGGCATACCCACTAACCCAGAGGGGAAATGATAGAAAGTTCAGAACCAGAAAAAGCATCTTAAAAAAATTAAGTGTAAGTTCACATGTTTTATCAAGTTATTCCATTGATGAGAACTTGTTCACATGAAGAGATCTAGCTGAAAGAAAGGCTGGAAATCAGCCTCAGGTAGTGTTACCATGTTCTGTTTTCATCTCTGTTACTATGGAAGAAGAGGAGAGCAGATTTAGATAGTTAATTTTCAGTCTCCACCATATCAACTTTGAGAAAGGAGACATGAAAGGTAAAGAAAATTTAATGATCGAAATTCACAGAAAAGAGAAATGTTGCATGTCATGTGGCTGAAAAAATTCAGGATGTTGATGAGAGGTGAGCTGAGTCTTAATAAATGAGGTTTCAGTAAGTTAAAGTAATTTTTAGAAATTTATATTTTTCCCTAAGCTCTCTGTTGCTCAATTATTTCCTTTCCTGAACATAATTTTTACCTACTCTAAAATTTAAAGCCACATAAACAGGAACATCATATTTTAAGAAATTATTGTTTATTCAGAATAGCTGCTCAGTATCCTGTATTTTAAGTTTTTGTGGGAAAATATTTTTTCATGAAATTGAATTAATTGAAAATCACCCCTTTTAGAACTCTAAAATATTTTTATCAATGAAATGGGAATACATAGGGTCATTTGGGGGATCTGACTCCATCCATATGGAATTATTGAATCAATGGTTCTGAATAAGTTGGCATGTGAGTTGAGTCAAAAGCTGCTCATGAGGAGCCCAGAGGTATTAGTCAATAATCAGAAGAAGGTCAGAAAGCTGCAAGAAAAACCTGCTGTTCATTAGGGTCAGAGATGACGCCATTACTTCACATTGCCTCTAAGGTGACATGAAAATGTCTACTTTGTCACGCATTTTTCAGGCTCAAGTACAATGCTCATAGTAGTGGGTATTCACAGTCTCATGTGCAAATATGTGATTAGTTAATAGATGTTGAAAAGAGAAACTAAGAGGGACCATTATGTTGTCTATTTCAAGAAAAGTAAAAGGCTTGTTTTTCTTTTGTGCTACTGCTTCTATGAAGTAAATATTTATTCTCCTACAGAATATTTGAGGGTCATCCTTTTGACTTCCCACAGAAATTTTGAGAATAGATGTAACAAATAGATTGACTTCTACTTCTTATTATCTAAACTGGCCTAAGTTTTCAGGGGACTGAGATACTACCCTTTTCAGCTGGGTTTCTGCCAATCTTCTTGCCCATCTGCTGCCCTTCTAAACCAATTCTCTACCCCCAAATGGTATTTCAAAAGCATACTGTTGTCAAGTTCTTACAAATTTAAAAAATGACCACAGTATGTAGGAGTATACCACCTGGTTCCTAACTCAACAGAAGGTAAGGAGACACTGTTGCTAGCTACTTGATAAGAAACAGTGAGCGTTAGCAGCTAACCACAATTCATATGCTTTATCTCAACTATTTTCAAGGCCTAAATTTTATCTCAAAGCAGCTCACAGTTTTTCATAATGTTGTGTATTTTATTAGCATAACCTTAGTCTTTTCCTCATAACCTCTTGATTTTTTTTCCTTTGATCTGTTTTGTCTCTGCTACTTTCTTACTTTCAAATAAAATTATATGACTTTACTCACTATGTGATATAGTACAATACATGTGTGCCATATACAGAAGTATTTATCATTCAGTCTTCCGTGAATAACAGTGTACTCTATTAATTAACACACTTGAAAATCTGTGTTGTATTATATTAAATGCTAAAGCAAACAATCTATTGACATTAGTTGGGATACTAGCTAAGGTTTGTGAAGAAGAAAAGAAAGAAAAAGATACAGTGTCTTGGATACAATGTCTGAAACAGAAGTTTATTTCTCTAATCGTTTCCCAGTCAAGTTATATTCTAGAAGTCCAGGGCTGACAGTGGTACTGCAGTTCTTCACAAGTGTTTTCTGCAAGTGGGAGTTCCCAAGTTCTCATCATTTTTGAGCAGCTGGTAGGAATAAAGAGCCAGGAGAGCACATGGCCAAGTGTTTTTCAGGGCAACACGTGGGACTGACACACATTAGTTCTCCTAATCTCTTTTGCCAGAACGTGGTCACATGACTATAAGTGGCAGCAAAGGATGGTGGGGAATGTAGTTTTTAGTTGGATGGCCATGTGCCTGGCTAAAATGCTATTACTATAAATTAAGTAGAAATTGATATTAGTCTACAGCTAACTATCTTCCATGCATTCTTTTTGTGCTGGAAATTTGTAAGAGCTGGGATTTTACCAAGGCCATTAGCATCCTTTAATTGCAGATACAAAAATAGTCAATTTATCAAAGAGTAAATTCTTCATGATTTACCTCCTCTCTGAGCAGAAGTCAGAGGTTTCTGCAGGAATGCAAGTTGCTTTAAGGTATAGCTCATAGACCAACTCTTTTTATAATGGTATATTCTTTCCAACTGAAAAAAATGTGCCATCAAAATCAAGCTCTAAACTATTTTTTTTCCAATATGCCACATCTGAACAATACTTATTAGAAATTTCTTTTTTTAAAAAAAAGTCTTGTTGTACCTCATTTTCATTTAAAATATTTCACCCATTTATCCTAAACTTAATTTTTCATTAAAATTTAATGTCTCATTTTACTTTAAAATCTCTGAGGTGGTATTTTATGTGTATGCTTCTCTCCATGCTGAAGACTTAACCTGCAATAACCTGCACACATTTTTGTAAAACACTGTTTTACCTGACAATTTCTGCTATAACAAAGAATAAATCAGCTAGCTTTAATTGGCATTAGTTATGTACTGAAACTTATTCTACTATTATTTAAAAAAATACTTCACTTTAGTTTTCTTCATCCAAATGTTTAATACACAGATTTTTTAAGTGGTATTTTAAAATATGGTTCGGTAATTGAGCGGAATTCAACAAAAACTTTTTAAAAATCCCACCTTATGAGCTAGACCTGATGAGGAATTAAAACAAAAAGTACCCCATAATACACTTGCCTTTATGAAATGTGTTCTTTACTTAGGAAAACAGAATCCACTTTCATTGAACTATTAACATGAAAATATAGTACATGATTAAGAGGCAAATGTTATGTTATAGACAATAAATGTTTTCAGGTATTTATGTAAGAGGAACTCCTAAATAGCAACTCTTTTTCCCTCCTTTTATATATTTTGCCTATGCTGAATGAATGCATCAGTATTTTCTATCCTGAATCAGGGCATTAAAATGTTTGGGCCTAGGTTGAATGGAGATGAAACAAAGAAACGGGATCTGATTCAGGAAGGAATGTATGGTCAACATTAAATGAAAGAGGACTACACAAGGTCAAACTAGCTGATTAGAAAAAATGGTTTTTCACTTTTATTATGTAGTTAGATTCTACTACCTGCCTAGGTGTTCAGAGATGCTAACTTCTCTGTGAGATGGAGATTAAGAGGTGGAGACAAGGTGAAAGCCTTCCTTACCCAAATGCACACTAGTTCATATTCAGAGATATGTGGTCACCTGTGCATCCTAAAAATTCCTAAAAATGGTAAAAAATTCCCTAGGCCTACAGAAAGAAGGTACTAAATTTCAGGGTAAAAGAGGTTGATCTACTTGGCCTCTGAGTGCCGTGTCAGTAGAACGCATTAACTTTTCACAATGCACTCAATTGCCCTGTCCTTCACAACTGCATCACTATGCTGAAAAATGTGATTTTCATAGAAATGTTCAATTTTGCAGCTTAGAGACTTTGTGAAGGGAAAAAATATCAGTTTTGCACTTAAACTGTTCCTCAAATTGCTCACTTTAGACAGTTAAAATTGTCCCTGAATATAATGACACTGGACCAATATGTGTTGGGTATTTTTAACCCTTTCATCTTTAGTTAGTTAACTCTGCTGTTCTTTGAGTGTCTACCTCGGGTCAAACTTCCAAACCAAAATGAAGGAAAGCCCTTCAAACTTTAGCTTTCCCACCGTCCCCCAAACAATTCCAAGTATTTAAATATTAAGAAATACTAAGATTTTAGGGATTTTTTTTCTTTATTTGGCCACTCAAAGATGAGTAAGACATTTTACATTGAATTCTGCACATTAGGACTACAGAGGACCATGGAAATCTTTCCTTGAAAGAGGCTGCTTTTAGCTCATTATCCTTCATCAACCACCTCTTCCCCCAATACTCCAATGAGGTCTGACTGCATTTTTATTCTCAGTCTGCTGGTTTACAAGTCTCTGCAAAGGAACTTCCATTCCTGTGGTTTGACTAGGATAAATCAGTAAGGTTTTAGTCATACATATTTAAAAGTGCAGTTGCAAGAGTCTTCACGTCAGAAGATAAAGCTGTATATTTATCTTTTTTAAAAAAAAAATCATGGAGTGCTTTCTGAAGTTCTCTTTGACAACTTATCTATCATGGTTCCCCTATTGAATATTCTAACACCATGCCTATTTAATCTTCTGATGTACACAAAAGTTTAGTTTTTTACATCTCCTGCACTATCTGACAAAAATTTGAAAATTGAATGTTAATTTATCTTTGAAAAGCAACTATCCACAGTAATGAAAATACCCCCAATAAGCAAACTGCTTATAGCGTGATAAATACTTCCTTTTTCTTATCTCTCTTACTCTTTCTTTCCATCATGATTAACGTAGCAAATATTTATACAATAGTCACTACAAATAAACCCATTTTGTGGCATCATAGGGAGGAACAAAAAATCCACCCTTGTCTTTCCATGTCTGCCTTATTAATATTATTTAATAATATTAATTATTATTAAAATAACCTATGGTGAAAAAATCCCTCTCTTCATCATCCCTGTCTCCATTCCCATCAATAAACATTTATTCAACAGTGACCCTTCACAATTCACTATTTTTGGCAAGTAAGGAGGAAAAGAAATACTAGGTACAGTCCCTGTGTTTAAGTAGTTTGCATTCTAATAGGAGAGAAAAACAGCTGGTTATACAATTTAGGAGCAATAAATAAACAAATAAATAATCAATACTTTAGATGGGGTTCTCAAATTTCTGATCATAAGAATTTCCTGACATGCTTTTTCAAAATAGTTTCCTGAACCCTTCTGAGCTGGAAGTTAATTCTTACCTTTAATGTTCAGGTGAAACTGCTGGTTCACCCCCTCACTCTGAGTACCAAGGCCCAAGGATGTACTGAATCTAATTTTATGGGAAAGGATCAGATGAACTGTATTTTTTATGAGGACCCCAGGTTTGATCATGCTATATTCTGTAACTCTGATCTTATTTTCACAGATGAGAAAAAAATTGCACAGGCTGACTAAATCAGTGTTTCCCAAAGCTAGTTATGGATCAAGGTGGTTTTTCAAAAAAACTCTTACTTTACTGAATAGCACTCTCTTGGGAGGTGGCCTGGGAACTGCACTTTTGAAAAGCTGCTCAGAGGATTATTATGCATAATCAAGTTAGGCAACTGTGCTCTAAGATTTGCTTACATTTACTACAGCAAGTTAGAGGTTGAGCTAATATCTTTTTCTCATATCGAGAAATAGGATATTAGTGATTGGAGCCCACAGAGTGAAGTGTGAATCTGAATCATCACTCAATTTTATAATCTCTGCTAATCACGGTAGTCATTGTTACTGTTCTCCTCCCAGGCACAGAATAGAACTGCATTTCCTTGCCCTGTGTTGTTGGGTTGGGCCAAATGACAAGTTCATATTGTAGGGGAAGGAAAAAGGTGAAAGTGAAATGTCAAGGCCTTTCTCTAGCACGTTTATGTGCCTGAAGGGTGAGATTTAGAGTAGATTGACCCCTTTATTTCACCTAGCATGTTACTAAACCTTTGGATATAAAAAAGTAGGTATGGCAATTTATTTGAAAGTAGAGTGCCAAAGTATTCCACATTATCAAGGGTGAAGAACTGATTTTAGAAGTAGCAGTCATCAGCCAAAGAAGAGGGACTCCACAAAACTGAGGACCAGGGACATGAGATGAGAGAAGAGTCCAGGGTTGGAAGAATGGAGGTAGGCAGTGGGAAAGAAACATCTAGAAAATAAATAAGAAAATTTATGTAAAGCTGAACTACACAGGGGTAAGAATAGTAACACAACTGTCAGGGTAAAGGACTTTTAAGAAGAGGATGGTAGGTATCTAGTTTTAGTAATTTATATATCTGTCATATAACTTTTAGTAGAGGTGCCTTAACTACCTATGTGTGTGTCTGTGTGTGTGCTTGCATTTAATAGGTATGTATTGGAGACTTGAGACTAAAGAAATGAGCTCTAAGAACTTGAAAATATTTATAAGGATTTATAACTTAGTATATGATCTTTGCAAAATTGAAAGAAATGAAAATTATCTTTGATGCCTACTCATTCCCCCTATAAATTCCTGTTCATTATTGCCTATAGACCTACTTCTTCCTTTTCCTGAATTATCAGCACAAACATCTATAAGATATTCTGTTTCTTTTGTTTGTTTTTTACTTGATTTCCTACTGATTTCAACTCATCTTTTTTTTGGCTATTGGTGGTGTTTTATGCTACTTCTC
The DNA here is from genome assembly GCF_965194805.1 of Balaenoptera borealis. Lineage (NCBI taxonomy): Eukaryota > Metazoa > Chordata > Mammalia > Artiodactyla > Balaenopteridae > Balaenoptera > Balaenoptera borealis. Next base: position 35,794,646 of record NC_138875.1, read on the forward strand.
CAAAGGCATTTTCATATTGGGAAATTCATAAACAAACAAATATTTACAGCATATGAGCATTTAGGGTTGACATCATAGTGACTGTGTAGGTAAGACAGATTGATATTTTAGCCTGAGAAAGTGCAATACAAGGATACCTAATAAAATTACTGTAATTAATGAAGTATTTTAAAGACCAACACTAAAATACCTGGAAGAGGAAGAGAATGCTATCTTTAAGACATTTTGCAGAGTTTTTCACATATAAATTTCTCAACAACCGGTGAACCTGTGAGCTAGGTATTTTATTACCAAGTTATATATGACTACCAATAAATCAACAATAAATTGAAGTGAGACATAAGAACTTTGTCTACACAACATGCCCATAGAGGATTGGTGGAACTCAGACCCAACTCTTGACAGTAAGATTTTGAAGATAAGTCGGTTTTCATTCTACCTCAACTCATGGAAATCTTTAGTCTGTTTTGCATCTAGAAACCTGGGTGGAATTTAAAAGATGAAGATTTTATTAAATTTTTTTAAAACATAAGACTATCTAACAATGGAATAAGTTCCCTCAGAAGTAGTTTCTTCTGCCACACAGAAAGTATTCCGAGGGAAGAAGGATGATAATCAGGGAGGATATTGCAGAACGGACTCCTTTTCTTCTCTGATGTTGGATTAGATGTCAGCTAAAATCCCTTCTAAATTCCCAGTTCTATGCCTCTATGGTCTTAACTGCTTTGTAGTGTGGTGCAGAATATAAATGAAATAAGTTGAAAGAAGTGATCAACCAACAGATATTTATTACCATTCTACAATATGCTGAGCGCCAGGCTGCTCTTCTCATACCATGGAGACAGCTGCTTTTCCTGCTTATTCCCTCAACTTTGAGAGGGTGAATCAGACTGTGTGACAGGAAGGATGAAACCAAGAGGGAAAAGCTCTCAGAAAAAAGACCAGAAAAAAAGTCAAATGTTGACTTCTCACCATTTACTCAAGTCTGGCTTTTCCATGAGCATCTTGTTAAAGTTCTATTTTGACCTCTCCCCCTCCCCTGGGTGTCAGAATGTAGAAGAATCCCGCTGATTGACTCATGAAACACATTACCAGAAGCTCTCTATTTTAACAGTTAAGGCTATGGAAGCAATTTGTACTTTACTTAGAAGTTTATTGCATTTTGATAATTGCTTTTCCCCTTGAACTGTAGAGTTTTAAAATATAATTTTTGACTGACTATAAAATGGAAAAAAAAATCCATATAACTTTAAGAGCATTTTCAAAGCTTTTAAAGTCTTCATAAACTAAAGCAGCCCAAAGTTACCTTGTTGGGTTGTTTCAAGTTAACAACATAATTAATTTTTTTAACCCTCTAACATCCAAGGCACTGAGAGAAAAAGAAATGACAGAGATATTCTCTCCTTATAGAGCATTCTATCCAGGAACTATGTTTCTGAAGAACACAGTGATAGGAAGAGAAAATCAAATAGCTTGTCAATGAGCTTGGCAGGGTTCTGTTTGTACACACACAAATAAACAACGAGTCTGAAGTGCTCAAACTCATAGAGCTCAGTAGTTAGTCAAACAGCATCAATAAAAAAAACTTAGTGGATAAATTTTCCTGTGGATGGCTATTTTCAAGTGTGAACTTGAATATGCACTGTTAGTCAAAGGTCTGTGTTGGTTTATAAACATTATGAAAATAACTTACAAGGACCAGCCTTTTATGAATTACAAAACACTTTCACAGATCTTCCCCTATAGATTGTCTATATATGGAAATATTTGCTTTGCATAGATCCAGACAGATAACGAGGATAATGGTAGTGTAAATTCTATATGCCATTTTAAAATATTTCCAAGATTGCTTTTGAATTTTCCCACTTCCCTCTAGCTGTGTTTGTATTAGACTTGTATTTAATTAAACTGGCTAGTGTTTGATTTCAACACACAACTTTTCACAAGTGTTGCTAAGTAAACCATCTGAAAATCAAAAGAACAATCATCTACTTGTCTATAATAATTTATGTTCAATAAACTATGTTCAAACTATTTATTTATCATGCATCTTTTATAGTATTATAATTTCTACTTTCTAGAAGAGGTCACCAAGTTAGCACAAAGGTTTATTCACTTTCCAGGATCCCACAGGTAGATAATAAAAAAGTGAAATTATCAGAATCAATAATTCAAGATTTAAAATCAATAATTCAATATTTAAAATAGGAGTACCCATTCTAACACCAGTAAGGCAAATCACCTTCCACCAGAGTTGACCCCTCTTTATCTCTGTCTATGATCATATAAAATTGTGAATTTATACAGGAAAGTACAAACACGGTGGAGTAGGAGATAATTTTCCACAAATGACTTATACCAGAAATAAAAATATTTCAAGGAGGGGGTATTTCATAGAAGGCTCTCATTTTGGAAATGCATTTCCTTTTCTAGTGTAACCAATCTCCAGTTTATTAGCCTATATATGCAATAAATTCATGGATGATAGATCCATAATTGGTGATAAAGAGAAATTAGGTTAATAACAATAACTCATTTATCTAACGCTCCATACTTTTCAAAGTGCTTTCAATTATAAATAGTATTTGATGAAACATCCCAGTGAGGTTGACAAGGCAGAGATTCGTAGTGTTTGGCAATAAGACTCATTAAATGACACTATTATTTTGCAAAGTTGAAAGCCTTGTGAATAATATATACCGTATTATGTACATAAATGTCCTAAAAGATTAATGATAATATCCAGCCCAAAACAACAAATGAACTCTTCAATTGAATCACGGTACTTGTACACATACGCAGGGTAAGCCATCTTCAATTTAAAGATGAGGAGACAAAGGCAGTTAGAAAAGCAGACCTGATTACTCAGGCAGTTAGTGCAGAACCAGTCAAAGATTGCTTGAAGATTTGAAGCTAAGAAGGGACAACCACACTTCTTTTCACTGTGTCCCCTACTGTCTCTGTGAGAGGCAAACGCTTTTCTAGGTGGGCCGTGAGTCCATGCATTATGGAACTTCTTGTCATTTTTGACAAGAAGCCATATCCTAGTGGTGTACGTTTAAAACACTGGCTTTTATCCATGAGATTTGCGGAAGCTTTTTCACTCTTTGTATCACAAGGTTGTTCAATATTGTATTGGGAAGCACTTTGAACTCCTAGGAAGATAAGTGCTATTTAATTGCAAACTGTTATTAGTCCTATGACTGTCATTATGTGCACCAGCACAATTTTACAGTTAATGCATCTCAATATTACTGCTGTTGACGTCCTTCACTTTTTTTTTTTTTTAAACTGGCTCAATGGCAGAATTGGATGTCTCAGGGGACTGGTTATTGGAAATTGGATTCAGAGTCTCTTGCCTCTAGGTCTTTAATATCCAATGTGTTGCCCTATTACTCCATGTTGAATGGTATTTTAGTAGCATCAATACTGTCCTCACGCATGATTCACAATCCTGCAACATTATGCATTGGGTCCACATGATGGGAAAAGATCAATTTGCAGAGAGATACAATTCTTATCCAGACTTAATTATTTCTTAACTTTTCTACCTGTAAAGATAATTTATTTCACTAATCGTATCCTATTTTTCTTCTTTCTTTGTAAAAGAGACATTTTGAGTTAAAATGTTTAATATGTACTTGCTAAGACAATCTCATATGGCGTATTCTTTTAGGTTCCTACTTCTCTCTACTACTTCTGCCCACAGCTCACTCCAAATGCAAATCTCCTACTGAGACACAGATGCTCATTTCTGGTTTCTTATCTGTTGACAAGAAAGGCAGTGATATATAAAATATATCGTGTTATATCCCATTTTGATCAACTACAACTCAGTTCTTTGCCATAGTACAAAGTTCATTGCTTTTGTTACTTACCTCTCACCCCATCTTGTTGGCATTTATGCCCTGAATTGTCAAATTCTCTATCTGCCGCTCACCACACCCTGGTGGTGGCTCTTCAGAAGGTTGAAAGTATAGAGTTTTATTGTGGGATGAGGTAGGTAGAATTTTTGCACAGAAAACAAACACTTACAGATCTAAATGTCAAATGAACCAAAGAAGTAAATAACTATTTCATCTCCCAAAACAAAGCTACAAATAAGGACCACCTTTTGTTCTTGATGTTTTCAGTCTGTAAAAAAATGAGCAAAAATTAGAAATATAATAAATTATGGCAAATGGAAACATGGTGATATGTGGGACAAAATAGTCCTTGCAGTTTAAAATAGTTAGGGTATGAGACGTTGTTATGAAAATTTTATACTAAATTTCTGTTTTTAATTATTGGTGTCTATTTTATACAGTTCAATTCAATTGGTTCAATGTCTCACATGTTCAATGTCAGTCACCAAGTGTATATATCACAGTTCTTTCTACATGTGGTTTTCACCAAGTACCTTAAAATATCACTGAGTAAATATAGCCTATATATGTGAAAAAATAAAGCAAAATATATGGATTAATAGATTCTGTAGCTCAAAGCACTCTGGCAAAGCAAATAGCATTATACAATTCAAATCAATATTATTATCATGACATAATAAATTATGCAGTAAAAGCAAGCTGTACTTTAGAGAATCAGAAAGGAGACACCAAAGTGATTTAGATGAGGGTAGAAAGGCTTGAAGAAAAAAAAAAAAGAAAGAAAAGGTTTTTATTTCAACTCTAAATGCTATGCCAGACTTGGGTGATCAGATTTAGAAAGTTGGTCTTTGTCTTAGGTTGTATTCTCCCAGAAGTAAACCCTGAGACAAGGATTCAAATGCACAGAGTTTACATGGGAGGTGCCAGAGTGGGAAATAATGCAGGGAAGACAAACTGGTAAGTTTAAGAGGCTACTAGAACTAGTCATCTAGGAGGTGACAGGAAATTAGGGAAAATTGCTTCAGAATTATCCCATCCGAAAGGCAAGGGAGCTAGGTTATTTATAGACCAACTACAAAGAGTCATTGGTTGAAGACTGCTGGTGAGGGTGTTAATTGCTTGGGTTGGCCAGACAGACTGGCCTTCCAGAGTTCATGAACATAACTCAGCTAGAAAGACCCTTCTCCTCTTTGCCTAACCCTTATATAAATGGCTGTTCTTGGGGAACATAAATACTGTAAATCTCCAGAATAGGACCCTTCCTCTTTCAATTCTAAAGGCACAAAACTTGAATGTCCACAGGAGAGCTCTGCTCTGTCTTTTCTCAAAGTAATTCTACTTCCTGAAGGAGAACTAGAAGGCAGAGTGTACGGTCACCAAAGAATGATTTTGAATTGGCAATACAGAGGAGAAAATATAATTCATTGGATTAAAATTTCAGTGGAAATGTGAGGTGGGAATGGGCTTTATAAAGGAGAGACTGTCAGCTACACTAAGAAACTAATAAGCTGATTTCCATCCACTGGGACAAAGGAGAAGGGAAGTACAATGAATCACCATTTTCCACTATAACAATGACAGTTGGATGACTGTTATGACTCTTCTGATGATAATAATTTCCATTTCGATAGGCTCCTTTTCCAAGACGTCTAAAGTACTTTACAAGTGATTTCGCCATCCATCCTTATGTCTCAAAAAGGAGAGATACAAATATTTCCATCCTCATTTCATAGGCAGCAAATGTGTCTGAACGTTTCTGAATACACTGCATTTTTTCCAAAGAAATTTTTAATAAGGTATGCTGTAGAAACTGAACCATTCAGTCATATCTAAGAAGAAAAAGAAAGATAGAAGTATAATATTTGGATTCAAAACCCCATACTAATTCTTATTGTCTTCTCATAACCCATCTTTTGAAAAGGAGAAAATCAAAGGATAAAATAATATTATCTGTATTTATGATATTGTGACTTTTTATTAATATCAATTTTAGTCTTTAACATTTAGTCTTTATATACTTCTCTGATTCAGACATTGTCCTTTCCTCCCTCATATCATAATACTTGTTATCTTCTCTTTTATCTATGCCAACATCTAGGAAGGGGTGAGCATGAATTAGATGCTCTGTAAAGTTATATTTACTTGGTGAGGGTACATAAACTCAGGCGTGGAATAACGGTCTATAAAATCATTCAGCACAAGAAAGGAACATATCTATTAAGAGAGATAGCCTGTAAATGGTGAGGATTGCCCCAATTCTTCCACTTTCTTCTAATTTAGAATATAATTGCACAATGGTATTGTCTTTCTTCCAGTTTTTCACTCATTAAAAAGGGGGGAATTCTGGTAATTTTGTATGGCAGTCAGAATAAAGTTTACCCAAAGATGATCACATCCTAACCCCCCAAACCTCTGAAACTGTCATGTTTGTGGAAAAGGGGAATTAAGTTTGCAGATGAAATAAGAGTTGCTAATCAGCTAACCATAAAATAGGGAGAATATCTTGGATTATTTTAATGAGTCCAGTATAAAGAAAAAATTCTATAAATATAGAAGAGGGAGACAGAAGGCTCAGTGTCAGAGTAATAGAATGTTAAAAAGACTCAACTGGCTATTGCTGGCTTTGACTTTCCATGAACCAAGGAATGTAGGCAGCCTCTAGAAGCTGGAAAAGGCAATAAAATTGATTTCTCCCTAGAGCCTCCAGAAAGTAACGTGGTCCCGCTGGCACCTTAATTTTAGCCCTGTGAAACCCACTTCAGACTTCTTATCTCCAGAACTGTAGAATTATGAATTTGTGTTATTTTAAGCAACTAAGTTTGTGGCAATATTCTACAGCAGCAATAAGAAACTAATATAGTATGAAATACATGTTTGGTAAACAACTGAATGATGGATGAACCAACTGGAATAAGCCAATTCCTGTCACTTACTCACATCCAAAATTTGAAAATGAGTTGGGAGAACTAGAGTTCATGGACTAGTTTCAAAAAACAAAATTCAAAATTATACATGGCAATTTCAATGTCCATATACATCATTTTAGTCTCAGTTTCATGCCTTCACTTACATCTGTGAGGAAGAGCATGGTATTGGAAAAGGAATAAGAAGTTGTCCATGAAGTGTTGCAAAGGATTTTTTGGAAGTGCCCCAGTTCTGCAAAAATAGCTATGTTGACATAGTGTTTAGTCTGTGCTTACTATGTGCAAGCAATTTACATATATCAGCTAGCTTGGTCTTCACAACAATTCTATGAGGAAGGTACTTTCATTATCTCTATATATATTAAACAATGTATTCAATCTAAAAACAACCCTCCCACTTCCCAATGTCACTTTCAATAGATAGCCTTTGATTTGAGTGTTCATTAATATGTTTTATTGGCCCATGTGAAGGTCGAAACTAAAGATATTCTAGAGTGAGGAAACAGTATAAGAATGAAAGCCAAGTAAAGGTCAGAGAAGTGCTTTGCTGTGGTCTAAGACACATGAAAACTGTGGTGAAAAATGAAACTAGGGTATTTGGGGGTTGGTTTTCAGAAGTTTCTCAACTCTAGCATAGGAGATTTAAGTCTATCCAGCCATCATTAGAAATATTAGTTTTTAAGTTGTGATTGGTTTTTGTTTGTTTGTTTTCTGTGTTGTTGTTGCTGTTGTGGTTTTCACAAAAATAAAGCAATCAGAGTTTTCATGTTGGGCAGGTTAATGTACCTTAGCTCATGTTAAGGGTGATGACAGTAGTCGATGAGGCATGTCCTTCAGTGAGAAGAACACTGTAGTCTCACAACTGAAGACCACTGGGGATCTGAAGAAAGGGAAGTGACCACTGGAGTGGAACAGAAGGATTTAGATGCAAGCCATAGTAGGCAGATAGAATTGATTTGCAAGTCCCTTGAATGGTGAGAGAAACAAGCAGGGATGCTTTGGGCATTTGAGACTGGATAACAGGGAAACAGAGGAACTTGAGTAGAGGGAAAGGACAGAGAAAAAGACCAGTTTGAGAACAGAGGATAATGAATTCAGTTTGGGAAAACACCACTGACACTGAAGGAATTATATACATCTCAAGTATTTAACCCCATGAAGAAGTGTATGGTTTGTGATTGGCTTTTAGATATTTTGCAAACTCCTTCTATTAGGCCTTCACTCTGAAGCTGCTATTCTAATTTTCATTGATTGTAACAATACATATATCACATTAAAAATCCCAGGGTCTCACTTTGATTCCTAAATACTCCATCAATCATTCCTAAGTCCTCCTGCCCTGCTACCTGGTCACACCTTCAATTTCAGTTTGGTGGTTGCTCTGTACACAGAGATGAGAACCTCCTGATATAAATAGACATTTTGGAAATTAGTAGCATCTCTATTATGTAAGCAGATACAACCACATAATATGCATCAGGACTAGAATTCTCCATCACCCTTAGAGATCTTCAGGGGCTACTGAAGATCCATGTGTCAACTGTGCTACAGAATGTATTTCTTACCCACTTGCTACAGATACCTCAGACCCAAGAGGCTGTTGGAATATTGTTTTTCTACCCCTCTGATTTAAAAATATACAGACCTTCAGTGCTTTTCCCTAGGGAGGTATATGTTTCAAACATAGAAATAGGGCCTACATTCACCAGCCTAGCCTATGCACTCCCCTGCTATATAACTTGCTTCTTCGTTGCTTATTTCAAACTCCTAAGCCATGGATGTCTATAATGTTGCCTGACAATCTTCTTTCAATTGACTGCCCCCATTTCTATGTAGTTTAAAAATTCATCATACTTGAAAGTCATAATAAGACGTGCAGATTCTCATTTTTGTTAGAATCCATCATAATGCCTCACAATCTATTGCAACAATTACATTCAATCATTATAGGAAAGCTCTCACAAAGTTTATTACAATAATGTTAAATACAGCTTCTCCATTGGTCTTTAACCAAAGCAATTTTTTATTTTGGAGTATAGTTCTATGAAGCTTGTCAAGTGCCAATGTTCTCTTTTAGATCAAGGAAACATCCAAATGAGTGTTTGGTTATTTGAATCTTCCTTGATCCCACCTGCCTCACCTCCAATTGAAATTTTCTCCCTCTTTTCTTCCTTCACTACACCATCTACATATTTCTATTTCTGTACCTTAGATTTTTATTTCTACACATCTTTAATCTTCCCACTGAACTATGAGATCTCTGAGAGCAGTATGGTTTGGCTCATGAATGTAAGAATCAGAAAAAGCTGGTTCTGTATCAGGTTCCATCACATCTCTACAGCGTGTGACCAAATCTCTCTAATCTTCACTTTCCTCATCTGAAATATGGGACTGATTACAACATCTTATTTCTTATATACCTCAAAGTGGTGTTATGCAAATCAAATGAGAACGATTTGTAAACCACAGGTGCTCTAGAGCTACAGATCTGATTTTCACTTGCCAGCCTATTTACCTTCTCCAGTCTGGAGTTCTTAGCCCATCCTGCCCCATTGTTGTTCAATATTAACATGATATTATTTCTGGCCTGAAATAAAAGAGAGTAACAAAAACACATATTTGAATTTTCAGACATACACACGCACACATACACACACAGAAAACAACTGCTGCCTGTAGTGTCCTCCTTGAACAGAGAGGACAATGATATAAATACCCCGTGTGTGTGTGCAAGAACAGTGATCCACACCACAGTCCAACCCTTCCCAATGTCCACTGGGAAATTAGACCTTATCAGTGTCAAGCATCAATTCACAATCACCACAACAAAGTGGCAGAATTTGCTAGAGTGGCACGCTCTGTTGCTGATGCCAAGACTGTCACAAAGAAATGAAGGAGGACAATTATCCTGAGATTTAAGTCTGTGTAGACAGCCACTTTATATCATTTAGGACCAAAATTTCACATTGCTAGAGCTCCTCAATTATTGCCCCCAACTACTGTCATATCACTCCCTATAGCTCATATTACTTTTTACAGAGTAAACTGGATCTGAACTTGGAGTCTAAAGGGGGAGAAGGGTCACCACCAAATTACACTTGGTAAGTCTTGACAGCCTCAGGCAACCCGAGAAGCCAAGAGCTGTAGTCCCCCGGGGTCCCCCTCAAAGATGACACATGTATCTCATGAAGATATCCTAGCAGGTAGCATTTGAAAATAAATAAATAAGTCTCACTTTAGAACACTGTCAGGTAATAAGTATTGAGTGGCTTCAGCAACTAAAGACATCAGGCTCTTGGAGATATGCTAATTTGCTTGAGTCTGCGAGGAGGAAGGATGAACTGGCAGATGAAAGTCTGAGGCTGTCACTGACTACAGGGAAGTGATGGGTGAACATCAAACTTCAATTCAGATGAACATCTCAATGCCTGGATAGGAATTTCACTACCAAGATCAATTGATCAGAAAGGGTCCAAAGGAAAGGAAATAAACAATACATGAACCTCAGGGTGGTATTGAATTTTTATAAAGGGCAAATGGAAAAAATAGGTGCTGAATTCTACACATGATAGACTCTCAATAAACGTTAACAGCAAGAGGAAAGACGTTTCCCAACAGTCCGTTATGAATTCTGGCCACAAGTTAGTGCAGTACACTGGCAAATAATAATACGCCTGAGATGCGTATGCTTACCAAGAAGAGAAAAACATTCAAATTTAAGCTAAATGCATAGCCCAATATAATGTTTAATATTCAGGATAAATAAGGTCAGACCGTGAAAGTACTGTCATGAGACAATACTTTTTGCTTATCAATAAGGCAAGAACTCTACCTAGAGCCATTTCTTGAAAGTTTTTTCTAATATTCAGTGGTTTGGTTGGTTCACATTCAAATTCTACAAATTAAAATTTCAAGGAAATGTTTGCAAGTTAATTGGATTTTAATTTATCACATGACTCTGATGGGATCTTTTTGAGATTTTTAATTCTTAATTCTTAATTTTTAATTTTTAATTCTTAAAATTTCACTTCAAAACAGTATCTATCCAATGCCAGATTGGCTGCATATACAGAAAATTACACCAACACAACAACCAAAATAAAAATGTTTGGGGTGTTTATCTACTCCAGGCCCTATGTCTTGCATTTTAAACAAATTATGCCATCTGATCCTTACATTAACTATATAAAGTTGGTGTTATTACTTCCACTTTATAAATAAGTGAACTGAGGCTTAGAGTATCTAAATAATACAACCAGGATTATATAACTAGTAATGGGTAGAGCAAGAATTTGAACTCAAAGAGTCTAAAACTAAAGTCTCCACTTTGAAGATGTATGTTATGTCCCTTTTATTTAACTGTTTGTGATCAAACGTGGTCAGATTTTTTGTTGAGGTCTTACATTACTATAGGACACACATTAGTTGGCTATGCAATATTATAGTGTACATCATACATTTCTTCAGACAAGCCATAATCCATCAAAATTGTTGATCAAACAGGTTCAAAAGCACACAATTTAGCAGAAACAACCTGGAGAGCTTAGTTATGAAACCAACTGGGGTAAAAATTTTGAGCTATAGTATTATATATATATTTTTTTCTCTTTTCTTTTTCTAACATCTTTATTGGAGTATAATTGCTTTACAATGTTGTGTTTGTTGCTGCTGTATAACAGAGTGAATCAGCTATACGTATACATATATTCCCATATCGCCTCGTTCTTGCATGTTCCTTCCACCCTCCCTATCCCACCCCTCTATGTTGTCACAAAGCACCGAGCTGATCTCCCTGTGCTATACAGCTGTTTCCCACTAGCTACCTATTTTACAATTGGTAGTGTATATATGTCAAGGCCACTCTCTCACTTCATCCCAATTTACCCTTCCCCCTCCCCGTGTCCTCAAGTCCATTCTCTACATCTGTGTCTTTATTCCTTTCCTGCCCTTAGGTTCTTCAGAACCATTCTTTTTGTTTGTTTGTTTTTTTTTAAACGTAATGATCCATTTATTTATTTATTTATTTATTTATTTATTTATTTATTTATTTATTTATGGCTGTGTTGGGTCTTCGTTTCTGTGTGAGGGCTTTCTCCAGTTACGGCAAGTGGGGGCCACTCCTCATAGCAGTGCGCCAGCCTCTCACTATTGCGGCCTCTCACTATTGCGGCCTCTCTTGTTGCAGAGCACAAGCTCCAGATGCACAGGCTCAGTAATTGTGGCTCACAGGCCCAGTTGCTCCGCGGCATGTGGAATCTTCCCAGACCAGGGTTCGAACCCATGTCCCCTGCATTGGCAGGCAGACTCTCAACCACTGCGCCACCAGGGAAGCCCCCCATTCTTTTTTATTTTAGATTCCATATATGTGTGTTAGCATACTGGATTTGTTTTATTCTTTCTGACTTACTTCACTCTGTATGACAGACTCTAGGTCCATCCATCTCACAACAAATAACTCAATTTCATTTCTTTTTATGGCTGAATAATATTCCATTGTATATATGTGCCACAACATCTTTATCCATTCTTCTGTCTATGGACACTTAGGTTGCTTCTGTTTCCTGGCTATTGTAAATAGTACTGCAATGAACATTGTGGTACATGTCTCTGTTTGAATTATGGCTTATGCCCAGTAGTGGGATTGCTGGGTCTTATGGTAGTTCTATTTTTAGTTTTTAAGGAACCTCCATACTGTTCTCCATAGTGGCTTTATCAATTTACATTCCCACCAACAGTGCAAGAGGGTTCCCTTTTCTCCACACCGTCTCCAGCATGTATTATTTGTAGATTTTTTGATGATGGCCATTGTGACTGGTGTGACATGATACCTCATTGTAGTTCTGATTTCCATTTCTCAAATGATTAGTGATGTTGAGCATCCTTTCACGTGTTTGTTGACAATCTGTATATCTTCTTTGGAGAAATGTCTATTTAGGTCTTCTGCCCATTTTTGGATTGGGTTGTTTGCTTCTTGATATTGATCTGCATGAGCTGCTTGTATATTTTGGAGATTAGCCCTTTGTCAGTTGCTTCATTCGCAAATATTTTCTACAATTCTGAGGGTTGTCTTTTCGTCTTGTTTATGGTTTCCCTTGCTTTGCAAAAGCTTTTAAGTTTCATTAGGTCCATTTGCTTATTTTTGTTTTTATTTGCATTTCTCTAAGAGGTGGGTCAAAAAAGGATCTTGCTGTGATTTATGTCATAGAATGTTCTACCTATGCTTTCTTCTAAGACTTTTATAGTGTCTGGCCTTACATTTAGGTCTTTAATCCATCTGGAGTTTATTTTTGTGTATGGTGTTAGGGAGTGTTCTAATTTCATTCTTTTACATGTAGCTGTCCAGTTTTCCCAGCACCACTTATTGAAGAGGCTGTCTTTTCTCCATTGTATATTCTTGCTTCCTTTATCAAAGATTAGGTGACCATATGTGTGTGGGTTTATCTCTGGGCTTTCTATCCTGTACAATTGATCTATATTTCTGTTTTTTGGCCAGTACCATATTGTCTTGATTACTGTAGCTTTGTAGTATAGTCGGAAGTCTGGGAGCCTGTTTACTCCAGATCCGTTTTTCTTTCTCAAGATTACTTTGGCTATTCAGGGTCTTTTGTGTTTCTATACAAATTGTTCTAGCTCTGTGAAAAATGCCATTAGTAGTTTGATAGGGATTGCATTGAATCTGTAGATTGCTTTGGGTAGTATAGTCATTTTCACAATGTTGATTCTTCCAATACAAGAACATGGTATATCTCTCCATCTATTTGTATCATCTTTAATTTCTTTCATCAGTGTCTTATAGTTTTCTGCATACAGGTCTTTTGGCTCCTTAGGTAGGTTTATTCCTAGGTGTTTTATTCTTTTTGTTGCAGTGATAAATGGGAGTGTTTCCTTAATTTCTCTTTCAGATTTTTCATCATTAATGTGTAGGAAGGCAAGAGATTTCTGTGCATTAATTTTGTATCCTGCTACTTTACCAAATACATTGATTAGCTCTAGTAGTTTTCTGGTAGCATCTTTAGGATTCTCTATGTAGAGTATCATGTCATCTGCAAACAGTGACAGTTTTACTTCTTCTTTTCCGATTTGGATTCCTTTTATTTCTTTTTCTTCTCTGATTGCTGTTACTAAAACTTCCAAAATTATTTTGAATTAAAGAGTGAGAGTGGGCAACCTTGTCTTGTTCCTAATCTTAGTGGAAATGGTTTCAGCTTTTCGTCATTAAGAAAGATGTTGGCTGTAGGTTTATCATATATGGCCTTTATTATGTTGAAGTAAGTTCCCTCTATGCCTACTTTCTGGAGGGTTTTTATCATAAATGTTTGATTTTTCTTGAAAGCTTTTTCTGCATCTATTGAGATGATCATATGGTTTTTATCCTTCAGTTTGTTAATATGGTGTATCACATTGACTGAGTTCTGTATGTTGAAGAATCCTTAGATTCCTGTGATAAACCCCACTTGATCTTTGCATATATCCTTTTAATGTGCTGTTGGATTCTGTGTGCTATTGTTTTGTTGAGGATTTTTGCATCTATGTTCATCAATGATATTGGCCTGTAGTTTTCTTTTTTTGTGACATCTTTGTCTGGTTTTGGTATCAGGGTGATATTCACCTCATAGAATTAGTTTGGGAGTGTTCCTCCCTCTGCTATATTTTGGAAAAGTTTGAGAAGGATAGGTGTTAGCTCTTCTCTAAGTGTTTGATAAAATTTGCCTGTGAATCCATATGTTCCTGGGCTTTTGTTTGCTGGAAGATTTTTAGTCACACTTTCAATTTCAGTGCTTGTGATTGGTCTGTTTATATTTTCTACTTCTTCCTGGTTCAGTCATGGAAGGTTGTACTTTTCCAAGAATTTGTCCATTTCTTCCAGGTTGTCCATTTTTTGGGCATATAGTTGCTTGTAGTAATCTCTCATGATCCTTTGTGTTTCTGTATTGCCAGTTGTTACTTCTCCTTTTTCATTTCTAATTCTGTTGATTTGAGTCTTCCTTTTTTTTTTTTTTTTGATGAGTCAGGTTAATGGTTTATCAATGTTGTTTATCTTCTCAAATAACAAGCTTTTAGTTTTATTGATCTTTGCTACTGTTTCTTTCATTTCTTTTTCATGTATTTCTGATCTGATGTTTATGATTTCTTTCTTTCTGCTAATTTTTGGGGCTTTTTTCTTCTTTCTCTAATTGCTTTAGGTGTAAGGTTAGGATGTTTATTTGAGATATTTCTTGTTTCTTGAGGTAGGATTGTATTGCTATAAACTTCCCTCTTAGAACCGTTTTTGCTGCATCCCATGGGTTTTGGGTCATCATGTTTTCATATTCATTTGTTTCTAGGTATTTTTTGATTTCCTCTTTGATTTCTTCAGTGATCTCTTCGTTATTTAGTAGCATATTGTTTAGCCTCCATGTGTTTGTATGTTTTACAGTTTTTTTTTTTCCTGTAATTGATATCTAGTCTCATAGCATTGTGGTCGTAAATGATACTTGATACAATATCAATTTTCTTAGATTTTCCAAGGCTTGATTTGTCACCCAGTATTTGATCTATCCTGGAGAATATTCCGTGAGCACTTGAGAAGAAAGTGGATTCTGTTGTTTCTGGATGGAATGTCCTATAAATATCAATTAAGTCCATATTGTTTAATGTGTCATTTAAAGCTTTTGTCTCTTTATTTATTTTCATTTTGGATGATCTGTCCATTGGTGAAAGTGGAGTGTTAAAGTCCCCTACTATTATTGTGTTACTGTCAATTTCCCCTTTTATGGCTGTTAGCATTTGCCTTATGTATTGAGGTGCTCCTATGTTGGGTGCATAAATATTTACAATTGTAATATCTTCTTCTTGGTTTGATCCCTTGATAAGTATGTAGTGTCCTTCTTTGTCTCTTGTAGTAGTCTTTATTTTAAAGTCTATTTTTTCTGGTATGAGAATTGCTACTCCAGCTTACTTTTGATTTCCATTTGCATGGAATATCTTTTCCATCCCCTCACTCTTGGTCTGTATTTGTCCCTTGGCCTGAAGTGGGTCTCTTGTAGACAGCATATATGCGTGTCTTGTTTTTGTATCCATTCAGCTAGTTTATGTCTTTTGGTTGGAGCATTTAATCCATTTACATTTAAGGTAATTATCGATACGTATGTTCCTATTATCATTTTCTTAATTGCTTTTCGTTTGTTATTGTAAGTCTCTTCCTTCTCTTGTTTTTCCTGCCTAGAGAAGTTCCTTTAGCATTTCTTGTAAAGCTGGTTTTGTGGTGATGAATTCTTTTTGCTTTTGCTTGTCTGTATGGGTTTTAATTTCTCCCTCAAATCTGAATGAGATCCTTGCTGGGTAGAGTAATCTTGGTTGTAGATGTTTCCCTTTCATCACTTTAAATATGTCCTGCCACTCCCTTTTAGCTTGCAGAGTTTCTGCTGAAAGATCAGCTGTTAAACTTATGGGGATTCCCTTTTATGGTATTTGTTTTTCCCTTGCTGCTTTTAATATTTTTTCTTTGAATTTAATTTTTGATAGTTTGATTAATATGTGTCTCGGTGTGTTTCTCTTTGGATTTATCCTGTATGAGACTCTCTGTGCTTGCTGGACTTGATTAAGTATTTCCTTTCCCATATTAGGAAATTTTTCAACTATAATCTATTCAAATATTTTTTCAGTCCCTTTCTTTTTCTCTTCTTTTCTGTGACCCCTATAATTAGAATGTTGGTGTGTTTAATGTTGTCCCAGAGGTCTCTGAGACTGTCCTCAATTCTTTTCATTCTTTTTTCTTTATTCTGCTCTGTGGTAGTTATTTCCAATATTTTGTCTTCTAGGTCACTTATCTGTTCTTCTGCCTCAGTTATTCTGTTATTGATTCTTTCTAGAGAATTTTAATTTAATTTATTGTGTTGTTCATCACTGTTTGTTGCTCTTTAGTTTTGCCAGGTCCTTGTTAAATGTTTCTTGTATTTTCTCCATTCTATTTCCAAAATTTTGCATCATCTTTACTATCATTACTCTGAATCCTTTCTCAGGTAGACTACCTATTTCCTCTTCATTCCTTTGGTCTGGTGGGTTTTTACTTTGCTCCTTCATCTGTTGCATGTTTCTCTGTCTTCTCATTTTGCTTAACTTACTGTGTTTGGCTTCTCCTTTTCACAGGCTGCCGGTTCATAGTTCCCATTGATTTTGGTGTCTGCCCCCAGTGGGTAAAGTTGGTTCTGTGGGTTTTGTAAGCTTCCTTGTGGAGGGGACTGGTGCCTGTGTTCTGGTGGATGAGGCTGGATCTTGTCCTTCTGGTGGGCAGGACCACGTTAGGTGGTGTGTTTTGGGGTTTCTGTGAACTTATTATGATTTTAGGCAGCCTCTCTGCTAATGGGTGGGGCTGTGTTCCTGTCTTGCTAGTTGTTTGACATAGGGTGTCTAGCACTGTGGCTCACTGGTCATTGAGTGGAGCTGGGTGTTAGCTTTGAGGCAGAGATTTCTGGGAGAGCTCTCATTGACTGATATTATGTGGGGCCGGGAGGTCTCTGGTGGTCCAATGTCCTGAACTTGGCTCTCCCACCACAGAGGCTCAAGCCTGACACCTGGCCGGAACACCAAGCCCCTGTCAGCCACACAGAAGGCTTGTCCTGTTGGTCACAAGTAGATCTTCACCCCCTGCCAGACAGGTTCTTAAAAGCTTTTCAGTATTATATATATATATATATATTACTTTCTTAACTTGGAATGGGAGAACAAAATGCATTTCACTGAAGAATTTCAGCTATGTGAAGAAAGGGCATCCCCTGGACCTACCACTCACAGGACATGTTTATTCTATGTATTTCTTGATTTTCCCAAGGCAGGTCTAATTCCCTGTAGTGTGTCCTTTTGCCCTTATTTTTGCATCCCCACATTTTATTTGGAAAATATAACCACTCTATTTTTAAGAGTACTGCTATTCATTAATTAAGAAATTAAATATAGCTGTTTTTACATATAGATATTAAATAATGTATATATATATGTGCATATGCATATTGAAGATAGACATGTCTACTCTTTAAATTGCATTCTGTATATTTTAGCTGTCTACTGATTTCTATCATAAAACTAAGCATGTATTTTTGAGGAAGTAAACAAAACACAACTTAACCCTAAGATATAATATAATCATACTTAAGAATGTGGCAAATCCCTTAAAATATGCATTGAAAAAATTCAATGTTATAATAAAATGCTAAAGACACTAGAAATATGTCATAAAATACAAATGTAAAATTAGTTAGTATTATTTTTTATATATGGGAAAATATACTGAACATCCACTGGGAAAAAAAGATAGACAAGCCTGAGAGAAAAGAACATACCAGAGTGTAAAGTTCTCCAGCGTTCAAAGATCTCTGGTTCCAACATTCTTCTACAGGATGACATGTCACTGTCTTCCTTCCTCAAATCCTCTGGCCAGCACTTCATGGAAGTTGTTGCCTTTAAGAGATAATGTAGATTGACCTGAACTAATAAGGAGAGGGTCACTCTCTCCCTCTCTCCCTCGCTCCCTCCCTCTGTACACAAACACACATACACATGCACATTCACATATTCACATACCGGTAAAGGTTAAAAAAAAATGAACACCTCTTTGTTTTGATATAAAAACAATGTATGTTCACAGTAAACAATCTGAAAATGTAAAAAACAATAGAAAGAAGCATCAAACATAATCCATAACCTAAAAGCCAAAGAAATTAATTGGTAAATCTTTGCTCTCAATCTCTGTATGTATTTACATAGAAATAATTACATATTTATAGCATGATCATTTTTCCATATATATGTTTTTAAATCCTTTTCTGATGTATTTAATAGAATTTTGAATGCCTATGATCGAATGAAGAAAAGGATTTATTTATTTGTTTGTTTATTCATTTATTGTAGGAAGGATGTGATTGTTTCCAGACAAAGATTTAAGGACCCATGGAGGAAAGAGTAATAGAACATTCCAGTATTTCACAGAAGAGATGCTGTCAAAGACAGAACAGTTAAGAAAGGGAGTTAGGAGCTCTGAACTTGGCCGGCCAGGAAATCATTTGCTAGAAGAATCAAAATTTTCTATGTACCAAGGAGCTGTAATTAAAGTTAAAGAATGTTCAAATTATCAGAGGGAGAAAGAGCCCACATGTGAGAGAAAAACAAACAAACAATAAACAACCCAACTGTATATATTTGGTTATCAATAGAATCATAATACAATAATATTTATTTTATTTTATTTATTTATTTTTGTCTGCATTGTGTGTTTGTTGCTGCACGTGGGCTTTCTCTAGTTGTGGCAAGTGAGGGCTACTCTTTGTTGCAGTGTGCAGGCTTATCATTGCGGTGGCCTCTCTTGTTGTGTAGCATGGGGTCTAGGTGCGTGGGCTTCAGTAGTTGCAGCACACAGGCTCAGTAGTTGTGGCTCGTGGCCTCTAGAGTACAGACTCGGTAGTTGTGGTGCATGAGGTTAGTTGCTCCGCAGCATGTGAGATCTTCCAAGACCAGGGCTTGAACCTGTGTCCCCTGCATTGGCAGGTGGATTCTCAACCACTGGACCACCAGGGAAGACCTTAATACAGTAATATTTAAATTAGTTAAGTTTCACATAGGAATTTCCTCTATTGTGTGATTGGACATATATGTAAATCAGTATCTCCTTGGTAATTTAGATATGTCATTTCAAATGCAATAGCTTTAATTTTTCAAGAAAATGCTGAATTTATTAATATATCTTTTTATGCTCCTTTTATTTCCCAAACAAAAATCAGAATGTTACTTGTGGCAATAGCTGTTTGCCCCAAGAAATTTAAAATAAGGGAAGTAAAATTGGTCTCCAGGTCCTAAACTATGAAATAAATACATAATGCACAATCAATGCACAGACATATTAAAGAATTAGAATGAGTCCAGAGCTAGTATGCCAGAATCATAGACTGATGCAGATTAATTTATCCAGAAAAAAAAAAGGGTAAGAAATGGTCAGCAATACAGCCTTAGGTAAAGGAGGGGTAAACTAGAAATATTCGTCTAAATTCACCGCTGAGGTGGAGGGTACCCTGTTTCTGCAGTGTGACCTACTCTTCCTCATGTTAGGAATATTGACACTTTCCGTTTCCCTGTTCACTAATATAATTTTTTATTATAATTTGACTTCCCAAGCAGTACTGCTATAATCAGAGCTTGAGGTACTCAGAGTACATATTCATCCAGGCTGTTTGGCAATTATTTTACTGTCAATTATTATATTGACAGATTAGAGAGTATGAATGTGCACACTTGTATCTGTTCTTTTCAATGCCAAGGGCCATATCTTACACAAGGTTGATTTTATTAGTTATATACATCTTGTCTAAAAATACATGATGTGTGATCCATGACTTCTCTTGGCCACTCAGGAGTTGACATTTCTGTGGCAACAGCATAACCTTCCTGCAGCCCTCCATCTGCAAGTCCATACAGATAGATTTCCATACCACTGTGCTCAGCTCAGGATGGGTTCAGTGATTGGGGTGATAAAAGAATAAGAAGGATGATAAAAGTGGATTCAGCTGAGACTGGAATCTCAAAGGATAGCAGTCATGTGTAAGGAATGAACCAAAGGGAATTCCCTAACGGTTCAGTGGTTAGGATTCCGTGCTTTCACTGCCAAGGGTGCAGGTTCTATCCCTGGTCAGGGAACAAAGATCCCATAAGCCACAGGGCATGGCCAAAAAGAAAAAAAGAGAAATGAACCAAAGCTTAGAAAGATAAACAAGATTACACACATGCAACAAGGACATATAGGATTAATGACCACTCACATTGCACAAGTAGAGAATAAAGAAAATGAAAAGAAATTCTGCTTCTGAGAGGCAAGGAAGGAAATGTCTAACATACCCACATCTCTGCAATTTAAGGCAAAAACTAATGATCATTTTGGGCAGAAAGGACACTTGTGATGACAGTGTCTTAAGGCAAAAATTTCCATGATAGCCCTGATTTTCAAAGACCTTTTTGAACTTTCTAATTAGATGATGCTTCATTATGTTCAGCATGCCTTTTTGTATAATTTAATTGAATAGAATATGTGGATCCTAATTCATTAATAACATTCCTCTGGCAATTTCATATCCTACTATTATTCAAGCAAAATGCAATTTTTAACCAGCAAAATTCTTAGATAATTTACCAATATCCATTTCTCTATAAAACCTATTTCCATGTAATGATATTTGTCCTGCTCTATAGTATGAGGCTTTGCTAGCCTCATATGTAATCATTTAACAAGTATTTATTTAACACTTGCTATGAGCTTGGGTAGGGTCACCCTGATTTACAATTCCTGGGGCACCATCAGCACCTCAGAATAGCACCTTAGAGTTGTACAGTGTGAAAGCTTCATGGCCCTTTGTGGTAGCCGGTACGTATGCTCTGCTGAAAGCTCTGGACTTTGACAATGACCGGGAGGCCTGATTCCTGTCCAAGAGATTGTAGCTCTCAAACCTCCAGGATGCCTACTAAATATAAAATAGATAATGAACAAGGACCTCCTGTATAGTACAGGGAACTATATCCAATACCTTGTAATAACCTAGAGTAGAAAATTCATCTAAAAAATAAGATGTATGTCTATATATGATATATACATATTATATAAAAGCTGGATCACTTTGCTATACACCTGAAATTAACACAAAATTGTAAATCAACTATATTTCAATAAAAAATTTTAAAACCTCCATGATAGGTTAGTTTAATGAACTGAATGTTTGTATCCTCCCAAAATTCACGTGTTGAAATCCTAATCCTCAACATGATGGTCTTAGAAGACGGAACCTTTGGGAGGTAACTAGGTCATGGTGGTAGAACATTCACGAATAGGATTAGTACCCTAATTAAGGAGATCCCAGAGAACTCTCTTACCCCTCCCACCACGTGAGGACATAGTGAAAAGATGGTCATGTATAAATTAGGAAGTGAACTCTCATCAGACACGGAATGTGCCACCACCTTGCTCTTGAACTTCCCAGCTTCCAGAACTGTGAGAAATAAATTTCTTTTGTTTATAAGCCATCCAGTCTATGATGTTTTTGTTATAGTCATCTGAGCTAGGACAGTTCTTTTGAAAGGGTCACTGCTGAATGTCTGACTGGAGCGTGAAGGAGGTAACACCACCTGTCTCTATGTTATCTAAAGACCGCCTTCTTAAAGGACCTATAATGTACCAAGAACTTTGTAACTGTCATAGGAATGTTCTGTATTTCTTGAGTTGTAAGTGACACAGCTTTTTGGTGGGAAAAATTTGACCTCTAACAATAATTGGAGTTCAGATATACCCAGGCTTGTCTGATGAATTGGAGAACATTAAAGGAAACTGGATTGGAGTAAAAGACAATGCTGATTCTGTGTAAGAGTATGAGTGAAGGAGAAATTGGCTGAGAATTAGTGGCAGCAGTCTGTCCAGGGAGAACTGGAGGGGCAGTCCTAGAAATCCTTACAGGAGGCAGAGACAGGTGACAATCTTTTTGGGAGGAGAGGCTAGGCTGTGACTTCTGAGCAGCTGAGTTTACTTATCAAGGGCACTGCTTTTACTCAGAATAAATGTTTTTTTAATCAGGTGTGCTTCGTCAGAACAGAGATTGAGATTATGTCTAGGATATTCGTCCTCTCTCTTCTTAACCCTGGCTTTGCTATCACTAGAAAAAGAAGGATGCAGTCTTAGGATGGAACTGAGCTAGCCTAAAACCCACACAATTATCTGAGGCCTAGAGTTCCACTGAGTCACACATTTGTACCAATCCTGGGCCTGCTAATTCTCAGGTGTTTTGTTCTCTTTTATGTTTCAGTAATGGCACTTTCTCTCTTTCTTGCTCCAGCCTATGGGCAATAACCTTTTTCTGACATAACTAATCTCTGGGTTGCTTTACCATTTCCACTTGGCTTCTCAGATTTGCTATTACTTGTGTAATACATTCCCTGAATTAAATTCTCTCTTTTCTAAGTACTAAGGAATTTCTGTTTCTCTGCTTAGATGCTAACCTGATGCTATTTGAGACTGATACTACCTTTGCTAGAGGCAAGTAGAGCCTCAGTATCCTCAGACTTAAGATGTTACTATATATTCAACAACTCAGATGGCAAATGAAACCTGGACCATCCTGGATGCAGCACTATTTAATTCAGAGCAAGGGAGATTTATAATTCCCTTAAGTAGATATGCTAGATCTTTTAATATGTTGAGAACTTGGTATACTGCCAAGTCAGGACCTTTAGTGCTATTATTTTTTGTTGTTGCTTGTTTGTTTTTTGCTCTCACTCTTTCGGGGTTTTCAAGTTTTGAAAAGTGAAGACAATCTTGAGAGATTTTGAAAACTAATGAAAATTCCATTTCAGTATCCACAGTTTTTTTATATGATGGTGATTAAAACAATATATGGTCCTTTTTTTCATGAAAACATGGGAATTTGATGTAATCTGCAGTTAGATTATAAAGACACAATATGTTGCCAGAGACTAATAGATACTGTATGTACAAAAGCGCAAGGTGTTCTGTTATGGTAGAGGCACCTCCAATAGTAAACATACTTGAATACGTTACACTAAAACTTACATAGATTTAATTCAAACCATTGTTAGAAAGAAACTAATATTTGTTCTGTTAATTATGGGGATATCCATCTCAATGTAACTGGAAACTTTGAATCTGTCTGCTTTCTCTTTTCCTTGAATGTTTTTTAAACATCAAAAGCATTCTTCAAGAGCTACAACATTAGTAATTGACTTTTCACTGGGGAAAGGTGTCTTGAACAGCTCAATTTTCTTATGTTTCTACAACTTTAGAAAAATCAAGTATGTAGCATCAAAGGCCACCTTATTGATGGGCAAAGCTCTCAAGTTTTTGAGGTTCAGTTCAGTGAAGTATCCACATGTTAGAATAACCTTTAACTTTTCTGAATATGTTGCAACTGTAAATTGAATCTGAAGATATCCTCAGGATATTTTTTATTTTGAAACTTATCTACTCCTAGACTCTCTTCTTCAAATCTAAAGAGTAGAAAAGCATTACTCTCTATCCTCCTTCTCCACTCACTAGGTTCCTTGGAGGTCATGCTAAACAATTTAAACCAAGTATTACTAAGTTTGATGTTTAGGAATATCATCCATGGTGTTATACCTAGATGGATAGCTGTTCAGAGAAGCAGGAAGGAGGGGAACTAAGTCTGAATATAAAATAAGACCCAAATACATGCTTATTAATTAAATACTATATTCTAAGAGATAGAAGAAAGACAAGAACAGTAGGGCAGGTGATAGCAATTTAGCAGGAAAAAGATTTGCAAATGAGTTGTTTTTGCTGTAATGTGCATTGTATTATATTTTGTAGCAAACTGTAGACAAATACTTTAGAAGGGAAAATGAATCTGAAACAACTCTTAGATTCCTGTCTATTTCTTAAAAAATGTAAAACTCTTTTAATAAAATGAAGGCAAGAAAATGCCAGCAGTTTGTTCAATAAAACATAAAGATTATAGATTTTGCTATCAGTTCTTCTGATCTTGTTTGTAAAAAATCATTTTTGAATCTTTAGGGACTATTAGATATCTGACAAATCATTGGAAAGAAAACACACTCTGTCGTAGAGAAGTACAGTTTTTATAAATTTTTATATAAAGCAAGATTGCATCTGGGGATTTAAAAATAACAGGTGTTTACATCAAAACTCCCAAATCTATATTTCAAAATTCTGTTTTAAAGGTAAGAATATGTCTCAAAATTGTTGGGGGTAAAAGCAAGTGATCCACTTTGGCAAATAGAATGGCAAGTGTATATTGTATTCTTTTAAGATAAATATAGATTAGGAAAAGATCAGAAGAAGATACAATGCTTTATATTTTAGGCTTTAGTATATCAAAGTGGTAGCAGAGGTACTTAGAAATAAATATACATAATCCCAGCCTTAACCAAGTAATATACTCAAAAATCACATGATATTTATGTAACTTTTAGGGAAGAAAAGGAATGCACAAAAATCTGTATTTTCTATCTAAATACTATTTAGAAATGTTTCCAATAAGAAGTAAAACATTTGGCTATTTGTAATATATCTCTGGGGAAAGAAAAACAGTATAACAAATGAATTTTATAAGGAAAAGCCTGGAGGATTTAGTAGACATTTTTTGATACAAGCTTTGAAAATTACCTAGACGTGGGCCATATAATCATTGACTTTTTCAGGAAAAGATTTGAAGACCTAGTAGACAATTTGCTGCAAGCTTTGTTAATTACTTAAAACTGGACCATGTATCATTTGATTTCAAGGGAATGAAGTATGTATAAGAGAATACCTTGTCTTTTAAAGTATACTTCTGCTTCCTGCAGAATCTGGTCTCCTTTAATTATTTGTGAAAATTCTAACTAAATCATGCTTCATATATACTGCAACTTCCTTCTTTTCTCCCAGGAAAATTATCTAGTAAACATTACCAGGCCTGATATAAGACACCTAAAAGAGAGCATTTCTATTTGCTGAGCAAGATTACCAGCCATTGCTGGGCTGCATGGGGCTATTTGCAAGTGATTGAAATTCACCCCTCCAGATGGAGAAGCTGTGCTCACAGGTCCACCATTGGTTAAGAGGGCAGGGGCTGGATTTCAACTCCCATTTGTCCCTCAGCTGAGCACCCTTGTACAAAAACATGATTGTAAAACCAAGTATGAGATCCAGAGTGGCACAGTAAGCCCCAAAGGAGGAGCATGGTAAATGTATCAGTCATGGCAGGAAACAAGTAATTGAGGAGAGATTAATGAAATTCACAAAGGCATGGGTAGGACTAATGGAAATTACAAGGAGATGGCAAAGCACTCAGGGAGGGAACCATTATCAGAACCCAGAGAGAGTTGTAGCAATAGCTGTCACTATAGTCGCAGCTGACCCTTAAGGTAAGCACAACTCTACAGAAGCTATGACCTTGTAGAAGAACACAGCCACTGCTGACTCATGCCCTGTGGGAAGAGAATAGGTAAATAAATATATAGACTTTAGTCCCCTTTCTCCAGTCTATCTTCTGTCTTCCTCCCATTGATGAAGCCCAAGCAGAAGCCAAAGGGCAAAGGAGTCTGGTTGACACAATCCAAAGGGTCAGCCTCCAGAGGCAAAGAATAGGGTTGAGAGTGTAGAAAATACATCTGGATAAGCAAACAGAAAATATTAAGCATAGTAAAGCTATTTATTCAAAGCTGTGTACCAGATCAGCCTGTGTCAGATAGGGCCTTGAGACAAATCAATGTCTATTTGCCTATCTAAAATAATTTATTCTCTGTTGTTCCTATTTTAAGACATTTCCTGTTATATCTTGAATTCTCATTCAAGAACTGAAGTTAATCAAATGTTCATTCCTTCTCCACTCCCACTGGAACAGAGTAGATAGACCATCTTGAAATGTCAGCACAGGTCTTTTCCACTTTGGTCTTTGTTCTTCCTGGTCACAAATGGGAGACTTGATGAGAGAATATATGAGAAAATCAAATCTCTCATGATATATGGAAGAGCAACATTTATTTCCAACCTTTCCCAGGCATGTGACTTTGCCAGCTTCCCTTTCCTCTATGTATAAGAATAAATGTTTATTTTGAGTTGAGAAATCCAACAGGAAATTTGATATGGTTGCATAGGGATTCAGATTTTGGTACCTTGTATTGGGAGTATGATATCACATCTGTTCTCTATCTAAGCACCTTGATCCCCTATGCGTAGCAGGAGAGGTTAAAAACTGTTAGTTAGGTTAATGGTGGACTCTGAGACTCTGCTACAAACAACAGTGTCCTAGAACAGAGAGCAAAGTTTGCTATAGAGCCAGACATGAGGTTCTTCTCTTCATCCTTTCATGAAATGAAGCATTCTAGCATCCTGAAGGTATGTGATTTTGCATACAGATACAGACCACACACTTTGTATATAAATGCATGTTTTCTCAGCCATCAATATCAGCATTGTCAGCATAAAGGCTCTTACCAAGGGTTTGGGAGACATCAACCATTGACACCTGGGAAATAATGTGGCAGATGCATCTGATAGATTGATTGTTGAGCACAAGTCAGACCTTTTGTGCAGTCCCTTTTATATACTAAATTCTGCTATAGTGGAGAGAGTATTCAAATTCATTCAAATTTGGGCATAATTGTAACATAACCTCATTAAGCAGTCAAGGATGATCTAGTCCAGGAGATACTGAGTTACAATTGTCTAGTGGTAGATAAAATTCCATCTAAAAATGATGAATGATTGCATTTCAAGATATGACCCTTGAAAAGAGCTAATTTCTTTATCACTAAGTGTGCCATCTCTGGGATAAAGGTAATAGGAACAACTGCTCTTTATTACAACTTAGAGATGGAGTTGGAGGAGTAAGGAGAAGATGAACTTTCAATGTACTAAGTAGGCAATTTGGGGGAAAACTAAACGAAAGTAGTTCAGACCAATAGCATGGGAAAAAAATAACAACAACAACAAAATTGAATACAGTCAGACTTAAAGTTCTACTACCCATTATAACTAACCTGAGAGGGAAATGGTAATTTTTACTGTATAGTTTTCCTATTAAGGACGACGGATTGTTTTTCTTATTATTTAATTTCTACACAAACTTCCAAATACATTTTCATTATTGCTCTTTACAAAAGAAAAACCTGGAATATAGTGAATTTAACTTGTTGAATTTATAGAACTATATTAAGCAACAGCATTTGAACCCCAAATTCTCTGACTTCCTTCTTATTCTTTCTCCACCTCCTATCCTTGTACCTTGAAAGCTGTTCTTTAAAAATTATCCTTTATTTTTTATATTTGGTCTAAAAATTTATGGTAGGGGGTCCAGAGGAATTCTGAGTGAGTCACATTGGATTTCAAATTCCTTAAGATGTCCTTGTACCTAAAATTGCTGTTAGGGTTAATCCTGCCTGTTGGAATTTATTTTAAAATTAACAAATAAGTGGGTATTTGAAATGAAAAAAACCCTCTCAGGACTCAAAGTCTAGGGGTTTTTAGTCTTAAAACAATAAATTATTTTTCTGTTTTCACTAGAAATTTTCTATTGAGATGTGAATGCTGTTCTATTTCTCCATCCATCCATCTTCCCCTTGGACATATATTGAGCATCTACTATGTGTCTGATACTGTCTTTGGGATTCAAAGAATGCAATGATATTCTCTGGATTTCAATTAGGTCCTTCGCAAATATTGAATCTTCTCACTGCTTTATATACTGAAAGGAAGTGAAAAGGTGAGCTCTTTCATGAGGCTACAATTTCATTGGATAGAAGATTAAAAATGCCAATTTTTTCAGTAAAAATTGAAAATAATAAATTATATAGCTGATATTACTTCTTGAGACAGGAAGTTTGCACTAATCCTGATAATTAACAATATTTAACATAATATAAAAACTTATAATGGAAATAACACAATAAGCTTTACTTTCCCCACATGTCACACTCTGATATGTGTAGGAGAGTTCTCTTCCATCTGTGGCTCTGCCATCCAGAGCATGTGTCTTCCTAGATTACTCTGGCAGAATAGGGGAGAGATGAAGGTTACAAACTTGTTCTCAGCTGTCTTGGTCAGAAGTGATATGCATCCATTTCTCTCACTTCATTGGCCAGAAGTAGTCATATGGCCTCTGCCTAAAAGCAAAGCAGCTTGGGAAATACAGGGAAGCAAACGTTTGAAGTTTGAATACTGTGCCTTCCACAGAGAGCTCACTAAGGATATGTTCACAACTACATTTGTTTGGGGGAGTAGTGGTTGAAGGTGTGCTAGGAAATCTATCTTTTCAAGAATGAGAAAGCAGTTTTAGAATTAAATTATTTCATAGAGGCAATCCTTTCATTGGATACAAGGATAGGAATGAAGCAAAAGACGCAGGTACAAAAGAACTTTGCTGTATACCACTTTCATATGATGCGTGTTTGGAATTTCTGATCTCTAGTACAAGTCTAGCCCAACTGCCCCATGAATCATTCCTCAAATTTAAGATTCTAAGTATAATTTAGTTTAAATAGCTAATTTCAAAAATATATGTTAGATTTTGCTTTAACAAAGAGGCAGTTATCACACTTAAGGAGTAGCTCATAAAATACATCAGATTGTCCTCAAAGAAACTGATGGACATGTTAAAGTGAATGTGGTTTACTACTTTGGAAATCAGGGCAAAACCAACAGTATGTAATTCAGCACAACATGGTTTTCTCCTCAAATTGAGTAAGCATATGGCTTTCCATTACAATTCAGCAACCAAGTCAAATCTTGAGATCTAACTGTAGCTCACACTCCCTCTTCTGAAATGGTTGACTTGGGTAAGCAACAGAAGTATTGGCCAGGTGTTCCTGAATCATCTGCTGGTCCATTTGGTAATTCTTGCAGACCCTTTGGCAAGGCTGCCTGCTGATCAACTCAAACCTGTTCATTGTTAGGGATTCATGGATCAGGAAATGAATACCTTAAAGTTAAAAATTTCATGTGCAGCTAACACCCAAGGATCTCTGTTTACCTATGGGACTGTGTGGGGCACCATTTGATTATGAAACATATGCTGAAACAGCAGTGCTTGAACTAAATGCAAACAAAAATGTACCATTTGGCTTGGGCATATTGATAAACAAGAACAAACTATGCTCACATATGATATTCAGGTTATGAGTGGACCAATTAAAATTCTGAGGGGTGTCTTTGGGAGTCAAAATGGCCCAAAGTTACACTGATAGGCAGTAAATTAGCATGAAAATGAATGATATGGAGGCAGACTCGAGAGTTATCTTTATTCACTGGAATCAAATACCCCAGATCTGATCAGCATTAGTATCCAGAATTGGGTCAAAATAACTTGGGTCAAAATTGTTTTGTCAGTTTAAAAATAACTTCCAATAAAATCTGTAGTGATTGTATAAGAAGAAGAATATCCAGCCTGTTCTCAGCCTATTAGCTTAAATTGTTTCATGGGTGAAGATTTGTCACTGTAGGTAGGATACATGGTAGACAGAAACCCTGTGCTGTTCCTCAAAAGGTAGAAGAATTCTTCCTAATAGATCGGGCTCCAATGCAGTGACTTTCAATCTTGTTTGTATTTTGCTTTTATCTGGGGAGCTTTATAAAGTTCTGATGCCTGAGTCCTACCACCCATCCTGCATTTAATTGGTCTGAGGTGTGGGATAAGCACCAGGATTTTTTTTTTTAACATCTTTATTGGAGTATAATTGCTTTACAACGGTGTGTTAGTTTCTGCTTTATAACAGTGAATCAGCTATACATATATCCTCATATCTCCTCCCTCTTGCATTTCCCTCCCACCCTTTTAAAGCTCCTCAGATGATTCTAATATACAATTGTGGTTAAGAACCACAGTTCAAACTCTTGTTATGGGCAATTCCCTCTTTGGGTTAATAAAAGATACTTAAAAAATCATATGTGTTACCAAGGGTAGAAGTTCTGGACAGATTTACTATCCAACATGCTTATAAAATAACATTGCCTTATGACCTTAATGGAATCCCAGAAAGGGGGAGCCAGAAAAAGTGAAAAGTATATAGTAAAGAAAGACCTCAGTATCCAAATCAGTTTTTATCAATTTCATATTTGAGATTTTGTCATTCTGACAGAAAGTTTCCCATAAGTCTTCTAAGAAAAGTCAGGCTGTATACCTTGGGAAGGACATAGGGCCAAAGATAAATCAGGTCACATTTATTTCTTTAAGTCTCAGTCTCCTCATCTTAGAAATAATGTTAATAGATAAGAATATCATGAAAGTGCCTTCTAGGTTCAAAGTTCTGTGATTCGAAGGTAAACTTTGATTACCCTTTGAATTGGAGTCCCTTCTACTTTCTTTTAAACCAAAGTACAGATCATGCAAAAATTATCTATTTATTCCTTTAATTTGAGGGCCTATTTGGACCCAGGGAATTGTGAAGTTCAAAGATACTGTGGACTATAGTGTAGTTTGTGTATGAGGTACCGTACAGGCCTTTACACTGAGAAGAACACACCTGGAAGTAAGCACCTATTATCTCAGATGATGCTTCTGAATGACCTCAGCCCAAATATATCTGTGTAGGAACTGCACAGGCCCAGCAAAGCACAAAGTATCTTTCAGATAATGAAAAGGTAGTCATGTCCTTCAGATAAATGATTAATTATCAAATAAGTTCAGTGAGGAAAAAAAGAGAACTAGATGTCAAAAACAATTTTATCTCCATGCAACAGTGAGGATTATTATTATAAAGCCAGAATTATCCACAGAAAAATCAGAAAAATAAAGTGAAAAATGCATGTACTATTAAAGTTACAGGAAGGTGAGCATTTTACAAAATTCATTTTCAGTTAATTAATTTCTGTTTGAAGACCCTCTTGGTGACACATTTTATTAACATTTGATTTATTTGTTCCAAGTTTGATACTTTTGAAAGCACTTTCAAGAGACCATCACATTTTTTTAAGAAGGGAAAGTGATTTACCATTGGGTAAGTAAAAATCAAGATGGGAAAGTAATGAAATAATGAAGTTAAATTTGAATTTTAGAATGTAAGAGCTAGTAATCTTAGTCCAGATCCTTGGCCATTGGGACTATCTTAAGGTCATTAGATATAGAATTTTACTAAATGTCACTTAGCTAGTTAGTTACAGCAAGGGGACTAGAGTTCAGTCCCCTATTCTTTTCAGTGTTTTATGTTGTTTTCATTTGGAGAAAGCCACATGAATATTTAGAGGTAGTGGTAATCCTAAAACTCAATAATGTTTCAGGACAATCACTGTCTCCCAAGTAAAAGAAATCTCCCCTAGAAGCTCCTTTCTGAGCTCCCAAACAATGGAAGGTCTACACAATATGATATGATTACAGTATTTCAAACAGAACTTGGGAGACATTAAGACCCATTTATCATACCATATTCTAAGTAACTTAGTATGGAGTAGCAAGGGAATAATTTTGGGATATTCATGACAGATAGTTAAACAGTATCTGTAACTGATCTGGTTATCTGAATAGATCTGAAATGACATTGTTGTATTCATTGGTAAGTGATGGATTCTGTATCACCCAAAGGGTAGTGTTTTTTTACCCCAGCTATTTCTGGTAAGCCCATGAAGTCTAGTACTTCAAACTGGACTTACAGAGCTCTAAGTGGATATGCCACATTTAAGTATTATCCTCAAAACCTATTCTGTCTTATACTTATCTCTCCTCTTCTGAACTCATACAATTCAAATAATAAGGTAATGGAAAATAGATGTAAATAGAATGTTAGAGTTAATTTATTTTATTTCCTAGAATTTGGTGATGAGTAAATGTTATGGCCAAGGTCCCAGCCTTGGCTGATTGCTTATCAGAGATTTTTAACTCCCCAGGCTCTTCTCATAATCTACCTATATTATTTTCCATCAGCTAAGTATTGATTGATACAGCCCAATCTATGAAAAGTACTTGGTGTCTCCTTTAATGGTTTACATTTTGAATTTGTGATATTACCTGTCCTATAAGATTTTATTCCTTTAGACAAAACTTCTTTGGCATGTTTCAAGCCTAAGACAAACACAGTGCAAACCTCAGGAAGCATGTAAATAACACGGTTGGTCAATCTAATTCAGTCAATTAAATATTTGTTCCATAAAGAAAATCCAAAGTTATTTTGGGCCAAATGATACTTGTTTTGATCTCTGACACTTTCTCAACCCCCAATCATTCAGTGTCACAGTTGCTTTACAGCTAAGCAGAGAATGACTCTCAGACGTAAAATGTAGGGAAAGCAATATTTAGCCCAGGTGTTTCGAGAATTGAGAGGGTGTTGGGTTAGTGGGCAAGTTCTAATTTGGGTTTTAATAATGGCATTCCCAAGCAATAAACCGAACACACAGGAGGAAATTAAGGAGGAGGTGGAGAAAGAAGAGCAATTTATGAGCAGCAGCATAACAAGCAGCTAAATGGGACTCACTTTCGTTCATCCGGAGGTAAGACACCCAGGAGAATTAGCCTAAAGTGTTTAATTTGTTGGCTTGTACAAGATGGTTGCCTAATCTTGCAAGGTTGCAAATCTTGTAAGGACCTTCCCTTTGTTGAGACTGATTGAACATTGAGAGCACTGCACCCTCACTGTGCATCTGTACTCTTCTTAATGGATTATGGTGTGCCTGCTTCATGTTTATTTTTGCCAACAATCAGTTAAGATCAAGAGAACAATTTGTATATACTTTAACATCCTTGGTGGAAATTTTTTGCAGGAGTAGAACTGCAATTTCCTTTTCCCATGCACAATTAGTGAAGTTTGCCTTTACTGAATAGGGTTTGACCATTATATTAACTCAATTAGTGCTCTAAATGTGTGCAGAGAAACCAATGAATAACTTGCAAGATATTGACTATTGGAGTAGACTGCTGAAAGAGAATTGTATAAAGCAAGAAGTTTAGGGAAGGAAAAGGGAAAAGAAAAAAATCTGTCATTGTGTATTCATTTCTTTGTGATTGCATATTGGAAACACTTGGAGTATTTGTAGGTGTGGATGGAAGTTTAAAATATGAGTATGCATTTGTCAGGAAAGATTATAACCTCCCCCTCCAATCCTGAAAGGATTGAAAACAATACTGCCTTACAAACCTATCTCTCTAATTCTGGAATGGATTTCTCAATGATCCTTTTAGAGAATCAGACTTTTAGTATGATAATTAGCTAGTTTACTTAACTGAGAAGCAAATATCTCTGTGATCACTCAGGCTGACAGAGAGAAAAGAACAGGAGAGCTAATCCGTATTCTAATGACTGCAGATGGCAACACCATCACACATCTCATCTGTTCCTAGGCAGGAATTTTCTTATTAATACCCAAATTTATGTCCATTTCAGACTGAGGTGTTTTTTTTTTTAATATCACCACTTATTTCCCACTGGGGTTGGTAATTAAAAACTCTCCAGAGTAGATCATAGTTAATCTAAGTTTGTTCTTCCCTCCAGAGCTTTATAATTATAAGGTTACTACATTTATGGCTATATACACTGCCTCATGTTTTATCCATTCCCAAAATAACACTGCTGCTTTTTTTTTTAGGCCACCAGAGATATGACACAATGCATAGAATGAGATTTAGCAAGATAACAAGGATTGTTGAGTTATAGTCAAAAAATAAACAAACAAAAAACAGTATCCAGAGAGGGTGGTCATGTTGGCAATATTGGCAAGCAGTTGTAAGGTCAACTGCATAACAATGATGACAGTACTAGGTTGCCAAAGTCTCCTTTTGGCTTGGGAACGCATTGCCTAGGCTGCCTGCTCCTGATAGCCACATTTGTGCTAAGAAACCTATTGAAAATTTGGGCAGTTGAAGCCTAGCTCATTGCCTCATAAAAAAATCAACCTGCGTGAACCACATTACTGACACATTTGCTGCCGGTTTTGATCTTCTGAAATGATGGTATACTTACTTGGGCTTAATGTGTTAAATGTACACGTTGAGTTCTGTGGTTCCGATTTTTAAGGCTGTGCTAATGTAGTGGTAAAAGAATATTAAGGAAACAAATATGCATTCTTTGAAAAGGATATGAAAAGGAGAAGAGTAACATTTACTCTAGAGATCCTATTGTATTTTTCTAAATCTAATGTCCCCATTAATATGTATATTTTGATTTATATGCTCTTGTTATTTAATTAATTCTAAAACTGTCACACAAACTTAGAAACATAAAAGTGAGCTCAAATATGGTGGATTTTACAAAGCAGTAAATACGCCTTTCAGTAAATATCATTTTGAGCAGTTGAGTGGGTTGCTAATTAAAAGGCTAGTAGTGAGTGCTTAGTAATACTACTAAACTCTTCATTTTCATTAGCACATAAAATAAGAAAGTCTCTTTGATCCTTTTTAGGAAGGAAGGAGTTCGTCTAATTTTATTCCATAAACCCAAGGCCAAACACCCCTGAAAAATGTGAACGACACTGTGTTTTCAGATCTGAATTAAATACATTAAATTCATTTTCATCGATTAAATTGTAAGATACTATTTATACATGAAGAAGAAAATCCAGGTCTAATGATTGAGCTGTTTGTTTTCCATTTTCAGAGATAGATTTAAGGATCATGAATTGCACTCCAAAAGGCATCCGGAAGTGGATTGGTAGATCCGTCATAAAGCATTCTCAGGGAATCAGCTGAACATCCCTGTGTACTTAAGGGATTTCCCAATTTGGCTTAAGCAGGGACTCACTTTGTTGAAGAATATTAGTCATTCAGCTTGGCTGAATAACTATCTAATTTTATGAATTTCTCTTCTGTTGGACTTAAAGTAAAAAGGAGAAATAAATATTGTAAAAATCAATAGTTTTTTCTTTTTTTGTCAACATATCTGGGTAGTCTCTTAAAAAAGATGAATCAAACAAAAGTGATTAAATTAAAGTGAGATAATTATTTTCAGCATAAATTTACAACCAATATCACAGGCATTCATTGAACAAGCTGTTGTGTTACAAGACAGTCCATAGAATACAAAATATAGTAATTGTCTGTCCTGGGAGAATTTACATTTTAAAAATCACCAGAAATTTAATCCAATTATATAAAGTAATCATTTGAGACACATAAAAAGGGTTTGTTTTCTGCTAACCAAAATGCCTTAGCCTACTATTATTTTTCTCCTTGCCAAATTTTCCTGTGGTCTAATATTTGCATATTGTGCCTATTTTTGCATCTTTATTTAAATAATAGTACTTTTTAGGTAAATAGCAGATTTTTAAGACAAAGAAGATTTTTGCATCTGTTTTCCTGGAGAAATATTATAGGATTAGTTTGAAGGTAAATGTGGTTATATAGTGGTAGTTCAATTTTTTTCTCCTCAACACTGAATTTCTCAGTAAAATGGCATTGTTTTGTCAGGTTTCAGGAAAGTAACACCCAAGGATAGCAGTCCCTCTGCTTCTAAGGACAAACGCCATAAAAGACTTTAAAATAACAATTAAGCAATACCAATGGGAAAAAGAATCCAGAGGTTTCTTTTAAAACTGATAGAGCTAGGTTTATCAATCTATATCCAATAGAACAGAGAAGAGAAAAATATTAATTCTATCTGATTTTTGTAAAGAATATTACAAAATTATTTTATAGCATTCTCACATTAATTTTTTAGGAAACTTTAATATTGTTAAATATCATTAGCATGAGACTAAAATATATTAAGTAATCTATATTAAGTAATCCAGTTCACTAGGCATAATTTAGGCAAGCATTATCAAAGTTTAAATTTACATGTGAGGAAACTGAGGCACATAGTAACTTTTTTGCCAATGGCCTCAGGGACTGTAAGCAGCAAACTTAAGACTAGAATCCATGTCTTTTGGCTCCTAGTGATTTTTTTTTCAAGGAAAACCTTCCTCAAATCAATAAGCTGGCTTTAATGGTCCATTAGCAAAATGAAAACAATCAGAATTTCCTTCAAGAATCTAAGTGATGGTCCGAGGCTGAAATCAAATGGGTTGACCAGTAAGATGCCCCAGGGACAACTCCTTGTGATACGATTTTCAATCCTCAACCTTTCCCTCAGTGACATTTGGTTATAAGATCTAGGTGCTTAAAGTGTACAATATGCATCTACTCTCTGAGGAGAACTGCTATTGAAGACCCTATGCAGCTTAAATCTCATCATAAAAGCAGTGGTTCCCAAACATCAGTGTGGTTAAGAAAGCAGAATCTGATTCCGGGGCAGAATCCAGAAATTTGTATGTTAAACAGACACTCAAATTGAAAGTGATCCAGGTGATCCAGGGACGTTTAAATAGATTTTGAATTAGTTTAGGCAATTATTTAGATGAAAGAATATAACAAATGAGGTAGGTACATTATTAGGCATCATGTAAGATAAGTAACAGTTTCATTTATCCACAAAATAGATTGTTAGAGCAGAGTGGCGCCCACACATGGCCAGACCAGCTAACCTCACTGCTGACCTAAAGGGGCAGCTTTTAGATAAAGGTTGTAGCTGAATTTTCACGGCCCATTTAGTCCTTGGGTTCTCTGTTTTGCCTGTCAACAAAGGGGCCTATTAGGGAAGATGGTTTCAGTACTTTTTTCAGAGACAAATCCCTTCCCACTAGGGAATTGTATAAGCCAACCAACATACTTTGAATAACATGAGAAATCAATTCTAAGAGGGGCCAAATATTCTGATTCTGGGCCGGAGGAAAACAAATCCATTAATCTTTTATGGATAAATGAAAGGTTAGCCCATGTGGATAGGGTCTCGGGCAAGGTAGAATCAAACTTTTGGAAGGTGATCTCACAAAGAAGGCAACCCTGTCTGTGTATTTTAACTGTAATGATAACACTGAATTTGTACAATATAACAAAGCACCAAAATAATAGTATGTATTTATTCAGAACTGTTATGAAAACAACACAAAATGAAGAAATCTAACTACATAAAAGAGGAAACAAAATGTAATCTTTTACTCTAAATTTTCATGGCAGTATCTTGTAAAATCTTTGTGTTATGGGAAGCTTTTAATCTATCACCCCACTCCTAAGTTTCCCATTGAAAGTACATTTTTATTGAATTGCATTTAAATTATTTAGCCATTTTTATGGGCATAAGGTAATCAGATACATAATGTATCACACAGCTCCTCAAACGTCCCTGATGGATGCTGTCTTTCTGCTAATTAAATCTACACCACTGTTAGGAGGGGAGAAAAAGGTTTTAAATTTATTTTTTTTTCCTTTCTTGTTT
Organism: Balaenoptera borealis; assembly: GCF_965194805.1. Taxonomy (NCBI): domain Eukaryota; kingdom Metazoa; phylum Chordata; class Mammalia; order Artiodactyla; family Balaenopteridae; genus Balaenoptera; species Balaenoptera borealis. The sequence goes on from NC_138875.1 coordinate 35,832,144, forward strand.
GTTTGTTTTTAATTCTCAGTTCCTTTTCTTTAAAAGGAAAATTAAAGGTCAGCTGTTAATTAACTACTTTTGAAAAGTATCCATTAATATTACATAAATTACTGCCTACAAATGCAATTAAATTCTTAGGTCATATTGGAACTAAATAGATGATTTAATTTTCAGGGCACATTATGAGGTCTATAGGAGAAATTGATACAGACACAGAGAAGGACTAAGCTATAAGAGTGTGTGTTTGTATGAATATCTACAGGTTTTCTATATATTTTTCAAGTTCTAAGTTCTACTGTGACTAAATAGAGGTACACTGAATGCTCAGGTAGCCCTCTGGGTTGCTGCTGAGACCAATAACCAAAATTTGCCTTAGAGGTACCTCAGTGGTTTAAAAAAATGAACGAATAGGGGATATGAGGGAAACAAACAAAAACATAGAAATTTAGGAATGCTTACATCTGAGTGAAAAATATGTAGTGACCTGAATATATGTGCACCAATTCATTAATTTAGGCATTCAGAAAATATTCAATTGCCCAGAATTTATTATGCATTAATAGTATAAATGATAATCAAACCATATCAATGTAGTAGAAAAATTGGATATTTAAAAGAAAGACAGAATAAAGAAATTATTATTCCCTAAATTTTCTTTTGCTAAATAGTTTTCAATATTTATTCTGTCTTGTGGACCCCATTATATTATGGCCTTACAAGTTGTATTAGTCTTCTAGGACTTCCATAACCAAATACCACAGATTAGATGGTTTAAATATGAAGAATTTTAATTCTCACAACCTTGGAGGCTGGAAGTCCAAGATCAAGATGCCCATAGCTTTGGTTTCCTCTGAGGCCTCTCTCCTTGCCTTGTGGATGACTACCCTCTTGCTCTCTTTCCTCATGGTATTTTCGCCTTTGTCTTGCATCCCTGGTGTCTCCCTGTGTGTCTTAGTCTCTTCTTTTTATAAGGATTGGATTAGAGCCTACTCTAAAGACCTCATTTTAGTTTAATCGCTTTAAATTTTCTATTTCCAACTAAGGTCATATTCTGATATACTGAGGTTAGGGCTTCAACATGTGAATTTTGGGGAATCACAAATTAGCCCATAACAGAAGAGGATCATGCATATTACAAAGATAACTGCATATGTGGCGTGACTGAGGAATTATTCTGAGACTCTAGGCAGTATAACAGTGATTTAAGTCATGGAGTTTTAATTTAGGAGTAGGTTCAAATTCTAACTCACTAACCTACAAGTTGAAAAAGATACAACATGTTATTTAACTTCACTGAGTTGCAGCTTCATTATCAGAATAATAAATATTTCTGAAGATTTGATGATTAAACAAAATCTGTTTAAGCATTTTTATTGTTGCACAGAACAAAGAAGTGGACAATAAATTGTAGCTATTATTTAAAGAAAAAAAAAAAAAAAGTTTTGTTGAGGTCTAATTTATGAACCATAAAATTCACTCTTAGTAGAATTCAGTGATTTTTAATAAATTTAAAAGTTATGCAACCATCACCACGATCCAGTTTTATAAAATTTTCATCATCCTAAAGAGATTTTGTACGCTTTTTTGAAGTCTTTTCTTGTTCCCATTCTCAAGTCTCTACAGATTTGGCTGTTCAGGGTACTTCATATAAATGGACACATACAATATTTTCTTTTGCATCCAGCTTTTTCACTTAGCATAACATATTTGAGGTTCATCCATGTTGTAGCAGGTATTAGTAGTTTGTTCCTTTTTATTTCTGAATAAAATCCCATTGTCATATCCCATGGATATATGACATTTTGTTTAATCATTCACTAGCTGATGGATATTTGAGTTGTTTCCACTTTTTGGCTATTGTGAATGTTCATGTACAAATTTTTGTGTGGACATATGTTTTCATTTTTCTTGTCAGTTTCCTAGAATAGAAATGACAGAGTTGTATGATAAAATGTTGCTTAACATTTTAAAAAGCTTTCAAATTTTTTCCAATGTGACTGCACGTTTTTACATTCCCACCAGCATTATATGAGTGTTCCAGTTTCTTTACCTCCTCCCCAATACTTGTTATTATCTGTGTTGTAGCCACTCCATTCTAGTGGATGTAAAGTTGTACCTCATTGTGGTTTGAATTTTAATTTCCATCATGAGTAACAATGTTGAATGTCTTTTAATGATTTTGCTAATTATTTACTGTCCTTTAGGAAAATTTCTATTTAAATCTTTTGCCATTTACAAAAATTAGGTATTTATATTCTAAATACTGAGCTGCAAGTGTTCCTTACCTTTCAAATTTTGGCTGCAAATTCTTTGTCAGATATGTGATTTGCAAACAATTTCTATCAATATGTGGTATGGCTTGGTTTTCATTTTCTTTATGGTGACTTCTGAAATGCAAAGTGCTTAATTTTGAGATTGTCCAATTTGTTATTTTTTCCTTTATGAATTCTGCTTTTGTTGCCATACTTAAAAAAATCTTTACCTACTCAAAGTATAAAGGCTTTCTCCTATGACTTCGGAAACTTTTATAACTTTAACTAAGTCTTTAATCTATTTAGGTCTGTAATCTATTTTGAGTTAATATTTGTATATAATGTGATATAAGGATCTAAGTTCATCTATTTATGTGTGGCTATCTAATTGTCTCAGCACAATAAGTTGAAAAGTTTATACTTTCTTCACGGAATTATTTTAACACCTTCATCAAAAGTCAATTGACCGTAAATATGAGTTACTTTTAGGCTCTCAATTCTGTTCCATTGATCTGTCCCTCTTATGCTAATAACACATTGTCTTGGTTACCATAGCTTTATAACATGTTTTAAAGTTGGAAAAAAGTAACCCTCCAGATTTGTTCTTTTTCAAACTTGTTTTGGAATTTTGGGTTCTTTGCATTTCCATATAAATTTAGATCATGTAACCAATTTCTGCAAAAAAAAGCTTGCTGAGATTTTGATAGGGATTGCACTGAAACAATTCATCAGTTTGGGAAGAATTGCCACCTTCAGGCTATTGAGTCTTCCAATTCATGAACATAGGATGTCATTCCATTGATATAGATCCTCTTTACTTTCTCTTAGCATTGTTTTGTAGTTTTCAGTGTATAAGCCTTGGCCTTTTATTTCTTAGATTTAATCCTAAGCATTTAGTTTTTTGGTGTTATTTTGAATAAATTTATTTTATTTTCATTTTTGAATTGTTCATTGCTAGTATATAGAAATACAATTGATTTTTTATATTAATCTTGTAGTCTGCATTCTTACTGACCTCATTTATTCTTTCTTTCTTTTGAGAGGGAAGTGTTTTTTAGGATTTTCTCAATACAAGGTTATATCATCTGTGAAGAAACACAGTTTTACTTTTTGTTTTCTGATCTTGTTGCAGTTTGTTGTTTGTACTGGCTGGAATGTCTAATACAATATTAAATAGAAGTAGTAAGAACTGAAATCTTGCCGTGCCACTGACTTCAGGGGGAAATAGTCAACATTTAACCATTAAATGTAATTTTAGCTCCATGGTTTTTGTGAATGTCTTTTCATCAGCTTGAAGAAATTTCCTTCTATTCCTAGTTTGTTGAGAATTTTTATTTTTTAATGGGTGTTGAATTTGTCAGATGCTTTCCCCACATCAATTAAGGTAATCATGTGGCTCTTATCCTTTATTTTATTTCAATGTCATGAACCTGGGTTAAGTATGGGAACATCCCCAGCCTAAAACAGCTGATCTTCCCTCTTTTCACTAAGGTTCAATAGTTTTTTTGAATAAATGCTTCACAGGTCACGGTTTGCCCTTTGTCAGTATCCAGAATGCAGAAGTTGCTGTTTTGACAATTTTTTCTAGTTTTATTATTGCTTTTGAGAGAGACAATTTGCTGTGTTTATCATCCAGCCATTTCAGAAGTCACCCCTTACCACCACATAGGTATTACTCTTGATCCAATTATTTAATTTCAGACTTAAATTTTCCTCTTCTGTAAAATAGGATTACTAACCCTCCATTGGGTTGTTGGGAAGGTTAGATATGTAATATATTAGAAAATGATGGTGCAGTAACCACCTCGTACATAGCATAGTCAATAAATATTCATTGCATTATGAATATCAGGTGTATGTTAATAAAGCAGGGTCATTAAGAAGTGACTGAAAAGTATTTGTGGGACTTCAGTGTAACTTGGGGAGCTCTTTTGATTCCCTAGTTAAACTAAAAGAGTAAAGACTCAAATCAATATTTGCTAATGCATCTTTCTTCTTTGTTCTCTTGTATAGATACTTTTATATCCTTTATCTTCTATTTGCTTATTAAATCAGGGCTACCTTGTGACAATGTGTTTTTCTTCTTGAGACTCTTAGAACATTTTACTTTCAGCTGCCCCTTAGTTAATAAGTGTAGGACTAATTTTGATATACAGTTGATCCTTGAAAAACAGGGGTTTGAACTGTGTGAGTCAACCTATATGCATATTTTTTCAATTGTAAATCCTACAATACTACAGGATCTGTTGTTGGTTGAATCCATAGGTTCAGAATCAAGGCTAAGGAGTAACTGTGTAAATGGAGGGCAGACTATAAGTTATATGTGGATTTTCGACTTTGTTGAGTGTTGGCTAGCCTACCAGCTGCATTGTTCAAGGGTCAACCCTAAATCTTATTTATGGAGATCCTTTGAAAAGGCCAGTAGCAATACCCTAGATACCAACTTACCATGATAGCACAGATCCATTTAATAAAAAATGTTATTGTTTATGGGTAGGTTTTGTATATCACAAATATCTAACATCAACAAGCAGGCAAAAAATCCTAATAAGTCTAGATAACATCAAATTTGCTGTCTTCAAGATTGTTTTTTGCCTCCTTTCCCTTAAGATTTTGGTTTTGTGCTGTGGAATATGTTTTGTTATGGTATGTATATTGGAATAATGGTAAACTTACAGAGAATTAAATGGCGAGGAAGAAACTAAATGCTTACATGAAACTTTTATATTAACTGAACTAGGATTCAGCCCTATCTAGCAAGATTCCATAATTTTAACTAACCCATGTGAGATCAACACAATATTCTGGAATTCTCTAAAATAGACTGTGTTCTTGACTTAAATCACTCATTAGTACAATTCAGTACCCATAGTAATGGCTTCTAGTGGGGAAAAAGTTATCCTGGTGGTGGTATTACATTGATTTCATATAGATATAGATATAGATAGAAATAGGGATAATTTAAAAGTTTCCCAGCAGAAAAATGATAAACAAATATGTAGAATGTAGGAAGAAAATCTAATAAATAAATAATGACAATTGTACTTGGCTATTTTTTATCATGTATGGATATCTTAATCAACTCTTTATTCCATTTTCTCTATCCCTCCTCTTTTTATAACTTTTCTCAACATATTTTATCTTATTTCTCATATCTATTTCTCCTATCATTTTTTTCTACTGCACCCATGTCTCTCTTTTCCACAAAATGCCTCACTTACACTTGTTTCTCTTTGTCTTTTCTGTACTATTTCAAACATGTCCAAGTGTATTGGGATCATTTTACACTCCTCAAATAATCCACTTGAAGAAGCAGTTAATGTTATATTTCTAATAAAGAATTTTAATCATAGTAGCCATAAATATCTCAAAGATGATTCTCTATGCATTTTCATTAGAGCCAGGGTTTTGTTTGGTGTTTTGGTTTTAAACAAACACTTGTCCCAGCAGTGCAGCTCACCAATATAGAACAGAATTACAATGTACTTCCAGCCAAATTCAGTTTATTGTCAATTTCAGTAGTGTTTCTTATGGTAGCAATTATTCCCTGTAAGCCTGCAAGCAAGCAGCAGAAAACTGAAATCATCAAAGAGTTTTTATCTGTAGCAATTCCAGAAATGGAAGGTAGCTGATAGTTTAAACTTTAGTTCTCTGCAGTGGAGTAGTACAAATAGGAGAATGCCATCTGCCTGCTCCTGGAGGCTTTCTGAAAAATATACCCAAGTTAATAAAGTTTTGGGGTGATATTCGATGACTTTGGTTACTACTGCACTGGATGCTATGGCATATCTATGATGCTGTGCTGCTGCCCTAGACACTCCAGAGACAAATTTCATTGGCATTGCTTTTTTTAATATACGAAGTAGAAACTTAGATGCTTATCTCAATTTTCTAAGTACCTGGAGCAAGATTTTCTAATGTAAGTTCCTTGATTTAATCTAAAAAATAGGGTGATTGCTGTGAGTTACACGAATTGGGGCAAGTGTAAAAATGGGCAACCAACTTTGGATTTATTTTTGAGAGAATTCTTAGGAGATTAGATCAAGGAACGATTGTAAAATATCACCCACATTATTCTTCCTGTTGATGATAATTTATTTAAAGCATACTAGACACCAAGTGGACCACCACTTTCTATAAGTGTTCTAAAAGAAGATTTTTCTTTATTTCTTTGATCATTAATGCAACAAATATTTATTGATCTTGTTTGCCATGCTGTGGAAATACAGTGGTAGGAAAAGCTATAAGGTTAAAACAGTGACCAGTACAGAAACACTCTCTTATAGCTTACATTCCAGCATAGAAGAGTATTAATAGCACAATTTCTTAAGTACAATTATAATAATTGTACAAAGGAGTCAAATAGATAGAAGTGCTATGAGGACATAAAATAAGGTGATGTGATCTGAATATCTGTGTCCCCCTCAAAATTCATACGTTGAAATCCTAGTGCCCAATGTGATGGGCATTTGGTAGATGATTAAGTCATAACGGTGGAGCCCTCACAAATGGATTTAGTGCCATTGTAAAAGAATCCTGAGAGCAACCTTGCCTCTTCCATCAAGTGAGGACATGGTGAGAAGTCAGCAGGCTTCACGCCTTCACCAGGACCCAGCCATGCTGACACCCTCATCTCTGAAGTCCAGCCTCCAGAACCATGAGAAATAAATTTGCGTTGGTTATAAACTACCCAGTCTGTGGTGTTTTGTTATAGCATCCCGAATAGACTAAAACATAAGGGAACCTGATCTTGCCTCTAGAAACTTCCTTAAGGAATTTGATGCACCATAAAAGATGATTCAGAATTAACTAAGTAAATGAGGAGACAAAAGTGTGTAAGATCAGTCCAGGCTGAGTGGACAGAGTAAGCAAAGGTTCTGAAATAGAAAAGAATGCAGAATATTCAAAAACCAGAAAGAAAGACAGTGTAGTTAGAACACAAGAGTAAGGAAAGACTTGTTTAAGGTGAGTTTGGTAAGCTGGGTTAGACTGTGGAGTAATTTGTAAGTTAGGTCAAATATTTTGATCTGTATTTTAAGAAAAATGAAAATATACTTTAGGGCTTCAGGCTAGGGAGTATCATGGTTTGTTCTTTCAAAATAACTCAATCAGCAATGTAGAGAGTCAATATTTAAGGACAAGAATGGATATTAGAAGGCTGATGCTAACTTATTCCAGAGTGGAAGTAGAGATGAGAAGATGTGGATATTTTCAAGTGTTTTAAGTGGCAAAGTGACATGCATCAGGATGAATGGAATAGGGAATGGAAGATGCCAAGACTGATTCCCGTGTCTTTGACTTGTATCAGTGGAGGTAACCAGGTTCAGAATTAGCAGAAATATTAAGCAGACATTTGGCAACACATGAATTTTAAACTGAAGTAATCTAACCTAGTGAAAAATATTGACATGTTGTCATTGAGGCCACAGCTGGAATCACCTGAGGAGTAAGGAAAAAGAATAAAAGACTTCGGTTCTAGTCTATTAAAACTGCGATATTTAAAGTTTGGTTAGAAGATGAACAGCAAATGGTATATTGGCAGAGATGTAAGGGAAAAAATAGGATAATCTGATTGCCTGGAAGACAAGAAACCCAATATTCTCTATCAGTCATATGCTGCCAAGAAGTTAAAACACCTACATGTGGGAAGCGTACTTCATTCTAATCAGCCTCTTTTTATTTGTTTGACCCTGAAATAAAGGGGACATAAAAACTGCTCACTTTCATTATTGACTATGGGAATTTTTTTCTCTTGTAGATTAAAGTTAGAGTACTGTCTGGCTATAAGGAAAATCTCTCTTTATACAAATAGACTCTGTAAGTTTAAGCACAGAGTTCAGGTGGGTTTTTTCCTCTAAATATTATGAAAAGAATAAGGATCAGATTAATCAGTAGTGTGGATTGCATTGGTAATTCTCCTATAAAATAGATAATTCTTAGAGTTTTAGGGATCAAGGCTTTGTTTTAATAAGAAATTCATAGTAAGGTAAAATGTATTCTTATGATGTGTTAATATTAGTGAAATGTGTGTGGTTTAACCAGACACTGACTGTGCTTGTACCAACACTATTTTCTCTTGGAGGAATGTGTTAATCTGAAATGTGTAGTCTTGATACATAATTTTGATTGCAGTGAGGTTTACCTCATATATATTACTTAATTATATCTGCAAGAATTCTTAAAATTTTATTTTGATAATGAAAATAATGTTATTTTATATCAATAAATTTTTATTATAATAATGAAAAATTATAGTTATTTTAATATTACAGTAAAAATAATGTAGGTTCATCCATATTCACAATGACAAAAAGAGAAAAATATATTTTGTATACTATATATAACAGTATATTACATGAAATATATATCTCAACTTTTAAAATCTCTATATAGAAATTAAATATGTTTACATATGTTTATATGCATATATTTTTATATAGTTACATAACACATTAAGACTTTTAATTGAGGTATATCATTTACATAACATAAAATTCATCATTTTAAAGTTTACACTGAAATGCGTAAAGAGATTTTGACCAATAAATGTAAAATCTTTTGCTCAAGATTTCATAAAATCCTTAGATAAATGAGACTAACAGAATTGTTTGTGTCTTGGTATTAACATATTTTTTTTGCCCCTGATTCTGATCCTCTTCATTCTCCTTCATGGGTTAATGTACCAGTCTAAATGGTTTTATGAGATGCTTATACAAGTTTTCAGTTCTCTCGTTATGAATATTGAAAATTCATATTTTGGATTTCTGTTAGTTTTCTCATAAACACTACTGTAACTTATGAGAAAGCTACAGTATACAGCTATAAGATCTCTCTTATAAGAGAGGTCTACCCACTCTTATAATTTGAAGGAGTTAATTCTCTATAAATATGTGATGTTAGTTATCATTGGATATTGAAATGATCCATAGGGAATTCAATAGTGAAAAGCGTAAGCTCTGGATACTGTTTTCTAACAATAATATGCTTATTGTTACGAAGAGGAAAAAGTAATCTCTGTGCAGAAGACTTTCTGTGTCACTCTATCAAACATTTACATCTTATTAAAACTATTTTAAATGTTTACTATATGACTTTCTCTTAGGCATTATATGCAAACTACATACACACTAGTGCTTGAGTTTATATTCCCTACTTTGGATTACATAATCATTCACAGAAATTAAACAATGGTTATCTTTAATGAAACTGTAACTGAAGTTCTCATTCTACTAATTATTATTTTTCAGAATATAGGAAAATTCACAAAATAACTAGAATTCTCAACTTTAGAAACTTCTTTCTTATGAAAATATTGGTTGATTTTTTTTTGATAGGAGATTTATAGGCTCAGTTTCATGGAGGATATAGAAATAGATTTACCTGTGTAGATGGATTTATCTTTTAAGTTCAGGATCCTTTAAGACATTGGAGCTGATATAAGCCGATTTTAAATGAGCTTATGCTGAAGGATCTCTGATCAGTCACTGAAGAACTGATCCTGCTTTCTGCTACACATTCCACTGTGTATGATGATTTGAAAGAAACTTAATATAATGGGGCTTCTTGTATAGAAATGACAAATGACTTTTTATATTCAATTCTTTAAAATTTTATGGTGCTCAGTTTCAAATATTTTAAAAGTAATTTGGCAATAAATGAAATAGTCACTTTGGATAGTTTCTAGCTTTTTTCACTGATCATTTTAAATGTGTCTTTTCAGGTTTTTTCTTTCCTTACTTCCCTTTAATATTTTTTTCTCCTTGTGACTGCTGCCATGTGTACCTATATTCTTACTCATTTACTTCATTATAGCATCTTATACTTTACAAAAATGTTTATAATAACGGTTGCTTTTGATCCTCAGTAACTAAAACCCTATGAAGTGCTTGAGGCACCTCCCATTAAACTTAATTAACAGATAAGGCAACTGAGATATACAAAATGAGGTAAAGTTCTGAAGGTGTCTTTGAGCTATGTTATCCAACCTGGAGCCATAATTTTGTGGATCTGCAACCTCTGATCACTGTATGATTCCCCTCTTTGTGAATTGTAAATTTTGCTCCCAGGACTAATTCCTAAGATTATTTGAGCATCTGCTACATGCTTAACACTATTCTGGGAAAGGTAGATACAGAGAACAGACATCCTTCCTGAACAAGTGTATAAACTAAGTAGGAACTGTAAAATTCTTTCTAGAAAATATCTAGAATAAACTTCAGTAAACATAACTATATAGAATGTTCTTTCCAAAGCTTCTTGGAACTGGTGATTTTTATTTAGGTTTATTGGAAGTAAGAAATATGGATTTGGAAGTGATGGTAACGAAACACATATAATGCAAAAAATGACATCATACAGACTTTGAGATTTGTAAAGAAAACTTTTGTTCTTCTATATCCTTATTCAACTCAGTGGCTCTATCTGCCTTACAGAGTGCTTCCTCTAATTCTATGAAAACATAGAGGAAGCTCTGTGGAACCACAGAAGTACTATAGAAGAATGCACAAAAAATATACAGGTATAAAGTGTATATATTTTTTCAGTATGTCTATATCCCATATCTATGAAAACCCATCCCCAGGTTATTTTTCTACGTTCTAGCTAAATCAGTGTTTGAGACTTGATGGAATCATAGCATAAAAGTAATGTATTCTTATAATGGCAGGGCTGATTGGATTTGCTCCCAACATTGAATGGTTCTCTTTCTCATTTACTGACAATCTGGGTAAGTGTTGGGACCAAATGTGCTACCCGCCTAATAATAACAGGACAATAAAATCACATTTATAATACTGTTGTTTTCCTTCTCCACTGCTGGCAGCCAAAGAGAAGAGAGAGATCCAGTCCAAACTAATTTTCTCTGCATTATGCCTTTGTGATGTCTCTCTATATGATAAGTAACAATGGCCTGCAAATGATTCTTCTCAAAATAAGTAGAGATCTGCCACAAGCGAGATTGAGGAGAGAAGTCACTCAACAACAAAGTGTGTTGTTCACAAAGAAAAGCTACAAAGTTAGACTTTTAAATCTATAGAGAATACCTTGATTCAGTTAAAATAACTGGAATTCAAATTCCTCTCTGCTCTTCCATTTTTTTTCTCTCATCTTCTTCACTCTTCTTCTTCCTTCCTCCTCACCTTCCCTTATCTTTTCTATTAACACAGATCTTATGATGGGATAGGCGTTGTACTAGATTCGAGAGATGTATCATAAGTTGTCCCTGCCCTTAGCAAGACATAATTGGACATAATTGGGATTAAGACGGAGCCATAAGGATGAAGGAAAGATTTGTAGAATTGAAGAATGGGAAAATAAAAAGTTTAATTCGCATAACCAATAGCTACAGGAGATCATAGAAGACAAAGTGTGCAGGAGAGTTGTCACAGAAAGTTCTGTTGACAAGACTATAACTTAGCTCCAGATCCAATATATCAGTAAATATATAAATAAGAGCATGCACCAAAGAGGTAATAATCATGACATATTAAGATAGTTCTAGGTTGTGCAGCATGATTTTTGAGAGGGGATATTTTTAATAGGCATAAATGACATTTGTTTTCCTTGAACTTTTTTTATTTCTCTACGCTCTTATTCTCAACGTTTTATTTTGAAAATTTTAAACTTACAGAGAAGCTTAAAAAGAATAATATAGAATAATATATTGAGCCTTTGAGCTCCATAATAATATATGGTGCCTGGCGTGAAGCTGCCAGTAGTTGGGCATTGCCCAGTCCAACCTAGAGCGTCCAGGGAGGTCCCACATTGCTCAGCCTGATCACTGATGGACTCCACCCCTTCCCAGCACGTGTTTAGCCCCCAGGATTAACTTCCTCTCACTCCAGCTTTTAACTGAAGCAATCTCAGAGCCAGCAAGCAGGGGAGGAAAGAGAGGCAAGACTGCTCACCTCTACCTGGCAACCAGCCAAGCAGCCACTGTGACTTACATTGCAGGAGGTGGGCCCAACCATGGTGGGTGATGAACACTCTGATCCAGAACTGATGTGGCATCTGGAGGCCTCAAAAAGAAGAATCTTGGGAAAAAAAACTTTTGTGAGTACTACATCAATGACCCTCCTCGAATAGTCCTGCACAAGCTGGAACACAGGGGCTTCCATGTGCTAAGCATGACAAGGGTGGGACAGACTCTGGTGTGGTGCCTGCACAAGGAGTGACCCTCCCACACTGAGGAGCAGCAGTCAACCATTCTTTGGAGTTGTTGCCATGGGCCCCAACCCCAAGACCCTGCCCCACTCACTGCCCTGACCCTTCTCCCCAAATCGTCATTTTCCTCAGCCCAGCACCACTGGGCAATGAATGGCCTTCTCCAAAACCTGCCTCAGTCAGTGGGGGAGGGCAGGGACACTGGCCCTGGTTCCCCCAGCTGCCCCTCCAGCTTCAGGTCTGGTGTGGGCCCTGGAGGAGGCCATGTTCTGTGGCAGGCTGAGGAGCTGGCAAGAGCCAAGCTGTCCCAGGCAGGGAGCTGGGTGCCCCCATGGAGCATGACTCCAGGACTGGGCAGGTGGGTCCTGTGTAGCTACTCCAAGCCAATAAAGGGCTGTAATGAGTGGTTAAAAAAAAAAAAAAATGAAACAACTGACACTGCAGAAATAAAAAGGATCATGAGAGATTACTACAAGCAACTATATGCCAATAAAATGGACAACCTGGAAGAAATGGACAAATTCTTAGAAAAGCACAACATTCTGAGACTGAACCAGGAAGAAAGAGAAAATATAAACAGACAAATCACAACCACTGAAATTGAAACTTTGATTATAAATCTTACAACAAACAAAAGCCCAGGACCAGATGGCTTCACATGTGAATTCTATCAAACATTTAGAGAAGAGCTAACATCTACCCTTCTCAAACTCTTCCAAAACATAGCAAAAGGAAGAACACTCCGAAACTCATTCTATGAGGCCAACATCACCCTGATACCATAACCAAAGATGTCACAAAAAGAAAACTACAAGCCAATATCACTGATGAGCATAGATGCAAAAATCCTCAACAAAATACTAGCAAACAGAATCCAAAAACACATTAAAAGGATCATACCCCATGATCAAGTGGGGTTTATCCAGGAATGCAAGTATTCTTCAATATACACAAATCAAGCAATGTTATACACCATATTAACAAAATGAAGGATAAAAACCATATGATAATCTCAATAGATGCAGACAAAGCTTTTGACAAAATTCAACACTTATTTATGATAAAAAACCTCCAGAAACTATGCATAAAGGGAACTTAATTCAACATAATAAAGGCCATAGATGATAAACACACAGCCAACATCGTTCTCAATGATGAAAAATTCAAACCAGTTTCACTAAGACCAGGAACAAGACAAGGTTGCCCACTCTCACCACTATAGTTCAACATAGTCTTGGAAGTTTTAGCCACAGCAATCAGAGAAGAAAAAGAAATAAAAGGAATCCAAGTCGTAAAAGAAGTAAAACTGTCACTGCTTGCAGATGACATGGTACTATACACAGAGAATCTTCAAGATCCTACCAGAAAAATACTAATCAATGAATTTGGTTAGGTAGCAGGATACAAAATGAATGCACAGAAATCTCTTGCCTTCTATACAATAATGATGAAAAATCTGAAAGAGAAATTAAGGAAACACTCCCATTTACCATTGCAACAAAAACAATAAAATACCTAGGTATAAACCTACCTAGGGAGACAAAAGACCTGTATGCAGAAAACTAAAAGACACTGTTGAAAGAAATTAAAGATGATACCAACAGATGGAGAGATATTCCATGTTCTTGGATTGGAAGAATCAATATTGTGAAAATGACTATACTACCCAAAGCGATCTACAAATTCAATGCAATCCCTATCAAATTGCCAATGGCATTTTTTACAGAACTAGAACAAAAAATCTTAAAAATTGTATGGAGAAACAAAAGACCCCAAATAGCCAAAGCAGTCTTGAGGGGAAAAAATGGAGCTGGAGGAATCAGACTACATGACTTCAGACTATACTACAAAGCTACAGTAATCAAGACAGAATGGTACTGGCACAAAAACAGAAAAATAGATCAATGGAACAGGATAGAAAGCTCAGAGATAAACCCACACACCTATGGTCAACTAATCTCTGAGAAAGGAGGAAAGGATATACAATGGAGAAAAGACAGTCTCTTCAATAAGTGGTGCTGGGAAAACTGGACAGCTACATGTAAAAGAATGAAATTAGAACACTTCCAAACATGAAACACAAAAATAAACTCAAAATGGATTAAAGACCTAAATGTAAGGCCAGACACTATCAAAATCTTAGAGGAAAACATAGGCAGAACACTCCATGACATAAATCACAGCAATATCCTTTTTGACCCACCTTCTAGGGAAACGGAAATAAAAACAAAAATAAACAAATGGGACCTAATGAAACTTAAAAGCTTTTGCATAGCAAAGGAAACTATAATCAAGATGAAAATACAACCCTCAGAATGGGAGAAAATATTTGCAAACGAAGCAACTGACAAATGATTAATATCCAAAATATACAAGCAGCTCATGTAGCTCAAAAAAAAAAAACAACCCAAACCAAAAATGAGCAGAAGTCCCAAATAGACTTTTCTCCAAAGAAGGTATATAGATTGCCAACAAACACATGAAGGGGTGCTCAACACCACTAGTCACTGGAGAAATGCAAATCAAAAATACAATGAGGTATCACCTCACACTGGTGAGAATGCCCATCATCAAAAAATCTACAAACAATAAATGCTGGAGAGGGTGTGGAGAAAAGGGAACCCTCATGCACTGTTGGTGGGAAAGTAAATTAATACAGCCACTATGGAAAACAGTATGGAGGTTCTTTAAAAAACTAAAAATAGAATTACCATATGACCCAGCAATCCATTACTGGGCATATACCCTGATAAAACCGTAATTCAAAAAGAGCATGTACCACAGTGCTCAATGCAGCAATATTTACAATAGCCAAGACATGGAAGTAACCTAACTGTCCATCGACAGGTGAATGGATAAAGTTGTGGCACATATATACAATGGAATATTACTCAGCCATAGAAAAAAAATGAAATTGAGAATAAAGAACCAAGATGGCGGAGTAGAAGGACGTGCTCTCACTCCCTCTTACGAGAACAACAGAATCACAACTAGCTGCTGGACAGTCATCGACAGGAAGACACTGGAACTCACCAAAAAAGATACCCCACATCGCAAGACGAAGGAGAAGCCACAATGAGATGGTAGGAGGGGCACAATCATAGTAAAATCAAATCCCATAACTGGTGGGTGGGTGACTCACAGACTGGAGAACACATATACCACAGAAGTCCACCCACTGGAGTGAAGGTTCTGAACCCAATGTCAGGCTTCCCAAACTGGGGGTCCGGAAATGGGAGGAGGAATTCCTAGAGAACCAGACTTTGAAGCCTAGTGGGTATTGACTGCAGGACTTTGACAAGACTGGGGGAAACAGAGACTCCACTCTTAGAGGGCACACACAAAGTAATGTGCGAATTGGGATGCAGGGGAAGGAGCAGTAACCCCAGAGGAGACTGAACCAGACCTACCTGCTAGTGTTGGAGGGTCTCCTGCAGAGGTGGGAGGTGGCTGTGGCTCACCTTGGGGACAAGGACCCTGGCAGCAGAAGTCCTGGGAAGTACTCCTTGGTGTGAGCCCTCCCAGAGTCTGCCATTAGCCCAAGCAAAGAGCCCAGGTAGGCTCCAGTGTTGGGTCGCCTCAGGCCAAACAACCAAAAGGGAGGGAACACAGCCCCACCCATCAGCAGTCAAGTGGATTAAAGTTATACTGAGCTCTGCCCAACAGAGCAACAGTCAGCTCTACCCACCAGCAGTCTCTCACATCAAGCCTCTTAGATAGCCTCATCCACAAGAGGGCAGAGAGCAGAAGCAAGAAGAAATACAATCCTGCAGCCTGTGGGAAAAAACCCACATTCACAGAAAGACAGACAAGATGAAAAGGCAGAGGGCTATATACCAGATGAAGGAACAAGATAAAACCCGAGAAAAACAACTAAATGAAGCAGAGATAGGTAACCTTCCAGAAAAAGAATTCAGAATAATGATAGTGAAGATGATCCAGGACCTCGGAATAAGAATGGAGACAAAGATTGAGAAGATGCAAGAAATGTTTAACAAAGACCTAGAAGAATTAAAGAACAAACAAACAGAGATGAACAATACAATAATTGAAATGAAAACTACACTAGAAGGAATCAATAGCAGAATAACTGAGGCAGAAGAACGCATAAGTGACCTGGAAGACAGAATGGTGGAATTCACTACTGCAGAACAGAATAAAGAATAAAGAATGAAAAGAAATGAAGACAGCCTAAGAGACATATGGGACAACATTAAATGCAACAACATTCACACTATATGGGTCCCGGAGGAGAAGAGAGAGAAAGGACCAGAGAAAATATTTAGAAGAGATTATACTCGAAAACTTCCCTAACATGGGAAAGGAAATAGCCACCCAAGTCCAAGAAGCGCAGTGAGTCCCATACAGGATAAAACCAAGGAGAAACACACTGAGACACATAGGAATCAAATTGGCAAAAATTAAAGACAAAGAAAAATTATTGAAAGGAGCAAGGCAAAAATGAAAAATAACATAAAGGAAACTCCCATAAAGTTAACAGCTGATTTCTCATCAGAAACTCTACAAGCCAGAAGGGAGTGGCGTGATATACTTAAAGTGATGAAAGGGAAGAACCTACAACCAAGATTACTCTACCCAGCAAGGATCTCATTCAGATACGATGGCAAAATCAAAAGCTTTACAGACAAACAAAAGCTAAGAGAATACAGCACCACCAAAGCAGCTCTACAGCAAATGCTAAAGGAACTTCACTAAGTGAGAAACACAAGAGAAGAAAAGGACCTACAAAAACAAACCCAAAACAACTAAGAAAATGGTCAGAGGAACATACATATCGATAATTACCTTAAACGTGAATGGATTAAATGCTCCAACCAAAAGACACAGGCTTGCTGAATGGATACAAAAACAAGGCCCATATATAGGCTTTCTATAAGAGACCCACTACAGACCTAGGGACACATACAGACTGAAAGTGAGGAGATGGAAAAAGGTATTCCATACAAAAGGAAATCAAAATAGCTGGATAGCTATACTCATATCAGATAAAATAGACTTTAAAATAAAGAATGTTACAAGAGACAAGGAAGGACACTACATAATGATCAAGGGATCAATCCAAGAAGAAGATATAACAATTATAAGTATATATGCACCCAACATAGGAGCACCTCAATACATAAAGCAACTGCTAACAGCTATCAAAGAGGAAATTGACAGTAACACAATCATAATGGGGAACTTTAACACCTCACCTACACCAACGAACAGATCATCCAAAATGAAAATAAATAAGGAAACACTAGCTTTAAATGACACAATAGACCAGATAGATTTAATTGATATCTATAGGACATTCCATCCAAAACCAGCAGATTACACTTTCTTCTCAAGTGCGCACAGAACATTCTCCAGGATAGATCACATCTTGGGTCACAAATCAAGCCTCAGTAAATTTAAGAAAATTGAAATCATATCAAGCATCTTTTCTGACCACAACGCTATGAGATTAGAAATGAATTATAGGGGAAAAAACGTAAAAAACACAAACACATGGAGGCTAAACAATACGTTACTAAATAACCAAGAGATCACTGAAGAAATCAAAGAGGAAATCAAAAAATACCTAGAGACAAATGACAATGAAAACATGACAATCCAAAACCTATGGGATGCAGCAAAAGCAGTTCTAACAGGGAAGTTTATAGCTATACAAGCCGACCTCAAGAAACAAGAAAAATCTCAAGTAAACAATCTAACCTTACACATATAGGAGCCAGAGAAAGAAGAACAAACAAAATCCAAAGTTAGCAGAAGGAAAGAAATCATAAAGACAAGAGCAGAAATAAATGAAATAGAAACAAAGAAAACAATAGCAAAGATCAATAAAACTAAAAGGTGGTCCTTTGAGGAGATAAACAAAATTGATAAACCATTAGTCAGACTCGTCAGGAAAAAGAGGGAGAGAACTCAAATCAATAAAATTAGAAATGAAAAAGAAGTTACAACAGACACCACAGAAATACAAAGAATCCTAAGAGACTACTACAAGCAACTCTATGCCAATAAAATGGACTACCTGGAAGAAATGGGCAAATTCTTAGAAAGGTATATCCTTCCAAGACTGCAGCAGGAAGAAACAGAAAATATGAACAGAACAATCACAAGTAATGAAATTGAAACTGTGATTATCAATCTTCCAACAAACATAAAGTCCAGGACCAGATGGCTTCACAGGTGAATTCTACCAAACATTTAGAGAAGAGCTAACACCCATCCTTCTCAAACTCTTCCAAAAACTTGCAGAGGAAGGAACACTCCCAAACTCATTCTATGAGGTCACCATCACCCTGATACCAAAACCAGACAAAGATACTACAGAAAAAGAAAATTACAGACCAATAGCACTGATGAATATAGATGCAAAAATCCTCAACAAAATACTAGTAAACAGAATCAAACAACACATTAAAAGAATCATACACCATGATCAAGTGGGATTTATCCCAGGGATGCAAGGATTCTTCAATATATGCAAATCAATCAATGTGATACACCATATTAACAAATTGAAGAATAAAAACCATATGATCATCTCAATAGATGCAGAAAAAGTTTTTGACAAAATTTAACAACCATTTATGATAAAAACTCTCCAGAAAGTGGGCATAGAGGGAATCTACCTCAAAATAATAAAGGCCATAAACAACAAACCCACAGCAAACATCATTCTCAATGGTGAAAAACTGAAAGCATTTCCTCTAAGATCAGGAACGAGACAAAGATGTCCCACTCTCACCACTATTATTCAACATAGTTTTGGAAGCCCTAGCCACAGCATTCAGAGAAGAAAAAGAAATGAAAGGAATACAGATTGGAAAAGAAGAAGTAAAACTGTCACTGTTTGCAGATGACATGATACTATAGGTAGAGAATCCTAAAGATGCCACCAGATAACTACTAGAGCTAATCAATGAATTTGGTAAGGTTGCAGGATACAAAATTAATGCACAGAAATCTCTTGCATTCCTATACACTAATGATGAAAAATCTGAAAGATAAATTATGGAAACACTCCCATTTACCATTGCAACAAAAAGAATTAAATAACTAGGAATAAACCTACCTAGGGTGACAGAAGACCTGTATGCAGAAAACTATAAGACACTGATGAAAGAAATTAAAGATGATACCAACAGATGGAGAGATATACCATGTTCTTGTATTGGAAGAATCAATATTGTGAAAATGACTATACTACCCAAAGCAATCTACAGATTCAATGCAATCCCTGTCAAATTACCAATGGCATTTTTACAGAACTAGAACAAATCATCTTAAAATTTGTATGGAGACACAAAAGACCCCGAATAGCCAAAGCAGTCTTGAAGGAAAAAAACGGAGCTTTAGGAATCCGACTCCCTGACTTCAGACTATAGTACAAAGCTACAGTAATCAAGACAGTATGGTACTGGCACAAAAACAGAAATATAGATCAATGGAACAGGATAGAAAGCCCAGAGATAAACCCACACACCTATGGTAAACTAATCTATGACAAAGGAGGCAAAGATATACAATGGAGAAAAGACAGTCTCTTCAATAAGTGGTTCTGGGAAACCTGGACAGCTACATGTAAAAGAATGAAATTAGTACACTCCCTAATACCATGCACAAAAATAAAATCAAAATGGATTAGAGACCTAAATGTAACCCCGGACACTATCAAACTCTTAGAGGAAAACATTGGAAGAACACTCTTTGTCATAAATCACAGCAAGATCTTTTTTGATCCACCTCCTAGAGTAATGGAAATATAAACAAAAATAAACAAATGGGACCTAATGAAACTTAAAAGCTTTTGCACAGCAAAGGAAACCATAAACAAGACCAAAAGACAACCCTCAGAATGGGAGAGAATATTTGCAAATGAGTCAACGGACAAAGGATTAATCTCCAAAATATATAAACAGCTCATGCATCTCAATATAAAAGAAGCAAACAACCCAATCCAAAAATGGGCAGAAGACCTAAATAGACATTTCTCCAAAGAAGACATACAGATGGCCAAGAAGCACATGAAAAGATGCTCAACATCACTAATTATTAGAGAAATGCAAATCAAAACTACAATGAGGTATCACCTCACACCTGTTAGAATGGGCGTCATCAGAAAATCTACAAACAAATGCTGGAGAGGGTGTGGAGAAAAGGGAACCCTCTTGCACTGTTGGTGGTAATGTAAACTGATACAGTCACTATGGAGAACAATATGGAGGTTCCTTAAAAAACTAAAAATAGAATTACCATATGACTGAGCAATCCCACTACTGGGCATATACTCAGAGAAAACTATAATTCCAAAAGACACATGCACCCCAATGTTCATTGCAGTACTATTTACAATAGCCAGGTCATGGAAGCAACCTAAATGCCCATTGACAGACAAATGGATAAAGAAGTTATGGTACATATATACAATGGAATATTACTCAGCCATAAAAAGGAACGAAATTGAGTCATTTGTTGAGACGTGGATGAATCTAGAGACTGTCATACAGAGTGAAGTAAGTCAGAAAGAGAAAAACAAATATTATATATTAATGCATGTATGTGCAACCTAGAAAAATGGTACAGATGAACCAGTTTGCAGGGCAGAAGTTGAGACACAGTTGTAGAGAACAGACGTATGGACACCAAGGGGGGGAAGCCGCGGTGGGGTGGGATGGTGGCGTGCTGAATTGGGTGATTGGGACATGTATACACTGATTGACATGTATACACTGATGTGTATAAAATTGGTGACTAATGAGAACTTGCTGTATAAAAAAACAAACAAAAAAAAACAACTAATTCTAAACTTTCTTTGGGTTATTTGTATGGAAATACGTTAATATCAATGTTTCAGACATATGAAATTTCTGAAAATCTTATATGTTCTTGTATAATGTTATAAGTCATAATTCTAGTTATTACTTTAAAATGTATATCTCAGAAATAACTAAATTTCGTTGTCAATTGCATTATTATGAACTTTCATCAAATCTTTAACCGTGGTCACTTTTAAGTCTTTTGTCATTTACAGGCAGGTCTGGGTGTACTCTGATGCTTTGCAAAAATGTTCCTATAAAAGGGTTTCATCTTCAAGGAATTCATGGAAAAGACTCTGCCAAGTATAGGTTTCTGGTAACTGACTACACTGCTGAACTGAATGAATAAGCATTTACAGAACTCTAATGGAAAACTGATGAATTCATAAAAGTGCTAACAAAAGATCAAGATAAAAAAAAATTAATTACATTGGACTGAGTGAACTGATGAGGATGATTATAATTTTTGTGACTTTCTGTTTGAATAAAAAAAAAATCCCACAAGGATTCAGAGGCAAAAAATATACAAAAGAAAAAAAGAAATTGAGTTATTTGTAGTGAGGTGGATGGACCTAGAGCCTGTCATACAGAGTGAAGTAAGTCAAAAAGAGAAAAACAAATACTGTATGCTAACACATGTATATGGAATCTAAAAAAAAAAAAAAAAGTTTCTGAAGAACCTAGGGACAGTACAGGAATACAGATGCAGACATAGAGAATGGAATTGCGGACATGGGAAGGGGGAAGGGTAAGCTGGGACGAAGTGAGAGAGTGGCCTTGACATATGTACACTATTAAATGTAAAATAGATAGCTAATGAGAAGCAGCCGCATAGCATAGGGAGATCAACTTGGTGGTTTGTGACCACCTAGAGGGGTGGTATAGGGAGGGTGGGAGGGAGATGCAAGAGGAAGGGGATATGGGGATATATGTATACGTATAACTGACTCACTTTGTTATACAGCAGCAACTAACACAACATTGTAAAGCAATTATACTCTAATAAAGATGTTAAAAAAAATGTAATATGTAAACCTTGATTGGGCCCTGGACTAAATAAATAACTAGCTCTATATGACATAAAAAATATATTTATATATATATAAAGAATAATATATTATTCTTTATATATAGATAGATAGATAGATAGATAGATAGATAGATAGATAGATAGATATACAGAGAGAGAGAAAGAGCCTTTATCCCATTCATCTAGATTCATCAGTTGTCAATATTTTGCCTCATATGCTTTTTCTATCTCTTTCTCTCAACACACACATACACACAAAATTTATTTTTGTTAAGCCATTTGACAGTTGCAGACATCATGACACTTTTAACCTAAATATTCCATCATGAGCATTCTACATAACAAAAATACCATTATCATACACAAGACATTTAACATTGATACAAAACAGTATCTAACATACAGTACATAGGCAAATGTCCCAATAATCCTCATATCCTTTAAAACTGTTTTTTACAATCTAGTATTCAACTAATGTACACACATTGCTTTTGTTTGCCAAACCTCTCAACTTTATTTTGGTCTAGAAAAGTGCCCTGTCATATTTTTCACACTTTCGGAGATTAACTGTGTTTTGTTTTTTGTTTTGTTTGCTTTCTTTTTGAATCCAGACCTATTGTTTTTGTTATTTATTTATTTATTTACTTACTTATTTATTTATTTATTTATGGCTGTGTTGAGTCTTCTGTGCGAGGGCTTTCTCTAGTTGCGGCAAGTGGGGGCCACTCTTCATCGCGGTGCGCGGGCCTCTCACCTTCGCGGCCTCTCTTGTTGTGGAGCACAGGCTCCAGATGCGCAGGCTCAGTAATTGTGGCTCACGGGCCTAGTTGCTCCACGGCATGTGGGATCTTCCCAGACCAGGGCTCGAACCCATGTCCCCTGCATTGGCAGGCAGATTCTCAACCACTGCACCACCAGGGAAGCCCTCAGACGTAATGTTTTATAGTATGTCCCAATTTCTAGATTTGCCACATTGTATTCTCATGGTTAAATTCAGGTCAAACATTTTGGTCAAGAACACTATATATGTGACAATATATGATATGTACTTCCGATTGCATTCCATTAGAAGAATATAATACCAGGTGGTCCAGTTATTGGTCATGCTAAGTTTCAGCACTGGCTTAAAGTAGTGTAAGACAACACAATTTTAAGGTTTACAGTGTGATGGTTTAATATAGATACAGATTATCTCCAACTTACAATGGTTTGGTTTACACTTTTTCAACTTTAGGATGGTGTGAAAGTGATACATGTTCAGTAGAAAACTGTACTTTGAATTTTGATCTTTTCCTAGTTTAATGATATGTGGTATGATACTCTCTCTTGATGCTGGACAGTGGATGTGATCCATAGTTCCTAGTCAGCCACACAATCAGGAGGCTATATAACAGATATAACTATTTTGTAGCCATGCAACCACTTTGCTTTTTACTTTCAGTACAGTATCCAATAAATTACATGAGATATTCAACACTATTATAAAATGAACTCTGTGTAGGCAAATGGAGGCAAATGTAATTGTTCTGAACACCTTTAAGGTAGGGTAGGCTAAGCTATGATGGTCAGTAGGTTAGGTGTTTTAAGTACGTTTTCCACTTATGATATTTTCAACTTCTAATGGGTTTATCAGAACATAACCCCATCGTAAGTCAAGGAAGATCTGTACATTGAGAAATGACTATCACAATCAAGTTGATTAACTTATCTTTCACCTCAAATAATTACCTATTTTCTTGGTAGTGGTGTGGGGGAGAGATTATAAACACTTAAGATCTACTTTCTCAGGAAATTTTAAGTATACAACACATTGTTTTTAACTATCATCATTTTCTCATCTTATTGTAATCAGAGATCAAGTTTTTGGAATTTCTTCAAACTTCTTCTATGACCTTAGTCAGGGATATGTTTAAAAGATTATTTTCCAATTGTTGGTGAACTGTTCCAGATATATTATGGATATGTAGTCTAGATTTTGAATTGTGTTGTTTAAACATTCTTTGTTCTTATGATTTTCTCTTCTTTTTAGCTTGATACCCTAGTTAAAAAAAAAAAAAAAAAAAAAGGTGCTGTAAAGTATCTCAAAGAGATTGTTCCCTTATTATTTTCTCCTTGTAGTCTGATAATATCTACTTTATATACATGTACTATGAAGTGCTCTTCTTAGATTCTTATAATTTAGGATTACATATAATCTTAGAAAATTAAATCTTTAATCATAATGTAATTAGCCCTCTATTTCTATGAACACTTTTTGCTTTAAATTCTATTTTGTCATATATCAGTACTATAAAATTTATAGTATCTTTCATATTTTTTGCTCCTCCTAAGTTCTATGTCTTACATTCATTATACGGCTGAAGTTTTTTTAATTGTTTATTTTATTTTCACCTCATAATATTATTATGTTTGGATCCTTTACTATTATTGAACTTCGTGCTTCCTGGTGGTTCCTATTTTCTTCATTTATTTTTCTCTCTCTTTTAGATTAGGGTTTCTCAATATCAGCACTATTGGTATTTTGGGCTAGATAATTCTTTGTGAGTAGGGAGCAGTCCTGTGCTTTGCAGGATGTTTAGTAGCATCCCTGGTGTATACCTACTTTTGTCAGTAGCAGCTCCCCACCCATACACCCCAGTTAAAACTACTGAGAATGTCTTCAGCCATTACCAAATGTTACCTAGGAGGCAAAATTGCCCTTAGTTGAAAAAACACTGTTTTGGTTTTAGATTGTTTGACATTTTCCTATTCATTGCTCCCTTCCATTAATATGGGCATTATGTAGCCTGTTTTCATTATTTTAATTATTTCCCTAAAAATTTTAATGTTCTTATTAACTTACAAAGTTTAAAGGAGGTCAAATTCTAGATAGAACCTTATGTGTGACTATCCCTTCTCAATTTATTTGCTATCATTATTTGTATTTTAGTTCTATCTTTTAAAATCTGTAAGTTAGACATAATTGCTGTTGTATACAATCTATGTTTATTATATTTATCTTGTATTTTATCATTTTTTTGGTCACAGTTCTTCTCCATTATATTTACCCAAATATTTATGATTTATGTTGATTTTTATTTATTCTGAATGTTCCTAGTTTCCTTCTTTTATCATTTTCATTTTTTTCTGAAAAACAGATTCTAGTAAAACTTTTAGAGCAGGTTTATCAGTGATAAATGTTCTCATTTTACCTACATCTGAGAATGCCTTTTTACTCTTATTTTTCTGAAAGGTAATTTTGCTAGACATAGAATTTTGACTTGACAGTTTTTATTTTCCTTCATTACTTACAAACTGCAGTGCCGATTCCTTTTGGATTTCACAATTTCTGATGAGCAACGCACTGTTATTTAATTTTTCTTAACTTATAAGTAACGATGTAATGTGTTTCTCTCTGCCTGCATTCAAGGTTCTTTTTTTAAAAAATGAGTTTGTTTGTTTGTTTCCTTTAGTTTTCATAAATTTGAGTATAATAGTCATGGGTTTCTTTACATCTATCTTGATTGAGATTTGCTCTATTTCTTGAACCTGTAAATTTATGCCTTTCATCAAATTTAGGCAATTTCAGCATGATTTTTCAATTCTTACTCTCTCTTCTCTACTCTGGGTCTCCTATGATACAATTATTAGGCCTTTTGTTACTGCCCTACAGGTTCTTCAACTCCATCTCATAAAAAATATATTTATCTCTTTTGTTCAAATTGGATGATTTTTTTGTTCTATATTTAATTATAATGACTCTTCTGTCACATCAGTTATCCAATTGAGCATATGAAGCAAGATTTAAAAAAAAAAAGGTTACTCAATTTTTTTAGTTCCAAAATATAACTTGCCTCTTATTTTGATCTTCTATTTATTCTATTTATCTATTTTTCTTCTATTTCTTTGCTGAAACGTTTGCATTTTTTCCAGAGTATCCATACTTGCCTGTTGTAATATTTTAATGATATGTGTCCTAAAGTCCTCGTCAGATAATTTCAACATATGTGTTATCTTGGCATTTCTGTCTGTCAATTGTCTTTTCACAGGCTAGTTGAGATTTACCTGGTTCTTGATATGATGAGCAATTTTTAATTTATTTTCTGGACATTTTGAATCTTATATTATGATAATTTATTATCCATTAACATCTTTTTTAGTATTCCGTCTACATTTTTAGGTCCAGAATGCTCATCTTTGCCCATTGCGAGCTGTGGTTTAGATGTTAATATAGTCTTCCAAGTTTTTGCAGTGTTACTCTGATCTGCTTTGCTTGTGTGCTTCACAGAGAGTAATTTGAATGCTTGGTCATAGCCCACTTTGTAGTTAAGTCCTCAAAGCATTCATGGTATTGATTACAGTCAGTTTCACACATACGTTACTCCAGAGTTTGCCTAGGACTTAATGCACAGATGTTAAGAATCACTTTCTCTAGATCCTTCCTATCCTTGATTTATTTTCATTCTTTAGATTGGAGGAAGAGGACACTGTCTCTATCATTTATTTAATTAAAGGGGACAGGGATATGCAACAGGGCTCCACAACACAATCTCTGTATTGTTTAAAGGTAAAGGATAGTGCCATATCGTCATTATTTTACAAGCACTTTGTATATATTAGTCAGCTATTATCTGACTTCTTGTGTTGTTTTTGAGAAGTCAGCTGTCAGTATAATTAACATTCTTTTGTAGGTGAACTACTTTTTCTCTCTGGCTGATTCTAAGATATGTTATTGTCTTTTTCGATCTTCAGGTTCACTATGATTTTTTTTAAAAAATCTATTCTACTTGAAATTCATTTGTTTTTTTCTAAATTTAAATACAATGTATCATTTATTAATTATGAAGAATCTTTGTCCATCTTCTCTTTGAAAATAACCTCTTCACCTTTCTCTCTAGTCTTTCCTTTTATAATTTCTATTAGATATATTTCATTCTTTCTCACTTTGTCCTTGATTTCTATTCTACTTCATGTTTTCCCTTTTGTTGGTTCTTTGTATTGTATTTTGTGATATACTGGAATTGGCTTATAGCAGCTTCTAAGAGCCAATTGTTGAATACTCAGAAAATTTTTGAGCCAATTTTTAAACCATCATTGGCTTGAAAATGGTTATAATGAGAATATTTAGAATTGACAAATGCTACAAATCAGGGGTTATTTTGTAAGTGTGATATTACCAGCACTTGCTGATTTTAGATGATTTCTTCAAATGTATCATCCAACTTCCCAATTATTTTTGTACCTCTGTCTAATCATATATTTAATAATCCATTATTGTCTAATTTCAGTGATAAAATTCGAAGTGAAGATGAAATTGATTCTGTGTCAAATCCACCGTATCTTTTTTAAATAAACGCACTATATTTTTATTGACATATAGTTGACACACAACACTATGTTAGTTTCTTGTATATGACATAATGATTTGACATTTGTATACAGTGCAAAATGATCACCACAATGTCTAGTTACCATCTGTCACCATATAGAGTTACATTTTTTTCTTTTGATGAGAACTTTTAATATTTAATTTCTTGGCAACTTTCAAATTTGCAATATAGCATTATTTACTATAGCCACCATGTTGTACATTACATCTCCGTGACATTTATTTTATAGCTGGAAGTTTGTAACTCTTAAACTTTCTACCTATTTTGCCTACCTCCAACTCCTGTCCCCTCTGGCAGCCACCAATCTGTTCTCTGTATCTATGAATTTTGTTTGGTTTCTTAGTTTTTTTGTTTTTTAGATTCCAAATATAAGTGAAATCATACGGTATTAGTTTTTTTCTGTCTGACTTATTTTATTTAAAATAATAACATCAAAGTCCATCCACGTTGTCACAGATGGCAAGATTTCATTATTTGTTATGGCTGAGTAATAATCCATTGTGTATATATCTATATCTATATATCTATATCGTTATATATATATCACATCTTTTTTATCTTTTCATCCATGAATGGATAGTAAGTTTGTTTCCATATCTTGGCTATTGTAAATAAGCTACTATGAACATTGGGCTGCATATATATTTTTGAACTAGGGTTTTCATTTTCTTCAGATAAATACTATGAAGTTGAATTGTTAGATCATATGGTAGTTATATTTTTAATTTTTTGAAGAAACTCCACATTGTTTTTAGTAGCAGCTGCCCCAACAACAGTGTAGCCATCCCATCAACAATGCACAAGGGTTCACTTCTCTTCACATTTTTGCCAATACTTGTCCTTTTGATAATAACCATTCTGACAGGTGTGAGGTGATATCTCATTGTGGTTTTGATTGTATTTCCTTGATGATTAGTAATGTTGTGCATCTTTTCATGTTCCTGTTGGCCATCTGTATGTCATCTTTAGAAAAATGTTTATTCAAATACTGTGCCTTTTTTTAATGATTTGCAAATATTTTCTCCCATTCAATAGATTGATTTTTTATTTTGTTGATGGTTTCCTTTGCTGTTCAGAACACTTAAGTTTGATGTGGACTTATTTGTTCATTTTTGCTTTTTGTTCCCATTGCCTTTGGAGTCAGATCCAAAGAATGTTGCAAAGACCAAGTCAAGGAAATTTCTGCCCATGTTTTTTCTAGGAGGTTTACTGTTTCTGGTCTTACCTTCAATTCTTAAACTCATTTTGAGTTAATTTTTGTGTATGGTGTAAGACAGAGGTCCTTTCTTCTGCTGTGACTGTCCAGTTTTCCCAACATCACTTACTGAAGAGACAATCCTTTTCTCAGTGTATATCCTAGCCTCTTTTGTCATATATTAATTGGACATATAAGTGTGAGTTATTTCTGGGCTCTCTATTCCATTGATCTATGTGTCAGTTTTTGGTCAGTATCATACTGTTTTGATTACTATAGCTTCATAATATAGTTTGAAATCAGGGGACATGATGCCTCCAGGTTTGTTCTTATTTCTCAAGATTACTTTGGAGATTCAGGATGTTTTGTGCTTCCATACCAATTTTAGGATTCTTTGTCCTATTTCTAAGAAAAATGCCGTTGGAATTTTGATGGGAATTGCCTTAAATCTGTAGATTGTTTTGGGTAATATGGGCCTTATAACAATGTTCATTCTTCCAATTCATTATTATGGAATATTTTTTCGTTTGTTTATGTCTTCTTCAGTTTCTTTCATTGACATCTTCTAGTTTTCTGTATATAATTCTTTCACTTCCTTGGTTAAATTTATTCCTAACTATTTTATTCTTTTTCATGTAATTGAATATTGGACTGTTTTCTTAATTTCTTTTCTAATATTTCAATGTTAGTGTATTAAACAGCAGATTTTTGTATGTTGATTTTGTACCGTACAAATTTACTGAATTAGTTTATTAGTTGTAAGTGTTTGGGGGCAGAATCTGTAAGGTTTTCTATATATAAAATCATGTCATATACAAATAGTGACAGTCTTACTTCTTTGTTTCCAATTTGGATGCCTTTTATTTCTTTTTATTCTATTTGCTCTGGTTAGGTCTTCTAATACTGTGTTGAATAAAAGTGATGAGGGTGGGCCCTTTTGTCTTGTTCCTGATTTTAGAAGAAAAGTTTCAGCTTTTCACCATTAAGTATAATGTTAACTATAAGCTAGTCACATATGGGTTTTATTATGTTGCAGTACATTCTGTCTATACCCATTTTGTTAAGAATTTTTATCAAAAATAGGTGTTGAATTTTGTCAAATGCTTTTTCTACATATATTGAGATGATTATATTATTTTTATCCTTCATTTTCTTACTTTGGTATATCATGTTGATTGATTTGTGAATGTTGACTGATCCCTGGGATAAATCTCACTTGATCATGGTGTATGATGTTTTTAATGTATTGTTGAATTCAGTTTGCTAATATTTTCTTTAGAATATTTTCACATGTTCATCAGAGATATGGGCCTTTAATTTTTTTTTTTTTTTTTTTTTCTTTCTTGTCTGGTTTTGCTGTCCTTGTAATAAGAGTTTAGGAGCATTTCCTCCTCTTCAGTTTTATGAAAGAGTTTGAGAAAGATAAGTATTAAATTCTCTTTGAATATTTGATAGAATAAACCAGTGAAACCCTCTGGTCCTAGACTTTTCTATGTTGAGAAGTTTTCAATTGCTAATTCACTCTCCCTACTCATTGTTCAAATTTTTTGTTGTGGTGAGATTTTTACATTCATATGTTTTCTTGATACTAATTAGTACCCTTTCTTTTCAGCTTAAAAGTTCCTTTAACATTTAATGTAAGGCCAGTGTAGTGGTGATGAATTCTTTCCATTTTTGTTTGTCTGGAAAGCTCTTTCTCTCTCTTTCAATTCTGAATAATAGCTTTTCTGAGTACAGTATTCTTAGTTGGAAGGTTTTTTGTATTTTTTGTTTTATTCCTTTCATCACTTTGAATACATCATGCCAATCCTTCTGGCCTGCAGAGTTTCTGCTGAGAATATGGGGGTCCCCTTGTACATAGCAATTTGTTTTTCTCTTCTGCTTTTAAGATTTTTTTCTTTAACTTTTGTCATTACAATTATAATATGTTTTAGTGTGGGTCTCTTTACATTCATCTTCTTTGGAACTCTCTGGGCTTCCTGAATCTGGATTTCTGTTTTCTTCCCCAAGTTAAAGAAGTGTTCAGTCATTATTTCTTCAAATAAATTTTCTGCTCTTTTCTCTCTCTCTTCTCCTTCTGGGGCTCCTATAATGTGAATATTACATTTCTTGATGTTGCCCCATAGATCCCTTAAGCTATCTTCCCTTTTTACTTTTTTTAATTTTTTTTGGTGCTCTGTTTAGGTAAGTTTCATTGTCCTGTCTTCCAGATCACTGATTCTTTCTGCTGCTTCATCTAGTCTACTTTTAAACCCCTCTATTAATTTTTTTTTTCTTTTCTGTTATTGTATTCTTCCACACTGTGACTTCTTTTTGATACTTTCTTATACTGTTTATCTCTTTGTTGAAGTTCTCACAGTGTTCATTCATCTCCACGGTTTGTTGGGATCTTTATGGACAATTACTTTGATCTTTTTATCAGGTAAATTACTTATCTCCATTTTATTAAGGATTTTTTTCCTAGGGTTTTACCTTGTTCTTTTGTGTGGAACATATTCTTCCATTTCCTCAGTTTCCTTCACTCTGTTTGTTTCTATGTGTCAGGCAGAACTATTATCTCTCTCAGTCATGAATGAGTGCCCTTGTGTAGGAAATGAACTTTACTGTTTAACCTTCTACCTCTTCATTGTCACTTGAACCTTTGTGATTGTCTAAGCAGGCTGATTTATTCTTGATAGGTCCCAGTTTTTGAGGGTATGTCAAGGCCTGGGAGTTTTCCAAAGGGAGAGGTCTCAGTCAGCACCTAGTTTCAGTCTGATTAGAAGCTAGACCCTCAAGCAGCAGCTTTTAAAGTATACAAATATGTACCTATATACCATCCTGTGGAATTGCAATTGTAAAACCTGTTAGCCTCCAGACCAGGCAATCTAGAGGTGTCCTCTTGTTGACAGTTGGAAAAATCAGGACTCCAGTTGAGTGAGTGAGTTCCTATCTGGGAGGTACCAGCAAGCTGTAGTGAGGCCAAGGGAGAGTGTAGAGATGGCATCCCCCAGCTTACCCTGAGAGTGCTTCTGTAGGCTCTAGATGTGTGGTAAAGCTGAAGCATGCCCCTCAGGCTGAAGCTCCAGGATGAGTAATTAGGCCTTTTTCACAGGGAGACTGGAGTGTGATCAGTATACTATCCGTGTGGTGCCCTGAGATCGGCAGCCTGCCAAGGACTGTCCTTTCAATTGTTTCAGAACCCTGGGATCCAGAAACTAAATACTCCTGGTCACCAAAGCCAGGTTCTCAAGGACCATTCCCTGTGTGTGCTGCACAAGTCTGCCCAGCTTTTGTGGGGCCACAGGATTGGTAAGGGGATGGGGCACACCTACTGGCACTAACAGATTAGGGAGAGAGTGAGAAACTGGTGCCCTGGTCCCTGGAGAGAGTACCTCTATCCCTGTTTCTGGAGAGGGTGCCTACAGTCTCCTGCTCCTTTGGCAAATGTTTTAAGATTTACAAATGATTTTCCTTCACATTGGTCTGGACACTTTTCAAACTGTTGCCTTTTCTCTGGGTCCTGGGATGAGGGAGTCTACATGCAAGCTCTTTAAGAGTGGCATCTCCATTCTCTACACTACTGTGGTTCTTCTGGACATAAACCCCATTGGTTTTCAAAGCCAGAGTTTTAGAGACTCATGTCTTTGGTGCAGGTCCCAAGGGTTGGGGTGCCTGACGTATGACACGGAACCCTCATTCCTCAGGGAAATTATTTGTACTTGTGATATCCCTTCTGATTGTGGGTCGCTGAATCAGTTGTGAGATTTTTGGTGAGACCATGTCTCTGCCTCTCCTGCCCATCTTGATGTGGCTGTT
Source organism: Balaenoptera borealis (assembly GCF_965194805.1). Lineage (NCBI taxonomy): Eukaryota > Metazoa > Chordata > Mammalia > Artiodactyla > Balaenopteridae > Balaenoptera > Balaenoptera borealis. Next base: position 35,864,771 of record NC_138875.1, read on the forward strand.
TTATCCTTTGTTATGCAGGGACTGTTCAGCTAGTTCCCAATTATTTTTCAGAAGGAAGCAATCAATATGTAGCTGTAGATTTGTTGTGTTAGTGGGGGGAGATGAGTGCAGGTTCTTCCTACACCACCACCTTGAACTGCCTCCTCCCACATTACCATTTTTGATGATTTCCTGTTCTTTAGCCATTTTTGATTCCCTCATATTACACATATGTATATTATATTTTTATTTGATAATTTCAATGGCTGTCATTTTAGTTTGCAGTTCTAATTTTTCAGATTGTTGAATATAAATGGTTTCTCAGTTATTCCCCATATCTTGGTAAAACTTATTTCTCGGCCATAAGAGATTTGTAAATGACCCCCAGTGAATTAACCAGCACTTGTTATCACTCCAATGATAACTATTCTCTGTTTTAATTGTGGACAAAAATGTCACCTGTCATATCAGTAAACAAAGGATGGTAAAGCCATCAACCACTGCAGCCATCCACAAAGGTGCACCCCGGTGGGGATTCAAAATGGAGAAAAACAGGATACTGGTCCTAGATATTTAAGGTGTATATCAAAGGAATACTTTTTTTAATCCCAGACTCTTGTATCTTCCATACATAGCAAATTCATTAACTTGAGATGTCTGTTTTTTCTTTAATTAGTGGTAAACTTCTGATGTTTGAATACCTTTTTTTCCTCTAAAAAAACTCCTATATATAATGGCTCCTCTCCTAGCTCTTCAGAACAGTCCCTCAGAACTCTTTGAGAGGCTGTCTCTTGGGTTTAAGTCCTCAGTAAGTCCAAATAAAACACAGTTCTCAATTTTATGTTGTGCATTTTTTTCAGTCAACATGGTTTCAAATAATTTATTTTATTTTCCAGCAGGTTCAGGAATACAGTTAAACACATAGCTTTAAAAACATTTCCCCCAAATTTTGGGGGTTTGTTTGAGCAAGTTTTATTCTACACCTATTTCACCACATTGTTAACAATTGTTCATTTAAATGGCATGTGTAAATTGCTTAGATCAACATTATGTAATTGATAGTTACTATTACTAGCATTGATTTTAAATTAGTATATTGGATAATATCATAGTCCAATAATAATGTGAGAATAAAATTTGCCAAACCATAGTAAAATGGTGTGGTGAACACAACTTGTGATTAACAAAATTCTAGGTCTCCTCTTCTTCCCAGTGTATCTTTACTTGGCTTTAGTAATGGCTACATAGTTCCTTTCATTAATGAATATGAGCATAAATGACATGTGTCATTTCTGGATAAAAGCATGTCAGAGGCAGTGTGCCATTATCTATGTTTTCTTCCCTAAATCTGGAAACATATGTTAACATGAAGATTCCACAAGATTGAAACAACCTAGAATGTAGACCCATCACAAGAAAGACATCCGCCTTTGAGAATTGCTTAGTCCCTCAGTGAATACTGGAAGAGTAAGAAATAAACTTTTATAATTGAAAGTTACTGAGAGAGATAGAGATAGAAAGATATATAGAAAGGTATAGATATATAGATATCTGCATAATATAGCCTAGTCTGACTGATACAGGCATTTTTTTCTTTTTTTTTTTTTTGCTATGCTTTATGCTCATGATAAGTTAGTTTCTACATTTTTTAATATTTGCTGCATTATTCTACTGCTTTGTATGTTCTACTTATTCCTCTCTAATTAGATAAAGTATCCTTGGATTTAAGGGTCTTTTGAACACTTTTTAAAAATTTTATTTACTTTATATGAAAAAAGAAGACGACTTTTCTTACCATGTAATTTATAAATTCTTGGGAATATTGATAATGTATTCAAATACTTTTATTTCACCAAGTCACCCAGCCCAATTTGGTATATGCAGTCTATTTTCAATAATTATTAGTAAATAAAAACATGCTTTATAATGAAAGAATAAATGTTGTCACTTCTTTATACCATCTCCAAGAATGAGTTCAACCAGTGAAATGCCAGAAACATTAGAGTATAATGCATATATTTTTTCTATTCCATAGAATATTAAAAACATATGTTGAACAACAATGGTAATATATTTGTGAAAGGTTCAATTTACAGGAAAAAATAAATTATTTGGATTAAAATGGTCCTTTCAAATAATAATAATAATAATAAAACAGGTTGTGCTCAATTTTTGGCCATTCATTCTCTCACTTCAAAATAATACTGACTCGTTTCAGTCCATACCCCAAAGCTATAGCACATGTTTTATAACAGATGTTTTATTGCTTAGCACTTTGCAAAACTCATCCATCCAAAATGCTATAATGTGCCCCCAACACCAGCCACTACTGAAAATAAAACAGCAAGAATTGTAAAGTAACCCAAAAACAAACCCAAAAAACTCATTTTGGAGCTTAGGAACTCTTTTGTTCTTAAATTTCTCCAGATGATGTGCTTTCTCTTTCTTAATTAAACTTTGGTCTTAAAAACTGAGTACTGTGAAGTTTTGTTATTCTGCTTTTCCTTTGCACCAATGTATCCTACTCATCAGAAATCATGACTCTGGATAATATTACTTGAACAGTATCATTACTTTGACCTTTGTAAATCATTTGATTAAGAATTATCCAAAAAGCTTTTCTAGAATTTTTAACATAATGGCAGAAGATGGACACCAGAGAGGAAAATGTATTCTTAATTTATTATATGCTTTTGTAAAGATTAATTCTGACTCCTATCTATCTGCATTATAGTGTTAATCCATGGTTTTTAAGTACAAATGCTTCAAGTGTACAGATGGACAAAGTAGCCAGTCAATGGAAAAAAGAATGGTGGTACAATCATACAGGAATACAGTAACAAAGGAGAGAATAACAAATAGAGAATATCAAATAAAGCACACTCAAAATAAACTGCTTTGTTACAAGAAAACTCGGGCTTTGGTCTGCTATTTGACATACTCTATTTAATACCTAGTTTAACTGGATATTGCTTGTATCTAATTTATTTAGAGATTCATATGGGGAAGAATTGTTTTCAGTGAAATCTTTTGGTTTGTGGTACGTCTATGCATGTAATGGAATGCCCTGAAATATACCAGCACTTATTCCCAAGGCCTGTCTGTTGTTGCATCTATTCCTTCATGTCTGTTGCTTCAACCATACTTCATATCTAATGGACCCACAAACAGTTTATTTTTATTTCCTTTTTCCCACTTCTGTCACTACCTCCTCTAAACATTAGCCTCTAAACAAAGGGAAAGACTCTCTAAGTTCCTGTAATCTCATCCTACACCCCAAGGACATTACTGTCATCTAAAAACAAACAGGACATTCTATGGAGAACAATTGATTGCACAGTTCTTTTAGGACAGGTTAAAGCAAGTCAATTTTATCATTATTTTGGAAGAGGTCAGAAGAGGCCAAACTATTTTTTTTAAATAATGACTGAATATTTTCTTCCTGACACTTGCTCCACTTTTGAAAGCAAGTGATTAAAAAGGAAGACAGAAGGAAACACAGTAGCCACTGTTTTGTTTTGCCATGAAGTCATGGGGATATAACAGTTTTGTTCTCAAAACTAAGAGACTTGATCTTTATTCTAAAGTTGTGGATACTATGTTCTGGGAGCAAAGAGTCTCACAAGAAATGTTCAAATAATGCCTATTAGCCTGAAGATTGTTCCCATAAATTAGTGATCCTTAGATTATTTGAATTTATCCCTGTCTAAATGTGTGGTTTATGTTCACCCTGTAACTCCCTATGAGAGCTTCTGGCATAATACATTATCTTCAGTCAGTAACAATGTCCTCAAGGTTAACCTACATTAGGAACCCTGATAATTCTTTGTTTGTTCCTATGTTATTAAATAGAACCTACGTACTTTATCATACCAGATAATTGAGATAGATCCTCCTTGCTTTGGTATATATGAGAGTTGCTAAACTACAGTAGATGGTAGAAGCCCTCTGGAAAGTTAGTTCCTCGTCAATACCTGAGAGTCACCTGAGCAGGCTATAGCTGGAGGGTGGGGAGGAAGACTGATCATAAAGTACATAATTTCCTTTGAAGAGGACATTTAACATTAGAAGAACTGGGCTTCTCATGCTATATATAATGAGTGATCATCCACAAAGCACTCCTGTAAAAGACCTGGAGTAGAGAATAGAAAATATAATTCCTTCTTTGGGGCCTCTTGTGAATCTGGAAATTTCCCAAAATGGTTTAATGGTATAAGGCCATAAAATTTCTCCAATATGCATTTGATTTCATGGATGAGTTAAGATTTAACAAGTATCCATAGGAAATAAGAGACTATAAGAAATCCCTCGTTAATCATATTCATTTAATTTTGTTTCACATACAATAATGAGGTCCTGAAAGTTAGAATCTTCCTCCTTTCTCCTACCTTAATCTTCCTCAGCTCCCCCAAATTGGGTCTATTTACATTCTCCATATTTGAATGAAATCATGTTAGAATACAGAGCATGAAACTATGGTCTAACCAGTCACTGAGTTCCTTGTGCTCCCAAAGACCATGGCTGGCAACCTGGCCTGGGTTTCATTGCACCAGAACTACACCCCAAGCCCGTGTAGCCACAAAAACCAGCACTCCTACATTTCCTCTACTTCAATTCATTAATACTTTTACCAGATCTAGTTCTAAAAGAGAAGATGATTCACTGGAGGTCCCAGACTCCAGCTTATTTATCTTCCTTCATCGACAACAGGACCGCAATAAAGCTGCTATTGCAAAAGCTATGCTGTGGTGTTGCCTGATGAGAGGCTAGGAAAGCATTGTTTGTTTTGGGAGGTCTAGACACAAATAAATGAAAATGAGATTTGAGGCTGTTGGGAGCTGCATGACTGAGACAGAGACTGTGTGAGAGAATTATTTGTGTATTATGTTTGTTAATTATGAGATGAACCACTTGTGCAAAGTCCAAGGTTAAGTGGGGATCTAAATAGAGGCTGGGTTGAGGGCAAGGTTGGTGAACATACAGTCAATCCTGATTATTTATGGATTCTGTATTTGAAGATTCTGTGTTCATGAATTCACCTACTCACTAAAATTTTTTTGTAACCCCCAAACCAGTACTTGCTGCATGTTTGTGGTCATTTGTGGGCATGCACAGAGTGACAAAAAATGTGGGTCATTCATTCATCAGTACATCCCCAGGTGAGGGTGAACAAAGCAAGGCTTTGCTTGCTTATTCAGCTCTCATGTTTTAAACAAGTGTCTTTTTCACTGTGTATTTAGTGCCACATTTTTTTTTTTTTACATTTTTGTATCTTTTGTTTGTGATTTCTCTGTTTAAAACAGCACCTAAGTGTAGAACTGAAGTGTTGTCTAGAGTTCTGAAGTGTGAGAAGGCTGTGAGATGCCTGCCTTACAGAGAAAATACATGTGTCAGATAAGCTTCATTTAGGCATGAGTTTTAGTGCAGTTGTCTGTGAATTCAATGTTAATGAATTAACAGTATTTATTAAATAAAGTATCTCTACACACACATACACACAAAACAAACTTATGTTTTGATTTATTGATGAAAATGTTGTGACCAGAGGCTCACAGGAACCTGACCACATATGGTTCAGTATTTGCTAATTCATTGTTTGCAGTACCTTTATGGGACAAAAGTACCATGAATAATGAAAATCAACTGTAATTTTTTGTTTAACTTCTGTGTTCAGCATTTTTGTGCTCAGCTTAGAAATGAATATCTCTGTGGTACATTAAGCCAGTGAGAATTTTCCTTTAAGCAGAATATCAGGGTTCTGGTCATGCTCTTAAATGCTTCATTCAACCCCCTTGATTGTGACTTATATCCCGTCATACCCTTCTCCTTCGTGAAAAATGATTCTGGATTTTGAGCTGGTGAAAATTTGTAGCAGGTACCTGACACATTTACTTCAGTGGTGGACAAATCTGCCCTTCCAGTTCTAGAGATATACTTAATACTGCAGGGGTGAAGTCCAGCTCAAAACTCAAGATGATTCTTTTTTTTTTTTTTTTTTTTTTTTTGTCCTTTAAGGCAGAGTCAAGAAACTCTCAAGATGATCAGGTTCTTGTTGTTTCTAAATATACCCTAAGCTAGGGGGATAACCACTCTAGTCACAGATGTCTTTACGTGATCATTTCCTTTTTTTTCCTGGAAATTATAGGGCTTCATGTGAAAAGAACCAAAATTTCACCATAATTTTTGCTGACTTCAAACTTGGTCTGCATTTAGGAGTGAGAGAAATTTGAAGTTAGTAGTGAGCTCGATAAAGACAGGTTTGCAAATCTATCTATATAAATACCATTTCTTCTAGAGGCCTGGGTTAGCCAGAATTCTGACACAAAGTCTTGTAATAAAGCTGCAAAATATCCACTTGGAATCTTGGAGTAACTAATTCATTGTAATAACATGATTCTCATAAAATTATGTAAAAAACTCATTTTATGGTTGTCAGGGGAAATAACTACCCAGATAAATAGGCGTGAAAGTACCATAACTACAGCATAGAAAGCCAATTCAAAATTGGGCCCCATCCCCAATCTCTTAATTGGCATTATTATAGTGTCATTGGAATGAAAAGTTCTGTTAGCTATAGTTTTAGGTTTAGCTGACTGTTCTGTAAGATAGTGACCTATATGCATTATTGCTTAGAGATTGTGCTGTATTTTGCTGTAGTAGAAAACATTTTTGCATTGATTCACATGTAAATTTGATGTACTTAGGCAAATATTTAGGCAAGATTTCTGTTATTTAATTCTCATAAGTCTTTCTAGCACTTATTTTATGGAAGCAAGTCTTTTTATTAATTAAGTGTCATGTTTTACTGTATTTTTTTTTAATTTTTCTTTTTTATTTATTTTTGGCTGTGTTGGGTCTTCGTTTCTATGCAAGGGCTTTCTCTCTAGTTGCAGCAAGCAGGGGCCACTCTTCATCGCAGTGCGCGGGCCTCTCACTATCGTGGCCTCTCTTGTTGCAGAACACAGGCTCCAGACACGCAGGCTCAGTAGTTGTGGCTCACGGGCCCAGTTGCTCCGCGGCATGTGGGATCTTCCCAGACTAGGGCTCGAACCCGTGTCCCCTACACTGGCAGGCAGATTCTTAACCACTGCGCCACCAGGGAAGCCCCTACAGTATTTTTAAATGTAAGTTTTCCCTTTGTCTGTCAGGGCTTCTTATCATGTGATACTATATTCTCAAATAAATGGAAATAAGATATAACACTTTGTTTATAATTCTTTTCTAAAAAGAAAAGACAGTAACAGCATTTACAGGTTCTCAGAGTCTGAAAAGTGTGTGAGTGTATGTAAGTAATTACTTCAAACCCTTAGGATACAAATTATTTTTATTAAAAATTATGTATTTTAATAAACATCTTCATGTGTACATGAGATTATATACAAATATATGAAAAAAACTGAAATGTAATGTTGAAGTTAGAACAAAGAGAAATTTATATATATATTGCTGTGCATATATACACACACCAATGAACACAATTAAATAGTGGAGACTCTAACATAATCCTCTAAACCAGGGTTCCATCAGTGAATAACCCTCACGACTACTTTCTTTAAAACAGAATTATATATCTCCTCTTTTCCAGGAATACCCAAACATGGAAAGAATGTTCCACAAGAAGTTCATGGAACAAACCTACCAGTAAAAGTTTCATTGTCCTAGGGACATGGTGATGATAATTCAAAATTTGGCAGAAAATTGATGAATCCCTTTGTCTATTTGCCATTATAACCTGATTGACAGTGAAAGAGGCATAATTCAAATGCAGCTGGTGGGATGAGGAATTGTGTTTTACCTTATGTAGGTGTGGGAGATATTCCTAACCCAAGAAAACCTGCGTCATGATGATGGAATGTCTTTCTGTTGACAAGTGTATGGGTGCTATATGTATATGTCTTTCAGCTTATCCTGATCATGTCCAATCTGGAAAATGAGAAAAATGTAGTGCACATCATTAACATATTCAAGTATTTAATATTATACAGAACTCCCAGCATCTACCAAGCACTGTATATAATGCATACTGTCTGCCTTGTTTTCTCAATAGAAACTTGATTAGCGAGTGAGGTGTGGGGGGAGCTGGTAGAACCACAGCTCAGCTTAGGACAGCTCATCTAAGGACAATAGACACAGCCAGAGCCTTTATTTATTTATTTTAATTACTTTTCTCTTCCTCCTATTAAATGCCTCCCCTTTTGTTCTTAATTCGAAAGCATCCTCATCCCCATTTAATTACTGTGCTTTTGATTGACAAGAGCAGAGGACAGGAAAAAAAGAAAGCTGTCTCCTTCATGTCCTATTTGACACAATATTATGAATGTGTGATGGCTAGTTTATTTTTTCCTTGACAACTTAAATATTTGAAGATGAAATGTGGAATTTAAGAGCATAATGCCAGAGAGCAGAGAGAGAGAAAGAAAAAAAAAAAGAAGAAAGGAAGTTAATTGGACTAGGAACCAAATATAATACTCATTTGTGCATTTGTCTAATAGTTTAATAACTGCCAATTTGGTGCAGGGATTCTGTGTAATTGTAATAAGAATTTCATCTTGAGCTCTTTCCAGGCAAGGAAGAGTCCGCAAATAGACTGTGTCCACCGGATGCCCTGGTCTTGTGTTTTATTATGTTTACTTTATAATCCTATCATCCTCATGCCACCAGCATGTTTGAGGGGTAGTGAAGGCAGAAGCGGCTGCTCCCTCTCGGCCCCCTGTCTTTCAGAGCTACCCTTAGGTACTTAAGAATGACAGTATAAAGAATATCTGTGCAGATGAGCCTGTAGATTTGGGGAATTGGCTGCTTATAGACAGGGATTCTTTTGGTAGACTTAATTCCTTTAGCAAGGGTGAAGTACCATCTGTGGGGATTCCTGTCATGTATAAGGAAGTTAGTCATGCTCTCTGTGGAGTTGAGTTTCTTGAATTTTAATGAAACCCATGTCAATCTGTCTCCTCTATACACTGGTGTTAAAATCAGTGGTCAGCTACTCAACAATCACAACAGTAAATCACAGCAGATAAACCAACCAGGGCAGCTCTGAAGAATTTAAGGCTGTGTTCCCCCTTCAGCCCCCCTTCACAACTAGGATGCTGAAAGAATACATAATGAACTGGTGGCATTTCTGTTTTAAAGGGACAGCCTTGTGTTCAAATCAGGAATCTAGATTTAAAAAAAAAAAAAAAAAATCCTTCTTCATTGGGAAGTTTTTCTTCTCTGTTATTGTTTGTGTTCCTTTTCATAGATCTGTCATGGATTCTGGGGCTTTTGTATAGGTTTGTGTGGTAAAGCTGTACTTACACAAAATGCTTGGAGAGAAATGCTGATTCTAACCAAAGAAAATGAACTGTTATGCAGAAATTAAGAGAAAATGATGTGTGTGCCACCTGAATATAAATTAACTGTGAATGATGTAACTGAGGGAAGCAGGTGGCAGTTCTATATGAGATATTTACAATTAGCTGTATGCATCACTCTGAGAGAACAGGGTAGGAAATATCTTACCCAGATTGGATTGGCTCCCAGTGGGTTATAATAGCATTACAGACCTCAATGCAACTTTTTAATTCTGCGATGTGTCACTACCATCTCAAAGACAAGGTCGCTGGAAAGTAACTTTCATTGTCACTTGGTTTGCATGTATAAGCCAAAATTGTTTCTATGGGGAGGACTGACAGAGCAAGTTAGAACTGAAAGTTCTTTTTGGCAGAACTGTTCTGGCACAAAATGGAACTCTAACTGGTTTCTTAATGGGAAAGCTAAAACCTCCCCTCCAGTTTTCTTCTTGTTTGAGCTAGTAGTTGGAATTATTGGATGGCTGTTTTCACAGATCTATTGTCTCCATTCAGGGTCGTGTTTCTCTTTGTTTGGTTCTTCTTCTTTTTGGTAAAGGTATATGCCATGATAGTAGGCTGGCAATTTTATATTTTGCATCAAAATTGGTACCCTCCATTTAAATTATAGTGTATTTTCTTCTGGACTCCTTATTTAGGGTAAGGGTGTTAAGGGCATTAATGTGTAGGTATATGTGCTGACCCACATTAAATCTCCATTTAAAACATTGTCTAGCTTGCTTTCAAATTAACATGTGGATGTGTGTTAAGTTTTCTTTGTATTTTTCATGGCTTCATCCATTTACTATTATTTGACATTTAAATGTGACAAATTAAATTGATGCAAATGTCTTAATGTATAGAAAAAAACAGTATTGCAAGGAACATACACTTTTTTGAGAAGTAAAAAGAGACATCTCTGTATTCTTTTGTTGTTGTTGTCTTTTTAGTTTTGTTTTGCTTTGTTTTTAAAAGCATCTTGGATTTACCTCTTAGCATTTGCTGCCTGATCTTGTCTTACACCTTCTTAACTTATTCAGTGGAGGGCCTATATTAGTTACTCAACAAATGAATTTGATTCATCATTATATAGTGTATTAGCTATTACATAAAAACTCAATTCTTTATCTTGATTGCAAACTCAGTTTTATGGAAATCCTCATTTCCACCTTGGAAGCCAGCAGCCTGTAAATACTATACTGTCAGTAGTCATTTGTTTATTAATTAATTTAGTTATTTATTTCAATAAATATTTAGTGAGCATACACTACATGACAATTAGGGCTCTAAGCTCTGGCAGGATGATGGAGAACAAGACAGTTACGTCTTTCCTCTCTCAAAGTGTTACAATCTAGAAAATACCATCTATAAATGATCCAAATGGATCGATGTCCTTAATGCAGATTTCAGTATTCCATCCACATTTTAGCCAGATCTCCCCTTCAGCACTGCTGCACTTATTCCTCCAGTTGCTAGAACTGTTAGCAGCTGATTACTCAAATTTAGATTCTCTCCAGAACACTCCATCAAAGCAAGCTTCCTTCAATTTTACATTGCCTCTGTGGTACAGCCCTCATCCATTGAATGGTGAATGTAAGATTCAAAGACCTGGACTTCTTTCCCCAAGGTGGGACTCTTCTGAAGGGCCCACCATCAACAGGGCTCCAATGAGGTGAGCTGAGGCCTTTGTTGCAAGGTCATCACAGTTTAATTTCTCCCTCTGCCTAATCCTACCTCTCTCACTCTCATGAAAGAGAAGTACCAATATAGTCATCCCCAGTAAAGTTTGTGGATGCAAATTGCCACCTTAATTCCTAAGGGTAACCTGATCTTGGACCAGGATTATGGAGAACAAAGCAAACCGGGTGGCATTTGAAATATGAAGAGATGATACATGAAAGTCCACAGGTGGGTGCCCTCTCATTTTCTATTAATCCCAAAACAAATAGAATAAAATAAGAAGGAATTTACCTCAGTTTTCCCCTCTAAGAAGTTTTTACTTAAATGTTCACACTAAAGAATTAGCAGGAATTCTACACTGGCTTTCAAAGAATGTCTCCTCAATGTCTATTGCTTATCAGAATATCTCCTATTCCATACCAATTTCAACTATCATGAAAGTCACAAAATGTCTATACTCTCTGTCAAACAATTAACTTTTTATTTTATATTCTATCTTATTTTGTGTTTTTACTGTATATACAGGTGCTTGTCTTTTCTTCCAGTTTATATTTTTTGCAACCTCTCTGAGGACAGGTGTCATATTTTTCAACTCCTATCTCCTCCACACTGTCCATCACTCCGAGCATTTGGTAGGGTGTAGAATATATAATAATATCTGAACACTTGAGAGTTATTAAAGAAGAGAAACTAAGTCAATGCATTTCTTTTTAGAAGCTTTGAAAATTATTTGGAAAATCAAAAACAGTCCATTAAAGCTTGAACATTATCTCTTCCCTCTGCTCTTGCTTATATTTGGCTGATAAACGTTCAGAATTCAGGCTTGCAATTATAAGTTATGAAATTGTGTTATAATATTGTCTACTAATAACTACATAGAAATATTAAAAATAAACAACAGAGAATCAAAAATGAATCAAAGCCATTGAAGAGCATGGTATCTAATTTATTACTATCGATATAATATAGTAGAAATTAAAATTGCCTATAAAACAAAAATAATCCAAATATATTGTTCCCTTCATAAAACATGACTGTGCCATCTACTTGAAGTTAATAATAACCTCTAAAATAATATTTCTTGTGGATTTTTTTTTCACTACATCGTCTAGTTTTTCAAAATGTTGTTCTCTGTGCCTTGTCATCTCCATACAGACTTTTATTTTTTTGTAGCTGTTATTGCTGTTTTAACTGTTGCTGTGATTTTTTCACTACTTTTTTTTTTTTTTTTTTTGCTAGTAGTGTAAAGAGGCTGGGCTTCTGCAATTTCTGAGAGGCTTGAATACTCCTCATTTTCAGGAAGGAAATTCATTTCACACAAAGAACCCATTTCTCGAGTTGGCTGGAGTGTCATTTGATCAGTTGGAAACAGTCAAATATCATCAAGATCCCTTTTCCCTCTCTGATATAATAAAGGAGGTGATTTCTTTTTCATTTTATTTTGGAAATCTCAGTAAAAAGTAATCGAACATGTTTTACTAAACCCCAGTTGTTAAGCCCCACAATCGATATATTCACTGCCTCTACTTAAAAAGGTGGGTTGGATAGGGCAGAAGGAGTATGCATCCTTTTTATGAATGCACATAGATAGATTGTAAGAATTTCAATTACAGTACTTGCACCCGTGACTTTATTTTTAAGATTGAATTTGGCGCCCCATGATTGCTTATTTATTGTTCATAAAGTATATGTTACTTTGATTTTATACGTTAATGGTCTTCTCAGCAGCAATGATATCACATCCAAGCCACTTTCTCTGTTATTACTGACAACCAAGAGAGACTACTTTAAGATGTTTTAGATTTTAACATTTTCAAAAAATTGTAGTGTCAATCCAAAAGAATAGAAATATTATTTTATTAAAAATATAGGAAAAAATCCATTTTACTCCATTGATTAAAATATTTAAATATGAAATATTAGAAAGTATAGAAATATACTACACTTAGAAAAAAAACAAAACCTGGTGACATATATCAAAATGTATTTGGGCATTTTATTATAGCAATTTACAAGGTCAACCATATATATATATATATATATATATATATATATATATATATATATACACTCTGCTCTCTCTGTATATACTATATATTTTATATATATTTTTAAGTTCTAAATAACGGCTTTATAACTTTTCCACCAAAACTCAAATAAAATCTTCATGTTTATGGATCTATTTCAAATTAAAAACCATCATTATTTCCTCAAGGTGGACAATTGAACTCAATTTTCTATTTTGTTTACATCTTCAGGGTCTACTATAGTAGTCAGCCCACAGGAGGCATTCTGTAAATCCATGTTATTAATAAATTAATAATGCAAATATTAAATGGTATTATGATATCATAAACAAATAGAATATAAGTTAATCCTTCTCAACTTTCTCTTGTTTTCTTCCAGCCTTCCCACTTTTTTCTCCCTAGTTCCAGTTTTCAATTCAATCCCTAGAGTAACAAAGAGAAACCAATATGTCTTGTCATATCCATGATGTGAATTGAGTATTGTGTAGAACAAGAATTATAATAAATATTCAGTGAAAAGTCCCATCTCAACCAAAACTAAGTACTGAATGAGCTAAAGTAATTGCTGCTGTGGTAGAATACAGAAATGAGAAGTCAAGATTTCTGATTCCAAGGGCTTGTCATGTCAAAAGGAGATAGACATTTATCCTTCTATCTCTAATATGTGCTAAAATTTAGATATCAAGTTTTATATGCTATTGCCTAATAAATGAGCACTTAAATTTTATTTCAGAAGAATAAACATCTCTTTGGAATTTACAATCCAGGATAGAAGATTGCTTACATAAAATATCCTGCATGTCTGTCATATGCTATATAATGTAAAGTGAAGGTTTTCTGTCTTAATTATTTACCTTACCTAATGAGCAGTATAAGGTCAACAGTTCACAAAACACTTCTTCCTGATATGAAATTCAAGTGGGACCTTGAAGATGTAAATTTACTTTCTTGCACTAAAAATCATATTCAAGTCAGCCAACCCATATAAAACAAATAAACAATTAGTCTTGAGTATCTTCTCTTCTTCAGTATATCTCAGAAGGAAAATAGAAAGTAATGTGCCATCTGACATGTCAACATTCTTCTTCTAATATTTCCTGTACAGAGTGGGTGTCTCTCCTGCTCAAGGACAGTGCTCTCTGCAGGCTCAGTCCAATCACACAGTCTCACACCCAGAGCTCAGCTTTTGACTGCAACATAGTAGATAAAAGATTCCACTTTCACTCCCAGAGTTTATACTAGGGGTGAATTTGGGTTAATTTCTTTTCAAATTCATTTCTCTTTTAAAACTTCTCTTCACTCTTTTCTCAACAACAACAATAAAAATATACTTAAAGCCTCAGGTTAGACCACTGAACACAATTTTCTATTTTGTTTAAATCTCCTTCAGGATCTACAGTGCTAGACCTATAGAAAATGCTCTGTGAATCCTAGGTAGATGTAACTGGATTAATAATCACCCAGTAGTTAATTTATCTGAAATGAAAATGGGGAGGTGAATGTCAGAAAGGTAAGCATTTAATGAAGATTTGGTGTCACTAAATTCCATCCACAAAGTCCAGCATGGCTGAAATTTAATAACTCTCAATACCAATGTTACCTTCTTTACCTTTTTGTAGAAGAGGTCAGTGACCTTGTTTTTCTTTATTATCAGCACCTCCCTAAATCTTTGATTGTCTTAATTTCAATTTCAAAAGAAGCTCACAAGCTAAAATTCCTCCTTGGCCATCAGAGAAAGTTAAAAACAAGCCAAATAAAGATACCAAAACCAAAACAAACCATAAAGTGCCAGAGAGCAATGTTTATAAGTTTTCAAATAGAAGCTGAAAAACCAGTAAAGTTTAGATTTAGCTCAAATCTACCATCAACCTCAGGAAGCTCCCACCCACCCCTACCCCTTTCTAATGGTTCATTTGTCTTGTCCTCCTGGAAGATCTATAGAGAAAATTACCAGGGCAGAATGTAGATCCAATTGCACATCCTGCTACAGGGGAAACGATTCCTGTTCTCATCACTGGGATCAGTAATTTGCTAACACAGTATTAGCAAGAGCAACAAGTCCACCAGGTTAAAGGAGTTTTACACTGAATAATGACGGCTTAAGAAAGGGAAAAGCTGAGAGAGTAAATCCTGGCAGCCTTTTACTATTGAGAGAGCACATGCCAGTGAATCAATAGTGGCTCTGGTGAGCCTGGGCTGTAAAGATGTTTTATTGTTCTGCCTAAGTACATTGGCAGAGATGCTCTTCTTAATATCTGTACACTGGGACCACTGGGGTTCAGGTCTGCCCTATTAACAAAAGCATTTCCTCCTCCAAAGAATGGACGTCCCTTCCAGGGGAGGGATACATCATATCTATAAAAACTCCAAGAAAAAAGAAAAGGGCTGGGGATGAGAAGAATGATAAGAGAAGCCCCAGAGAAAGACTGGAAAGAGACCCAGAGCTAGAAAATGCCACTTTACATCAACTGATTTAAAAAAATAATCAAGACACCTTCCACCTAGATGTCTTCCTGAGTCATTAGTTACATCTGTATTGCTAGAGACAGAGACTGTTAAAATCAATGTGTTTCTTGGTTGTCCCCTAGGACAAATAAGTCATTTCTTGATAAGAAAGTGAAATTTTGGAACAGTGACTTGATTTACCCAAAATCATCAAATGTGGAAGAGCGGAGGCAGGGGTAGAATCCCCAGTGTTGTTCACTAGGCTGGAGTGGTCTTCCCACTGCTGCCAGTAGTAATCTACAACTTATGTCCCTTTGGATAGTCTTGTAGTTAAGGAAGGAATCTGTTCATCTAATGTCTGGCTCTGTGCTTTTTAGACACACAGGGAAATTGTACTTTCTGTCCCTATTGTGGTCAGACAGGCCATGGGACAAGTTCTGTTAATGAATTGTGAGTAGATGTCCTTCTTATCCTGGAGCAGTTACTTGTTGACTAAATACTTGACCTGAAAACTCAGCTAAGAGAAAAGAGACAAAAGAGGTGTCTCTCTCATGGAAAGCTGACAGACTCACAGGAACCCACAGTTAATTAAGGGAAAATCAGGCATATAGCTGAGAATATAGGGAAAAAAATCTTAAAATATGCCTAGGGAAAGACAAGCTATGGGTGTGGATGTTTTCACATGAAGTTTACTGCAGTTAAATAGATGAGAAAACAACTCAGTTTCTCAGAGAGTTGTATTTACAAAAGAACCAAGAGGCTGGACTGAAAAACCCACCAACTGTTTAAGATTTAAAGCAACTCTCGGGCTCTCAACCTCTGAGTAATGTAGAATTTCATGGGCCCACTTCAGGTGTTGTGTGTGAATGAAGGAGAAGGGAGGGCCTCCCTAGTGGAGCCGAGGGCCGTGGAGAAAAGTGGTGTGAGTGCTCTTCCAGGGGCTAATCAACAAACATAAGGTAGGGCCTGTGATACATCTGCCAGGAAGATTTGAGAATTGCTGCAGACCAGAGACAGCTTTGTGGATTTGTGGATTTGTGGATCATTTCTGTGATTACCTCCTCCCTTTTTCATTAAAAGTTGTGAGACAGTAGAAGCAATTAACTAGGCTTTCGAACACAGAGATTTCCTAATCAAGAGGGCTTCAGGTGGACCTGATTAAAGACTTCCTATATGTAACACCCTGATGTACTATTAAAGTCACGTTCCTTAAGATCCTTAAATGAGACCTTTTGGGTGGTCTCCCTTAGGGAAAGAATAAATATATTTTGTTTGAGGAGAGAGTGTGATCTTCTATTTTGTGAACAGAAGGGTAAACTTTGATTATTATTAATACTGTTTATCAAGTATTTCCAGCTCTCTGCCATTTGAGCATATGTTTAAATTATATTTCCTGGATTCTTTGAAGTTGGGTAAGGCCATGTTCCTAGTCAATGAGCTTTGAGCAGCTGTGATGTTTGTTACTTCTGAGCAAGGCCATTTAATTGATAATTCCAAAAGCTCCAGAACTCTCTTTCCCTTGGCTGTCTTAGAAGTGGTGGCTGCTTAACAGATGGCACACCAGAGTGAGGAATTGTAAGGCAGGACCTAGTCAATACATAATAGACCTGTGGATAAGAAAGAATAAACATGCATTGGTAAAAGTCTTTACAATATGAGGATTTTAGCTACTTCAGCATAATCTAGCCTATTCTGACTGGTAGAGAATCTCTGTCATCACTTTCTCTTGCATATCTAATATATGTAAACCAGTGCTGTGCTTGAAGTAGGTGGTTATCATAAAAAGAATAAATGAACACATAAATAAAAGTATAAAAGAAAAATATTTTAAAGGGATTATTATTTTACCTACTTCTCCTTCTAAGATTTTTTCTCAATTTTATGTCCTGAGACTGAAAACCTGAATAATTATAGAGACTTGTGCAAACCCTGACATTCTACAATTAAAACTGCATAGTTATTCCAATGTTCCTATAATAGTTCATAATTTTCAGAAGATTTTATGATGGCCTCTTCAAATGACTCCAGAAGTAGATATTCTCAACCAGCAACCAAAATGGTTTCTATTACATGCATTGTGTTTTAAAGGGCACTATTAGCTGGAAATATTCCCTCACAGCTCATCATGTCATTTGAATGGTGTCCTTAAAAATTATTTCTTCAGCTTGTCTTTTCTAATTTTAGACCAAGCTTATGAAATGGCATCCAGACATTGGCCACTTGATAGGTTTTAGAGATTTAGGGATTCAATTCTTCCCTCACCTTGGGAATTGGATTTACAGGGTCTTCATTTTATGTACATATTTAGAGTTTATTTAATAACTAAAGGACAGTGCTTGGGGATCTACTGTCAGCTTTGAATCCTATGAGTTGGCACTTCCTGGAAAGAGGAACTACAGTTATAAAGGTAATGAGCCTTCATATTGGTAGCCAGAGAAGATTTATGTAAAGTCCTTCTCCTATTTGTTCTTCTAACGTGCCTACATTATTCCATTGCCTGAGAAAAGTGGTTATTTAAAACAGTATTTTCCAAAGTAATCTACTTTCATCAGAGCACACCACCTGCACATTTCAGAAACAGGGAAATTTTAAATATATTCAGTAGTACATGGTTTTTCAGAGTCCAGCCAAATGAAATAAGTGTCTGGCAAAAGCAGCTCTGTTCTCAAATGAATCTCATTGGCAGCATCCAACACTCAAGTTAATTAATATTGGAGAAGACTTCATGCGGAAACGTTTTCTCTTATCAATCTCTTGTTCTTTATCTGTGGGAATAACTTACTATAAGTGGAGTTGCAAAATGCTACAAACTGTTCTTTAAATCCACCTAAAAAGGCAGGAACTGATTATTATCATGTACCAACAAATGGAACAGAGTGAATTTCCCAAGCAAAAATACATCCAATCTTACAGAATAAAAGAAGATTAGAGATAGAGGGAGTTTCAAGTACCATCCCATCATTTTGCAGCAGAGGAAACTGAGGTCCAGGTATGCGAAGTACTCAATTTCATTGAGATATTATTATCAGAAGAGGCACTATTGGTACCAAAAGATACTGACTCCCTTTCTAATATTTCACTCATCAGAAAGCCCAAATCACTGACATTCACATGTCTAAAGCAGTCAGTAAAAATCATATCATGCTATAATTTTGCTCATCAGCTCTTCCTGTAATAAGTATACAAAATGCTAAAATAAATAAATCTAAAGTCATATCTTTATACATATCAACTAAATCATAGCTATTTCTTCTTTTTTTAATAATTTATTTATTTTATTTATTTATTTTTGGCTGCATTGGGTCTTCATTGCTGCGCACGGGCTTTCTCTAGTTGAGGTAAGCGGGGGCTACTCTTTGTTGCTGTGCATGGGCTTCTTACTGCAGTGACTTCTCTTGTTGTGGAGCACAGGCTCTAGGCACTTGGGTTTCAGTAGTTGTGGCACATGGGCTCAGCAGTACTGGCTCGCAGGCTCTAGAGCACAGGCTCAGTAGTTGTGACGCACGGGCTTAGTTGCTCTGCAACATGTGGGATCTTCCCGGACCAGGACTCGAACCCGTGTCCCCTACATTGGCAGGCGGATTCTTAACCACTGTTCCACCAGGGAAGCCCAATCACAGCTCCTTCAATGCCTTTGCTCAATGGTTTTTCAGGTGGGTCATTATGCTCCAAGGTTCCTCTAAGGTACCTCATCAATAAGATGGCCATATAATTTATTACACAAAGTGGTTCACTTTTGAGAGTGAAATAGGTCACTGTTCATAACTTCTCCTGGCCATAGGCATCTGGGCAAATCAGTTTATAAAGTCATGTTATGCATTGTCTGCCAGAGTAAAGGAGGCTGACTCTCTGAGCACAGAGGGAACAGCTGGGGGATAGTGTATCTCCATTCTCTGACTCAGAGGAGATCTGCTTTTCCAGCTTATGGAGCTGCAATGCATAATTTCATTCAAAAAATAAGTTTTCTGTAATAATAACAAAAAGATTTGAAAACCTCTGCTTTGAATGAAGCACCATCATTTGGGTACCCAACACAGTCATAAAATTAACAAATACCCATCCATGAGTTTTTCATAAAACAAGTCTTCCTTGAATGACATAATGGTCAGAAAATTTGTGATTTACTGGTATCAGTCCACTCTCTTCAGGACTTCTCCTTTTCTTACTCCAAGATTGATAGTACCTCAGACCTACACATTTTGTCTTATCTGGGATGCAAAATGAGAGCTCAGGACAAAGAGAAGGTCAACCTCCTCCTTACTTCCTTCTTAGTCACATTTAAATCAACAAAAAATATCATCAAAGTAAGAGAAGGATAAGGGGAAAAAAATGGAATAAGGGTAATAGGTTTCCAATCTTTAATCATGTAAACTATTCTTTAAAAAAATGCTAGAAAGAACAGGTTATGTTTTGTACCCAGAATGACTTCCTCAGTTGTCTTACTTTCTTTGTGAACTCAGGATTAGCCTCCATTTTTCTGAAGGAATTGGAGAGAAGAAGAAACATATTATTAAATTTTATTTCCCAGTCTCCCAGGTGAAGGTCAAGAACATAGTGTAAGGTGCTGAAGGACTGGGGATGAGTTTATATTTTGTATTTTAATAAACATCAACACTTTTTGGGGGAGAATGAGTGTGTTCTCCGAACTTCTGTTAGCATGTTTTTCCATCCTTGAAACATTATTTCCTTGCTTCAGTGTACCTTTGATAACCACATGTTCTGAATTCTTCTGAACAATTCTTAGCTTTGTACATTGGACTCAAAGTACTCTCCAGTTCCATATATCCGTGACTAGGCATCTGAGATTAAATGGGTATCATTTTTTTTCCCCTTTTTGCTACTCATGTTCATAATTCTAGTCCCTGGAGGTCATCAGAATAAGTCAAAGTGAAGTGCTTTATAAAACAAGCCAACATATTTTAATGATGTAAACAACCTGAAAACGCTACTTAAAGACACCCATATCTAACTTATTCAATAAGCTTTGTTTTTATCATTTAGAACATTTCCTCAACTATTTATTCTTCCTTAAACGTCCATTAGACAATATAAACAAAATATTTAACTTCCATGTGCCTAGAACTATCCACTTACTGAGGTACAAAAAAAAGGTGTGATTCCTAAGCTCTAGATATTAACAAACCAATAATGGAGACTGAATAAACTCAGTAATGATGCCTTGCAATATCCAATTAATTCACGAAATATAAGGCAAACAAATAATGATTGTCTCAGGAGTTATCAAGAGGGAATCAATGAAGGCAGCAATAAATTGGGAAGCCTTTATCTTTGAGGTTATATACCGAAGCTGAACTTCAAAGTTTAACAAAGTTCAGATAAAGAGAGGCTAAGATATGGCAAATACTGCTGGATATCAACTTAATTATTACTCTTCCCTTCCTTCAAAACAGAATGCAAACTGCCGCTTTCAGCATTATTCCCAGAAAAATAAACCATAGTTTCCAGTCTTCCTTAATTTTGATGATGAGAACGAAGGGCATGTGATATAAATGTAACCAACAAGATGTAAATGGAAAATCTATTGGATAATTTTGTCTTCCCTGGTATAAATTCTATTGGCTTTTTTATGGCTTTCTTATTTTTGCCTGAAATGCCTATATGACACTAGAGGTGGAACAGCTAATTTATGATTAGAAGGAGACTACTCAGATAAAAGCTATATTCTTCAGATGGCAGAAAAGGAAATAGAAGTAGCTACTTTACGGATCTATTCAAACAACTGTACTAGCCTTAACTTGCCCACTTCCAAGATTCTAGTCGAAGGAGTAAAATAAAACTTCTATTTCATTAAGTCACAATATTTGTGTTTGTGTCCCATGCAGCCAAACATGATATTTCACTGCTAACAAGGGGATTAGAATGTTCCAAATGAGAATAGAAATGAGCTTTGATACATGGAATATAGAGAAAGGAACTGACCAGAATGAAGCCAAACCTTCCTGTGAGGGTCATGTCTGTGGACAGAAAACTATGACATCAATTTTGTTCAAAGAAAGTACTGCAGCTGGAACTACCACTCTCCATTTTCAATTGTGTGCTGTGGCCATATTAATGTCTATGATTTACTTCTGCTGAAATAATCTATCCCATGTAAAATCCCAAAGGAGAAAACATGCACTTCAAAAAATGGTTATTCTTTTCCTTTTCTTGATTTTAACATGTTTATCATGAAAGTCAAAATCCCCTCTCTCCCCCCAAAATCTTTATTTTTCTTTTCTGTGAGTTTATTTCTGGGCTCTCTATTTTTAATTCCGTTTTTAATTCCAATATCATACTGTTTTTATTACTACAGCATTGTAATATAGTTTGAAATAAGGGAGCATGATGCCTCCAGCTTTATTCTTCTTTCTCAAGATTGCTTTGGGTATTCAGAGCTTTTGTGGTTCCACACAAATTTTTGGATTATTTGTTCTACTTCTGTGAAAAATGTCATTGGAATTTTGATAAGGATTTCATTGAATCTGTAGATTGTGTTGGGTAGTATGGACATTTTAACAATATTAAGTGTTCCAATCCATAAGCACAGAATATCTTTATATTTATTTGTGTCTTCTTCAATTTATTTCATTAGGATCTCATTGTTTTCAATATACAGATTTTTTACCTTCTTGGTTAAATTTATTCCTAGATATTTTATTCTTTTTGATACAATTGTCAATTGGATTGTTTTCTTAATTCCTTTTTCTGATGGTTCATTATTAGCATACAGAAACGCAAAAGACATTTTTGTATTGATTTTATATCCTATAACTTTACTGAATTATTTATTAGTTTTAACAGGTTTTCAGAGATTCTTTAGAATTTCTATATTTAATATTGTCATCTGAAAATAGTGACAGTTTTACATTTTCCTTTCAAATTTGGATGCCTTTTATTTCTTTTTTTCTGCCTAATTCTCTGGTTAGGACTCCCAATAATATGTTGAATAAAAGTGGTGAGCGTGAGCGTCCTGATTCCTGATTGTAGAGGAAAAACTCTCAGCTTTTCACCACTGCGTATAATGTTAGCTGTGGGCTTGTCATATATGGCCTTTATTATGTTGAGGTATGTTATAACTATACCCACTGCTTAGATTTTTTTTTTTTTAATCATAAATGGATGCTGAATTTTGTCAAATGATTTTTCTGCATCTATTGGGATGATCATATGATTTTTATCTTTCATTTTGCTGTGGTAATACCTCACATTGACTGGCTTGTGGTGGCTGAACCATTCTTGCACTTCTGGGATAAATTGCACTTGGTCATGGTATATAATCTTTGTAATGTGTTGTTGAATTTGTTTTGCTAATATTTTGTTGAGGATTTTGCATTTATGTTCATCAGGGATATTAGCTTGTAATGTTCTTTTCTTGTAGCATCTTTGTCTGGTTTTGGTATTAGGGTAATGTTGGCCTCATAAAATGAGTTTGGAAGAGTTTCTTCTTCTTTTATTTTTTTAGACAAATCTGAGAAGGAATGCTATTAAATTTTCTTTGAATGTTTGATAGAATTTGTCAGTGAAGCAGTCTGTTCATAGGCTTTAATTTTTTAAGTAATGCAAAATATGTCTATTTCCAAACAAACAAAAAAGAGAGGAACACAGATTAAAAATGAAAATCCTTCTCACACATTTCCCATCTGTCCCTGCCCCTTGAAACAAGACTCTTCTTTGAATAGGCAAGCAGTATTGTAAATTAGTTGCCTGTGCTTCTGGATTTTTTTATTTTACATATACAGGAACATATATAGATATGTTCACATAAATAGATATTATTGCAAAATGTATTTTTGTTAATTTTTTGTATGTTTGTCTATTTAATATTAATAGAATTAATAGAATCAATTTAAGCAAACTTTTTTAATGTTTTAAACTTAATTTACCTTGGAAATCTCCATTTTAGTTTGCATATCTACCTCTCTCTTTTTAGTGACTGAATCATATTTCATAGTCTATCAGTTAGGACAGACCTGGTTATGCTATATTAACAAACAGACTTAGTGACTTAGAATAACAAAGCTCTAATTCATAACCATGATACATTACCATCTTCACTGAGTGATCTGCTCCATGATACCCTTGCTCTGAGACTGAGGCTAAAAGAGGAAATGTCATCTGGAATGTTTCATGTCACTGTGACATGGGAAGAGAACATGGCTAATCACACATTGTTTCTTGAAATCTTCCACTCAGAAGTGACAGATTGCTACCACTTATATTTACTTAGTCAATGCAGGCACATGACCATGCCTAACTTCAAGGGGGTGGAGAAATTTCCACATTTCTACCATGTGTCCAGAGGAAGGTAAACTAAAAAGATTTATTCATTCTTTGACTGCTATAGCTTTTCTCTTACTTGTATAACACAGTGGATTTTACATCCCCAGAAACTACTTTCAATTCAGTGTTCAGTAACCCCTGAAAACTCTGGGAATTTCTCTTTTTCTCAGTTCAGAGTTATCCTGGTCAATGCTCATAGGTCCCTTAAGGGAAAGCTAAGAAATAGTTTTATGGTTTGGCAGAATTTTCTCAAGGAGACTATCTATCTCTTCACTTAAAGGTTTCTAGATCAGCAAATAAACTTAGGACTTGACATTGGATAAGAGGCTGTAAGTCTATTGTGGAAAGATGACATTATTCATGACCTAGGGATGCTCACTTATGTAGATAAAATATGAATTCAAAGGGCTGTCCTTTTATTTTGGTCCTAGAAACACCACAATCAAGTAATCCCATCGAAAGATCTCTGTGTTTTACCCATTTTGAGTTCTATTCCAGCCTTACTTTTCATTACAGGAGCAGAACCCACCTTGTCTCTGTAACTTTTCTGCTGCCATTGGACTCTGAATTTCAGAGTTTAGGAAGTTTGTTTCAGTGGTGACATCTCTATCTAACAACTGTGACTTTCAGAGGCCATCCTCTGAAGAGCTATTTAGAGGTGCTTGTGTCCTCCTCACCAATGTGTTTTTCAACGTTGTGATAAAAAGTATGTGCTCTGGGTCTTTCCCAGGTATGTATTTAGAGGATAAATAAGCACAGCACTTGTAATGAATCCAATCCAACACTCCTCTCCATGAGCATTTAAGTTCCTTTACTACAGTATAAAAAAGAAGTTCAGGCATCTCAACAGTACTTAATTTAGAGATTATGAGTCCAGGTTTTAGAAAACCAATTAAGAAAATGTTTGAAAACCTCACATTACTTAGGCTAAGTTACTGAATCCAGAATCTCTGGTTAGTGCACCCATATTGATACATTCAATCCAATCCATTCTGGAGTTTCATCATCCTTGGTCTTACACATTTAGGGTCAATCCTCACACATATTTAGCAAGGTTCTGACAATATAAATAAATCTTTCAATGCTTTCCATGTGAACGGTGTTTCTTTCTGGGTCAGACTTTGTATGTATTTTAAAACAGTGAATTAAAGGTTTACTCAACTGTTGAAAGAGCTGGGTGATTGAGCATCAGGGAAGCTGGTGTAAAGAATACCAGTTTTCAGCACTACAGTGGTGGTTATAAATTTGTCGGGAAGTCATAATCATGTCTAGTGAGCTCTACCAGGAACTGAGTCAAGTTAGCAGCATGATAGCATAAGATCTAATAGGTCTTGATAAGAATTGACACATCATTGCAAGGTCATTTCCTCAGCTCTGAATAATAAATATCTTCAGAAAAAAAAAAGTAGGGTACCCACCTCAGACAGGAAAGAGCAAGCTGCTTTGCTGGCAAAACATGCAACCCTGTGGAATTTTGGGTTTCTAAGTATTCATACTCACTGGAATCTCTCCAAATGTCCCAATTCCAATTCTCAGGACTCTGTACTTTATCACTGTTGTACTTTTGACTTAAGAGGTATGGTATAGCTTTGACTACAACATATGCTGTAACTCAGCCATCAGTATAAAAACTTTGAGTGTGATGTTCAGAAACATTAATCTTGAAGTTGTAAGAAACAAGAGAACACTTCCGATCAAAGAAAGAATCTCTCTGCTTTTCTGACCAAGCCTTGGCCTGATAATTCAAATCCCCACATTTGTCATGTTCTTTCTGCAAACTTTCCAATGCATTCTGCTCCACAGTCCTCTTGATCATATGTAGTCATATTTCCATTAAAATGTTCTATTCCAGTAGCAACTTGGTACCCAATGTCTTGCCCTACAGACACTTGATTCCAGACAGCTATCAGCAATAATGGAAATTGATTCATCATTGTCTTCAATTGACCACCAGGGTCACATTTTACACAGGCAAATAGGCATCACTAATTTAAATCTAATCTGATCAAAGCATCTATTACTGAGTTTCATCTTTGAGATTCTGTTTCCCAGAAAACAGTTTCCCATATGACATACTGTGTAAGTCAGAAGCCATTCAGTTCTTGCAATTATTATTCTTTTGATGCAGATAACTGGAGTTTCACACAACCTTTGGATGAGTTGGGGGATTGAATGTCAAGGAAGTTGTTGCCAATAATATAAATTTGCAACATCAAAATGATGATTCCCAAGGATTTACTTGGAAGACATAGGTACATATAAAAACTCTAGGAAGCCTCTGCTTAGTTACACACAGTGGACCAGATTTTGCTCATTTTAAATTACATAAGATATTACCAGTTTTCACTTCAAAAATGATTTTCCAATGTATATTCTCCCAATAACCATATGAGTTTCCATTTTCCTACAATTTTACCAAAAAATATATTAATTTTTTATATATGCGCCAGTATCATAGGAGTAAAATAGTATCTCAGTTTTAAAAACTTACTTTCCAACCATTTGAATAAACATCTATTTTCTAACCAAGAACAATCTGTAGTGTTAGTTGCATTTTTCTATCTATTTAGACACTTTTAGAATCCTTCATATCAGCTGTTGCTGTGGAAAACTTTCTCGTGGGTTTAGGATCTAATCTCAGACAACATCTGAGAAAGCAGATAGAAAATGGAGAGAGACATATGCATTTTCATTTTTGATGATTGATTTGGTGCCAGCTCCATGAGTTGAACACTCTCCACCGTCACCATTGCCAGTTACATACATAAAATATCATGTAGGCAACGGATTTGAAAGGGCCTGCCAAGTACAATGTTGAAAACCCTAGAGATATTGATTTTACAGTTTCTGCAGTGATTCTACATCATGCTCCTTTACTTTCTGGCAATCTTTATAACTTTTACACTGACATAAATTGTCATAAAATAAGCATCCAGTACACCCCTCCCTTTCCTCCTCTAGATATGGTTAAGGATGCTCCATTATTCTATTAACATGTTTGACCATTAATTCAGCTGATCTCCCTGGGAATGACTAGGTGACTTTAAACTTGGAGGGCAATTTGTATTGCCCAGCAGATTTATTATTATCCTCTCTAGTGGAGAGCACATGAATTCATCTAAACATTTATATTCCTTAGTGTGCTGCTATTTTCTTTTTATGTTTTTTAAAGTAGATTTAGTGGCAGAATATTAGCAGCGGAGGATACCAGAGTTGTTGTCTACACAGTGAGGCAGGCAGTTCAGCTCTCTGAAGTGGCCTCAGACCCTGAGACTTTCCCTTGGCTGTAGTGAGGGAAAGTCATATGGAAAATGGAGAAGGCAGTACAGTGTTCCCTAATTGATCAGAAATTAGCCAGTCTTTAGATTAACGAAAGGGCTGTAGGCCACAAAAACGATTACACAGATGAAATTGTTGCTACCTTAAAATACTGCTGCATTAGTTTTCTGTTCCTTCTCTAACAAATTACCACAAACTTCATGTTTTAAAACAGCACACATTTATAATCTACAGTTCTGTAAGTGAGAGTTCCTGTATAGGTTTCACTGGGTTAAAATCAAAGTGTCAACAGAATTGTGATTCATTCTGGAAACTCTAGGGGAGAATCCAATTCCTTGCCTTTCCTTCTGGAGCCATCTGCATTACTTGGCTTGTGGCTTGCTTCCTACATTTTCAAAGTCACTAACGGTGACTTAAGTCTTTTTCACATTGTATTTCTCCGATTCTTTATTCTGTCTCTTCATCTTCCACTTTAAAAGCTCGCGATTAGATTGAGCCCACTTGTTTAATCTAAGATAATCTCCCCTTATCAAGGTGAGCAACTTTAATTGTATCTACAACCTTAATTCCCTTTCATGTAAGATAAGATATTCACAGGTTCTGAGGATTAGAATGTGAACATCTTTGGGGTCATCATTCTGCCTACCATATCTGGTAAAATGATATTGATCTTTAACTGATTACAAATAACAATATAAGACTGGGTACTTTAATGATCATTATGAGTCACCCTAGAGTTCACAAAACTAAAGGAAATAGAACATGCTAGATTAGAATTTTTTCACACTAAGAAGTAGGCAAAATGGTCAATTGGTTTTTGCAATGAGGCCAAAAAAATTCAATGGGGCAAGAATAAGTCTTTTCAGCAAGTGGTACTAGGACAACTGGACATCCACATGCAAAAGAAGTTGAACCCTTTCCTTAGACCAAACACACACACACATACATTCAAAACAGGTCATAAACTTAAATATAAGAACTAAAACTCTAAAGGTATTATAAGAAAACATAGGAGTAAATCAGTTATGTAATAAATTAAGTAATTTCTTCTTGCATATAATACCAAAATCATAAGCAACAATAGAAAAAGTAGATAAATCATATTATACCAAAATTACAATCTTTGTGCTACAAATAACACCATCAATAAATTGAAAAGACAACTCACAGAATTGGAAAATGCATTTGCAAAATATATTTAATAAGTGACATATCAAGAATACGTTAAAAACAAACTCTTACGACTCAATAATAAAAAGATAAATATCCAATTTAAAAATGGGCTAAATATCTAAATAGAAATCTCTCCAAAGAAGATATAAAAATGCCCAATAAACACATGAAAAGATGTTCAACATCATTGGACTTTAGGAAAATTAAAATTAAAATTACGAGATACAATTTCACCCTAACTAGGGTGGCAATAATTGGTAAAAATGGGCAATAACAAGTGTTGGTGAGAATGCAGAGATATTGGAGCTCTTGTGTATTGCTGATGAGACTGAAAAATAGTGCATCTATTTTAGAAAACAGTTTGGCAGTTCCTCAAAACATTAAACATAGAATTAACATATGACCAAGAAATTCCACACTTACTTATACAGCCAAGACAGATGACAATATGTCTACACAAAAACTTGTACACAGACACTCATAGCAGCTTTATTCATAATAGCCAAATATTAGAAACAACCTAAAAAATGTCCATGAAATGATAAATGGGAAGATAAAATGTGATATACCCATACAACAGAATATCATTTGCCAATAAAATGGAATGAAGTGCCCATACAATAGACTGACCTTGAAAACATTATGGTAAATGAAAGAAGTCAATCACAAAGTCAATATATGATTCTATTTATATGAAATGTATGATTGTATGATCTATATGAAAGGTCCAGAATAGGTAAAGAAGGCATATGAGTGGTTGCTAGAGTGGAGAAAACAGGGACGGGAGGAACGAGATGTGACTCGTAATGGGTATGGAGTTTGTTTTTTGGGTGATGAAACTGCTCTGTAATTAGATTCTGTTGATAGTTGTACAACTCTGTGAGGATACCAAGGACCATGGAGCCATACATCTTAAATGGGTGATGCATATGGTATATGAATTATATTTCTATAAAGCTGTTCAAAAAAAGGGGTGGTGCAGCTAATATGTCATTGTGTCAGGTAGATCTCTGAGGGGCCATCATGGCTTTGCTTTGATGACCAGTTAAAGGTGATTCTTGACAGTCAAATAATGAGCAGAAATTCCTTTAGAATACATTAACAGCCATCTACTAATGTGAATGCTTGCTGTGAAAAATTAACTTCACTCTCACACTTATTTGATGATCATTAGAAGAATCTGGCTTTAACATCATTTTGATACATCAGACTAAGTGTGGTTGTCCATGAATAACAGGACTGATACACTTATGAGCGTTCCCATATTTAAAATGCAGGTAATGACTTTCAATGGTTGTTGTAGGTTGAGAGATGCTGCAGTGCCAGTTCTTTGCACAGTGCTTGGCACCTTGTGGTTGCTCAATAACCCAGAAGACATCAAAAAGCAAAGGTTAGGTCCTGAACTTGCTGCTGACTGAAAACCCTTACATCATCTGCTTTTTGGACAGTTTACCTGGTTGTCCTGAGTGGAACTCAAACTCAACGTGTTACAACAACACCTCTTTTTCCCCAAGGCCACACTTCTGTTATCCCAAGTCCTTCTTTCTTCCCCCCATCCCCACCCCCACCTCCAACTCAGCCTCAGCTTAATCAGCCACTGAGTTATAGTGATTCTGCTTCCTAAGTTGCTCTTGGTTCTCTGGTTTAGGCCCTCATCATCTTTCACCTCCACAACTGCTACAACTATCTGATTGATCTTCCTTTTTTTTTTTTTAATTAATTAATTAATTTATTTATTTATTTTTGGCTATGTTGGGTCTTCGTTTCTGTGTGAGGGCTTTCTCTATTTGTGGCAAGCGGGGGCCACTCTTCATTGGGGTGCGCGGGCCTCTCACTATCGTGGCCTCTCTTGTTGCGGAGCACAGGCTCCAGACGCGCAGGCTCAGTAGTTGTGGCTCATGGGCCTAGTTGCTCCGCGGCATGTGGGATCTTTCCAGACCAGGGCTCGAACCCGTGTCCCCTGCATTAGCAGGCATTTTCTCAACCACTGCGCCACCAGGGAAGCCCCCTTGACCTTCCTTTTTTAATCTCACCTTTATTCCACATTTCAAGCCTCTGTAAATTGATCCACCTAAAACTCAAAATTGTAAATATTTTTCTCCTATGGAAACATTCTGCAGTAATTTCTCAGGCAGGAGGTTTTGCTTTTTGGTTTTGTTTTTTAATTTGGATTAAGCTATTTGAGTAGCAATACATGTAAATTGTTCAAACATTAAAAAATATATATATTAAAAAAATATATACAGAACTTTCATTTCTCCCACCCTAGTTGTCCTACTGCCCAGTCATTGCCCATTCCCACAAATAGGAAAAGACTATTATTAGTTTGTTCCTTCTAGAGAATATTTATACAAATAAAACATTAATGCAAATATATGTATATATTCGTATATAAAATATATAATAGTATGTAAAATATATGTTTGTGTTTGTATTTATGTATTATAAATGTATTTGTATGTGCATATACGTGTAAAATATATTTTTTTTGTTTTTACACCAATGATAGCACATCTTACACACTAGTTAGCACTTTCTTATTTTCAATTAACCTATCTTAGATATGGTTCCCCAGTAGAACCTCCTTATTCTTTTTTTTTTTTTCCTTTTTTTAAAAAGAAATAATAAAAAATAACTTCATGCTATTTCATTGTAGGAATAAGCTATGGTTTATCTCACCAGTCCACTATTGATGGTCATTCAGATTTTTTCAAGTCTTTTGGCAAGATTTTTTATCCTAAGGTACAGAGATAAACTTCGGGGAAAATGAAAACTTCCCGAAATGTTGAAAAAGCTATGTTTATGGCTATATATTTTACATATATGGGAGGATGATTCTATAGTTTACATGACATTCTCAACAATGTCTCTCAATAAAAAAAGTATAAAAGGCTTTGACTCTCACAGTAATTATTTTAATTAACTGGAAAGATTTTTTCTGAAATGGCTAAGATAAAAGTTATGAACAATAAAATGCACAAATCTTAAGTAAGCAGTTCAATGACTGTTCATGAATGTATGTATCCATGTAATTAACACCCAAATCAAGATATGGAATAATTCCATCAATCAGATAAGCCCTTTCAAAAATAAATCCTCCCATGTCCCACCCTTGGAAATACAAATTCAGTAGAATTTAGTCCTGGGATTGTGGAGACAGATATTTGAAATCAGAAGTTGAGTCAGAAAACATTTACAGCAAAACAATCATGTGGAGATGAGAAAGTGAATTGGTGTCCATGGGAATTTCAAAATATAAATGTATGTGAAGAAAACTGTCAGCACTTTGTAAATTGAAGATAATAAGCAGATGAGAGAACAGAAGTCCACAGGAAACAACAGGACACATTTCCTGATACAAAAGTTTCTTAAGGACAGACTCTGTATATTTCTTCTTTGTATTTCCAGAGCCTAGCACAGTACCTGGTATTTGCCAAAATAGTAAGTTTCAAAATGTCTGAGACTGACCAAATAAATGATTGAAAGTCAGTGTGCACAGTTCTTGTTTGTTCTAATGCTTTGATTATTCCTTAAACATGTCTGGTACTCAGACCCAAAATAATATCACTACATTGACCAAAAAGATGAATAAAATCTCCAGAGTTATATGAGTGTGGTTTTAAAAGAAAGAACAAAGGACTTCAAATGATTTACCAACAGCTTTGACCCCAAACTGACCTTGATAAGGAAAAGTATTCATCTGGAGACTTCAAACTGAACAGACAATTGATACAAACTCAATGGAGGCCAAAAACAAAGAAGCTTCACAAGCTTCAACAAAATCCATAGACCATTTAATTAAAGGCAGACTTAGTGGGAACACTCCTGGCACAACTAGTTCCCTTCTCTTGGATAAATGAAATTGTGCTGCTGAGGGAATTGTCCAGTTAGGCCCAAAGCACTTGTCTGGCATCTGGCACTGCAGTAATTAATGTTTAGGAATAAGGTAACCCTGAACATTACCTCAAAAATAAAACTTTCCCAGGGCAACATCCAATGAGAATGAGGGTACAGCATGGAGAAATGGGGCTTCTGAGAGGACCTCAGCTTAAGAAAGAACACAAGCTGTTTAGAACATGAGGGAACTTTGAGACACTGAAAATTGAGACCAGAATCTGGTTTTAGTTTGGTCTCTGCCATTATCTGCCATGTTATCTTAAGTGAATCATTCAAATAATAAGAACCTCAGTTTCTCCCTCTGCAGGATATGTTTATGGCTGAAGATAGTTTTTGAGATTCCTTTGTATTTTACAATTCCATGAAGTCAACTAGAAAATCAATGATAAGAACCTCAGTTTCCCTCTCTGCAAAATATGTTTATGGCTGAAGATAATTTTTGAGATTCCTTTGTATTTTATAATTCCATGAAGTCAATTAGAAAATCAATATGCCCCTCATCCATGTGGCCACATTTATTATTGTATTTATGTATGACTCTGAATAAAGAAAGGCTAAAATTACCATTAAAGCAATGACTCAAACACAAGGAAAACACCAAAAACCAAAGGTCTTTCATGAAGATGAAAATTATTCACAAAACAATAGGCTTTTTTTTTTTAAACTACCCAATATAAAAATCTGTACAGATTTTAAAAAAGGAGGGGGGGACAATTATGTTCTGATTAATTATCTTCACAACCACTCACATAACTTAGTAAGGGTTTGTTACCTAATGAATAATTTTAATAAACAAATATACTCCCTGGATCCTGGTTTACATGGTAACTGTTTTCATTACAGACTCGCCCAAAAATTGTGTCTGGGTTTTTTTGTATTATATAAATTTATAAAAATTAAATATATATATATAATCCTATGATTCTAGATACTCATTTTCTTTTTACTTTTTCTACTAGTGACTAGAATAATTAAAAATAAAAATTAACTCTTGAATATAAGAAGCACTACAACATTACTCCATATAATGGAACTACATGTTTGGGATCAGGAGGTGAAAAATAGAGGGCATGTGTTCAACAACAATCATGCCAGATAAACAGAAATCATTAATCAAATATTGAGAGAGGAAGTCATGTGAATTGTGTTTTATTTCCAGGTCTTGAGAGATGTTAAATCTTGGTATGGAGAAAATAGACTCATTCTGCATCTAATTTTTCATTCATTTTTCAGTTAGTCAAACAACAAACATGGACTAAGTATCTCTTTCGTGGAAGTGATTGTCATGTTCATCACTATTTCACAGCTGTAGTTCCTTGCACAGAGGAAAGAATAAGTGCCCTGTTGGTATATACCGGGACTTATTTCTCCATGGTGACAGCAGGAGTTTGTAAAGTAGAGGGTGGGGGTGAAAATATTCTAGGCAGAGAGAATCACCATAGGAAATGGTGTTTAGTATAAATGAAGTATAGAACTGCTGGCAGAATGGTATGACTTCAATCAGACTGAGGGTTAGAACAGTAGCTTGGGGTGGTATGCTGAGATGGGATGTGAGAGTACACACCCAGGCTACACTAAAATGTTGAGTTGTCTTATCTTCTAGGCTTTCATGCTTCCCTGAGAGAAGCAGGTCTTATCTGCCAATACCCAGCATGTCTTCATGCTGTGCAAGCAAAGCTGAGCATGATAATTCATGTATGAGGGTGTTTGGTACCAATGATTCTTCCTTTCTCAATCACTTCCTCTTCTAAGTCCCTCCAACATCACTGCCTGCATTCTGCATTTATCGCAGCGCTAACACAGGGAAGCCAGGCACATCTTCAGGCCTAGTTAGTTTCAGCAGTTGACAGGAATTGAAATGCTAATAATCTCTTTTTTCCCCCTGATTTCTTATAAAGATACAAATGAGTCACACAGCTGCAAATCATCTGATGGCAGGAAGTATCTCTGACAGCTTCATTTGAAGTTCCAAAGTTCCTGCTTTATGGCTTGGTTAATGTTTGGTAAAAAATAGGCTGTTTAAATTAGAGAAAACTTATGGTAGAATATATAGTCTCATGATGAGTGACAAGTTTTTCAAAAAAAAAAATTGAACAGAGAAGAAACTACACAACTTTGCAAGCTTGTGAAAAGCAAAATAGTCTTTCCTTTTCTGTGTCTTATTTTTTTTTGTTTGTTTAACTGTTTGCAGAGTATGCAGTATTATAAACAACAAATATTTTCCTCAACTTGGTCCATTAGTTCAGGGCTCTGTCCAGCTCTACTCAAAACTGTCTTCTGTATGTATAAATCAAACCACAGCCAAGATTAGACAAATATTCATATAGTTGAAGAAAATAGAAAGTAAATCAGGATAATCCTCAAATTTACACTGAGAGATAGAATAATTGGTATGGATAGTCCATGGTGATTCCTTGATGATGGCTTAAGGTCTGTTGGGTAAAGTACACAGGGAATGCTGAGTCTTGTAGTCAGAATGATTTTATCCCTATGTTCCATAAACCCATTTCCTCCCTTTTTTTTTCTTACTCATCTGGGTTAGAGCTCTAAGTTCACCACTGAAGATTGGTGAATCCATGGGCAAGTCAATTGTCGACTTTGAATCTCTGTTTTTTCATTTAGAGAGTCACAAAACTGCTCCATAGTTCTGAGACAGTTAGACATGTGACTATGACTTGGTGGTAGGCAAAACATGCTATTTTACAGATGAAGAAATTGAGATTTAATGAAGATATGTCACAAGGTCTTAGAACAATGACTCTCAATTCTCACCTAGGAGCTGTTTTATTACCCCCTCCCAAGGACATCTGGCAATGTCTGGAGACATTTTTGGTTGTCACAACTAGGTGGCAAGATGGTAGTGGATAGAAGCCAAGTATGCTATTAAACACACTGCAATGCCCAACAAAGCATCATCCAGCCCAAAATGTCAATGGTACTGAGACTGAGAAGACCTGTCCTAGAGCCACAGAACCAGGTTTGGAAACCAGGTCTATGCAATTCCAAAGTCTGAAATCAAGCATGGTACTAATTTTCTTATTAATAATAATAGTTTAATCTCTATTCCTCTGGGGACCTCCAAAACAGTGAAATGTACCATGACAGACAGATACAGGAAGATATTAGTTGTCTGTCATGTACCTGACAGCACACTTCAATTTATCCTGGCAAAGAGTGGAGAACTTCACCTATTTGCAGTGGCAGTTTTGTAATTAGCAATTTGTCTTATTCTTTGATTATAAAAGTTTGTTTTTACATTTGCTGTGTAACCCACACCTATCTTCAAGGGTTGCTTTCAAATGACTCCACATTCCCTTTACGTCTATACCTATCCTTTATCTTTTACCTTGATTGATACAAGTCAGCCTGCACTCTCTAATGTTGTAATTTCCCAGAAATCTGCAGATGAACTGAGCTTAATCAGGACACCAATAAGACAGAAGCTCTGAAAGAAGTAGCCTTATCACACAAAGGTCTCATTTGATACTGTCTGAATCCTAAAGTCCAGGTTCCGGAGCCTCAGTAATGTAAAGGGGCCCCATATAAGCAGGACTGTCAGAGAGAATTATCTACGTTGTATTTGTTATCCAGGGTTTTGTAATTGCTGAAGAAGTTAATGGAATTGACAGATCATTGATAAAAGTGGATCCTGAGGAACAAGAGGTAGATTTCCTGAGCAGCTTCCCTCTGCCTTCACAATGCAATATGCTTGCTAACCCAATCCTGACACCCTGCTGTTCTAACCTTTTCTAACATGTCTGACTTACCAAAGAGAAAATGGTCAGTTTTCCCTATAATTGCTTTCAAACTTGTGTCTCTGATAAGTGCTTTTATTTAGCTTGTTCTACAAATCGCCCCTTTAAGGCTCATTCTAAATATGCTTCTTGGAGTATATACAGTGATTAGATAGAATGTGCTGCTTTAGTTGAGGTCTAACAAAACACACTGCATGTCTTTTTAAAATAATAATGGAGGTGAATAATCTTTAATATAGGTTTTTATTAAAGTAACTCATATCTCTCTCCAGGTCAATATGCTATAGTACCTTCCCATTAAGGAGATATTATGTCCTTTGATTACATGCTACAAGACTCATTATTCTGTATTTATCTGCATTGAATTTTCTGTCTATTAGCCCAGATATTTAAGTGAGCTAATTCTTTTCCTACCTGAGGATTGTTTTTCAGGGATGACCTTTCCCCCCAATTTAACATAATCTCCAAACCAGAACACTGTAGTGTAAGCATTGTGCTTGGAGTCAGGTTATTTAAGATCTTTAATAACAGGATATCCAGTATCACTTTGGACCAAGGTAACTCTGCCATGAGTAGCTTAGCTGTGATTATATTCTTTATCTATTTCATTATATAGAAGGTTTGATTGGAAGAAGAGCAAGAAAAAAATATCTTGATTAAAAAAAACACCTCATTTTAAGTAGAAGTTTCTTCAGCTTGATTTTTTTGTAATTCAACATCCTCCAAGATGAATCTGCAGAGTACCTCTCCCATCTTGGCAGCTAACTATTCACTTTACAACCCTGGGTCACCAAGATAGACATCACTTAAACCCAGAAAATTGGTGCAATTAATTCCAGTCTTCTACTTCAGAAGTCCCTGAACTGGTAACTGTGGGTCAGTAACTCAAGAAGAGAGGCGGGTCAGGGAAGGAAACAGGGAAATGTGCCTACAATCCAACACCACGTAGAGAGAAACCACCCATTTGTGAAATCTTTTCACCTTCATGCTTGCATATCGGGTCATCTGATTTTCCTGAATAAAATGGTGGAGACAGCATGGCTCTTTCAGAGTGAATCCTTCTTGCTCTAAAAGCTGTCTTGGAACCACACACTCCTGATTGAGAAGGCCAGTATTTGTGGGATCTTGGAATGTTACACAATTTTAGAGTTAAAAAAAAAAAAAAAGTTAGCAACATAGTTGTGTATAAATGCAAATTGTCCAGGTAAACAGTATGGTTTTTGCTCCAAAGCTTAAAGATAATGAAAGCACCCCACATTTTTAGAAGCTGAATTAATTATCTGTTGCTGATGGAAAAAATTACCAGAGACTTAGGGGCTTAAAACAATGTAAGTGTATTATCTCGCAATTCTGTAGGTCAAAAGTCTGGTACAGGTCTCACTAGGCTAAAATCAAGGTGATGGCACTGCTGTGTTCCTTCCGGAAAGCTTTAGGGGCAAATCCATTTCCTACTCATTCAGACCATTGGCAGAATTCAGTTCCTTGCAACTTTAGGACTGAAGCCCCATGTCCTTGTTAGGAGCTAACTTAGGGATATTCCCAGTTTCTGGAGACCTCCACATCCTCTGGCTTGCAGCCCCCTTTCCATTTTCAATACCAAAAATGGTGTCAAGTACCTCCCATGCTTGCTTGGAATCTCTCCTGCCTCTTCCTTCATCCCATCTCTCTGACCTTAGCAAGGAAAAGTTCTCTGCTTTTAAGAGCTCATGTGATTGAAATGAACCTACTGGATCATCCAGAAAAATCTCATCTCAAAATCTATAACCTTAATTACATCTGCAATGAACCTTTTGCCATGTAATATAATGTATTCACAGATTGCGGGAATTAGGACATAGTCATCATTGGGCCCTTGATATAGCTTACCATAGGACCTTTTTTGTATTTGATTAGCACTGGGCTTACCATTTTAAAAGTTTTAATCTTATCATTGTCTTATGAGTTAGTCTTGGCTGATTACTCCATTTTGGTGACCATGTTTTAGCTTGACATGCTGGATTTCTAATTATAGCCATAAATAGCCCTATGGGTGGCCACCATGTGGACTCCAAATGTTTGTTGCTGTGTTAGTAATGTTATCCCTGTATACACAGGGTAATGCATCTTAAGAATTTATTAACTTATATACATTCATTGATTTCCTCCTACATCGTTGGCACCATTATTAGCATCACTGCCAACTCATCTACTTTAGTCACTTTGATCTGGTCAGTCAAAACTTACAGTTATGTTTCATATTTGAAATATATACCTTTTTACCTGTGCAGCTCTGGGACAGAGAGCTAGAGACCTAATTTCAATGGTTAGTGTCTATGTTATGGACTGAGGTGATGGAACCAGGAGTGAAAAGTTCTGATCTTCTCAGGAACAATGTTTTAGGAAAGTTCTGGATAAGAATAATCCCTCTCCCTCATCACTCCTCCAATTCAAGTTCTCAGTGTTTGTAATGATTACAGATAATGCAGTAATTTCTTCAGAGTCTCAGTGTCACTGAGTATAAGATCATCCCATAGCTGTTTGCAGGTTTCTGTGACACCCTGGGCATGACTGTGATAATTTTGTTTCCTATGGAGAGACTAAGGATTTTTCTTCTTGTCTGGATATTCTGGGTATAGGCTATGTGGTAGGCAGAATAATGCTCCCCCAAGATGTCCACATCCTAAGACTCATAACCTGTGAATATGTTATATTATATGACAAAAAGGAATTAAGGTTGCAGATGGAACTCAAGTTACTAATCAGTTCACCTTGAGATTGCGAGATAATCCTGGATTATCCACATGGGCCCAGTGTTATCACAAGGGTCTTCATAAGTGAAATAGGGAAGCAGCTTTGTCAATGTCAGAGTGATGAGATGTGAGAAAAATTCAACTAGCCATTGTTGGCTTTGAAGATCGATGAGGTTTACTAGCCAAGGAATGCAATCAGCCACTAGAATCTGGAAAAGGGAAGGAAATGGATTCTACCCTAGTGTCTTGAAAAGGAACACAGCTCTGCCAACACCTTGACTTTAGCCCATTGAGACCCATGTCAGACTTCTGATCCCGAGTACTATAAGATAAATTTGTGATGTTTTAAGTCTACAAGTTCGTGGCAATTTGTTACATCAGCCGTGAGAAACTGATACAAGCTGCTAAAAAAAGACCAAAATCTGCCTTTAAAACCAAATGTGGATGTACCTATAGGCTGTCATACAGAGTGAAATAAGTCAGAAAGAGAAAAACAAATATCATATATTAACACATATAGGTGGAATCTAGAAAAATGGTACAAATGAACTGGTTTGCAAGGCAGAAATAGAGACACAGCTGTAGACAACAAAAGTATGGACACCAAGGGGGGAAAGTGGTGGGGGGATGAATTGGGAGAGTGGGGTTGACAGAAAACAGATAACTAAAAAGAACCTACTATATAGCACAGGGAACTCCACTTCACTGTACATTAGAAACTAACACAACATTGTAAAACAATTATACCCCAATAAAAATAAATAAATAAATAAAACCTGCTTTATAAAATCTATTTTAAACAATCATAAGGCATTTTCAGAATACTCAATCCTGGGCATAATTCTACCTTAAATAGTCTCAGATATGCATAACCATTATTTAGACTCTTAAAAATTATTTAACAAACAAGTGAAAAAGATATGAAAGTGTTAGGAAAGGCAGTCTGATGCATGCCATCTTTGGACCCCTGCTTGGTCACATAAGAATGGGCCTTGGGCTCAGAACACTTTGTTACCAAGAGATAAAGAGTCCTAACAGCCTGCACTGGGTTGATTGCCTTGTGTGGGAATGTCTTTCCCTGTTTCAGACTCAGTGTGTACTCTTTTGTTCTTCTTAAGCACATGTGTCAATGGCCCTCAAGCAAGCCTCCAGCTTTCTGTATGTCAGACCCCAAGGGGGAGGGGTCATGACTCTTCTATTGCAGCAAGAAGTGGGATGTACGCAGCAAAATCTCTTTTGTCAGAAGGGGAGTGGATAACCTAGCCATGGGAGACCAACATCACGAGGGGCTGGATCTGGTGTACTCTTTCTCTCTTCTTGCTGTAAGTAAACTCTATACCATTCAAGCCTAATGTGCATGTTGTCTTTCTCTATGACCTTCCCTGGGTGGCGCTTACCTGCTATTTTTTTGCTTTTTAACATTGGCTACATAGCCTGGGCACCCTGTGAAACACAAAGGTTAATTAACAGTATAAGACATAGGGGAGATTTTTTCAAGATGGTGGAGTAGAAGGACGTGCTCTCACTCCCTCTTACAAGAACACCAGAATCACAACTAACTGCTGAACAATCATCAACAGGAAGACACTGGAATTCACCAAAAAAGATACCCCACATCCAAGACAAAGGAGAAGTCACAATGAGATGGTAGGAGGGGTGCAATCAAAATAAAATCAAAGCCCATAACTGCTCAGTGGGTGACTCACAAGCTGGAGAACACATACCACAGAAGTCAACTGGAGTGAAGGTTCTGAGCCCCACAACAGGCTTCCCAACCTGGGGGTGTGGCAACGGGAGGAGGAATTCCTAGAGAATCAGACTCTGAAGGCTAGAGGGATTTGATTAGGACTTTGACAGGACTGGGGGAAACAGAGACTCCACTCTTGGAGGGCACACACAAAGTACTGTGCTTATTGGGACCCAGGGGAAGGAGCAGTGACCCCATAGGAGACTGAACCAGACGTGCCTGCTAGTGTTGGAGGGTCTCCTGCAGAGGCAGGGGTTGGCTGTGTATCACTGTGAGGACAAGGACACTGGCAGCAGAAGTTCTGGGAAGTACTCCTTGGCATGAGCCCTCCCAGAGACTTCCATTAGCCCCAACAAAGAGCCTGAGTAGACTCCAGTGTTGGGTCGCCTCAGGCCAAACAACCAACAGGGAGGGAACACAGCCCCATCCATTAGCAGACAAGCAGATTAAAGTTTTACTGAGCTCTGCCCACCAGAGCAACAGCCAGCTCTACCCACCAGCAGTCCCTCCCATCAGGAAACTTGCACAAGCCTCTTAGATAGCCTCATCCACCAGAGGAGAGACAGCAGAGGCAAGAAGAACTACAATCCTGCAGCCTGTGGAACAAAAACAACATTCACAGAAAGATAGACAAGATTAAAAGGCAGAGGGCTATGTATCAGATGAAGGAACAAGATATAACCCCAGAAAAACAACTAAAAGAAGTGTAGATAGGCAACCTTCCAGAAAAAGAATTCAGAATAATGATACTGAAGATGATCCAGGACCTCAGAAAAAGAAAGGATGCAAAGATCGAGAAGATGCAAGAAATGATTAACAAAGACCTAGAAGAATTAAAGAACAAACAAACAGAGATGAACAATACAATAACTGAAATGAAAACTGCACTAGAAGGAATCAATAGCAGAATAACTGAGGCAAAAGAATGGATAAGTGACCTGGAAGACAGAAGGGTGGAATGCACTGCTGCGGAACAGAATAAAGAAAAAAGAATGAAAAGAAATGAAGAGAGCATAAGAGATCACTGGGACAACATTAAACTCAACAACATTTGCATTATAGGGGTCCCAAAAGGAGAAGAGAGAGAGAAAGGTCCCGAGAAAATATTAGAAGAGATTATAGTTGAAAACTTCCCAAACATGGGAAAGGAAATAGCCACCAAGTCCAGGAAGCACAGAGAGTCCCATACAGGATAAACCCAAGGAGAAAAAGGCCGAGACACATAGTAATCAAATTGGCAAAAATGAAAGACAAAGAAAAATTATTGAAAGCAGCAAGGGAAAAACGACAAATAACATACAAGGGAACTCCCATAAAGTTAACAGCTGATTTCTCAGCAGAAACTCTACAAGCCAGAAGGGAGTGGCATGATATACTTAAAGTGATGAAAGGGAAGAACCTACAACCAAGATTACTCTACCCAGCAAGAATCTCTTTCAGATTAGATGGAAAAATCAAAAGCTTTACAGACAAGCAAAAGGTAAGAGAATTCAGCACCACCAAACCAGCTCTACAGCAAATGCTAAAGGAACTTCTCTAAGTGGGAAACATAAGAGAAGAAAAGGACCTACATAAACAAACCCAAAACAATTAAGAAAATGGTCACAGGAACATACATATCTAGAATTACCTTAAACGTGAACAGATTAAATGCTCCAACCAAAAGACACAGGTTTGCTGAAAGGATACCAAAGCAAGACCCATATATATGCTGTCTACAGGAGACCCACTTCAGACCTAGGGACACATTCAAACTGAAAGTGAGGGAATAGAAAAAGATATTTCATACAAATGGAAATCAAAAGAAAGCTAGAGTAGCAATACTCATATCAGAAAAAGTAGACTATAAAATAAAGAATGTTACAAGACATAAGGAAGGACACTACATAATGATCAAGGGATCAATCCAAGAAGAAGATATAACAATTATAAATATATATGCAACCAACATAGAAGCACCTTAATACATAAGGCAACTGTTAACAGCTATAAAAGAGGAAATCGACAGTAAAACAATCAGAGTGGGGAACTTTAACACCTCACTTACACCAATGGACAGATCATCCAAAATGAAAATAAATAAGGAAACAGAAGCTTTAAATGACATAAAAGACCAGAGAGATTTAATTGCTATTTATAGGACATTCCATCCAAAAAAAGCAGTTTACACTTTCTTCTCAAGTGCGCACAGAACATTCTCCAGGATAGATCACATCTGGGGTCACAAATCAAGCCTCAGTAAATTTAAGAAAATTGAAATCATATCAAGCATCTTTTCCAACCACAATGCTATGAGATTAGAAATAAATTACAGGGAAAAAAATGTAAAAAAACCACAAACACATGGAGGCAAAACAATACGTTACTAAATAACCAAGATATCACTGATGAAATCAAAGAGGAAATCAAAAAATACCTAGAAACAAATGACAATGAAAACACGATGATCCATAACCTATGGGATGCAACAAAAGCAGTTCTAAGAGGGAAGTTTATAGCTATACAAGCCTACCTCAAGAAACAAGAAAAGTCTGAAGTAAACAATCTAACCTTACACCTAAAGGAACTAGAGAAAGAAGAAAAAACAAAACCCAAAGTTAGCAGAAGGAAAGAAATCATAAAGATCAGAGCGGAAATAAATGAAATAGAAACTAAGAAAACAATAGCAAAGATCAATAAAACTAAAAGCTGGTTCTTTGAGAACATAAACAAAATTGATAAACCATTAGCCAGGCTCATCAAGAAAAAGAGGGAGAGGACTCAAATCAATAAAATTAAAAATGAAAACAGAAAAATCACAACTGACACTGCAGAAATACAAAAGATTATAAGAGATTACTACAAACAACTATATGCCGATAAAATGGACAACCTGGAAGAAATGGACAAATTCTTAGAAAGGTATAACCTTCCAAGACTGAAATAGAAATAGAAAATATGAACAGACCAATCACAAGTAAAGAAATTGAAACTGTGATCAAAAATCTTCCAACAAAAAGTCCAGGAGCAGATAGCATCACAGGTGAATTCTATCAAACATTTAGAGAAGAGCTAACACCACTACTTCTCAAACTCTCCCAAAAAATTGCAGAGGAAGGAACACTCCCAAACTCATTCTATGAGGCCACCATCACCCTGACACCAAAACCAGACAAAGATACTACAAATAATGAAAATTGCAGACCAATATCACTGATGAACATAGATGCAAAAATCCTCAACAAAATACTAGCAAACAGAATCCAACAGCACATTAAAAAGATCATACACCATGATCAAATGGGATTTATCCCAGGGATGCAATGATTCTTCAATATATGCAAATCAATCAATGTGATACATCATATTAACAAACTGAAGAATAAAAACCATATGATCATCTCAATAGATGCAGAAAAAGCTTTTGACAAAATTCAACACCCATTTATGATAAAAAATCTCCAGAAAGTGGGCATAGAGGGAACCTACCTCAACATAATAAAGGCCATATATGGCAAACCCACAGGAAACATCATTCTCAATGGTGAAAAACTGAAAGCATTTCCTCTAAGATCAGGAAAAATACAAGGATGCCCACTCTTGCCACTATTATTCTACATAGTTTTGGAAGTCCTAGTCATGGCAATCAGAGAAGAAAAAGAAATAAAAGGAATACAATATGGAAAAGAAGAAGTAAAACTGTCACTGTTTGCAGATGACATGATACTATAGGTAGAGAATCCTAAAGATGCCACCAGAAAACTACTAGAGCTAATCAATTAATTTGGTAAAGTTGCAGGATACAAAATTAATGCACAGAAATCTCTTGCATTCCTTTACACTAATGATGAAAAATCTGAAAGAGAAATTAATGAAACACTCCCATTTACCATTGCAAAAAAAAGAATAAAATACCTAGGAATAAACCTACCTAGGGAGACAAAAGACCTGTATGCAGCAAACTATGACACTGATGAAAGCAACTAAAGATGATACCAACAGATGGAGAGATATACCATGTTCTTGGATTGGAAGAATCAATATTGTGAAAATGACTATACTACCCGAAGCAATCTACAGATTCAATTCAATCCCTATCAAATTACCAATGGCATTTTTTGTGGAACCAGAGCAA
Organism: Balaenoptera borealis; assembly: GCF_965194805.1. Taxonomy (NCBI): domain Eukaryota; kingdom Metazoa; phylum Chordata; class Mammalia; order Artiodactyla; family Balaenopteridae; genus Balaenoptera; species Balaenoptera borealis. Next base: position 35,909,205 of record NC_138875.1, read on the forward strand.
AAAATCTTAAAATTTGTATGGAGACACAAAAGACCCCAAAGCAGTTTTGAGGGAAAAAAACGGAACTGGAGGAATCAGACTCCCTGACTTCAAACTATACTACAAAGCTACAGTAATCAAGACAGTATGGTACTGGCACAAAAACAGAGATATAGATCAATGGAACAAGATGGAAAGCCCGGAGATAAACCCATGCACGTATGGTCAACTAATCTATGACAAAGGAGGCAACGATATACAATGGAGAAAAGATAGTCTCTTCAATAAGTGGTGCTGGGAAAACTGGACAGCTACATGTAAAAGAATGAAATTAGAACACTTCCTAACACCATATATAAAAATAAACTCAAAATGGATTAGAGACCTAAACATAAGACCCGACACTATAAAACTCTTAGAGGAAAACACAGGAAGAAAATTCTTTGATATAAATTACAGCAAGATCTTTTTTGATCCACCTCCTAGAGTAATGGAAATAAAAACAAAAATAAACAAATGGGACCTAATTAAACTTAAAAGCTTTTGCAAAGCAAAGGAAACTCTAAATAAGATGAAAATACAACCCTCAGAATGGGAAAAGAATATTTGCAAACGAATCAATGGACAAAAGATTAATCTCCAAAATATATAAACAGGTCATACAGCTCAATATTAAAAAAACAAACAACCCAATCAGAAAATGGGCAGAAGACCTAAATAGACATTTCTCCAGAGAAGACATACAGATGGCCAAGAAGCACATGAAAAGCTGCTCAAATCATCTCACACCAGTTAGAATGGGCTTCATCAGAAAATCTACAAACAACAAATGCTGGAGAGGGTGTGGAGAAAAGGGAACCCTCTTGCACCGTTGGTGGGAATGTAAATTGATACAGCCACTATGGAGAACAGTATGGTGGTTCCTTAAAAAACTAAAAATAGGACTTCCCTGGTGGCGCAGTGGTTGAGAATCTGCCTGCTGATGCAGGGGACGCGGGTTCGAGCCCTGGTCTGGGAGGATCCCACATGCCGCGGAGCAACTAGGCCCGTGAGCCACAACTACTGAGCCTGCGCTTCTGGAGCCCGTGCTCCACAACAAGAGAGGCCGCGATAGTGAGAGGCCCGTGCACCGCGATGAAGAGTGGCCCCCGCTCGCCGCAACTAGAGAAAGCCCTCGCACAGAAACGAAGACCCAACTCACCCCAAAATCAATCAATTAATAGATAAATTTATAAAAAAAAAAATAGAATTACCATATGACCCAGCAATCCCACTACTGGACATATACCCAGAGAAAACCATAATTCAAAAAGACACATGCACCCCAATGTTCATTGCTGTGGTATTTACAATAGCCAGGTCATGGAAGCAACCTAAATGCCCATCAACAGACGAATGGATAAAGAAAATATGGTACATATATGCAATGGAATATTACTGAGCCATAAAAGGGAATGAACTTGGGTCATTTGTAGAGACATAAAAGAATCTAGAGACTGTCATACAGAGTGAAGTAAGTCAGAAAGAGAAAGACAAATATCGTATATTAATGCATATATGTGGAACCTAGAAAAATGGTACAGATGAACCGGTTTGCAGGGCAGAAATAGAGATACAGATGTAGAGAACAAACGTATGGACACCAAGGGGGGAAAGCAGCGGGGGGTGGGGGGGGTTGTGTGATGAACTGGGAGATTGGGATTGACATGTATACACTGATGTGTATAAAATGGATGACTAATAAGAACCCGCTGTATAAAAATAATTAAATAAAATTCAAAAACAAACAAACAAAAATAATATAATACATAGGTGCATTTACTGCTTTATTATTCTGTGTGCCTCAGTTTATTTGTTTATGAAGTTAGGAGGATCAGATTATCTGTACTCTGGAATTTCACTGAGCTGTTAATCAAGTTCTAGGATGATGCAGTATTGCTAAAATATAGCTCTTTTTTCTCTTTCCTCAAGCACAGCAAACCATTGCCTGTTTTTTATAATATTATTTCCCAAACAATATTCCTAAACTTTGGTGTTCGACTATTGTGTTATTTTAGTGATCAGTTTAACATAAGTTAAAATATGCCATGTCCTAAAAGTAGTTCTTAAATCGTCCAGACAGATAGATGCGTATAGCTGAGATGAACTACATCTTTTTAATCTCTGTATTGTTTGCAGTTAGATGGTACATATGGCCTAGATGACGGGCTATGGACTCAAGTCAGGCTGCCTACATTGAAGTCCTTTTCTCCATAACTAATCAGCAGAGATTTAATCTAATGAACAAAATATTCCTCCATTTCAACGTTGGTGTACGAACTCAATAAAACAAAGTAAAACATTTAGAACAGTTCCTGGCACGTCATATGTATGCAATCAGTATTTGCTTCTAAAACTTTGCAATCTTTATGGTCAGTGCATTTTTCTGTGACATGTTCAGTATTTTGTCATTCTCTCTCTTGAGATCTTTTAGGTGGATTGCATAATATTAAAGTAACCAATTAATACATGGACCACAGGTATGCCTTTACCCTGTTGACCATGTTAAATTGTTAGGGATATTATACAAACTGAAAACTAAAACCAGTTTCCTCAGTTTCTGACTACATGCTTAATTCTCCACAGTAGCAAGAAACTCATATATCTATTGGCTTCTCACTCAACATTTTTCAATAGAACACAAAACATACTTTTGTAATGATAAATTTTAGCTATTATTGTAATTCTCAGGTGGCCTGAGATCTCTGTTAAGAAATGTTGCCACATTCTTCACCCTCTCCAGGCATCCATGTCTGAAGAGCCAGAATAGTTTCCTTGTCTCTGGACAATGAGAATGGGAACAAGTGAGGTCACTGGTTGCTCTTTGTTCCACACCTGGGAAGCAACTGAATGAAAGTAGAATAAAAATACCTGCAATTTCACTTAATCCTCCCAGTAACCCTACAATAAACATACACTTTACCTTATTTTATAGATGAGAAGACCAGGACCCACGCAAGATTAAATAACCTACCAAGATCACTTGGCAAGAAGGAGAAAGAGCTAGGACTGGGATTTGGGATTTAGGTGTCTCCCTTTCTCCAAAGCCAAGGATCTTAATAGACACCCAGCCTCTTTGGTATAGTATACATGATACGGAGTTGAATATGGGTGGCAATTTTTCAGGTCTGATTCTGCATGTTAGAATGCCATGTAGAATTTTGAGCTGGCATATTATTATATATGGTATTTTTTTTATCAAATCACTTAAATACTCTGAGGCTCAGTTTTCTCTCCTATAAAATAGGAATACTATTCTATTACTTTTCTATTACTAACAGGGTCTAAGCAGCAGATAAATATCACATAAAAACTTGCGTACATGTTTTTAAGACTCTGGTTTATGCAGTTTACCTAGCACCCAAAGATTTATAAAGATCTTGTGCCTTCTTAACTTCTTTATTAAGAACGTATACATTCCCCTGTTTCAGGCGCAAACTCTGGGACGAGTCTATGACTCCCTAAAAAGTTGATGACTGAAGCACCTCTAAATAAATTACAGCCTGAATGTCTCCACCAGAAAAACAATGGATGCTCTTTGAGTTAGACTTTTATGTGCCAGTGCGATGTCTGCAATGTAAGATTGGCTTCTTGCTAAATATTCACCATGACTCACTCAGAAGCGGGTGCCTTAAATCCCTGGCTATCATTAAAGAAGTACCTCAAGCAGCTAATCCCATTAATGGAAGGGCCCAATGTCATCGTCTTTATGTCAGCATGAGGGGAGGGGACATCCCCCTCAGCACTTACTAAGACCTGTTATAGAGGTAACAGTCCTTCCCCAGCAAGGGAAGGTAAAATTCAGTTTCTTTGAGGATATGCAGTCTGTTGAAATGACACTTCCCCACCATACCTCACTGTTGTCAACATGGTTAGATAGCTGAGAAAATGTCATGCTTAACTCTGCTCTTTGAAGAAGGATCCTCCCTTTCCTTCTCTTCTGAGTCTGAGGATGGGAGATGGGTGTTGTGCTGTTGTGCCATTCTGTTCACATTGTGATGCTGTGTCTCTGTAAAAAGCCCACCTGTTTTGGAGATTAAGAATTTGTTTCCCTATCCTCCACTAAAATCATGTTGTTAGACTTTACAAAGATTAATAGAGCTCCGTAGGGGTTAGATGGCTTCAGTCTCTTCTGTGGCATAGACAAATGGCTGCCCTCAGACCTGAGGAGCCACAAAAAGCAAAAATATGTTGTACTGGATGTAAAAACAACCACTTGCTTCCTATTGGTGCTGAGACTAGAGAGTAATCTCTGCTTACTAATTTTATGTGGGGTACTCTTTGTGCTTCCTCACACTTTTAATTTTTTAAAAAAAATTTAGTCTACTGTAGTCACTCTCTTTTTAGAGTTGTGTTAAACCTCAGAATTTGGAGACGTCGTGGCAATCTTTTTCCCATGATTCCAAAAAATATTTTTGGCAATGCCTAAGCCCCCGAAAGCTATATCCATCTTTAATGATGTCCCAGAAAAAAGAAAAAGCTACAACCGATGTTATTTGGCATTGCAAAGATGAGATAAATTTAAGGCATAAAGATTGTCTACAATTTGCTTGACTTTGCAATATCTGCCTATAATATTTCATCATGACATTTATAACCAGATGAAATGCAGCAAAACAAATAAATAGAAAATAAATACAACAATGCAGAGTAACCTTAGTTACCTGAATCTAACATTAAAGATTGAAAGTAATATTTAAAGGTAGAAAAAAAAAAGAATAAGAGAAAGGAGTAAATAAAATCATTTGAAGATAGTTCTCGTCTAAAAGCGGAAGATGAATAAAATCTCTTTCTAGGGTCTTAAATAATTTAAATTCTATCAAACACATACTTCCCCTGTAACAGGTTCACACGATTTTCACAACACTGTAACTTGTTACTTTCTTTGGCTTTTGCTTTTCTGCACTCCCTGAGGATGTTCTCCGATGATTATTTCTTTCTATCTTTATTTTGTTCATTTTTATTTTTTTTTTCAGCCTCCTCCTGTTCCCTGAGGAACTGGGCAGCCATAATGCTGAAGCGCTGCTAAATGCAATAAGGCAAAAATCATCACGGCTTGATGGCACCAGAGTGCCAGTGCTTTGGAAAAAGAATTATGCCACTAATGCAGCATGAGCAAGCCAAAAGGAAAAAAGAAGAAAACAATCCACAAACTCATGGCGTATTTATTTTTTTATGATCCTTAAAATCTTTATTTAAAAAAGATAAAATGGGAATCATTGGATAAATATATTTGAAGACGGGAATCTCACAAGCAGTTTGGACCAGCTGCAGTTTTGTGTGCTGGTTCTTGGCATTGGGTTTTCTGAGCTGGGAGACAAATATACATTGTCTACCAATTTCAACCTGAAATTTAAAAAGTCCCCTCTTTGATTTGTTCTTTGTAACAAAAATCTATGCTTTAAAATTGAGGTTTCTCTAATTAGAAATTTAAAAGAAATTAAATAAGTTGAATACATTCTAGGTTTAAGGTATAAAGAAGAAAAACATGTTTTCCCTTAAAATCTCAATAACCTAAGTTATTACAAATATTGAATTAAATATATTTTATATGTTATATACATATATAAAAACCCATGGCTTTTCTTAGTGAGTGTGCTCATTAGCTAGGAACTTTCCTTGTTACCAACTTGTTACTCTTACCTTCCCCCAAAGCACAAACATTATGTTGGACTTTAATTCAGTCTCTCTTTCTCCTCTCTGTCTCTCTCTGTCTCTGTCCCTGTCTCTCTCTTTCTCTCTCTCTCTCCTTCTCTTCCTCTCCTCCTCCCTCTCTCCCTCCCTCCCTCTTTCTCCCTCTCCCTTCCTCCCTCTCTGTGCTCAAACTCAGATGTATGATTTCATCATTATGGACTTAAGTGATGACTATTATGACATGAATAAATGCACTAGGGGAATCCAGATTAATTTAGTTTGGACATGATTAAGATTTTCCTTACTTTCATTATCCAAATTCAAATATTGCTGTTTCAGGTTTTAGGTAGCCAACGAAACTTCTTTTGAAATTGTTGTATGTTTCTGTATACAGATCAAGATTTGTTGATTTATTCTGATGTCATCTCCATTCTGTTTTTCTTATTTAATATATTTCTCAACTTTATTTATATAGTCAGCAAGCAAAATAACAGCTATTGTCATAGACAAGCTGTGGGCACCATTGTTAGTTTAGACATTTCTGCAGCAAGATTTCAAATCGCACACCCAATTCCAATATTGAGTACTATATTTCACAACGAATTGCTAAGAATTCAACACATATAAAAGACCCTCTTTGATTATTTTACTTCTGAATGTTTTGTTTAGCTACTAATAGGATTTTAATGATCATACTACTATGATAGGCAACATGTCTGCAAAGCAGCCCTGTTAGGGATTTCACTTTTTTGTCTTACTGCACTGCAATCTAGATTGCTTTTTTCCATATTTCTAATATTTTTCATTTTCTTCTTTTAAAATCCCAGTTAAGATGATGTTGTTTGCAAGATGGAATTGCTGAAGGAAAATTAGTAATTTAAACAATAATTTCTTAAGAGATCTTTAAAATTCAGTGTTCCTTAGTCATAGGATTCTAAAGATAAAGGGAGGCCTTAGAGGACCTTTATTCTGTGTATTGTTTTTCCACAATCATGTTGCAAGTTAATGGGAGGAAAAGACTAGAAACCAAGTTATTTACCATGCTTGTCATTTGACATTCATTTTCTAAGCCACAAATTCCCAAGCAGTACTTTTGTGGATCATTTTCTATCAACAGTTTTATGACCCATCAGTGGCATGGCAATGGCGTTATCACCATAGCTCCATTTGTTCCTTGTAACAGACACTGTTATGGCCTTTGCCTCATGGATGAGACCCCCCTCCTGAGCTCTGAGATTATGTGAGTTGGGAGGGAAGGAGCATTTTAGAATGGAAGTTTGTAATATATTTGTGTGTGTGTGTTCAAATATATGAAAACTGACATTCCAGCAAAGGTACTTACAAGTTATGTGAACTGGAATAAATAATTTTTACTTTACTAAATTTAATTTCTTCTCTTTTTTTGTGTATTAGTCAGTTAGGGTTATTGTTATAACAAACAACACCAAATTCAGTCATTAGAAACAAAACAAAACAAACAAAAAATAAATTTATTGCTTACTTATGTTACTTTCTGATGTGGTGGTATTTCTGCTCAGGTGGCCGTTTTGGGGGTCACCCTCTTCCAAGAATCTATTCAGGGGCTGAAACCCCAATATTTCACAAGAGACTTGGGATCCATTACTGGATTATCTGTATTTGGAAGCAAGTAAAGGTAAAAAGAGAGCCTGGAGTATTGTGAGGGAGGTACTTTAGAGGCCAGTCCTGGAAATAGCGTAAATCAGATCATATTGCTTTGACTGCCATCCAGTCCAGTGGCAGGAGTGGCCTAAGGCTAGCTGGAACATTAGGTCTAGTTGCATGTCTCGGGGGGCGGTATGTACAGGATTTCGAGAACACATAGCCTTATCTCTACCAAATAGGGAAAAATCATAGTGCTTATCTCTCAAATCACTTGTGAGTATAAAAAGAGTGCATATAAAATAAAGTCTGATGCTTGATAAACACTCAATTATTGTGGGGTGAAGCAAATAAAACAAAATTAAAATATATAAATAACCATACTTTACAGGGCTAAAGTGATAAATCCTATAAGAGAAGTACAGGCAGATTACTATGAGAATCCAGAGGCACAGAAACCAGTTTTTTCTGTGAAGGTCAATTTGACCACCTTAAATTGGAATACTCGAGCTCTGTCCTCAGTAATTTATTCTTCACTCCCCATATTTTCCTTTGGTGATCTCATCTCTTCCCACAGCTTCTGTTACCACATATTTATGCCAGTTAGTATTGAATCAGCACCTGCCTCTTGGATTTCTCTCCATATGTGTATTTAAATGCTTAATGGAGCACTTCAAATTTTATAAGGCCCCACATGAGTTCATCCCTCCTTCCTTGTCTACACTCATGTGCACATTTATTTCTACACTTCCCTTTCGAGCAATCATGTTTGCCTCTCTGTGTTCTTCACACCCTATCATCTCCCTCTCCTACCCTTCTTCAGCCACTTAGTCTTGACCAGTTATCTCCTAGATCTTGCCCCATTCCTTTTTTTCTATCCCACTTACACTTGCTGAGGAGCAACCATTTCTAACATAGACTACTATGTGATTTCTCTGTCTTCAGTCTTGCCCATCACACCATTCTCTTCAGAGCAGCCAAAACTTTTATTCTTATTGTTATTTATTTCAGGGGAAACACATATCTAGGCAGCTGACTCCACTGTTGCAAAAATTTTGAGGACTCCAATTTTTATTAAGTGAGCACAGACTCCTCCACATAGCTTGGAAGACCCTAAACCATGTCAACTCTCTGGCATTCTAGCTTTTTCTGTTGCCACTTTTCCTCTCTACAAGCAGTCACACTACACATCTGTCCATCCTACTCATGTGTAATAGACCCTTTCATCTCTGGAACTTAGCCCATGTTATTCCATCTGCTGATATAGTTTTTCATCTCATCCACTTGTGATATTATTATTTATAATAAGAAATATGTATTTGGTCTTTGTCCCCAGTTCTTGGCTCACAGCTCTTGGAATTTCCTGAGTGATAAAAGCAATGAGAGCATTTTTTGTCATAATATTTGATGGCTTGTATTAAGTTCATAAAATTACTTCAGGCCATAAAGGTGAAATAAGAGTCTTGCCGTTTATACAAGCCCCTTTCTGCCACAACTGGGTTTATGTTAATACGGTGACCTTGGAAAGCATCTAAGGATGCGGCCCGGTTGCCTGAAGAACCGCTCATGTGATTAGAGGTTTGGAGCTTTCAGTCTCACCCCTAGACCTCCTGGAAGGGGAGGGGGCTGGAGATTGGGTTCAATCACCAGTGACCAATGATTTAATTAATTGTACCTATGTGATGAAGCCTCCATAAAAACCCCAAAAGACAACGTTCACGGAACTTCTGGGTTGATGGACATGTGGAAATTTGGGAAAGTGGCACTCTCAGAGGACATGGAAACTCTGTGCCATTTCCCCAATACATTGCCCCATGCATCTCTTTCATCTGGGTCTTCGTGAATTATACCTTTTAATAATAAACCAGTAATCTAGTCAATAGACTGGTTTCCTGAGTTTTGTGAGCTACTCTAGGAAATCAATTGAAACAAAGGATGGGGTCTTGGAAACTCCTATCTATCACTGGTCAGTCACTAGTACAGGTGACAACCTGGGTGTGTGATTGACATCTGAGTGGAGGGCAGTCTTGTGGGACTGAGCCCTTAACCTGTGGACTCTGCTGCTATCTCCAGGTAGATAGTGTCAGAACTGAGTTGAATTGTAGCTGGTGTTGGAAAATTGCTTCTTGGTGTGAGGAAACATGCCCACACACACACACTTTGAAACTGGGTGCTCAGAAATCTTACCACCCATGCCCTCAAGCAATGAAAGAAGAAATCCAGCTATAGCCTACCCATTCTTTAGAACTATATTTTATATCATTTCTTCCAGGAATCACTGTGATCCAACACCAGTCCCACACTCTTATAAGTATCAAAGTGCTCCACCTTTACCCTTGTGTAATGATTAATTAATTCTTGTTGCTTTACTTTTCAAACTATGTGGCAGTCTAACCCCACTTGATGGTAAGAGCCATGAAGGTAGGATTGGGAATAGCATTTTTCATTTTTGTGTCCTCAGGAACTAGACATCAATCATGTTTTAAATAATGAATGGCTTCAACAATTATATGTCATTTGAACTGAACCTTGAAAGATAGAGGATTATAAAAACTAAAACTAAGGGCTAGAGAATACCATTCTCTCCTGAAAGGAACATACAGGTAAAGTCCTAGAGGCAGAAGCATGCAGATTGAGCTTTGGACCATGATGAAGTTCAGTGTGGCCATCTCTGGACCCTGATAAAAGTCCTAAGGGAGGAAATAACGGTTGCTTTCTTACTGTCACAAATGTATTCTCTTGTATAGAAAAGAGGTTCACTCTAGGAGTTATTCTTTTAGACCAAAACAACATCTATATTTCTAGAGATCAGCTTCATTCTCAGCTTCTACTTGTAGGAAGGAGGAGGCCCAATAGCAGTTGGGTTCCCCTGGGAATCCCCCAGCAGGTACCCTTCTTTCTCTTTAAATCGGCTTGCTTTCCAGCCGCAACAGCCTCTCTATGGAGAGACCGTCTTGAGCTACAATGGAGAACAGCAGCCTGGCAGCTGTGGCTTCACGGCTCAACTTTCTCCAGCAGCTGAGTGTGATCAGCTTTGCAACAGCATATGGAGGTCTTTTCTCCGGATATTTTGTTGTGGTAGCAGCTGGGAACTTATCAGTTTGGGGAAATTAGTATTGAAAGGCGGGGAATGGTCAACACAGCTCAGGGGACAGATGTGTTCTTTGTTTTCCCCTCCTCCTTTCTCCAGTGTAGAAGCTCAAAGCAAATGCATTTTACATGTTTTATTATTACAGGGAAAATAATCTTTTGTTTTCAAACCACTAATGTTAGTGATTCCTTAAAAAAACACACCTATACAACATCCTTTTTTAAAAATATATAGTATGCTCTTTTCCAGAGCCTGACTACTTCATAAATTCTCCCAATTTCAAAGGAGCAGGAAGAGTATCAGAATATGGGTAATAAAATGTCCTTCAAGCTAGACTTAATTACTAAGGCAGTTCCTGGTTACAGGATCTAGTAAGTACAGGGCTCTGTCCGTGATGAAGACACCAGGGAACATTTTTTATTGAGAAAACTGAGAATGTCTCTCATAATATAAACAACAGAATTTCAGTGTCTTTTGTGATGTAAACCACCATTGTTCTCCAAATTCCTACTATTTCCTCTTAAGAATTTGCTGTTCGTATATTTATTATTTTTTTAATATTATTTGCATATCAGGTTATTTCAGATAATGCAGTTTTAATTTATTCTGTGGAATTCCAGAATTGAGTGAACAATTTTTATTCTTTGAACACTCTATATTCTTTTCCCTTTAAGAATTAATGTAATCCTTGTAGATCATTCTACTCATTCTGTTCATCCTCATGCAGAAGTCTCTCCATATTCTGGCCATTTGACTGATTATCTCTGCCATAACTATAGAATTGGAAATGGGATAAGGCCATGACCCTTTTCCTCTAACTGTCCAAGAGAGAGAAGAAAAAAGCTGTTGAAAGTTTAGTAGACCTATGTCATCATTTATGATTTAAGACATGCTTTAATTTAAAAGTAAAATGCAACTATATTTGGGTATCCATTGTGTGAAAATCACCATTTTAAATCTATATAGAAGAGAGAAATGATAAGTACTTTTTGAGCATATTAACATAATTCAATTTATAATGATGCTGTAACAAAGCCATGACGTAACATAATATTCCCATTTCCAACTTACCAGCATTCCTAAGCATTACACACATGCTGGGACTATGTTTTCAGGTTCCACAGTAACCCAATTATGAGACAGAGCAACAGTAATCAAATGCAGGTTTCCAAATTCTAAGACACTATAGTTTTTTGCAAAAGTGATCAATAGAAAGACTACTCTGGTAGCAGCTCCATCTGAAACCACAGTAGAGCAATGAATTTTCTTATATTAGGAGCACTTTTGAACATTCAATAAAAGTTGAAGCCCCTCCATCTGTCCAGAAAAGTCAAGCAAGATTTCTGAAAAATGCATAGAGAGGTCCATTATGGCCTCACTGGCTACACACCACACAATTCCAGGAGGTACTATTGATACAGACACAATGTGCAATGTGAAGAGTACCCCCTGGAGATCTGCAGTGAAGGAGCCTGTTCACAGCTTACCAAAGGCCCACCTTTAGACTCCCTAGGTATCCTCAATAAAAACTTCTGAGCAATATCTTTCTCCTTTAGTCACAATTCCCTGGGTTGGGACAGACCCAGAGAAGAGGTTACCATTTCCCTTACTAGGCCACCTGGCCTCCACATTTCTCCTGCTCCCACTGTGTTCACCTTCCCTTCTATTGAAAACTCTTCTTCAGCATCCTTGCTTACTCCCACTCTCCCATCCCACTCCTTCACTATCAAAACATGCAAGTTCAGATCATTTTGCATTGCTGAGAATTTAGGATTTTCCCCAGACACTTTAAACATGTTTCTCATCGTTGCTCTAATGTAAAACCAGTCGCCATTACCTGAATAAGCAGGCAAAGTGGAGACCAGTGTTATCAGTATAGTTGTTCAGGTTTTCACCATACCCCTTATCTTAGTCCATTCTAGCTGCTCTCACAGAATACCATTGACTAGGTGGCTTATAGACAACAGAAATGTAATTCTCACAAGTTCTGAAGGCTGGGAAGTCCAAGATCAGAGCACAGGCATATTTGGTGTCTAGTTAGAGCTTGATTCCTGGTTTATATGCAGTCATTTTATTTCAATATCCTCACATGATGGAAGGGGATTAAGGAGTTCTGTGTTTTATAAAAGCACTCATCCCATTCATAAGGGTTCCACTCTCATGATCTAATCATCTTCCAAAGTCCCCACTTCCAAATACTATCACATTGAGGGTTAAATTTCAATATATGGATTTTTTGGGGGGGGCACAACAATTCAGTCTATAGCACACCCCCAAGGCACCACGCACACTGAAGGCAATGTGAGAGAAGTCCGCTGGTGTTGGTCTGTGCACAAGATGGATGGTAATCCTAGCGGTATGGCAATCCTGGTGGAGATGTTCTCAGTGCCTCTGGTGGGAGTACTCTTAAGGGAATATTTTACCCTACCTCCATTTTGGAGAACATTTGAGAACTGTCAAAAGCCCCCTATGGGGCTTATGTGCAAGTTGATGCCGCAACCTTCTCACGTGACAGGCATTCTCCAACTTAAACATGACTTTTTGCTCTCAAAGTTATGTAAGTCAATCCTCTGAAAATGGAGCACACTTTTTTTTGCAAATAAATTTTCATACTGAAGGAGGCCATTTGATTCTCTGCTCTATTGGTTTACCATATTCTCCTCACTCCCCAGGGCCTGCTGGGGCAAAGCTGTGCTGGGTATGAGAGGCCTTTATAGTATAATGTGGGGAAATTCCTGTCATCTTGAGCCATGGGAAAACTTGTCGTAAAGGAGCAATGGAAGATGGGCAGAGACAGCCTGGGATGGAGCAGAGGGATGAAGAGCCTAAGGCCTGTGGGTTCCTCCTCTGTTTTAACCTCAGATTTCTGAGGTCACCTCCATGAGTCTCTGAGGAGAGCCAGGTTCTGTTCCTGTCTCCACCAGTGCCTTGCTAGTGACTTTGAACCTAATCTCTTGGTCTCTCAAGTCTGGCTATTTCCACTTGCACAGGAGACCTAATAAAGTTTTCTAGTAACACATCTAATTTCCACCATGTTTCCATGAAGAATTTTAAGGGTAAATTTTTTTTGTAGCATACTTTAATATATGCTACCATTGCAGGCAGTTACATTACCACGTTCATACCCACATCCCTTGGAGTGGCTCAACACAGAAGCACACAGAACATACTCAGTGTGGCTCCTTTTGTTCCCTGCTGAGGTACATGTATACACTGGCATTTCCCTGTTCTCTTCCTAAATGGTTTTCTCCAAAAGATTAGTCATTTAGCTGGAAATTTCAAGGGTATATAGAAAGAACGCTGGGCTTGGAGATTGAATCTTATTTCTTCCTCTGTCTCTTCATTTCTTCCTTCCTCAAATACTAGCTAGAGAACAAGGAAGGCAAAGTCCTTACCTATTACCTGGCTGGTAAATGAGAGGAATTTGCAAGACATCACATCATAGGCACTCAAGAAATGCCCATCTCTTTAAATAACCCAAGTTCTGCAACAAAAAGTGGGAAGGTGAATTCAGACTTAAAAGGATCCAAGTAAAGTTAAAAATGGTGACTCTATAACTCAGGATAATGGCTCTGTTTAAAGGGAGAGAGGAAGTTGTGACTGGCATGCGTGATTGTTATGGATAGATTTCTAGACTGGCTGGGAAAACTGTTTTTTGACTTAGGTGGTAGTTACCACCTAAAACATCAAGGAATTTTTGCACTTTCCCTGTATTTTATTTTATGACAAAAAAGGTTTTAAAAATAATAATAATGAAAATAAAAATAATTCTGAGAATAAGTATCTGAAGAGTTTGAAGGACCATTAGAAGAATAGAAAAATCACAAAAATTAAGGAAAGAAAAAATACCAAGAAAGAGGTGTATTTCACAGTGTAAAATGCTACAGACAGATCCCGTGTAAGCATCCCCCATATGTTGCAATGAAGCAACCCTGGGTAACACTAGCAATGGTAGTTTCATTGGAGCAGCTGGGGCTTTATCCAGAGATAAAAGTGTGGAATTGGCAATTATAGAAATTTCTTACAAGGATTTTGTCTCTAAAGAAGAGGATGGAGATTGCCTTTTCTGTTAACTAATCCAATAAATCTCTTGGTTCATTTTGTTCAGTTCTACTCTGCCTGATGCAACAGTTTGGCAATTTACATTAGTTTCCTCAAGGAACTATTAAGTAACTATTAATTCTGTGAACAATTCAGCATAAAGTAAAGTAGTCAAGGGAACTTGGCCGTATGAAATCGAGTCAGATTTGATTGAAGATGTTAATAATTTAATCTATGACATGGAACATACCTCTCATCTTTTACATGTTTTTCCTTCTATTTGTTAATATGCTTTGGTCACATGCTTTTCTGACACCAAAGTCACATAGAAGTAGACCATGAAAATACCATGCATTAAGAGGAAGAGCCGGGCTTAAGGGAAGTATGTAAGAAGTGGAAGTATAAGGCAATATGAAAAATAAACTGTTCCAGAAAACGAAGTGTTTAAGATACTTGGTATCAGTTTGGTCTTTACAGTTGATTGATCCCCAGAAACTTGCATCCGCTGCTCTATTCTCAGGCTGCAGTGATAGCATATACTTCATATTCAAATTTTCATAGACCTGGGTATTTGTCACGATTATCTCTTCCTATCTAATATTTCTAAAGTGTGTGATTAACCTGAACACTTTTCTTGAGCTCCAAACAGGTATTTTCAATAATCAAGTGGACATTGTCGCCTGGATGTACTAAAGGAACCATATATTTCACTCATTTTCTAAGCCCCTTTCTGCTTTTAACTCTGACAAAGCTATCTGATATTTGATGTAATAATGAACGAGTGAACATGCATCCAGTAACATAGAGCAGATCTTTTCAAATCATCCTCAATTGTTTTCTTTCACTTATCTCAACATTCAATTATTTACTAATTCCTGCTTCCTAAATATCTTCTACATCTAGGTATTTTTTTCCATGTCAACTATCACTGTCCTAATTTGAATCTCTTTAAATATCCCTGGACCTATAGAATAACTTCTCAATTAGCATTCTTGACTACAGTTTCTACTCTTATCCAATTGAATTATCTTTCTAGAGTACAAATATAATTAGGCACAGTACCATCCCTCCCCCAGCCTAGAGAAAAGATAGAACCTAAATTAAGTATTAGGCATCTCAGAACCTGGTTCTTATCATTTTCTAGCATATCCTTCTCAATTTTCATTCCTTAATTTTCTCACAGTCTTTACCACAAAAATTCTATTCCAGTAATACCCAAGTACTATTAAATTTCCAAGTATGTGATACTGTGTAAGGCCACTGGGCTATTATTTGTGCCATATATACTACTTGGATTGTCTTTCCCCCCTACTTATAAACATTATTTTTGAGTTGAAGCCCAAGTATTCTTTCTACTCTAAAACCTTTCTTATTTTTCAAGGGTAGTATTTAGAGAATGTTGTTCTATTTTTTTTAGTTATTTTGCATATGTCTCTTTTTGATTACATATATTCTATTGCAGTAATTTTTAAATTCTCTATCTCTATTTTTATCTTTATCACTATCTCTTCTAGGAGACTGCAAATTCATTGAGGGAAGGGTCAGATATATTTATTATTTTAGTCTCAACGTTTAGTATAGTGACTCCACAAAAATGTATGCTGAATCACCAGATAAAGAAATGCATTGGAAAAATATGAGTGGACAATAAGAATGAGTCATTCCTGAAGAGAAGAAACTCTGGGAAACTGTACAGCAAAATGTAAAGTATTTTAAAGAGTTATTAAGTAGCCCAATTAATCTAAAGTAGAGGTCATGTGTTCTGTAGGCAAAACATCTTCAACAAGTCTAGAATCATAATTGAATACACTCTTATTGTATCCCCTTTGGATCAGTAAGGAAACATCAGGGAATTTTCATCATTTCTCTTGATTATCTAGATAGTAGAAAGAATATTTAATCCAGACCCTCTCTGCATAATGACCACTAACAGTTGGGTTCCATATAGTGACCACCACCATGCAGTCTACCTATAGGAAGCCTATTGAAATAAATAAATGAATAAGCTTTTGTGTGTGATTTGATGGTATCTTAGTGTCCAATTTAGTCTGTGGTATTGATGATTTTCAATCCGCTGAGCCATAAGGCAGCTGCAAATCTGGATAATGCAGAAAATGCTCAATTTGTTGGCCATATGTAGACATAGACTTCGTGATGAATAAGCAAGACTAAACCAAGCCTTTTCTTATAT
Source organism: Balaenoptera borealis (assembly GCF_965194805.1). Classification (NCBI taxonomy): domain Eukaryota; kingdom Metazoa; phylum Chordata; class Mammalia; order Artiodactyla; family Balaenopteridae; genus Balaenoptera; species Balaenoptera borealis. The sequence goes on from NC_138875.1 coordinate 35,925,800, forward strand.
GGGGAATGCACATGTATGTTGATGAGCTGTAAGATCCTCTGCTGAATCAGGAAAGCAGAAAAGGAAATCCCCCAAATCCATCTTTTACAAAAAGAAAGTGTACAAACTTCCACTGAGTTTCATTTGCCTAGAAGTTTAATTTATTCATACCTTTTAAGGACACAAAAGCTATTCAGAATCAGTAAACTGGCATCTAGAATCAGTAAATTTATTACTAAAGATTTGTACATGGAAAATGTGGTCATTAGAGACAATTCACTACCATGGAAGGACAATGGGACACATTGATGGCTGATTCTCTAAAGAATTGAGTATCATTCTAGTGCTAGTATTACTATCTGTAGTTAAATAGACAGATAAAAGTTAAAAGGGCAAAGAAATTTCATTCACCTAGGCATTAGCTAATGGCCAGAGAGAGACCAGGAAGTCAGCCCACATTTCATATTCTTCTGCCCCAAGCTCTTTGACTTCTGTTCTGGGGAAATGAAGTAATTTCTTGGTGCCCTCTAGCAGTCTTTTTTCTAGGTGGCCTTGGTCCTTGACTGACCCAATGAATGCCAGGCATGCTGTGAACAGCTGTGCTCCAGCTGAGCCATGGCTGGGAGAGAGCCTCTTCCGTAGATTCTAGGCAGAATTTCAAAATGTTAAAAGTATGTCTTTAATGTCCTTTTAAGCTTAATTCTTCCTTAGTCTTTTCCTGTTCCTGTCAGGTGCCCTGGAATTTCGTGGTGCCCATCCTTCCTCATGATTCTTTCACTTCACTACAGAATTTCATCTAAGACCACCAGGTGGCCATCAGGTGACCACGTGATGTATTTTGTAAGATTAATTCTTACTGGCAGGAAATTCCATAAGCAATACCTCAAAGGACACAGTAGTTTTGATGGGGAAATGCAGAAAAGGGTCACTGCTCATGCTGTTACTTTGTGATGACGGTCTTAGATGAAATTCTGTAGTGAGGTGAAAGAATCATGAGGAAGGACGGGCACCACGAAATTCCAGGGCACCTGACAGGAACAGGAAAAGACTAAGGAATAATTAAGCTTAAAAGGACATTAAAGACATACTTTTAACATTTTGAAATTCTGCCTAGAATCTACGGAAGAGGCTCTCTCCCAGGAGATATTTGTAGTGAGGTGGATGGAGTTAGAGTCTGTCATACAGAGTGAAGTAAGTCAGAAAGAGAAAAACAAATACAGTATGCTAACACATATATATGGAATCTAAGGAAGAAAAAAAAAAAAAAAAAAGGTCATGAAGAACCTAGTGGCAAGACGGGAATAAAGACACAGACCTACTAGAGAATGGACTTGAGGATATGGGGAGGGGGATGGGTAACCTGGGACGAAGTGAGAGAGTGGCATGGACATATATACACTACCAAATGTGAAATAGATAGCTAGTGGGAAGCAGCCGCACAGCACAGGGAGATCAGCTCGGTGCTTTGTGACCACCTAGAGGGGTGGGATAGGGAGGGTGGAAGGGAGGGAGACGCAAGAGGGAAGAGATATGGGAACATATGTATATGTATAACTGATTCACTTTGTTATAAAGCAGAAACTAACACACCATTGTAAAGCAGTTATACTCCAGTAAAGATGTTTAAAAAAAAAAAAAATCAAAATACATCAGGTGAGTGTTGTTAGCAAGGCCTATGATTATTTTAATCTGAAGAAGAAGTGTTTGTGGAAATTTTAGATGACATGGCAGGATATGAATACATATATTTTGGCAAAGGGGACTTTAGGGGGCTTCAAATCATACTACTTTTATGACTGGTAATTTGGCTCTGAAATTTGCCACTACGTCAGAACAAAACAGAACTTAACACCATAGAATTTTTCTTAACTTAGCTCAATTCTTACTCTCTTTGAAAGTATTCCCTGAATGTTTCAACTCACAGTGATCCTGCCCGAGAGATTGCAAAGACAAATAAATGGTAAATAACATACCCCTCATGTGTGAAACAGACCCTCATGTTTCATTGGACCTGAAGATTTATGATGCATTTGCTTATTTACAAAGTTTTACACCCATGTTGGACACTCAGAATATTTTTCATATATAACTCTTCGTAACTAGGATCCATTTTTCCTGCCCCGTGCTCCTGTTTTCAATGGGGTCATTTGAAAAAAGTACAGAAAGGAGTAGGGGCAAGATGGTGGAAGAGTAAGACGCGGAGATCACCTTCCTTCCCACAGATACAGTAGAAATACATCTACACGTGGAACTGCTCCTACAGAACACCCACTGAACGCTGGCAGAAGACGTCAGACCTCCCAAAAGGCAAGAAAATCCCCACGTACTTGGGTAGGGTAAAAGAAAAAAGAAAAAACAGAGACAAAAGAATAGGGACGGGACCTGCGCCAGTGGGAGGGAGCCGTGAAGGAGGAAAGGTTTCCAGGCACTAGGAAGCCCCTTTGTGGGCAGAGACTGCGGGTGGCAGAGGGGGGAAGCTTCGGAGCCGCGGAGGACAGCGCAGCCACAGGGGTGCAGAGGGCAAAGCGGAGAGACTCCCGCACAGAGGCTCGGCACCAACCAGCACTCACCAGCCCGAGAGGCTTGTCTGCTCACCCACTGGGGCGGGCGGGGGCTGGGAGCTGAGGCTCGGGCTTTGGTGCTAGCCAGGAGGGAGTCCGGGAAAAAGTCTGCAGCTACTGAAGAGGCAAGAGACTTTTTCTTGCCTCTTTGTTTCGCGGCGCGCAAGGAGAGGGGATTCAGAGCGCTGCCTAAATGAAATCCAGAGACTGGTGCGAGCCGTGGCTATCAGCGCAGATCCCACAGCAACAGGGGCGCAGAGGGAAAAACGGAGAGATTCCCGCACAGAGGCTCAGCGCCGAGCAGCGCTCACCAGCCCGAGAGGCTTGTCTGCTCACCCGCCGGGGCGGGAGGGGCTGGGAGCTGAGGTGCGGGCTTCGGTCGGTCGGATCGCAGGGAGAGGACTGGGGTTGGCGTCGTGAACACAGCCTGAAGGGGTTGGCGTGCCGCGGCGAGCTGGGAGGGAGCCGGAGAGGAGGTCTGCAGCCACCAAAGAGGCAAGAGACTTTTTCTTGCCTCTTTGTTTCGCGGAGCGCAAGGAGAGGGGATTCAGAGCACCGCCTAGACGAACTCCAGAGGTGGGCGTGAGCCGCGGCTAACAGCGCGAACCCCAGAGACTGGTAAGAGACGCTAAGGCTGCTACTGCCACCACCAAGAAGCCTGTGTGCGAGCACAGGTCACTCTCCACACCGCCCCTTCCGGGAGCCGGTGCAGCTCGCCACGGCCAGGCTCCCATGATCCGGGGACAACCTCCCCGGGAGAACGCATGGCGCGCCTCAGGCTGCTGCAACGTCACGCTGGCCTCTGCCGCCGCAGGCTCGCTCCGCCTCCTCCGTACCACTCCCTCCCCCGCCTGGGTGAGCCAGAGCCCCCGAAGCAGCTGCTCCTTTAACCCCGTTCTGTCTGGGCGGGGAACGGACGCCCTCAGGCGACTTACATGCAGAGGCCGGTCCAAATCCAAAGCTGAACCCTGGGAGCTGTACAAACAAAGAAGAGAAAGGGAAATCTCTCCCAGCAGCCTCAGAAGCAGCGGATTAAAGCTCCACAAACAACTTGATGTGCCTGCATCTGTTGAATACTTGAATAGACAACAAATCATCCCAAATTCAAAAGGTGGACTTTAGGAGCAGGATATATTAATTTCCCCTTTTCCTTTTTTTGTGAGTGTATATGTGTATGCTTCTGGGTGAGATTTTGTCTGTATAGCTTTGTTTCACCATTAGTCCTAGGGTTAGGTCCGTCCATTTTTTTTTTTTTTTTTACTTAAAAAAATTTTTTTTTCCTATTATATGTTTTCTTAAAAATTTTTTCCGTATTTTCTATTTTTAGAAATTAAAAAAAAATTTAATAAGTTTTTTCATATTTTTTATTTTAAAAAATTAAAATTTTTTTTTCTTAATAAATTTTTTTCTTAAAATTTTTTTCTTATTTTTTACTATAAAAAATTAATAAATCTATTTTTAAAAATTAAAAAAAATTTCTGAATACATTTACGCTTAATAATTTTTTTTTAATTTTTTATTATAATAGCTTTATTTTATTTTATTTTATCCTCTTTCTTTCTTTCTATTTTTTTCTCCCTTATATTCTGAGCTGTGTGGATGAAAGGTTCTTGGTGCTCCAGCCAGGCATCAGGGCTGTGCCTCTGAGGTGGGAGAGACAACTTCAGGACACTGGTCCACAAGAGACCTACCAGCTCCACGTAATACCAAACGGCAAAAATCTCTCAGAGATCTCCAGCTCAACATCAAGACCCAGATTCACTCAACGACCAGCAAGCTACAGTGCTGGACACCCTATGCCAAACAACTAGCAAGACAGGAACACAGCCCCATCCATTAGTAGGGAGGCTGCCTAAAATCATAAGGCCACAGACACCCCAAAACACACCACTAGACGTGGACGTGCCCACCAGAAAGACAAGATTCAACCTCACCCACCAGAACACAGGCATTAGTCCCCTCCACCAGGAAGCCTACACAACCCCCTGAACCAACCTTACCCACTGGGGACAGATACGAAAAACAACGGGAACTACGAACCTACAGCCTGTGAAAAGGAGACCCCAAACACAGTAAGATAAGCAAAATGAGACGACAGAAAAACACAGCAGATGAAGGAGCAGGGTCAAAACACAACAGACCTAACAAATGAAGAGGAAATAGGTAGTCTACCTGAAAAAGAATTCAGAATAATGATAGTAAGGATGATCCAAAATCTTGGAAATAGAATAGACAAAATGCAAGAAACATTTAACAAGGACGTAGAAGAACTAAAGAGGAACCAAGCAATGATGAAAAACACAATAAATGAAATTAAAAATACTCTAGATGGGATCAATAGCAGAATAACTGAGGCAGAAGAAAGGATAAGTGACCTGGAAGATAAAATGGTGGAAATAACTACTGCAGAGCAGGATAAAGAAAAAAGAATGAAAAGAACTGAGGACAGTCTCAGAGACCTCTGGGACAACATTAAACGCACCAACATTCGAATTATAGGGGTCCCAGAAGAAGAAGAGAAAAAGAAAGGGACTGAGAAAATATTTGAAGAGATTATAGTAGAAAACTTCCCTAATATGGGAAAGGAAATAGTTAATCAAGTCCTGGAAGCACAGAGAGTCCCATACAGGATAAACCCAAGGAGAAACACGCCAAGACACATATTAATCAAACTGCCAAAAATTAAATATAAGGAAAACATATTAAACGCAGCAAGGGAAAAACAACAAATAACACACAAGGGAATCCCCATAAGGTTAACATCTGATCTTTCAGCAGAAACTCTGCAAGCCAGAAGGGAGTGGCAGGATATATTTAAAGTGATGAAGGAGAAAAACCTACAACCAAGATTACTCTACCCAGCAAATATCTCATTCAGATGTGATGGAGAAATTAAAACCTTTACAGACAAGCAAAAGCTGAGAGAGTTCAGCACCACCAAACCAGCTTTACTACAAATGCTAAAGGAACTTCTCTAGGCAAGAAACACAAGAGAAGGAAAACACCTACAATAACAATCCCAAAACATTTAAGAAAATGGGAATAGGAACATACATATCGATAATTACCTTGAATGTAAATGGATTAAATGCTCCCACCAAAAGACACAGACTGGCTGAATGGATTCAAAAACAAGACCCATATATATGCTATCTACAAGAGACCCACTTCAGACCTAGAGACACATACAGACTGAAAGTGAGGGGATGGAAAAAGATATTCCATGCAAATGGAAATCAAAAGAAAGCTGAAGTAGCAATTCTCATATCAGACAAAATAGACTTTAAAATAAAGACTATTACAAGAGACAAAGAAGGACACTATATAATGATCAAGGGATCGATCCAAGAGGAAGGTATAACAATTGTAAATATTTATGCACCCAATATAGGAGCACCTCAATACATAAGGCAAATACTAACAGCCATAAAAGGGGAAATCGACAGCAACACTATCATAGTAGGGGACTTTAACACCCCACTTTCACCAATGAACAGATCATCCAAAATGAAAATAAATAAGGAAACACAAGCTTTAAATGATACATTAAACAAGATGGACTTAATTGATATTTATAGGACATTCCACCCAAAAACAACAGAATACACATTTTTCTCAAGTGCGCCTGGAACATTCTCCAGGATAGATCATATCTTGGGTCACAAATCAAGCCTTGGTAAATTTAAGAAAATTGAAATCATATCAAGTATCTTTTCCGACCACAACGCTATGAGACTAGATATCAATTACAGGAAAAGATGTGTAAAAAATACAAACACATGGAGGCTACACAATACACTACTTAATAACGAAGTGATCACTGAAGAAATCAAAGGGGAAATCAAAAAATACCTAGAAACAAATGACAATGGAGATACGACGACCCAAAACCTATGGGATGCAGCAAAAGCAGTGCTAAGAGGGAAGTTTATAGCAATACAAGCCTACCTCAAGAAACAGGAAACATCTCGAATAAACAACCTAACCTTGCACCTAAAGCAATTAGAGAAAGAAGAACAAAAAAACCCCAAAGCTAGCAGAAGTAAAGAAATCATAAAGATCAGGTCAGAAATAAATGAAAAAGAAATGAAGGAAACAATAGCAAAAATCAATGAAACTAAAAGCTGGTTCTTTGAGAAGATAAACAAAATTGATAAACCATTAGCCAGACTCATCAAGAGAAAAAGGGAGAAGACTCAAATCAATAGAACTAGAAATGAAAAAGGAGAAGTAACCACTGACACTGCAGAAATACAAACGATCATGAGAGATTACTACAAGCAACTCTACGCCAATAAAATGGACAACCTGGAAGAAATGGACAGATTCTTAGAAATGCACAAACTGCCGAGACTGAACCAGGAAGAAATAGAAAATATGAACAGACCAATCACAAGCACTGAAATTGAAACTGTGATTAAAAACCTTCCAACAAACAAAAGCCCAGGACCAGATGGCTTCACAGGTGAATTCTATCAAACATTTAGAGAAGAGCTAACACCTATCCTTCTCAAACTCTTCCAAAATATTGCAGAGGGAGGAACACTCCCAAACTCATTCTACGAGGCCACCATCACCCTGATACCAAAACCAGACAAAGATGTCACAAAGAAAGAAAACTACAGGCCAATATCACTGATGAACATAGATGCAAAAATCCTCAACAAAATACTAGCAAACAGAATCCAACAGCACATTAAAAGGATCATACACCATGATCAAGTGGGGTTTATCCCAGGAATGCAAGGATTCTTCAATATACGCAAATCAATCAATGTGATACACCATATTAACAAATTGAAGGAGAAAAACCATATGATCATCTCAATAGATGCAGAGAAAGCTTTCGACAAAATTCAACACCCATTTATGATAAAAGCCCTGCAGAATGTAGGCATAGAGGGAACTTTCCTCAACATAATAAAGGCCATATATGACAAACCCACAGCCAACATTGTCCTCAATGGTGAAAAACTGAAACCATTTCCACTAAGATCAGGAACAAGACAAGGTTGCCCACTCTCACCACTATTATTCAACATCGTTTTGGAAGTGTTAGCCACAGCAATCAGAGAAGACAAAGAAATAAAAGGAATCCAAATCGGAAAAGAAGAAGTAAAGCTGTCACTATTTGCAGATGACATGATACTATACATAGAGAATCCTAAAGATGCTACCAGAAAACTCCTAGAGCTAATCAATGAATTTGGTAAAGTAGCAGGATACAAAATTAATGCACAGAAATCTCTTGCATTTCTATACAGTAATGACGAAAAATCTGAAAATGAAATTAAGAAAACACTCCCTTTTACCATTGCAACAAAAAGAATAAAATATCTAGGAATAAACCTACCTAAGGAGACAAAAGACCTGTAGGCAGAAAATTATAAGACACTGATGAAAGAAATTAAAGATGATACAAATAGATGGAAAGATATACCATGTTCCTGGATTGGAAGAATCAACATTGTGAAAATGAGTCTACTACCCAAAGCAATCTACAGATTCAATGCAATCCCTATCAAACTACCACTGGCATTTTTCACAGAACTAGAACAAAAAATTTCACAATTTGTATGGAAACACAAAAGACCCCGAATAGCCAAAGCAATCTTGAGAATGAAAAATGGAGCTGGGGGAATCAGGCTCCCTGACTTCAGACTATATTACAAAGCTACAGTAATCAAGACAGTTTGGTACTGGCACAAAAACAGAAATATACATCAATGGAACAGGATAGAAAGCCCAGAGATAAACCCACGCACATATGGTCACCTTATCTTTGATAAAGGAGGCAAGCATATACAGTGGAGAAAAGACAGCCTCTTCAATAAGTGGTGCTGGGAAAATTGGACAGGTACATGTAAAAGTATGAAATTAGAACACTCCCTGACACCGTGCACAAAAATAAACTCAAAATGGATTAAAGACCTAAGTGTAAGGGCAGACACTATCAAACACTTAGAGGAAAACGTAGGCAGAACACTCTATGACATACATCACAGCAAGATTCTTTTTGACCCAGCTCCCAGAGAAATGGAAATAAGAACACAAATAAACAAATGGGACCTAATGAAACTTAAAAGCTTTTGCACAGCAAAGGAAACCATAAACAAGACCAAAAGACAACCCTCAGATTGGGAGAAAATATTTGCAAATGAAGCAACTGACAAAGGATTAATCTCCAAGATTTACAAGCAGCTCATGCAGCTCAATAACAAAAAAACGAACAACCCAATCCAAAAATGGGCAGAAGACCTAAATAGACATTTCTCCAAAGAAGATATACAGATGGCCTACAGACACATGAAAGAATGCTCAACATCATTAATCATTAGAGAAATGCAAATCAAAACTACAATGAGATATCATCTCACACCGGTCAGAATGGCCATCATCAAAAAATCTAGAAACAATAAATGCTGGAGAGGGTGTGGAGGAAAGGGAACACTCTTGCACTGTTGGTGGGAATGTAAATTGATACAGCCACTATGGAGAACAGTATGGAGGTTCCTTAAAAAACTACAAATAGAACTACCATACAACCCAGCAATCCCACTACTGGGCATATACCCTGAGAAAACCATAGTTCAAAAAGAGTCATGTACCACAATGTTCATTGCAGCTCTATTTACAATAGCCAGGACATGGAAGCAACCTAAATGTCCATCGACAGATGAATGGATAAAGAAGATGTGGCACATATATACAATGGAATATTACTCAGCCATAAAAAGAAATGAAATGGAGGTATTTGTAATGAGGTGGATGGAGTTAGAGTCTGTCATACAGAGTGAAGTAAGTCAGAAAGAGAAAAACAAATACAGTATGCTAACACATATATATGGAATCTAAGAAAAAAAAAAAAAAAGGCCATGAAGAACCTAGTGGCAAGACGGGAATAAAGACACAGACTTACTAGAGAATGGACTTGAGGATATGGGGGGGGGGGGAGGGGTGAGATGTGACAGGGTGAGAGAGTGGCATGGACATATATACACTACCAAATGTAAAATAGATAGCTAGTGGGAAGCAGCCGCATAGCACAGGGAGATCAGCTCGGTGCTTTGTGACCACCTAGAGGGGTGGGATGGGGAGGGTGGGAGGGAGGGAGATGCAAGAGGGAAGAGATATGGGAACATATTGTATATGTATAACTGATTAACTTTGTTATAAAGCAGAAGCTAACAAAAAAAATAAATAAATTAAAAAAAAAAAAAAAAAAAGTACAGAAAGTGCATTCTAAACTCCCAAAGGCATCTTGGTTTGCAGAAGGCCGAAGACTGGCTCCAGGGCTTGCAAATACGATGGAGAGTTTTTCACCTCAGCATCCGTGAATCTCAGCCAACTCGGGTTAATAGTGCCCAAAAGTCATTTTCTATCTTACTCACATGGTTGGAAGGGGATAGAGTGATGGCGGCAATTTCAGACATCCACCTCCCAGATGAGCATTGCCATATGGACGCAGAGCTGGAAGGGAAAGTATGATGATTTTGGAGGCAGCAAATATGAATGGGTAAGGAAGTAATTTGAGCCAGGATGCCAGGAAGAGCAGGGCACAAATGAGGGAAAATCGTTTAGAGGAAACAGCTTATGGCTAGGGATCAGGATACCAGAGTTTTTTCTGGCTCTACCTCCTTTCAGCTAAGTGACCTTGGAGAAGCTACTTATTCTATCTAGGAGACGTGTGTGTGAGTATGTGTGTAACAAGATGAGTTTAACTATTTATCTCTACAGTTTCTTCCAGCATCAGAATTCTGAGGGAAGCATTCTTGAGCAATATTTTGTTATCAAATAATTATATTATACTTTGTAAATCAGTACTCATACCTATATCTCAGTTTTACTTGCTTGTGTGAAATAGAAGGTACCCACAGCTGCTTTACAAGTTCCTCAATACAATCCAATCACTAGTAATTCTATTACAGTTAGACATATGTACATTGCAATGCACTTTTACATATGCTTGCATGTAATCTTCTCAAGACTACTGTGTAGTATTATTATCCCCTTTTTATGGATAAGAAAACTAAAGTTCAGAGAATATAACATTTTCCAATGCCACATTGTGGATAAGAATCCAGGATTTTCTGACATGAAAGCCAGACTCTTTCAGTGTGAAACAATAACTCCAACAACATGTCTAAATTCCATAATAGACATAAAAATGACCCAGTCTCTGCTCTTTATAGAAGTTATGAATTATCCATGGAATCAACACACACACAGCACATATTACAACATCATCATGAAGGACATTAAGAGTATAATCAATATATACAAAAAGGATTAATAAAATATAATAATACCAAAATCTATTAACTGGCAATAAGTGCCATTGACAATCAAAATTTGGGGAGATAAAAGTACTTGCTGTTTGTTGAACATCTACTATATATGTCTGTTTCTCTAATTAGTACTATAAATATGATTTTCAATTTAGACACACACACGTCCTGAACTTTGTGTTAAACAATGTTATCTTTTTCCATGTGATAAAATTAAAGTTCAGAAAAGTAAACTGACTTGCATAGAACTCACAAAGTTGCAGAGCCATGACTTAAATTACGATCAATAAACGACACAGTCCCTGATTTTCTTTCAAGGGCCAGCTCTACTAGAATACCTTCCTAAAGAACTTGGAGACCATGATGAGAGGGGGTCGGGGGAAGCTTTCCATGTTGAAGCAATAGTGTGAGAAAATGCACAGAAGATGAAATTGATCTTGGGGAGAAAATCCAGAAATCACTTGCCATAGAGAAGACATATGTAGGAAAATGTGAATGATAAAAATAAAAAGGTAATCGTTCCAAAGAAAATTGAATTAGTTACAAATTTAAAAATAAAAACATAGACAGGATCTGCATGCCAAAAATTACAAAATGCTGATAAAAGAAATATAAAAATACCTAGGGCTTCCCTGGTGGCGCAGTGGTTGAGAATCTGCCTGCCAATGCAAGGGACACGGGTTCGTGCCCCAGTCCGGGAAGATCCCACATGCCGCGGAGCAACTAAGCCCGTGAGCCACAACTACTGAGCCTGCACGTCTGGAGCCTGTGCTCCGCAACAAGAGAGGCCGCGATAGTGAGAGGCCCGCGCACCGCGATGAAGAGTGGCCCCCGATTGCCACAACTAGAGAAAGCCCTCGCACAGAAACGAAGACCCAACACAGCCATAAATAAATAAATAAACAAATACTTTAAAAAAAAAAAAAAAAAACCTAAATGAATGGAGAGACATACTGCAATCATGGATCAGATGATTCAACATGGAAAATATATCAGTTCTCCCCAAACTGATCTACAGTTTTAATGTACTTTCTAGCAGAATCCCAGCAAGATTTTTTTGTAGACATAGACATGATATTAAATTTATGTAGAAAAACACAGTCCCTAGGGGAAAAATTATTGATAAATGGGAAGAATCACTCTTGTCTATATTAAGCCTTCCTTAAAGTTATAATAATAAAGGTAGCATGATATTGTTGGAGGGAGAGACACATAGATCAGTGGAACAGAATAGAGAACGCAGAAAAAGATTCACATAAATGTGCCCAAGTGATTTTCCACAGAAATGAAAAAATGATTCAATGGGGGCGGGATAGCCTTTACAACAAGGAAAATTAAAGATCAAAAGACAAAAAAACAAAAACAAAAATACATACATACACATATAAGACCTTGATATAAACCTAGTACTTTTAAAAAGTGAATTTGAAATGGATCACTGACTTAAATGTAAACATAAAACTAGAAAACTTTTAGAACAGAACATTAGAAAATCTTCAGGATCTAGGACTAAGCAGAAGTTCTTAGGCTTAACACCAAAAGGCATGATCTTTAAAAGAAAGATTGATAAATTGGACCTTATCAAAATTAAAATCATTCACTCTGCCAAAGTTCCTGATAAAAGGATGAAAGAACAAGCTATAAAATAGGACAAATTATTTGCAAAATACATACTCAGCAAAGGACCAGTGTCTAGAATATATAAAGAACACTCAAAACTAAAAGCCAAAAAGAAAAAAAAAAAGCAATTCAATTAGAAAATGCGCAAAAGAAATGACATTGTACTACAGAGGGTACTATACAGATAAGAAAATAGCATGAAAAGATATTCAGCATCATTAACCATTAGGGAAATGAAATTAAAACCACAATGAGCTATCACTACATGCCTATCAAAAAAGCTTAAAAAATTACTAATATCATCAAATGCAGGTGAGAATGTGAATAAACTTGATCATTCCATTTTCTCATTCATTCATACAATGCTGGTGGGTATGTAATATGGTCCAGTCATTGTGGAGAACAGCATGGCATTTTCTTATAAAGCTAAACATGCAATTACCACATAACCCAGCTATTCCATTCTTAGCCATTTGTTCCAGATAAATAGAAATACACGCTCAAGAAAAAGGCTTGTATACAAATGTTTATAGCAGCTTTATTCTTAATAGTCACAAACTGGATATTACCCAGATGTCCTTCACTGGGTGAATGATTAAACGAATTGGTATATCCATGCCGTGGAGTACTACACAGGAATATATTTTTTAAATGTATCGATACAAACAACTTGAGGAGTCTCTAGGTAATTATGCTGATTGAAAAAATTTGTTCCAAAAGATTACTTATATAATTCATTTTTTGACATTCTAGAAATGACAAATTATAAAGATGGAGAACAGTTGTAGTAGCCAGGGTTTAAAGAAGTGGGGTGTGAGGAAGGTGAGTTTGGCTATAACATGATAACAGGAGTGATTCTTGCAGATGAAAATGTTCTGTATTTTGACTGTGGTGATATTACATGAAACTACACATGTGATTAAAATTTCATACAACTAAATAAACACACATACACACACACACACACACAGGAGTGCGTGTGAAACTGGTAAAATTTCAACAAGTTTGAAGGAATATATCCGTGTCAATTTTCTGGTTTTGATATTGCACTCTGACAATGGAGGAGGTCACCATGGGGGTACTTAGTAAAGGGTATACAAGATTTCTCTGTATTATTTTTTCTAACTGAAAATTATTCTACAATTGTCTCAAAATATAAAAGTTTAAGTTAGAAAATAAAAAGGAGCTTTGAAAAAAATCAAAGGGTCTTGAAAAAATTCTAGTGTGATGTGTGTAAAGTTTGCAAAGTTCTCCAGGTGCTCTTGTACAATGGTTTGCATTTTCAGAAGTGAAATTTGAAGACCAAAGCCATTAAATCTCAAGTTCATGTAGAGATTTTGTGGCAACAGATCCTCACCTTTGAGCCCCCATTCTTTCCACTCAAAGACAAGTTGTCATACTTATCCATTGAGTTCTTTTCCTCCCAAGGCTCTTTGACCCCACAGGTACCAGACTATCTGGACTGATCCCACTCTCTTGCCATAGAATCGATTGACAATTTCATTTTTGTGTTAATCCACTGCATTTTTGAACTCTCAGGCTTATTAGGTTTTCTGTCCTTTTCTATTCCTAAACAGGGGTGGGTGGAAGAGTTCCCTGCTGTGAAATAGAGCATGTTTTTTCCTAATTGTTAAGCAGCTCTCCTTCATGTTCCTGTATAGACCAGCAATGATGCATCACCTTTCCTTTCTTATTGCAAAAACAGGGCCTGGGAGAGTTGCACATACATCCCAAATGTTACGTATTAGAATTGATTACACCAACACAACTATTCGTCTTTAAAAGGCATAATGTTTTAAGCCTGCTCAACTAAAATAACTATAGTCTATGCACAATCAAACCTATCTGAGGGGATTAGACAGAAACAATTTTAATTTATCCATTCTGGAGTGTGGTGCCAAGAGTGCTGCAAAGATGAAAACAAAGAAACTGCTGAGTGCACCATTTTTTTTTAATCCCTCAGCAGAAGAATCCCTTGTTTAGGAAAAATAAGGAAGAACACCATGCTTCACCCAGCTCATTCACTTAACAAATGGGAGGCCCTCCTCTAATCAAGTTCCTAATTGACTCTTGCTTATGTGTACTTAAGGTTTAGAGAACTTGTGTTAATTCATGTGTCCTCTCCCTTTGTTTTATCAGAGCCTCCTTTAGACAAGCCTTCCCACATAGCTCTATGTAACCCAGGTTGTTTCATGTCTCCAAATCAGCTTGTTGATACTGTGTTACTTCTATAAATATGAATGTCTAATATCATTCTTGATTTGACATGGAAAATTTTATAAAAGTGAATTATAAAAAGTGATCCATATTTGGATAAGAAGCACACTGTAATTAGTTTATTTGATAAGACCTTTTTTTTTTTTAGTTCAATTGGCTAGAATATATCAGAAGCAGCTGTAGGTATGGATATGGCTTCTAAATTAATGTTACTTTTCTCGGGTCCTGCAATAATTGAAGCAAAAATTTGAGACAAGTCAATCAGCAGCACAAAGACCTTTAAGGAAGATCCGACATATCACACATATAGTCTGCTAATCTTTCTTAAAAATATATCTTTTAATTAGATGGAAGGAAGAGTTGAAAGTAATCAAAAATTAAGGTAAATGATATAGAAAGTCTGCACTGTTAAAATATTTGTAGAGCTAATTGAATGGAATAGTAAAGCTATCTGTAATTGAGAGTTTTCTAAGGAATATGGTAGAAATTTGAGAGCCTCAATTGTCTTATGGAAGGATTTTGTTAAGAAAGGTGACACTTGACTTCAATATTTGCTATTCTTTTAATAAATTAATTAATTTAAAATAATGTATTAATCATTATTTATTATTATTATTTATTATTAAGCATTGTTAAGGATTGCCATAGGCAGCTATCATGTTTGCTCCTGTAAAGAAAATCCTAACACTTACCCTCTATGGCAGGCAATATCCTGACCCACAATACTCTGCCCCACTTCTCCCTGGTAGAGTATGGATTTGGTCTTCCTGGTGCCCAGGTACTTTCACACTTTTCAACCCTAGAGAATTGTACATTATGACCAATACTGAGCAGTACTGATATTGTGTTGTGTGGTCTCAGCCTCTCAATAACCAATGTTTTGGCTGGACCGGCCCTTCTGATTCTTATTATGATTGCAAGATGCCCTTCAACGATAACCATCAGGAAACTTAATAAAGGTTTATTACTTGCAAGGCCTAGAAATTACCCAGCACACGTGAGGCCACAGAGCAAGGTCATGAGTAGAGAAAGAGAGAGTACATGAGCTGGGGGGGTCTGCCTTTACTGAGGTCAAGCGTGGGGGCCTAGGGTTTCACAGGCTCACTCTTTATTGATGAATTTAAAACACCAGAGCAGACATTTAAAGCATGGGAGGAGAAAAACAAGTGGCCCAAATGGTCAGTTGTTGAAATCTTCCAACATTCCTAAGACAAAGGAGCCTCAGTTGGGAAAGTTGGCCTGGCTCTTTATCTAGTCATGTGGCTGGCAATGTTTTTATTCCAGATCTTTGAAGTGGATGCCTCTTTGAAATGGATGCCTCAACAATCAAAGCTTAAATCAGGCACTTGCATTACCAAACAACCCAATGAGCAAACAAACAACAAAAAAACCCAACCTTGTAAGGGTTTCCTTTATAGATATACTTCCTGAAACATCCACAATAATTTTCCTTTTAGGTAAACATTGTAGGTCCCTACTACTCTCCTAAAGCAGAGGTTATAGAGCAGATACTAGCAAACTATGGCCTAGCCTGTATCAGAATTGTAAATAAAGTTGTATTGGAATACAAACAGACTCATTTGTTTTTGTATGTTCCACAGCTGTTTTCACACTGTAAGGACAGAATTAATTGCTGAGGCAGAGACCTTGTGACCCACAATATTTACTATCACACCCTTTTGCAGAAAAAGTTTGCCATTCATGCTATGAAGAAAAGTGACTCAAGCCCTCTAGTCATCATTGTCAGGTTGAATTAACAAGGCAGAAACACTGCCAATGCAGCCAAGTTATGTTGAGATGAAAGAGATTTTTTTTTAAGTTTAATTTAGCTTTAAAATTTAAGAGAAGCTTATAATGAGAAAACTTTAGCATCTCACCTATTAAGAAGTCTGGAAATAGGAGTTATCAAGATTGATGAAATCCTGATAGGAGTTCAACAACATCATCACAGGTCTTCCATCTTTCCCTCCATCTCTCTGCTCCATCATCTTAAACTTGGCAGTCTCGCTCTTAAGCCCACCACTCATAACCCTAAAATAATTGGAAAATCTGAGACAACACATTCTCACATAGCCAGACTCAGGATCATAATAAAGATATATTTCCCCTTCATCCATTTTTTTCTTTAATTAAGACATAAACCTTTTTCAGAAACTTATCAGCAAACCTTCCCTTAAGTTCCATTGGTTAGGTTTCAATTTCCCTCATTTTCTCCTTCCTTGAACATTAAAAATAAATCCTAACATAGGAGACATGTGAAACAATTTCAAATTATGTGGAATTTTATTTATTTTTGGAAAAAAAGAAATGAGAGGAAACCAGAAGACAAGAATGTCTTCAATGTTGTATATGATTTGTCACATATGGACTTCCAAATTTTCAGCTGACAGAACTCTGTCATAACATTGTGGGGAGGAATGTTCTGATCATGGCTTCTAGAAGGGTAGGCTGGACTGTTCACAGGTGTTAATAGAGTATCTGATCAGGAAAGAATCCTAAAGTGGAGTTTCATGGCTACTTCTCCACATGCATGACTGAAACTATGGTGAATTTTAGAAAAGTCTTCCAGATACATATGTATTTTTTGCATCCCACAATATCCCTCAAACATCAGCCCCAGATTGTCTTACTGAAGGGTATCTTGAAGGATGCTGCTCATTCTACAAGTACAATTTTAAACCAGGATTATGGATTCTCAGAGGGATTCACACTAAATGGGATTTTCCACTTTTATTTATTTATTTTTATTATTCTGAATAGATGTCCAAATCTAGCAGGTGTATAATTTGAACAATTATATCTGTCCAGATAAGCATGTGTAAATGTCATATTCATTTCAGCCTTTTTCTTCACTGGACCTCTGTTTGCCAAGGACAAGAGAAAAATGTGCTTAATGGTTGTCAAATGACAATAATGTAGGTCTTTCTTTAAATGGTCATTTACAAGTCCTCTAGTACACTTGCATTTTTGAGCTGTAATAATTACCTTAATAACATTTTAATTTCAGAAATAAGACTACTCAGAGCTCTAAGAACAAAAGTTCCTTATCTTGAAGGCGTGGAGGAAAGACTTCTAGAATAAATTTGTGCATATGTTAGTTTAGTTAATAATACATATTTTAGAATTTTTATTGATGTATAATTGATTTACAATGTTTCAAGTATAGAGCAAAGTGATTCAGTTGTATGTATATATATTTTTTCAGATTCTTTTTCATTATAGGTTATTACAAGATATTGATTATAGTTCCCTCTGCTGTACAGTAAGTCCTTGTTTATCTATTTTATGTATAGTACTGTATATATGTTAATCCCAAGCTCCTATTTTTTCCCTCCCCTCTTCCCCTTTGGTAACCATAAATTTGTTTTCTGTGTCTGTGAGTTTATTTCTGTTTTGTAAATAAATTCATTTGTATCTTTTTTTTTAGATTTCATATATGTGATATCATATTATATTTGTCTTTGTCTGTCTGACTTAGTATGATAATCTCTAGGTCCACCCATGTTGCTGCAAATGGCATTATTTCATTCTATTTTATATCTGAATAATATTCCATTGTATCTATACTCTGCATCTTCTGAATCCACTTGTCTCTTGATGGACACTTAGGTTGCTTCCATGTCTTGGCTATTGTAAATAGTGTCACTATGAACATTGGGGTGTATGTATCTTTTCGAATTAGAGTTTTTGTATTTTCCATATATATGTCCAGGAGTGGGATTCCTTAATCATATGATAACTCTATTTTTGGTTTTTTAAGTAACCTCCATACTTTTCTCCATGGTGGCTGCACCAATTTACATCCCCACTAACAGTGTAGGAGGGTTCCCTTTAATCCACACCCTCTTCAGCATTTATTATTTGTAGACATTTTGATGATGGCCATCTGACCAGTGTGAGGTGATACCTCACTGTAGTTTTTTTTTTTTTTTTTTTTTTTAAACATCTTTATTGAAGTATAATTGCCTTACAATGGTGTGTTAGCTTCTGCTTTATAAGAAAGTTAATCAGTTATACATATACAATATGTTCCCATTTCTCTTCCCTCTTGCATCTCCCTCCCTCCCACCCTCCCCATTCCACCCCTCTAGGTGGTCACAAAGCACCAAGCTGATCTCCCTGTGCTATGCGGCTGCTTCCCACTAGCTATCTATTTTACATTTGGTAGTGTATATATGTCCATGACACTCTCTTACCCTGTCACATCTCACCCCACCCCCTCCCCATATCCTCAAGTCCATTCTCTAGTAAGTCTGTGTCTTTATTCCCGTCTTGCCACTAGGTTCTTCATAGCCTTTTTTTTTTTTTTTCCTTAGATTCCATATATATGTGTTAGCATACTGTATTTGTTTTTCTCTTTCTGACTTACTTCACTCTGTATGACAGACTCTAACTCCATCCACCTCATTACAAATACCTCCATTTCATTTCTTTTTATGGCTGAGTAATATTCCATTGTATATATGTGCCACATCTTCTTTATCCATTCATCTGTCGATGGACATTTAGGTTGCTTCCATGTCCTGGCTATTGTAAATAGAGCTGCAATGAACATTGTGGTACATGACTCTTTTTGAACTATGGTTTTCTCAGGGTATATGCCCAGTAGTGGGATTGCTGGGTCGTATGGTAGTTCTATTTGTAGTTTTTTAAGGAACCTCCATACTGTTCTCCATAGTGGCTGTATCAATTTACATTCCCACCAACAGTGCAAGAGTGTTCCCTTTCCTCCACACCCTCTCCAGCATTTATTGTTTCTAGATTTTTTGATGATGGCCATTCTGACCGGTGTGAGATGATATCTCATTGTAGTTTTGATTTGCATTTCTCTAATGATTAATGATGTTGAGCATTCTTTCATGTGTCTGTAGGCCATCTGTATATCTTCTTTGGAGAAATGTCTATTTAGGTCTTCTGCCCATTTTTGGATTGGGTTGTTCGTTTTTTTGTTATTGAGCTGCATGAGCTGCTTGTAAATCTTGGAGATTAATCCTTTGTCAGTTGCTTCATTTGCAAATATTTTCTCCCAATCTGAGGGTTGTCTTTTGGTCTTGTTTATGGTTTCCTTTGCTGTGCAAAAGCTTTTAAGTTTCATTAGGTCCCATTTGTTTATTTGTGTTCTTATTTCCATTTCTCTGGGAGCTGGGTCAAAAAGAATCTTGCTGTGATGTATGTCATAGAGTGTTCTGCCTACGTTTTCCTCTAAGTGTTTGATAGTGTCTGCCCTTACACTTAGGTCTTTAATCCATTTTGAGTTTATTTTTGTGCACGGTGTCAGGGAGTGTTCTAATTTCATACTTTTACATGTACCTGTCCAATTTTCCCAGCACCACTTATTGAAGAGGCTGTCTTTTCTCCACTGTATATGCTTGCCTCCTTTATCAAAGATAAGGTGACCATATGTGCGTGGGTTTATCTCTGGGCTTTCTATCCTGTTCCATTGATGTATATTTCTGTTTTTGTGCCAGTACCAAACTGTCTTGATTACTGTAGCTTTGTAATATAGTCTGAAGTCAGGGAGCCTGATTCCCCCAGCTCCATTTTTCGTTCTCAAGATTGCTTTGGCTATTCGGGGTCTTTTGTGTTTCCATACAAATTGTGAAATTTTTTGTTCTAGTTCTGTGAAAAATGCCAGTGGTAGTTTGATAGGGATTGCATTGAATCTGTAGATTGCTTTGGGTAGTAGACTCATTTTCACAATGTTGATTCTTCCAATCCAGGAACATGGTATATCTTTCCATCTATTTGTATCATCTTTAATTTCTTTCATCAGTGTCTTATAATTTTCTGCCTACAGGTCTTTTGTCTCCTTAGGTAGGTTTATTCCTAGATATTTTATTCTTTTTGTTGCAATGGTAAAAGGGAGTGTTTTCTTAATTTCATTTTCAGATTTTTCGTCATTACTGTATAGAAATGCAAGAGATTTCTGTGCATTAATTTTGTATCCTGCTACTTTACCAAATTCATTGATTAGCTCTAGGAGTTTTCTGGTAGCATCTTTAGGATTCTCTATGTATAGTATCATGTCATCTGCAAATAGTGACAGCTTTACTTCTTCTTTTCCGATTTGGATTCCTTTTATTTCTTTGTCTTCTCTGATTGCTGTGGCTAACACTTCCAAAACGATGTTGAATAATAGTGGTGAGAGTGGGCAACCTTGTCTTGTTCCTGATCTTAGTGGAAATGGTTTCAGTTTTTCACCATTGAGGACAATGTTGGCTGTGGGTTTGTCATATATGGCCTTTATTATGTTGAGGAAAGTTCCCTCTATGCCTACATTCTGCAGGGCTTTTATCATAAATGGGTGTTGAATTTTGTCGAAAGCTTTCTCTGCATCTATTGAGATGATCATATGGTTTTTCTCCTTCAATTTGTTAATATGGTGTATCACATTGATTGATTTGCGTATATTGAAGAATCCTTGCATTCCTGGGATAAACCCCACTTGATCATGGTGTATGATCCTTTTAATGTGCTGTTGGATTCTGTTTGCTAGTATTTTGTTGAGGATTTTTGCATCTATGTTCATCAGTGATATTGGCCTGTAGTTTTCTTTCTTTGTGACATCTTTGTCTGGTTTTGGTATCAGGGTGATGGTGGCCTCGTAGAATGAGTTTGGGAGTGTTCCTCCCTCTGCAATATTTTGGAAGAGTTTGAGAAGGATAGGTGTTAGCTCTTCTCTAAATGTTTGATAGAATTCACCTGTGAAGCCATCTGGTCCTGGGCTTTTGTTTGTTGGAAGGTTTTTAATCACAGTTTCAATTTCAGTGCTTGTGATTGGTCTGTTCATATTTTCTATTTCTTCCTGGTTCAGTCTCGGCAGTTTGTGCATTTCTAAGAATCTGTCCATTTCTTCCAGGTTGTCCATTTTATTGGCATAGAGTTGCTTGTAGTAATCTCTCATGATCGTTTGTATTTCTGCAGTGTCAGTGGTTACTTCTCCTTTTTCATTTCTAGTTCTATTGATTTGAGTCTTCTCCCTTTTTCTCTTGATGAGTCTGGCTAATGGTTTATCAATTTTGTTTATCTTCTCAAAGAACCAGCTTTTAGTTTCATTGATTTTTGCTATTGTTTCCTTCATTTCTTTTTCATTTATTTCTGACCTGATCTTTATGATTTCTTTACTTCTGCTAGCTTTGGGGTTTTTTTGTTCTTCTTTCTCTAATTGCTTTAGGTGCAAGGTTAGGTTGTTTATTCGAGATGTTTCCTGTTTCTTGAGGTAGGCTTGTATTGCTATAAACTTCCCTCTTAGCACTGCTTTTGCTGCATCCCATAGGTTTTGGGTCGTCGTATCTCCATTGTCATTTGTTTCTAGGTATTTTTTGATTTCCCCTTTGATTTCTTCAGTGATCACTTCGTTATTAAGTAGTGTATTGTGTAGCCTCCATGTGTTTGTATTTTTTACACATCTTTTCCTGTAATTGATATCTAGTCTCATAGCGTTGTGGTCGGAAAAGATACTTGATATGATTTCAATTTTCTTAAATTTACCAAGGCTTGATTTGTGACCCAAGATATGATCTATCCTGGAGAATGTTCCATGAGCACTTGAGAAAAATATGTATTCTGTTGTTTTTGGGTGGAATGTCCTATAAATATCAATTAAGTCCATCTTGTTTAATGTATCCTTTAAAGCTTGTGTTTCCTTATTTATTTTCATTTTGGATGATCTGTCCATTGGTGAAAGTGGGGTGTTAAAGTCCCCTACTATGATTGTGTTGCTGGCGATTTCCCCTTTTATGGCTGTTAGTATTTGCCTTATGTATTGAGTTGCTCCTATGTTGGGTGCATAAATATTTACAATTGTTATACCTTCCTCTTGGATTGATCCCTTGATCATTATATAGTGTCCTTCTTTGTCTCTTGTAATAGTCTTTATTTTAAAGTCTATTTTGTCTGATATGAGAATTGCTACTTCAGCTTTCTTTTTTTTTTTTTTTTAAATAGATTTATTTATTTTTATTTATTTATTTTTGGCTGTGTTGGGTCTTCATTGCTGCGCATGGGCTTTCTCTAGTTGCGGCGAGCGGGGGCTACTCTTCATTGTGGTGCGCGGGCTTCTCATTGCAGTGGCTTCTCTCGTTGCGGAGCACAGGCTCTAGGCACGCAGGCTTCAGTAGTTGTGGCACACGGGCTCAGTAGTTGTGGCTCACGGGCTCTAGAGCACAGGCTCAGTGATTGTGGTGCACAAGCTTAGTTGCTCTGCAGCATGTGGGATCTTCCCAGACCAGGGCTTGAACCCGTGTCCCCTGCATTGGCAGGCAGATTCTTCACCACTGCGCCACCAGGGAAGCCCTTCAGCTTTCTTTTGATTTCCATTTGCATGGATATCTTTTTCCATCCCCTCACTTTCAGTCTGTATGTGTCTCTAGGTCTGAAGTGGGTCTCTTGTAGACAGCATATATATGGGTCTTGTTTTTGTATCCATTCAGCCAGCCTGTGTCTTTTGGTGGGAGCATTTAATCCATTCACATTCAAGGTAATTATCGATATGTATGTTCCTATTCCCATTTTCTTAAATGTTTTGGGTTTGTTATTGTAGGTGTTTTCCTTCTCTTGTGTTTCTTGCCTAGAGAAGTTCCTTTAGCATTTGTTGTAAAGCTGGTTTGGTGGTGCTGAACTCTCTCAGCTTTTGCTTGTCTGTAAAGGTTTTAATTTCTCCATCACATATGAATGAGATCCTTGCTGGGTAGAGTAATCTTGGTTGTAGGTTCTTCTCCTTCATCACTTTAAGTATATCCTGCCACTCCCTTCTGGCTTGCAGAGTTTCTGCTGAAAGATCAGATGTTAACCTTATGGGGATTCCCTTGTGTGTTATTTGTTTTTTTTCCCTTGCTGCCTTTAATATGTTTTCCTTATATTTAATTTTTGACAATTTGATTAATATGTGTCTTGGCGTGTTTCTCCTTGGGTTTATCCTGTATGGGACTCTCTGTGCTTCCAGGACTTGATTAACTATTTCCTTTCCCATATTAGGGAAGTTTTCAACTATAATCTCTTCAAATATTTTCTCAGTCCCTTTCTTTTTCTCTTCTTCTTCTGGGACCCCTATAATTCGAATGTTGGTGCCTTTAATGTTGTCCCAGAGGTCTCTGAGACTGTCCTCAGTTCTTTTCATTCTTTTTTCTTTATCCTGCTCTGCAGTAGTTATTTCCACCATTTTATCTTCCAGGTCACTTATCCTTTCTTCTGCCTCAGTTATTCTGCTATTGATCCCATCTAGAGTATTTTTAATTTCATTTATTGTGTTTTTCATCATTGCTTGGTTCCTCTTTAGTTCTTCTACGTCCTTGTTAAATGTTTCTTGCATTTTGTCTATTCTATTTCCAAGATTTTGGATCATCCTTACTATCATTATTCTGAATTCTTTTTCAGGTAGACTACCTATTTCCTCTTCATTTGTTAGGTCTGGTGTGTTTTGACCCTGCTTCTTCATCTGCTGTGTGTTTTTCTGTCGTCTCATTTTGCTTATCTTACTGTGTTTGGGGTCTCCTTATCACAGGTTGCAGGTTTGTAGTTCCCGTTGTTTTTGGTATCTGTCCCCAGTGGGTAAGGTTGGTTCAGGGGGTTGTGTAGGCTTCCTGGTGGAGGGAACTAGTGCCTGAGCTCTGGGGGATGAGGCTGGATCTTGTCTTTCTGGTGGGCACGTCCACGTCTGGTGGTGTGTTTTGGGGTGTCTGTGGCCTTATTATGATTTTAGGCAGCCTCTCTGCTAATGGATGGGGCTGTGTTCCTGTCTTGCTAGTTGTTTGGCATAGGGTGTTCAGCACTGTAGCTTGCTGGTCATTGAGTGATGCTGGGTCTTGATGTTGAGATGGAGATCTCTGAGAGATTTTTGCCGTTTGTATTACGTGGAGCTGGGAGGTCTCTTGTGGACCAGTGTCCTGAAGTTGGCTCTCCCACCTCCGAGGTACGGCCCTGATGCCTGGCTGAAGCACCAAGAGCCTTTCGTCCACACGGCTCAGAGTAAAAGGGAGAAAAAATAGAAAGAAAGAAAGAAAGAAAGAAAGAAAGAAAGAAAGAAAGAAAGAAAGAAAGAAAGAGGCTATAATATAGTGAAGTAAAATAAAGCTATCATAAAGCAAAGCTATACAGACAAAATCTCACCCAGAAGCATATACATATACACTCACCAAAAAAAAAGGAAAAATTGAAAAATTCATATATCCTGCTCCTAAAGTCCACCTCCTGAATTTGGGATGATTCGTTGTTTATTCAGGTATTCAACAGATGCAGGCACATCAAGTTGTTTGTGGAGTTTTAATCCGCTGCTTCTGAGGCTGCTGGGAGAGATTTCCCCTCCTCGTCTCTGTTCACACAGCTCCTGGGGATCAGCTTTGGATTTGGACCTGCCTCTGCGTGTAGGTCGCCTGAGGGCGTCTGTTCCCCGCCCAGACAGGAGGGGGTTAAAGGAGCAGCTGCTTCGGGGGCTCTGGCTCACCCAGGCCGCGGGGAGGGAGGGGTACAGAGGAGGCGGGGCGAGTCTGCGGCGTCACAGGCCGGCGTGACGTTGCACCAGCCTGAGGTGTGCAGTGCGTTCTCCCGGGGAAGTTGTCCCTGGATCACGGGACGCTGGCAGTGGCGGGCTGCACAGGCTCCCGGGAAGGGCGGTGTGGAGAGTGACCTGTGCTCGCACACAGGATTTTTGGAGGCGGCAGCAGCAGCCCCAGCGTCTCACACCCATCTCTGGGGTCCGCGCTGATAGCCGCGGCTCGCGCCCGTCTCTGGAATTCGTGTAGGTGGCGCTCTGAATCCCCTCTCCTTGCGTGCCGTGAAACAAAGAGGCAAGAAAAAGTCTCTTGCCTCTTCGGCAGCTGCAGACTTTTTCCCGGTCTCCCTCCCAGCCAGCTGTGGTGCGCTAACCCCTTCAGGCTGTGTTCACGCCGCCAACCCCAGTCCTCTCCCTGCGATCCAACGGAAGCCCGAGCCTCTGCTCCCAGCCCCGCCCGCCCCGGCGGGGGAGCAGACAAGCCTCTCGGGCTGGTGAGCGCTGCTCGGCGCTGAGCCTCTGTGCGGGAGTCTCTCCGTTCTTCCCTCTGCGCCCCTGTTGCTGTGGGATCCGCGCTGTTAGCCGCGGCTCGCGCCCGTCTCTGAAGTTCGTTTAGGCGGCGCTCTGAATCCCCTCTCCTCGCGCACCAGGAAACAGGGAAGAAAAAGTCTCTTGCCTCTTCGGCAGCTGCAGACTTTTTCCTGGACTCCCTCCCGGCTAGCTGTGGTGCACTAACCCCTTCAGGCTGTGTTCACGCCACCAACCCCAGTCCTCTCCCTGCGATCCGACCGAAGCCCAAGCCTCAGCTCCCAGCCCCGCCCACCCCGGCTGCTGAGCAGACAAGCTTCTCGGGCTGGTGAGTGCTGGTCAGCGCCGAGCCTCCGTGCGGGAAGTGCGGGAATCTCTCCGCTTTGCCCTCCGCACCCCTGTGGCTGTGCTCTCCTCCGTGGCTCCGAAGCTTCCCCCCTCTGCCACCCGCAGTCTCTGCCCGCGAAGGGGCTTCCTAGTGCGTGGAAATCTTTCCTCCTTCACAGCTCCCTCCCACTGGTGCAGGTGCCGTCCCTATTCTTTTGTCTCTGTTATTTCTTTTTTCTTTTGCCCTACCCAAGTACGGGGGGAGTTTCTTGCCTTTTGGGAGGTCTGACGTTTTCTGCCAGCATTCAGTGGGTGTTCTGTAGGAGCAGTTCCACGTGTAGATGTATTTCTACTGTATCTGTGGGAAGGAAGGTGATCTCCGCGTCTTACTCTTCCGCCATCTTCTCTCCTCTCCTCACTGTAGTTTTGAGTTGCATTTCTCTAACAATTTTAATGTCTGTTGTAGGCACTGTGTCCTTTTTCTATCTTTTCCCATCTTCTCAATCATTATAGCTAGAGATTTATCAATTTTATTAATCTCTTTAAAGAATCAAATTGACCATGATAATGTACTGCTTTTTATATTCCACTTTACTATTTTTTTTTATTTGCTTTCTTCTATTTGGATTTTTTTCTACTTTCTTTCTTTTTTTTTTTCTACTTCCTTGAAGTGAAAGCTTAGATCATTAATTCTATATATGGTCTTTTTATAAAACTATAAATTTCCCTCTAAGTATTGCATTAGCTCCTTCCTTCACATTTTGCTTACAGATTTATTGAAATATACTTTATATACAATAAACTGCACATGTAAAGTGTACAATTAAATTATTTTTGAAATCATGTACACCTGTAAATTTATCACCACAATCAAGATAATTAAACATAACCATTACTTCCAAAGTTTCCTGATGCTCCTTTGTAATTAGCCCTTTCACCTCTGGATGCTCGCTGTCACCAGACAACAACTGATTGGTTTCTGCTGCTGTAGTTTAGTTTTCATATTCCATAATTTTATATACATGGAATCATACAATATATACTCTTTTTTGTCTAGTATATTTCAATCTGCATACTTATCTGAGATTCATCAATGTATCATTAGTTTATTCCTTTTAATTACCGAGTAGCCTTCCATTGATTTGATATGCTACTGTATATCTGTCCATCCACCTATTGATGCATATTAGAATTGTTTCCCTTTGGGGACTATTATACATAAAGCTGCTGTGAAAACTAGGATACAAATAATTTTATGGAAATATATCCATAAATAATTCCCTTGGGAAAATACCTAGGAATGAAAAGACTACAGCTTTGCTAAATTCACTTATAAGTTTTAGTAATTTTTTTGCATAATTAAAGGGTTAGAAAACTTTTTCTGTCAAGAATGCAAATAATAAGTATTTTATTTTTTGTAAGCAACATAACATATTTGCCCCTTATTCTTTTTCCTCCTCTTTCTCTTCCTTCTCTTTTTCTTTCTCCTTTTTCTTCATCTTCTCACCTTTAATGATGAACATTCTTAGCTTGATGGACACACAATAAACTGAAAACAGGAGAGGTTTGATCCACCAGTGGTAGTTTGCCTGTCCTTGCTGGTTTTTTACCTAGAAGATTATGTCATTTGAGATTAAAGATAGTTGTATTGTTTCCTTTCCAATATGGATGACTGTTACTTTTTTTTTTTTTTTATTCTACTGTTGGGAGTCTCTAACACAATGGTGTGTACAAGTGGTGACAGTGGATATCCTTGTCTTATTTTTGGTCTTAGGAACAAAACATTCTGGGTTTTTCACAGTGTCTTTTATCAGGTTGAAGATGTTCCATCAAAAGAAATTTTAAAATATAGATATGAATGTAAATGTCATATTTCTTTCTAATACCTCAATAAATAGTATTGCACAATCCACTCTAATGACCACTTGATTAGAAAATTATATGCACCACCCCAAATTCATGTCATGTTTGTTTAGAAGTTAACTTTTGCATACAGTAGGTCATCATTTATATGAGAGAAAATGTCAATAAGGCCATATTTTCCCAGACTAAATTTTACATATTTTATTCAAGGGCTTAAAATATGACCTTTTATTCATCCTATAAGATCTTCCATTCACCAAAAGATTCCTACAATATCATGTTCTTTAACTACAGTAAGATAAATAAAACAAATAAAAATGCTGTCAGTTTTGCAATGTCTACAAATCCTCAGTTCAGATGGTGTGGTTGATAAATGTAGGTGTGTTTTATCAAATGTTCTTCCAGGCACAGCCTGATCCTATTCCATCCCAGTCAATGACTGTGTTGTGAAAATATAAGATAATTTGTTTCAATAATTATCATTTTCATAGATTAATAATGATGTTTTTACTCTCATTCACTATACTAAGACATTAGGTGCTGTCATGTCACCTTGCTGTTTATTTGCTGACAATGACTTTAACATTTGGTGAAGTCAAGCTCATTTTTTAAGACATTGATCCTATAAAAAGATCATCTTCTCATCTACCACAGGAACAGTAAATTTCCCCTTTTTCTGTTTTCCTAGAGGACCTATCTTAAGGGACTTACTACACTGAGTTATGATGTGTTTACATGTCTACTCACCTCAACAACACTCTTTTTTTATGCAATAAGGCCTAAAAACAGAGACTTGAATTCTTCATGCCCAGCAGACTGCTTGTGAAAATCAGCTGTGATGTTTATTCAGCAGTGATTTTTTTGAATGAAAAAATGAATGAACAGTGAACTTTTTCTTAGGAGATGTCAAATTTTCTAACTTTTCAGGGAAATCAGAAAATTAAATTTTATAAGAAATCCTCATTGTTCCCCTCAACAAATCAAGTAAATTTAGTTAGGAAAAACCCTAAATAGTAAATAAAAATCTATAACCATTCTGCAATGCTGTCAGTGACCTTGAGCAAGACACATAGATAAGAGATAAGAATCTGAAAATCAGTGGGATTGAACTTAGAATTGACAAAGGCCTGGCAAGAAGCTTTGGCCTTGGACCGGGAAGAACAGAGCAGAGCTCTGAATTAAGGACTATAGAATAAAAAATAATTTACTGCTTAAGTGAGCTTGTAGCAGAATGAAAAGCTGGGGGTGAAGTGCTGTGTGGGTTGCAGAGAGGAAAAAATAGATAGATGTTGACAGCTTTTTATTTCTGTGCCTTTACTTCACTAACTTACTTGTGCCATTGTTTACATCAGAGAACTAAACTTCAAAAACTTGGTGTTAAATTTTTTGAACCCTGTGGCATGAAGAGGTTCTCTCTTTATTTCATTGTTGTAGTTATATAATGAGGAAGATAAGTTTTCACTGGAAAACAAATTCAGCTGTGACTACCCAGTAACTATTTAAAAACAAACAAACAAACAAAAAAATATGCTTTGGTTTGAAATGAAATAATTCAGTCACAAACAGTTCCTGTTCCTTGACAGGTCAGTTTGATTTGCCCCTCATCCTGACAGTAGGGATATTACTGAAGAGGGCACATTTCCAGCAGAGTACCCAAAGGTCTAAAATATTTACACTTTATAACACTAAAAAGGAAATTTGAACAACCAGGAAAAATACCCTATTGGCATCTTTACAAAGTTCTTGGGAGAAAAAGCAAACCTATGTGTTTGTTCTTTGAATACTTTATATAAATGTGTTGATGTATATGCACATGTTGGTGGGAAAATAAATGCAAAAAAATGGAAGTTCCAACGAATGATGTTGAATTGCTAAAAGCAACATATTGCAGCTTATGTTCTGAGAGCTCTTTGCTCACCATGAAATCCCCAAGCTGAATATATTCAGAAGAAATGCAATAAGGTATGGAATAGTTCCAGGTTCAGACGTGAACACAGATACAAACACAGTGAACGCCGGAATGTGTATTTGATGCTGTTGAGCAATGTTGAAAAAATAAATTGGATGTTGTTCATTTTGCTAATGCAAAAACAGAATGAATGCTAAAATGAAGTTATCTGCTGATTTTGGAATCTCATTTATCCCCTGCTGATTCATATCATCTGCTTTGGTTATACATGTGATCCAAACGTTCGCTTTGCGAAATCCCGCTCCTAAGTCTTCAACAATGTTACCCCAGCTTTTGAAAATTAACACTAGTTCAAATACCAAGAGTATAAAGTAATTGATTTCAAGCTGGTTAAGAAAGTATTTTCTGGGGTTGATGTTCTGTGGAAATAAAAGTTATTATTTTTTTTTAATCTGTTTACAAAAGAGAAAAGTGTTTCTTTCACCTAGTAAGCATACCAAAATATTTGTTTACTGAGAAAAAAAACACCTCTGTCTCTGACCTAAGGATCTGAAGGTACAACTGGAGGAGACAATGACTATATCTTTTTTACACCATTAAACTAAACTATAAAACCAAGCCAAATAATTAGCACAATACAAAGCAATGAATGTTTAGGTGTCAAGCCTAGTAACAATCAATTGCTATAGGAATTTATAGAAGGGGAGTGTCATGGATTGGATTTTACAGTGAGATTTCTTGAAAGGTTCGTATGCTTGAGTTAGAACATAAGAGGAAAATGTGAACATGAGTGAAGTCATTTATGTTGGTGGATCAATCCAAACAGAGAAGAAATGATAATGGATTAAATATGCAAAAGAAATTAAGGGGAAAAAAATTAATTCATTATCTGTCTTCTATTTGTGTTTCCTATTTAAATATGGAATTCTAGGCCTTTGGAGAAGCTCTAGAGTACAGATTAAAGTTGGCTGCTTGAAGATATTTACACTCTTCTTTTGCTTGCACTTGTCAAATTGGTTAAAATCTAGCCAGTTTGTTTTATTCTAGAATTCTACAATAAATTGATCCTTTAATAGAATTAAATGAATCTTTTCCTATATAAAATGCATCCACTGTACAATTTACATGAGATAATGCATGCTGTGGTGGTCCCTGGCTTAGATAGCCTCTAAATTTAAGGAGTTTTTGAGTTTGCAAATTTAGCTTTTTTTTTTTTTTTAACACATTTGTTGTCTTTTAATTGACTAGAATATTTCATTGAGTTTTGCAAGGAAAAAAAAAAAAAAAAAAAAAAAAAAACCTCTCCCTGATGAGCCAGACAGTGGTAACTGAAGTTCAGCTTGACAAAAAGTTGTCAGAATTGATTGACAATTTGAAGAAGCCAGATACAAATTTTAGGAAATCACATTTGATTAGTTTTTGCCTATTGTTTATACTTTATGACTTAACATCTGTAGAGACCACCTCCATAACAACTGAGAGTTGTTTACGCAATCATCCAAGTAATGCTAAACATCCAGTTAGTTTCCAATCTCTGAATATATTCTTACAAATAAAGGAAAGACCAAGATTTGTCACTATGGCAGGCTGAGCTGATACAAGAATCCTCCCTTTTCCTACTTCAAACACAA
This sequence comes from Balaenoptera borealis, assembly GCF_965194805.1. Taxonomy (NCBI): domain Eukaryota; kingdom Metazoa; phylum Chordata; class Mammalia; order Artiodactyla; family Balaenopteridae; genus Balaenoptera; species Balaenoptera borealis. The sequence goes on from NC_138875.1 coordinate 35,957,212, forward strand.
AAAAATTCTGAATAAAATATGGCAAAGGGATTCTAAATGGACACTGGGACCTGAGTGAAATCAGAATTGGAAAATTAAACCTGACATACATGTAGGAAGTGAGGTCTTTATACTCCTGAGTGTCTTGAGACAAAGCGTAGGCCTAAGCATGTTGTGGATAAGAACTCAGTTGCCTGAATATGAAACCACATATGAAGGTGGAGCCCCAAATGTTTGTATGCTCTTGGGTTTTTTGCTTGCTTGTTTTATTTTGTTTTTATTCATCCATAGAACAAACAATGATTGAGGGTCATTGTGCATTAGACACTGGTAGTATAAAAGTAAAAAAAAAAAAAAAAAAGACAAGAAGAAAAAAGAAAGCCCCATTTGTGCTCTTGGGAAACTTGTGTTCTAGTCATGGAGGAGAAGGAAGACAGAAATAAAGTAAAGAAGTATACATTACCTTGTACCTAGTGGCAAGATGGGAATAAAGACACAGACCTACTAAAGAATGGACTTGAGGATATGGGGGGGGAGGGGTGAGATGTGACAGGATGAGAGAGTGTCATGGACATATATACACTACCAAATGTAAAATAGATAGCTAGTGGGAAGCAGCCGCATAGCACAGGGAGATCAGCACGGTGCTTTGTGACCGCCTGGGGGGGTGGGATGGGGAGGGTGGGAGGGAGGGAGATGCGGAAGGGAGGAGATATGGGAACGTGTGTATATCTGTAGCTGATTCACTTTGTTATAAAGCAGAAACTAACACACCATTGTGAAGCAATTATACTTCAATAAAGATGTTTAAAAAAAAAAGAAGTATACATTATCTTGTGATAGATGACATAGAAAATATAAACAGATAACAGATATAAGGAATATGAGGATTTCTGCAAGTCTAAATGGAGTCATTTGAGACATCATAACTAAAAAAATGGCTTTGAGTAAAGGTTGGAATGAGGTAAGTCAAAGACATATCCACGTGTATGCCTGGGCAGAAGAAACGACAATTACGAAAACCCTCAGTCAGGAGACTTCCAGGAACATTCAACAACAGTAAGGTGACCACTGTGGTTAAAACTGAATGATAAAATATAGGGAAATTAGGTCAGAGTATTAATGAGCAGCCAGATCATATGGGTACTTTTAAAAGAGGTAGAGGTGAAAGTGGGAAGTTTAATTCTGAGTTTATGCTAATCATCCAAGTAGGAGATGATGGTGGATTGGATCAGACTGGTAACAGTAGAGGTGAAAAGAATGGTCATAACGTTGATATGCTAAGATGAATTCACTAGGATTTCCTGACAGATTGCATATATGTGAGATAGTTAGAAGAGTCAAAGTTTGTCTTGGTACTAGAAAGATGAGGTCATTACCTGAGATGAGGAAGACTGTTGCTAATGCCATTTTTTTTTTCACAAAAATTATAACTCAGTCATAAGGTATGCTAAGGTTGAGATGTCTCTTAGAAAACTAAGTAACCATCTGGTAGACAGCTGGATATATGAGTCTGGATTCAATGGGAGATGTCTGGGTTAAATATGTAAATTTGGATATCATCAGTGTATAGATAATATTTAAAGTCATTAGATAAGATGAGCCATTAGACAAGATGAAATCACCAAGGAAATAAGTATAGATAGATTCATGGTTATTAAATCATGTTCTTGAAAGACTATATTTGCTGGCCAGGTGTAGGCTGAAAACTAGATGCCCAGGGCTGTGACTAGGAAAAGATTCATGCATTTAGAATTAGAAAATCAAACCTGTTCCATGTTAAAGTGTGTGGTCTGAACTCATACTATTCATCTGTAGCAAAAAGCTTACATTGAGAAATTAATAAGTAGTTTGGCCCAGCTTAATGTAAACTGCAAGTCTCCAGAGAGAGAAATAAAGACATGAACCTTAAAATGCTTACCAAAGACAGGTGTGAGTCTTCATAAAATACCATAACCCATTAAAGATGGCATAGTTGTCAGCCTTTACAAACCACAATAATGTATCAGTAAGTACTCTAAAAAAAGGCAAAATGGACACTTGAAGAACAACATTAAGTAGAGCATATTATGAAAATAAATGAATGTCATATTTGAAAAATTGCCATTTATGAGCATAAAACATTTTTTTTTAATTGATAGATGTATTAAGGCAACTATATACACATGAAGCAGGGCATAGTACATTAGAAGATAAATTTGAGGAAGTTATTCATGATGTATCTCAGAAAGAGAAAGAGAATGAATATATGAGGAAGAAACTAAGAGATATAGAGAATAGAATAAAAAGGGCCAACTTAACTTTAATCAATATTAAAGGACAAAAAGAAGAAAATGAAATGATAAAAAGATAATGACAGGGAATTTTTCAGAACTGAAGAAAGTTAAAAGTCTTCAACTTAAAAGAGAATCTTAGTGTCTTAAGAAGTGTAAATAAAAATAAATCAACACCTAAACACATAATGGTGAAATTAGAAACATCAAAAGCAAAGAGAATATATCAAAAGTAACCAAAGAAGATTTAATAAGAAAAAATAACTACTAGGGCTAACAATTGTACTGACCTTAGATCTTCTCAAAAGCAACAATAAATGAAAGAAAATAGAACAATATATTCAAGAAACTGAGAGAAAACCATTGCCAATCTAGAATTGTACAGGAGTTTCACTCCTGCCATCTAGGAGTGAAAGAAAATAAAAACATTCTCAGGCAAAGACACAAAGAGTTTACCATATGCCAACTTTCCCTGGAGATCTAATAAAGGTTGGACTTTAGATTTTTTGCATTTGTATTTTCTTTTTGGTCCAAATACTGGTAAAATCTTTTTGGGAAATCTAACTGGTATTGCCCTATTGAGAGAGAGAGAGCTAGAGAGAGAAAGAAACAAAAATATTTATATACTTATATATTTTGGATACATTTAGCTTTAAGAAACAGAAAACTGAAATGGCTTAAATTGTTTTTAAAAATGACTATTTAATAGAAATCAGGAGGTAAGGTAGACTCCAGATTAGTAAATCATGGCTAACTGTTATTAACAAGGGCCCAACATATTGCTTTGACCTCAGGTGCAACCTGAATTTGACTGCAAGCTAAATTCAGAGCCATAAATTAATTGTAGCTGTTCCATAAATGATATGGAGGAATAACCAGCCTCAGAGACATAAAAGGGTCTATTCTGTGCCTGCTTGTTAAAAAAAAAAGATAGAGGAAATTTCTTTCCAGGAAGCCCCAGCTAGACCTTCCCTCATGATTCATTGACAAAGATTAGAGCACATGCCCACCCCTAAACCTGGAGGAGAGAAAGGAGTTATTGTAATTTGTTTAGACCTATACCTTGAGGAAGACTCGATGTTGAGGCATTAGTCACAAGGAAGAGAAAGGGTTCAGGTAGAGAGAGTAGAAATCTAAGGTCTTGTCTACATCGTAGGAGGATGAAATGATTGATATATTTATCTATATTTAATTTAAATATAACCAGATAAATAGTAACCAAAAAAAACAGGTGAATAATAATTAATGTAAGGATTTGAGTAACATACAAAATCATGTTTAAAACAGCAAGTATTATAAGAAATAAAGAGGTATAACTTGATGATAAGATAATCTACCAAGAAGACATTGTAATCACAAACCTTTATGAGAAGAGTATCATTTCAAAGTACGGAAAGTAACTGACAGTGTTATCACAAAGTTTCACTTAAAAATCCACGTCCAGTTAGATTTTTCTCAAGCAAATACAATAATTCTTCTAATAAATGCCTTTAACCCTCTCTGTTGGGTCAATGCTGACCTGGGGCTTGGTTCAAGAGTGAAGGGAGGCAGATATTTGTAAACGGGCAATTTAACAAAAGTGCTTAGTCTGTTAGTGCAAATGCTCCCAAAATAGTAATGTTGTCCAGAGTACAAAAAGTCACTGGTATCTCAGTACAGTAATTCCCCTACATACGAACCTTCAAGTTGCAAACTTTCAAAGATGCAAATGTGCGTTTGCATGTCCAATCACATAAGTTAGATCACGTGTCTGCTGTACATTGTCATGTGTGTGCATCCTCTACAAGTGGTTGTGCTTATGTGCACTTTACTGTACAGTACTGTAGAGAGTACAGTAGTATAATATCTTTATTTCAAGCTAGATCTGCAAGAGGACAACTTCATTGAACTCCTTGCTGTGCAACATGAGGAGCTTACTAATGAAGACCTGATGGAATTGGAGTCCCAGAGAAAGGATGAAGAGACAAGAGGAAGAAGTAACTGAAGAACTGAAGAGAGTCACAATGCAGGAAATGGCAAGGGGATTTTCTTTTTCTTTTTTTTTAACATCTTTATTGGGATAGGGAGGGTGAGAGGGAGATGCAGGGGATTTTCTTTATTTGAGGAGGCACTGTTAGTTTTTGAGGCACAGGACTTGAACGTAGAATGGTACACGAATTTTGCAGCAGCGATTCAGAATGCAATCCAGTACTACCATGTCATCTATGACAAGAAGAAAAGAGCTATTACCCAGACATCACTGGATCATTTTTTCAAGAGTGTAGATAGAATTGAATCCAGAAAGGAACCAGAGCCTGTGCCATCAACATCAGGCATGAGTGAAACTGCAGCTTGCCTTCTGTCTCCTATTGCTGGCAATCCTTCAGCTCTACCACCTCCCACCTCCTCTCCCTCTTCCAGTCAGTAAATCTTCTTGCCTGTTCACTCGATGCCAGGCCCTGTATGTAAGCTGTTGTACTGTACTACTGTACTTTTCAAGGTACGGTACTGTAAGGTTAAAAATGTTTTCTTTATTTTTTGTGTTTGTTTTTTATGTATAATTTGTGTGAAAAATATTATAAACCAATTAAAGTACAGTACTATATAGCCGATTGTGTTTGTTAGGTACCTAGGCTAACTTTGTTGGACTTACGAAAAAATTGGACTTACAAACGCACTCTCAGAATGGAACTCATTCATGTGTAGGGGACTTACCATATACCAAGAATTTTTTTTTTTACTAAAGTATAGTAGATATACAATATTGTGTTGGTTTTAGGTGTACAGCAAAGTGATTCAGTTACATATACATATTTTTTCAGATTAATTTCCATTACATGTTATTACAAGATATTGAATATAGTTTCCCTGCGCTATACAGTAAATACTTGTTGCTTATCTATTTTATGTATAGCAGTTTGTATCTGTTAAACTCACACTACTAATTTATCCCCTTCCTCCTTCTCATTCCACTTTGGTAACAATAGGCTTGTTTTCTATGTCTATGAGTCTGTTTCTATCTTGTATATAGATTCATTTGTATTACTTTTTGGTTCCACATATAATTATCATGCAATATTTGTCTTTCTCTATCTGACTTACTTCACTTAGTATGATATTCTCTAGGTCCATCCATGTTGTTTCAAATGGCATTATTTCATTCTTTTTTATGTCTGAGTAATATTCCATTATATATATATACACACACAAATATATATATCACATTTTCTTAAACCAATCATTTGTTGATCGCCACTTGAATTGTTTCCATGTCTTGACTATTGTAAACAGTGCTGCTATGAACATTGGGGTTCACACATCTTTTTGAATTAGTGTTTTCATTTTTTTCCAGATGTATACGCAGTAGTAGAATTGCTGGCTTATATGGAAATTGTTTTTTCTTCATTCTGGCAGGACACAAGGTAGGAGAGTTATTGAAGTTTCATGCCCAGTAGAGAAAAATAATCAAGAGCCAACTTGCTTAAAAATATGCTCCATCTGTCTTTGCTCTATATAGCCAACTCACTCTACTGAACTCAGAATAGGTGTGGCAGGGAGTGGGCAGGTGGTATCTTTAATGCATATCTGGGAGGCAACCACACCACCCAAATCTCTGCATCAGCCATACCACCAAAGCATGTATACATCAAATATGTCCTCTCTGTTATCTACTGGATATAAATTCACTGCTTCTTTACTATTTCATGGTTATACATTTTGCAGTTTGGGGAAAGGAACTGTCGTGACAAGTTTTCAGGGAAAGCCCCGAAGTTGACTGGTGCATCTACACTACATGTTTAAGTGCTAGATTGTTCACTGGGCTTAAGTGTTGCCAATCACTATGGGGAAATCATTTGGGAACTAAAATGGTTTCTTAGATAAGAGACTTAGATTAAATGAGAGGTCTGGGGTTTCTGGGAAAATTAAAGGACAATAAGGGATTTTATTGTATTTATTGTATTTATACAAAGATAAATATTGTATTTTTACAAAATAGAACTGACAAGTAGTCTACCACGTAATATCAGGAATAAAAGGTAGAGAGAAAGCCTGGTATATAAAAAAATCACATGAATGTTGCTGCCAATCCCTCCTGGAATGGAATTCCGTCTCTGCCACTTACCAGATGTATGACTTACAGAAAGTTATATTTAACTAATTTCACAATACCCCTTCATCTTTAAAATAAAGGTTGCTGTGAAGAGTATAAAATATCCTTATAAAGTATTATAAAGCTAGATATTAATATCTGACACTTGTTGAGTACAATTGTTAATAAACAAATATCATCTGCTTTAATGAGAGTTAGGAAGCATAGCAAAAATAACAGTACAATTCTTCCACCTCATTTGAGCCTAGGACACTTGTATTTAGTACGTTTAGATCTAATAAAACATTTCTACTCTTTCTGGAGTCACAGAAGTCAGATTTTGTGTTTCTCTTGGTGTTTAATGCATTTCATTTTTGAAAATATTAAAATATCTAATGGAATACAGTTACCAGATGCTGTTCCTTTTTAGGCGTAACCTTCAGAGGGGATCTGTGTGGTCCTGGATAGATGGTAATGTTGGGGATTTAAGAGAGAAAGATCAGAATAACTGGATATGCATGGAAATGATTTGTGTTATTCCATCATCAGAATGTTTGTCCCTAGGATTTTTTTTTTCAGTTGAAGCATAAGTTGGACTAGTATATATATTTGTAAAGACATTTCTATACTCCTTATGTTTTAAAAAATGATTAAAACATTGTGATTAGTCAAAGAGAAGAGATGACTGGAAAAAATTAAAATATGAGATGCATAATGAAGTTTAAACCTAGATAATTAGAAAGACTTAAATATGCACTCAAGGAAAAGTGGAGGGGGCCTACGCATACAACAATACAATAAAAAATAATATCAACTATTTTAAGGATTTTCTGAAGGTTAAAAAAAATCGTCATAGGACTGCAAGAAGAGAGAGATCTACAGTGCCTTAAGAATCCAGGGAAAAGTTTCATGGAAAAAGTGTACATCTTAGTACACAAAAGGTAGAAACAGAGATTACTACCTCAGCTATCCTGCTTCTCTCATTTCTCTTCTCAGATTTCCATACAAAACGACAGTATTTCTATTCCTACTATAAATCTACCATTTCAGAAAACAACAAGAACACTTAAAACCAAAATAACTGTGTTCTAATGCTGCCTTTTTAGTTCCATGATGTTTGGTTTATTAATTAGTTCTCTGTCTTTGTTTTACCATGTATACAGATTGCAACTGGTCTAGATAATTCATAAAGTCTCTTTTAATTCTAAATTTATGAGGACTAGTTTTTAGCATAGGTCAAATAGAAGCTCACTCAAATATGACCAGTGATGATCAAGGTGCCAGAAATTCTTCTAGAGAAAAGCCATCTTTGTATTGACAACTGACCTATCTTGTCTTCTTTTAATAACCAAAGTTCTGTGGGAAACTGTGGCCTTTGGTCTTTCACCCTAAATTGTGAGAGTATAACATCTCCTTTGTCTTGATAGTCTCAAGCCTATGAGAAATACTTCAGGACTAGAGGGAGTCAAGAGGACACAAAACAGAAGTAAAGTTATTTATTGATAACCTACATACGTTATCAATGGCTCTCTGCTGCATTAATATTTTTCTAAGGGCCAGCTTGAATGATAATATATAACCCCATCAGATCTCAAAGGAAGCACATTTGCAAATGGGGGTTGAAGAGCAACTAGGTGTTAGAGCTGCAGAAATCCACATATTAATTTCTGAATCTCAGATTTCTATATACACAACAGTTAAATTCATTTCCAACCTTGTTAACAAGAATTTTGAAGAGACAAATAATTGATGTCTCTGACATATTACAGCATGGAAGCAAGAAGTCAAAAGTCTAATTAAGTAAACTTGTTCCAAGTGTATATATTACTCAGGGCTAAAAGTGTCACCAGGTTGATGAATGTATAAATCTTTCAAGAAGTATTTGAATGTTTCCCTCACAGTCATTCATGCCCAGATGTACATAGTTTTCCATGTGAGGCTATAAGAGTAAGGCATTTCAAAAACTACTTTGTTTTTACTGTGAAATATAGCATGTACTGACATAACACATAAAGGTACCAATTAATAAATTATTATGAAGCAAAAACCCATTTAAGTTGGTCTAGAAATGCAAAGTTGTCAACACTCCAGAAGGTTCTGAGTGACTTCCCAATAACCCCACTTCCCTTCCCTTTCAAAGTAAAGTTAAAGATAATTTTTAACTCTGTGGTAATTTTCTTCTTGTTTTCTTTTGGAGTTCTATCACTTTAGTACACATCTCTAAACTCTTTAAGTTAGTTTTGCTTGGTTTATGAGAGCTATCCATGTTGATTTATGTCACTATAACTTGTTCAGTTTTATTTTGTATTATTCCGTTGTAAGACTGTACCACAATCTATGCATTCACTCTTTTAATGTAGACAATTGAGTTGTTTGGAGCTATTTCAAAACAATACTGTTATGAGCATTGTGTACATGACTACTGATATGTATATGTATGTACACACAATTTGGGGAGTATACCTAGGAGTAATGTGTTTTTTTGTTTTTTGTTTTTTGAATTTAATTTTATTTATTTTTTTATAAGGAGGTTCTTATTAGTCATCCATTTAATACACATCAGTGTGTACATGTCAATCTCAATCTCCCAATTCATCACAGTAAAACCCCTACCCCCTGCCGCTTTCCCCCCTTAGCGTCCATAAGTTTGTTCTCTACATGTGTATCTAAATTTCTGTCCTGCAAATCGGTTCATCTGTACCATTTTCCTGGTTCCACATATATGCGTTAATATACGATATTTGTTTTTCTCTTTCTGACTTACTTCACTCTGTATGACAGTCTCTAGATCCATCCACGTCTCTACAAATGACCCAATTTCGTTCCTTTTTATGGCTGAGTAATATTCCATTGTATATATGGACCACATCTTCTTTACCCATTCATGTGTCGATGGGCATTTAGGTTACTTCCATGACCTGGCTATTGTAAATACTGCTGCAATGAACAATGGGGTGCATGTGTCTTTTTGAATTATGGTATTCTCTGGGTATATGCGCAGTAGTGGGATTGCTGGGTCATATGGTAATTCTATTTTTAGTTTTTTAAGGAACTTCCATACTGTTCTCCATAGTGGCTGTATCAATTTACATTCGCACCAACGGTACAAGAGGGTTCCCCTTCCTTCACACCCTCTCCAGCACTTGTTGTTTGTAGATTTTCTGATGATGCCCATTCTAACTGGTGTGAGGTGATACCTCATTGTAGTTTTGATTTGCATTTCTCTAATAATTAGTGATGTTGAGCTCCTTTTCATGTGCTTCTTGGCCATATGTATGTCTTCTTTGGAGAAATGTCTCTTTCGGTCTTCTGCCCATTTTTGGATTGGGTTGTTTGTTTCTTTAATATTGAGCTGCATGAGCTGTTTATATATTTGGGAGATTAATCCCTTGTGTGTTGATTCATTTGCAAATATTTTCTTACATTTTGAGGGTTGTCTTTTCGTCTTGTTTCTGGTTACCTTTGCTATGCAAAAGCTTTTAAGTTTCATTAAGTCCCATTTGTGTATTTTTCTTTTTATTTCCATTAATGTAAGAGGTGGATCAAGAAATATCTTGCTGTGATTTATGTCAAAGACTGTTCTTCCTATGTTTTCCTCTAAGAGTTTGATAGTGTCCGGTTTTACATTTAGTTCTCTAATCCATTTTGAGTTTATTTTTGTGCATGGTGTTAGGGAGTGTTCTAATTTCATTCTTTTACATGTAGCTGTCCAGTTTTCCCAGCACCACTTATTGAAGAGACTGTCTTTTCTCCATTGTATATCCTTGCCTCCTTTGTCATAGATTAGTTGACCATACATGCATGGGTTTATCTCTGGGCTTTCCATCTTGTTCCATCGATCTATGTTTCTGTTTCTGTGCCAGTACCATATTTTCTTGATTACTGTAGCTTTGTAGTATAGTATGAAGTCAGGGAGTCTGATTCCTCCAGCTCCGTTTTTTCTCTCAAAACTGCTTTGGCTATTCGGGGTCTTTTGTGTCTCCATACAAATTTTAAGATTTTTTGTTCTAGTTCCATAAAAAATGCCATTGGTAATTGGACAGGGATTGCAGTGAATCTGTACATTGCTTTGGGTAGTATAGTCATTTTCACAGTATTGATTCTTCCAATCCAAGAACATGGTATATCTCTCCATCTGTTGGTATCATCTTTAATTTCTTTCATCAGTGTCATATAGTTTTCTGCATACAGATCTTTTGTCTCTCTAGGTAGGTTTATTCCTAAGTATTTTATTCTTTTTTTGCAATGGTAAGGGGGAGTTTTTCCTTAATTTCTCTTTCAGATTTTTCATCATTAGTGTATAGGAATGCAAGAGATTTCTGTGCATTAATTTTTTATCCTACAACTTTACCAAATTCATTGATTAGCTCTAGTAGTTTTCTGTTGGCATTTTTAGGATTCTCTATGTATAGTATCATGTCATCTGCAAACAGTGACAGTTTTACTTCTTCTTTTCCAATTTGTATTCATTTTATTTTTTTTCTTCTCTGATTGCCATGGCTAGGACTTCCAAAACTATGTAGAATAATAGTGGCAAGAGTGGACATCCTTGTCTTTTTCCTGATCTTAGAGGAAATGCTTTCAGTTTTTCACCATTGAGAATGGTGTTTGCTCTGGGTTTGTCATATATGGCCTTTAGTATGTTGAGGAAAGTTCCCTCCATGCCCACTTTCTGGAGAGTTTTTATCATAAATGGGTGTTGAATTTTGTCCAAAGCTTTCTCTGTATCTATTGAGATGGTCATATGGGTTTTATTGTTTAATTTTTTAATCTAGTGTATCACATTGATTGATTTGCATATATTGAAGAATACTTGCATCCTTGGTGTAAATCCCACTTGATCACGGTGTATGATCCTTTTAATGTTCTGTTGGATTCTGTTTGCTAGTATTTTGTTGAGGATTTTTGCATCTATGCTCTTCAGTGTTATTGGTCTGTAATTTTCTTTTTTTTTAGTATCTTTGTCTGGTTTTGGTATCAGGGTGATGGTGGCCTCGTAGAATGAGTTTGGGAGTGTCCCTTCCTCTGCAATTTTTTGGGAGAGTTTGAGAAGGATGTGTTTTAGCTCTTCTCTAAATGTTTGATAGAATTCACCTGTGAAGCCATCTGGCCCTGGGCTTTTGTTTGTTGGAAAATTTTTAATCTCAGTTTCAATTTAATTTCTTGTGATTGGTCTGTTCATATTTTCTATTTCTTCCTGGTTCAATCTTGGAAGATTATACCTTGGTAAGAATTTGTCCATTTCTTCCAGGTTGTCCATTTTATTGGTATAGAGTTGCTTGTATTAGTGTCTTATCATGCTTTGTATTTCTGTGGTGTCCATTGCAACTTCTCCTTTTCATTTCTAATTTTATTGATTTGAGTCCTCTCCCTCTTTTTCTTGATGAGTCTGGCTAAAGGTTTATCAATTTTGTTTGTCTTCTCAAAGAACCAGCTTTTAGTTTTATTGATCTTTGCTACTGTTTTCTTTGTATCTATTTCATTTAATTCTGCTCTGATCTTTATGATTTCTTTCCTTCTACTAACTTTGGGTTTTGTTTGTTCTTCTTTCTCTAATTAGGTGTAAGGCTAGATTATTTGAGATTTTAGGTGTAAGGTTATATTGTTTATTTGAGATTCTTCTTGTTTCTTGAGGTAGGCTTGTATTGCTATAAAATTACCTCTTAGAACTGCTTTTGCTGCGTCCCATAGGGTTTGGATTGTCGTGTTTTCATGGTCATTTGTTTCTAAGTATTTTTTGATTTCCTCTTTGATTTCTTCAGTGATTTCTTGGTTATTTAGTAATGAATTGTTTATCCTTCATGTGTTTGTGTTTTTTACTTTTGTTTCCCCATAGTTGATTTCTAATCTCTTAGCATTGTGGTCAGAAAAGATGCTTGATGTGATTTCAATTTTCTTAAATTTACCGAGGCATGATTTTGACCCAAGATATGATCTGGAGACTGTTTCATGTGCATTTACGAGGAAAGTATAATCTGCTGTTTTCAGATGGAATGTCTTATAAATATCGATTAAATCTCTCTGGTCTATTGTGTCATTAAAACTTTTGTTTCCTTATTAATTTTCAGTCTGGATGATCACTGCATTGTTGTAAGTGAGTTGTTTAAGTCTCCCACTATTATTGTGTTACTGGTGATTTCCTCTTTTATAGCTGTTAGCATTTGCCTTATGTATTCAGGTGCTCCTATGTTGGCTGCTTAAATATTTATAATTGTTATATATCTTCTTGGATTGATCCCTTGATCATTATGTAGTATCCTTCTTTGTCTCTTGTAATTTTATTTATTTTAAAGTCAATTTTATCTGATGTAGTATTGCTACTCCAGGTTTCTTTTGATTTCCACTTGTGTGGAATATCTTTTTCCATCCCCTCACTTTCAGTCTGTATGTGTCCCTAGGTTTGAAGTGCGTCTCTTGTAAGCAGCATATATATGGGTCTTATTATTGTAGCAATTCAGCCAGCCTGTGTCTTTTAGTTGGAGTATTTAATCCATTTATATTTAAGGTAATTATTGATATGTATGTTCCTATTACCATTTTCTTAATTGTTTTGGGTTTGTTTTTGTGGGTCCTTTTCCTCTCTTGTGGTTCCCATTTAGAGAAGTTCCTTTAGCATTTGTTGTAGAGCTGGGTTGTTTGTACTGGATTGTCTTAGCTTTTGCTTGTCTGTAAAGCTTTTGATTTCTTCATCAAGTCTGAATGAGATCCTTGCCAGGTAGTATAATCTTGGTTATAGGGTTCTTCCCTTTCATCACTTTAAATATATCGTGCCATTCCCTTCTGGCTTATAGTGTTTCTGCTGAGAAATCAGCTGTTAGCCTTATGGGAGTTCCCTTTTGTGTTATTTGTCTTTTTTCCCCTGTTGCTTTTAATAATTTTTATTTTTCTTTATTATTTGCCAATTTGATTACTATGTGTCTCAGCATGTTTCTCCTTTGGTTTATCCTGTCTGGGACTCTCTGTGCTTTCTGGACTTGGGTGGTTATTTCCTTTCCCATATTAGGGAAGTTTTCAACTATAATCTCTTCTAATATTTTCTTGGGTCCTTTCTCTCTCTCTTCTCCTTCTGGAACCCCTGTAATGTGAATATTGGTGTGTTTAATGTTGTCCCAGAGGTCTCTTTGGCTGTCTTCCTTTTTTTTCATTCTATTTTCTTTATTCTGTTCCATGGTGGTGATTTCCACCATTCTGTCTTCCAGGTCACTTAACCGTTCTTCTGCCTCAGTTATTCTGCTATTGATTTCTTCTAGTGTATTTTTCATTTCAGTTATTGTGTTGTTTATCTCTGTTTGTTTGTTTTTAATTCTTCTAGGTCTTTGTTAAACATTTCTTGCATCTTCTTGATCTTTACATACATTCTTTTTCTGATGTCCTGGATCATCTTCACTATCATTATTCTGAATTCTCTTTCTGTAAAGTTGCCTATCTTCACTTCACTCTAATTGTTTTTCTGGGGTTTTATCTTGTTCCTTCATCTGGTCATAGTCCTCTGCCTTTTCATTTTGTCTATGTTTCTGTGAATGTGGTTTTTGTTCCACAGTCTGCAGGATTGTAGTTCTTCTTGCTTCTGCTGTCTGTCCTCTGGTGGATGAGGTTATCTAAGAGTCTTGTGCAAGCTTCCTGAACTCCCCATAAGTTTTTTTTTTTTTTTTTAAATGACAGGCAACATTTTTTTTTTTAATAGCTACTTTATTTATTTATTTATTTATTTAGCTGTGTTGGGTCTTTGTTTCATGCGAGGGCTTTCTCTAGTTGCCGCAAGCGGGGGCCACTCTTCATCGTGGTGCGGGGACCACTCTTCATCGTGGTGCGCGGGCCTCTCACTATTGCGGCCCCTCCCATTGCGGGGCACAGGCTCCAGACGCGCAGGCTCAGCAGTTGTGGCTCACAGGCCCTGTTGCTCCATGGCATGTGGGATCTTCCCAGACCAGGACTCGAACCCGTGTCCCCGGCATTAGCAGGCAGATTCTCAACCACTGTGTCACCAGGGAAGCCCACCCCATAAGTTTTTAATACATGCTATTTGATTGGCTAACATTATAGGTCCAACACTGATAATTCTCTTAATGTTGATAATTACACAAAAGTTGAAATGACAGCTACCTAAGGAGGAAATTTTCAAACGTACATATCTGAAAAATGGCATTGCCATTATAATTTTTAGTACACAGTGAATCGTTAAAAGTCAACTCAAGATAAAACCAGTTGAAAGTTTCCCTTCCATGTGCTCCACTTTAGTTATAATTGATACAACAGAAGGCCTGATACTTAGGGGAAGTAGGGATAAGGATTATATGAAGTCTGTTACCATGAAGTTGGGTTATTTTTTCCTTTGGGTACTACAAAATGGTATTCTTCTATAGAATTGAAGCTCTCTGGTTTTTCTATAAGTGTCCTGGGAAGTCTATATTCCCAAAACAGAATTGGTAGTTTCCATATCAATGTGAAGAATTTTTTTTCACACTTTTGTAATTTTCTTCTCTACCATTTTCACCTGTACCAACACTGTCTCCATTGCTTCCCCTAGGAGCTTGTATTCTGTTAGAGAATTGCTTGTCCCAGGAAGGCATATTGTGTCTCATCTTGAAAAATGTCAATAAAAAAACAAATTATATTTGTTCTCTAAGATGTTTGCTACAAACCAATACTGATTAGTGTTATATGTGGCATCCACAAGAACAGTAATCAAGGTTATGTAGCATTGATTTTTACAGAGGTGAAGTCCCTTTGATGTATTACTCCATCAACACCTGCAATGACAAAATATGCACATGAAATTAATCCCAATTAATTATACTGTTTGCAGATAGCACTGGCTCTTTTATGTTGTAAAATAAATATTAATTTAGTGACTTTTTTTCACCTTTGGCAACTTATAGAGTTAAGGGAGGCGACCTCTATTGATCAGTATCTTGAAATATAAAAGAAAGGTTAGACAACTGAAGAGGTCTCGAAAACTAGTTAATTGGGAGTAACTCCAGTCTTAAGGCATTATAGCACTATTGTATTATCATTGTTATCGTTAGCTTTGAACTCAGGTTTCTGAGAAAAAGTGCTCCATCCTGTATGACCTATATTTAATATTGACATTTACCACACATGAATTTGTTGTACTTCTTCACATACCTTTTAGCTTAACCACTGTGTCTAATGGCCTTAGTCAGCCTCCTCTGAAACTGGGGTGGGGGGGAAAGGAAATTCTTAAACCACATGATGACACACAGTTAAAACTGGGCAGTGGCATTTGTTGAGAGTTTTTTCTATTGTCTCTTTAGTCTTTTTAAAAATGCTGTGAAAATTTATATTCCCAGGGTGAGGAGAGAACATTCCAAAATTTTATTCTAAGATAACTGAAATTCATTATTTAATTCTTAAAACTTATACATAGGCATTACAATAAAACAGCCTTATGTTACACACATTTCTAAGCATACTGTTGGTGGGAGCTAGGGGAGCTATCTTGTATGTGTCATAATTATTTGTATAAACATTATATTGCACTTTAGAACAGGGGTATTTTGGGGAATGATTTGTCCCTATTCTAAATGATCTCAGCAGTCTTTATCTTTCTAGCATTTTCATTGGCTTCTCAGGGTTCATCACATCTCTTTACAGATTCGATTATATTGCCTAATTTCACATTTAATTGCCTACTTGAGATGAGATCTTCCATACTTTACAAAGACTTATAAATCTGTATTCTTACATTTCTGGGCACTCAGAAATCAATCCTAACTTCTTAGGTATATGGTCAAATTCTAGATGACAAAGTTGATTGGGAGTCTGGCCTTGGGAGTTAACATCAACACCCTTTTTCCAGATTCACTTTAATGTATCATTCTTTTATTGAAATTACCATAACCCCTTAATTTATCTAATTGAAACTCTTGGGTAGACATGAGTTTACCTATGGCATTGACATTAAAACTATCAAGCAATGAACTGAGATTTTATAGTGAATTTTGATTTAAAAAATTATCAGTTACACTCTCAACAGGCAATAACTTCTATTGTTTTATGTAAGATGACTAATTATTAATACCTCTAATGTTAAAATGTTCTCCAAGTAAATGCATATTAACATTCGGGCAATTGTTGAACAGCTGGCTGTGATGTGTCATCTGTCTCGGTGATACAATATTGTGACGGAGTGATGTATCATACTACAGGGAGATTAAGCTCTGAAATCAGATATTGTATTCATATCTAGCTTTTACAATTACTGGCTACGTGACCTTAAGCTAGTTACGTATACTAACTTCCTTTATATCTCTTTTATACTTTTAAAATATTCCCCAGAGCAGAGCCCAATAAAAATAATTTCTGTCATTATACTTATTGTGAGAACTCAAAATGTTAAGGAGTTGTCACTAAAGGTTAGATAACATATTAATTATCTCCAGTCTTTACAATGACTCTTCAAGGTGAACTGATCACACTACATTCACTGTAAAATGAACCCCTTGTTCAGAAAAAAATTCAAGTGGTGCCAACTGTCAGTAAACCAGTTGTTGTATAAGCCTTCAACAGTAGTGCCAGCATAGGCACTGCCAACAGGGAAAGCAAATTCATACCCTGAGGAGAGAAAACTTATGGTAGGAATGAATTTCTATCCCCTAGAAGGTGGAAGGAATCTGATGTAATCAACTTGCCAGGTGGTTTGCTGTTCTTCTCAAGGGAAGGTACCACGTTGAGGCCTCAGCCCATTTCCACTGCTGACAGCGCAACCTTCGGCAGCAATGGTAGCCAAATCAGCTTGCTCATATGGAGTCTAGATGTGGGCTCATTTAGAGTCTCCATCTTTAAAACCACTGCTATTCCATCTGAGAGTTCATTGTGCAAATACTTGCAGAGGCTGAGGACAGTTCTAACCAATAGCCAGTAGACAAGCCATTATGTTCACCTGGTGATTAAAAGTCTCCCCAGTGGGTGCTTTCTGGTGGGAACTGAAGTGAGAGAAAAAGATTGGCATACAATATGCTCAGTCCCACAAGTGTATCCACATGCCTCTTCCCAAGATCTTGTTGTCTTGGATTTTCAAATCTAACATTCCCCATGTCCCTGATTGATGGGCTAAACCCTAAGCCACTGTTTCTATATATCCTCTCCTCAGTCATATCTCCCTCTATATAGAGTTCCCAACCAATTTTAATGTTTGAATTTCTGCCCACTGGAAGAATTTCCCTCACCTTTATGTTTTTCTGGCTGATTCCTTGTGTGACTGTGGTGAAAGTTGTACCAACATAGCAAACCAACCCACTCCTAAACCAGGTCTGGGTTTCTTCTTCTTCATCAAGTGGGAAAACTCTCAAGAGGTCATAAATGTGAGTTGAGAGAGAGAGAGGACAAGAGGTCATAAGTTGCAGCAAAGTGTCTGAACTAAGTGTATGTGTAACTAACTTGTGCCCTCTGAATATATTTCCATCATACAATGTTTGTTGCAAGGCCTGCACAACTTCCTAATATAGTGGGTATGTCAGTACCCAGCTCCTGAGGGAGAGCTCTTGCCACAAGGCTTTAATGCCAGTTATTGGATACCCAATCTCCACTAAGGATCATTTGCACACCTGGAGCTCCTTTTCAATGTCTCATGGAGTTCTCTGCCATAGATGAGAGGATCGCTGTTGCTTCAGCTGGAATTAGAGGTGGATATGATTTCAAAAGTTTGGGCAATAGAACAATTAACTATGCAATAGTCATCAATGAAAAAATATATTTAGTAAGAAACTATGATACCAAACATTCTCTTAGATGCTGTGAAATGCAAAAAGGCATAGGCTGTAAACCTAAGCAATTTGAATTAAAGCAGAGCCAAAACCAAAAGAGAGATAAGGAATTCAAGAAAAGCCACATTAGGCACTAGAAAACTGTGTAATACTAGCAATGAGATAAGAGAGGGTTTGCTAGCTAATTTTGCAGTCTGCACAATGATTTAAAAATTAGAACTTAAGGCTTCATACACAGGAAGCAAGAGCAAGTGATAGCTGCAGTTACTGAGTCCAGTGCAAGTCAAGAGTCTACAGTACTGATGGGTCAGAAACTCCACTCCGTTCAGGGGTAGCATGTTGAATTTAATGAGAGACCATGTGTGATTCTAGCACCAATGCTGGTGCTTCCAGAAAACTGTAGGGCCAGGTGGTTTAACATTTCAGGAGTTATTTCTTCTGATTTAGAAGGCCACTGAGCTTCCTTCCTGATCTTAATGTTTTTTCTATAATTGGGAAATTAGATAAGATGATTGATGTAAAATATCCCTGGAAATTTTTCTTGTCTTTTTGTGATTATCTTGTACTTTCATATAGTATTTGCTAAACTCCGTGGCCATAATAATCATTCAGAAATGATCATTTGGTTTACATTAAAGTAAATTTTTTTAACTTTTATAAAATATGCTTATAAATATACTATGGCATTTATCACTGCTTCTACAGCTATACATTTTTAAGTGTAGCAAATTGTGAATATAGGAAAATACATCCAAGTATTTATTGAACAGATATTTTTGGATAAGATACTTGATTAGTAATTATACAGACCAGAAAATAAGGTTTCAGATACTATTTGTACTCCCAAGCATTTACAATCTAAACAGGCACTTAAGCTATATATACTGTATACACAATTGCACACCTGCATGAATACACACATTCACTCAAGGTGAAAAAAGTAGGGATTGAAATAACAAATACTAAAATATAAAAGATGCAACCAGTGCAAATATCTAACACTGACCATGGAATAGCAAATGATTAGGTTATATCATTAGTGAAGAATGTGGTGTTTGTGGACAGTGGGAGCTCTGAGCAATAGTCCTTGACATGGACCTTGGAAAATGGAAAGTATACAGTTATGAAAAGAGAATGGATAATAATATATAAACACAAACATAGCATAAATGAATGGAAGAGATGGGAGTTTAGAGGACTGAAGTGTATTCATTTGTTGAAGAAAAAGGCTTAATTGGAACAGAATGATGAGTTAATACTGGATTATAAAGGGAAGTGATTACCACAATGCAGAGCTAGATTTTCTATATTAGTCAAAAAGGAAAGGGTAGGAGGTTTCAATTTTAATGTATTATAATCCTGTGCATAGAACCCAGACTATGAATGTCTTTCGACTTCCAATGTTCTGTTTTTCATTTATAAAACATATACACATACATTCTACTGACCCATAAATAAGGACTATTAACCTGAAAGGGGCAAAAAACTGGTAACAGGTTTTGCCTTATTCTTTTATTCCTGATGTCAGTACAAACAACTTAATACCTCTTGAGAAAACTAGTAGAATCTGTGCATATGCTGCTTGTTAATGGACCTTAGCCAAATTACAAAGTTTGACCACAATTTCTAGGGATCTTACGAGATCCATAGGTCTGTAGCTCATATATTTACTATTGGTGCCTTTTACACACCCAAATATGCCAGTGCCAATTATAATGCTTCCCTGTTGATATATGTTAGTATGTTCAGAGAATTTGGGCCTCACGATTTGCCTATGAATGTGAAATAATTCTATGAATGTGCGTAAAGGATTTCATTGTTTTTTTAAACAATATACTCTTATCTTTCTGGAAGCAATTCAGGCCATCAGAGGGTTGTCAGTGATGAGCTCGCTAATTACTTCCCAATACTTAGCCTTGTATTTCCCTTCATTACTGGTTCTCTGTTCCCTCTAGTTTTACATCACTATCAGAAAGTTCATTTAGAATCCAGTCAATCTTCCAGTGCTAATTCTGTGCTTTAAATTTTTTATTCAACAAAGACACAATGGGAATAATATCTGTAGCTGCCAAGGAGATAATCATGAACTTTTCCTGCATTGTCTCTGCAAAATTTCATGGAAAATATAATTCGAAAAAGAACAGATTACAGCTATAGAGTATTTGGAACAGGAACTGTCATTCTGGGCCAGAAGACAAATAAAGTCAAGTTAAATCAGTATATTGAATTTGTATTTTTTTTTGACATGGATGCTGATTGTTAAGTTTTACTTACCTCCTCTTTTGTTTTCTAAGCCTTTGAAGATAGCCAATATATCAAAACGAGTGTAGTAGGATGATTTCATGTCTAGTAGAATCTCTTAGCAGCAACTGCAGAATTGATATGTTTCTGATTTTCTGCTTGTCTTTTGAACTGTGCACTGCAGGAAAAGTGTATAAAGCATTATTAGCAAAATAGATTATCTGAGAGTAACATTATCCATTTCAACAGACTGGAATATGTGTTTACATCATGCCACTCATAGATATTTCCAAACATCTGAACTTTGGGCATCAAATCAATAAAATACCTGGATAATTGATTATCATTATTGCTTTTGTAACAGTGTAGATGCTACATATCTTTAACTCTTCCTCCAAATGAGATAAAGGTAGAATGTTTAGCAGTAGACTATGATCGAACTTATGGAATTTTACAGTTTCCATGAGGAGGTGCTCAGATAAGTTCTTCCATGTGTGTAACTGAGTAACATCTCTTTATGCACACTTTCACAATCAGTGATGAATAAATATAAAATCTTAACAAACTTTTCAAGTAGTGACAGACTTGCAGGTAAGGTGGGAATAATTAGGGCAGCCAAAGACAGATTAAGACTGTGATGACAGCTTATTTGAAAGATGATTACAAGCAAATGCCAGTAAACCTGTTGGATATTCACAGTTTTGATGAGGGATCAGGGTTTGTGTGATATTGAAAATTAAACACTTGAACCATGTGTGAGTCCAAGAAAAGAGAATGTCCAGGGAGAGGGAACAGAATCATAATCTTATTTTGAGGCATGAATATTAAGTAGTCAGAGTAGGGGAGTCATCTGAGCTAGTGAGATATAAGACATTCAGAACACATTAGGGTTTAAAACAGGGTGCCTTGGAAAATGTCACAAATTCTTAAACTGTCCATTTTAACTTGGAGAAAAAGTCATGTGGACTATATTTACTATGTCTGAAAACAACAGAAGATATCCCATCCAATGTGGCTGTCTATTTCTACACAGCTATTTAGAGGAGGAATTCCTTAAACCGAGAATTGTAAAAGTTGGCTAACATCTCAAGTCCTAGTGTATGCAGGAGCCAGGCAATTAAAGCAAAATAAATCTCTTTGAGTAAATAAGCATTCCAAGTACTTGGTTCAAGCGAACTAAAAGGACCACAATTATAATAAACTAATGTATACCATGCATGAGTGAATGATATTACAAGATTTTGTATTTTAACTCAGACTCCAGGAAGACAATACATGTCGATATGATAAATATAGTAGAACTGTCTATACCAAAGTACGGATGAGTTGCAGTCATATAAGTAAAATTATTATCTTTTAAAGGTAAGGTTTTTTTTCCAATTCTTTATTTTATAAGTTTTGGTTATTTAACTGGAAGCCCAAGAGTACTATCCAGGTAACTTACTGACCATGAAAACAGTGCTCAACTAGTCATTTGTCTCCATGATGTGGGGATTGTTTCCCCCTGAATTTGCTTGAGTGAGCCAAGCATAAGTATATAGTAAGTGAGGTGGAATGGCAGAATGGCTCACAGGTTGAAAGATGAGTTGGCAGGAAAATCTAAAGCAAATAAATAAGGACCAGCTCAAATAGCTCATTATCAAAATATATTTTTCCTTATATGTTCAGACATAATGACCTTAAAACTTCATGGCAATTATAGCTTGCATTATACATGTGGTAGATCTGCATTGCCTGATGAAAGATGTTGCATTGTTTTATATCTTTAGATAATTTATATTAATGTATGTGATATAACTATGTAGTAATGAAAGGTCTTCATGTGCAAATTAATGAGCCAAATGAATTATTTTATACAGCCACAGTTTCAAAGGTTTCTCCTCTAGCAACCTAAGCCAATTGGGGATGGGACCTAAGTGTTTAATGTTGTGTTTAGCTGTTTAAATGTTGGACTGTCAGCAGTACATTGTTCGGAACACACATTAGGTGCTCAATAAATGAACTACTGTGATCGTTGAAGAATATCTGAAATCCTGGTGTTGTGAGAGATAGTACTGAGAATTCATTAATATTCATTACTGCCATGTCCTTTCTGATTTTTATAGTATTCTTTTTTCATAGAAAGTAGACCAAAGAGTGTCTGCGTGAAAGAAATAAAGAGCCTGTCTGTGAACACTTGCATGCAACGGAGGAGAAAGCACTAAGACACATGCTAAGGCATATTAAGCTAGTCACTGAACCTTACTTTTCTTCTATACACAGTGAAGAAAATAATGTCTGCCCCATCTACCCTAGAAGTTTGTAGTGAGAATAAAAGTTGAAAGGAGGCAGAAGCATTCAGAAAGCAACTGTTGGTATCAATGTAAATACTATCATATTTGTAAAGAAATTATTTGACATATTAGATCTAAAAAAGAATCTAAAGAGATAGAAGATTAAGTTATTTCCAGGCAAAAAGCTCTGATCTGAAATAAATCAGTATATGTTAAAGCCACATTCTGTCCCAGGAGGGCACCCACCTCACATGTCCCAGAAAAGCATTTGGGAGTGGAGGTAAAAGGAAGAAAAGTTTTTTAAAAGTTTCAATCATAATCCCATATAAAAATAAAAATATCTTCAGTTTTCTCATTTATTTTTATTAGTTGAATAGAAAGAGAAATGTGTAGATCTTCTGACAACTATAACAGTTTATGAACCATAAAGTTAGGTAATAGATGTTGTTGATTACAAAATAATTTTTTTTGAAAAGTATTAAAAATAATAAGACACCCTGATGTTTTAAAGGTTTGGGTGCATAAGTCTCTTGTTTTGACATTTATATCATCACTGAAACACTTTGATTAAACATTTAACCATCATTTGGAATTTGTTTGTCCTTAAATTTTATCTCACAATTTGATTCAACCTCTTGCTTCACTGATTTAATAAAAAAATACTATTAACTGTTTGTAAATTATTAAATTGTAGGACTTTATTGTGGATTGTTAATACATCACATGGGCATAAAATAGCAGTTAGCTTGGGAGAAAGGCAATACTTGTATGCTCTGTTTCTCACTTTTCCTGACTTTGATGGTTTTACTATGATGACAACTGTTAAAGGAAAAGGTTGTTGATTTTTTGTTGTTGTTGATTACTTCAAAAAGTAAGTTCTTAGATTGAGAAGGGCAGTAGGTATGAGGTATTTACCCTCTTATACACTAATCCATGGAAGGGGAGATGCACAATCTTAACAGTCTTCTGCAGTAAATTTGTGTGAGTGCATTACTCACATTGAAATGCATAGAGAGAAAAATCTATAAATATATTTTATATTTCAGTTCCACAGATATGAGTCTTTTAAAGAGTACTATTTATCTCTGCAGACCAAGATGCAGTTTTTCATAGGTGTATGCTAGTCTAAGGGTGATGTAAGTGCATACTGTCTGAGCATGTGGATTTTAAGTCTTGAGCTTTCGTTTCAAACTCTGACATTTTCTGAGTGGCCTTAAATACATTACCTAGATATATTAGCCTCAACTTCCCTAAACTGTATATTAATATTGATCCTTATTCATAGAGTTGTCCAGAAGGTATCTCTTGAAATGTTAGTTATTAATTATATTAGTCTGCTTATGCTGCAATAACAAGATATCATTGACTGGGTTATTTAAACAACCAAAATATATCTTCTCAGTTCTGGAGACTAGAAGTCCAAGATCAAAGTGCCAACAGGGTTGGTTTCTGGTGAGACCTCTCTTCATGATGTGTAGATGGCTGCCTTCTTACTGTGTCCTCACATGGCTTTTCCTCTGGGCCTATGCATGCATGCAAATGAGTGAGATCTTGTATCCTCCTCTTCTTAGAAGGACTTGAGTCCTATTGGATTAAGGCCCTACCCCTGTGACCTCACTTAACCTTAATTACCTCTGTAAGAGCCCTATATCCAAACACAATCACACTGGGGGTTAGAATTTCAACATAAGAATTTTGGGAGGGCTCATTAATCCACAACACTGGTCTGACTTTCCTATCCAGGGTGCCTTCTGTGTTGAGGCACTCGTTTGTTCTTGCCCTCTTCTGTTATGCCATGCTTGGCCCATGGTTTATGACTCGGTGAGTCTCAGATTTGCTCAGCAGCTCATGCCTTCATTAGTTTATAGGGACCTCTAATTATAGTTTTCATTTATGGGATTCTGTTCAGGTTCATGATGACTTGATGCTGACCCGGATTAACACCTAGTGATTCAATCATCTGAGTGGGGGTGAGCATGTGAGGAAGGTATTGGGGACCTGTAAGGGACTCAGCAAATAAAACATGGAGGAGAAAAGATTAATGATTCTGATTGAGGTGCTTGCAAGGATCCAGCGTTGGTCACCAAAATGGATTTTCTGACTGAAATATTGATAGTTGTTTCAATAAAGCTTAAGAATTACTAAGACATTTATTAACTATGCTTTATGTTGCCATTAGGGAAGGTAGCATTCAAGGGGTCATGGGAGCAAGTGGCATGGATATAATCTAGTGCTCATAATTCCATAGTTAGGAAGGGTGTACAACTATATACCTCTGTCTCCAAAAGCTCTCACCCAAACGTTGATCTCCAAGCTAAATGTACTTTATGTCTGGGAAGTTCAGTTTCTCTCAGAGTAATTGGGAAAGACATCCCCTCTGCTTAGTACCAATGCCACTGCTGTCAGACTTCAGACACCCCCTCATACCTCCTTCAGACGCCCACTTCTACTGTACAAGGAGAAATCAGCAGTGAACTAATTGACCCCACGCCCTTCTGTCCTCCTGCATATAGTTAAGTCTCCCCTTCACACAAATTCATGCAAGTTTGAATCTCTCAAGAAGAGTTCATGTAAGCAACCCCCAGTATACATTCATGCAAAGTATTCTTTTTCAGTTGATTCCAAAACCCTCACACTATCCCATCCCACAAAGGCACAGAGTTTCAGTGACCCAGTTGCCTTTGTATGGAGTGGAGCAAATATGAGGCTGAGGAGTATGAGGGTCATTACACCAGGCCACAAACCCTGGATATTTCAGTGTGCTTGTTGATTTAACAAGAAAATGATTTGTTTTCTGTTTAAGAAAATGCCCATTGGCAGAAAAAAAATCTTAGTTAAGAGAATGGGCCGAAGCTCTGAGAGACATCTAGTCTCTCAGATATGTGACTACGGTGATGTTATTAATCTCACCAAATCTCAGTTAACTTACCAGTAATATAGGGATAAGAGTAGGATTTCCTTCATACAGTGGGAAGCAATTAAAAAAATGGAGGTCCTAACACAACCTTAGGACTTGGGGAAGAGTCTCTGTTTATATAAACAGCTACACAGATGCAGTCCCCAGTCTAGGTTTCAGCTCCATGTGATTCTTTATCTTCCTGCTCATCTCTGTCTCCACAGCAGGCTGCTCAATAACTTAAGAGTCAAAAAAAAAAAAAAGTGAAGGGAAAGGAGCTTCTATGAGCTGAATACCATTCTGGGCAATATAAGCATAAACAGGACAAAGCCCTTGCTTACATGAAGCTCTTTTTTTGAACAGAGAAAACAGTATGTAGATATATAACATAATGTAAGTAGTGGTGTGTTTTTTGAGAAAAATAAAATAGATTGAGAGAGCATGTTCAGTGGTAGAAAGATGAGGCTGTTTTAGATTGAATAGTCAGGGAAGGCTACATTATGAAGGGGATATTTGAACAAAGGTCTCAATAAAATAAGGAGTAAAGGCAAGTGAGGATTTGGGGAAAGAACATTCCAGGTGGAAGAGGGAACAAGTGGAAAGGCCACATGGGCTTCTCAAAGCACAGGGAGCATAGAGTGACTCAGGGTCAGAATGACAGAGGATAGAGCCGGAGTCAGAGCTGTGGGCAGGAGTTAGACTGTGCATTGCCTGTAGATCCTGGTAAGGACATTGCCAAGTACAGGCTAAGCTGCTATAATTAGGAAGCTTCAGAATATAGAGGCTCAGACTTAGCAGACACTTGTTCCTCCTTCATATTATGTTCTGGAGGTGAGCAGTTTAAGGCCCTTGGGTGGCCCTGCTCATAAGTCATCCAGTTCTTTGTCACTTGTTAATTGCAATTGGGTGATATCTTAATCCACTATGTCTGGGTTTTAGCTGATGAGAAGAAAAAAGAAAGCACATATGTGTTACTTAAGGGTGTGACTCCTAAGTCATACATATTGATACCCACACTAGTCCACAAAGGAAGCTAGGTAGCCATTGTCCAACTAGATTTTCAGATAGCCATATTATTAGAAGAAAATGGGTTGGGGGCAAGAGGGTGGTTGATAACAGAGGCCCATTGCTAGTCTCTTCCACAGCAAGGGATGTACATTTTATTCTAAATGTGTTGGGAAGCTCCTAAAATTGTTGAGTTTCTACTCAATGAGTGAAGCTATTTAATTCATGGATTTAGAAGATTGTTTTAACATTGGGGCAAAGTTAGAATATAGAATTTATTTCTAGAATATAGAAAGGGAAGATTAGAAGAAAGAAAACAACTTAAGATGTGATTGCAGTGACCCAGGTGAGAGCTGATGGTAATTTGGGTCAGGGTTTTGTAAGCAGAACTTTTAGATTCAGGATATGCTGAAGGTAAAGCTAGAGGTATTGCTAATGATTTGGTAAAAGAAGAAAAAAATGGTAATGAAAGATTCTTTCTAAGATGTTGCACTGAGAACTGGGTCTTCTGTTATGCTTGAGAAATGTACTAAGAAATACATATACTTATATACCCATTATAAGCTATGACTTATGCCGTATGAGAGTGTGTGTGTGTGTGTGTGTGTGTGTGTGTGTGTGTGTGTTTGTTTAACAGAAAAGATCAATACATGTGCCAAGATCTAGGTTAATACCAGTTTGGCTATTCTCTGATATCAAAATACACTATTCCTTCTTAGTGCCGGAGTATTACTAAGCACAGTATCTCTTTTCTGAATAGCAGGCAGCAAAATTGAAAAGATGAAGCCCAGAAAGAAAGAGAAGACTCCATGATCTATTTCTAGATTAAATATTGCCTGACCTTAGGCAACTCATTCAAATTTCAAGGGCATAAATATCCTCATCTGTAGAGTGGGGATAATGATACTAGTCTTACCTACCTCAGAGGATCATTGTGGATCCCAATGGAATATGAGATGTGAAAAGACTCTGCTTAAAATGTTAACATCGTGGTGAATAATTTATATCACATTTTAAATTTCAATCTGATTCCTCCCATGGTACCGCTTGGTAAAAGTAACCACAGCTCATGCTGTTCTCTCTGATTCCCATGGCAATTTGGCTTCTCAAAGCAGGTCAAGCAGATACCAAAATAAACTTGCAAAGTTAGAATCTGTAGGTTTGAGATAATTAAGTTTTTTTCAGACTCTAATTCATTATTTGTAATGATTATATCAAGCAATCTTATTACAAGAACTAATAGTTACAGTTTTCTGGATTCCAGCACCATATTCACTTTAAATATTATGAACAAATTGTCAGAAATTCTTGACCAACTTCTTTTACTCAATCAGTAAGCCTGGTTATTTTTAATGTATTTTATTTACAGGGTAATTTGTATTATATTTTCCAATAGATGTGTGATCATATTTTGGATTTAGGACCAATAAAATAAGCTAGATTTGGTAAAGTACAGGACAGTTAGAAATCTGAGATAAATCTTAACATGTATTTCTCTCCCAGAATTCTCATTGGATAATAATGCTTGCTTTTTGTTGTGCCAACAGGTTTTGACCATCAATTTTTCTGAAGCAAGCTTGCACCTACTTTTAGGGTGCTAACATCATGTGCCTAAAAGTAATACAACTCTGTATTATAAACATAGTATTTCTTCCTAATGCATTATTTTCTACTGAAGAATTTCTGGAAAATAGTTTGAAAATTTGAAAAAGTATGTTTATGTTAAAATAAAAATTTATCTATCATGGATTTTAATGCAAAGTTTGATGACTAAGAAAAAATAAAGACAAGAATTTAAAGAAATATTGCATTAGTAAGGGAAGCATCAGGCTAAGCCCCTAACTTCTAGGGTTTGAGTTCACTCCCTTTTCCCGTGAAGGGAATATCTGTAAAAATATCTACGATGAAGAGCTTTAGAGTTTTAATCAGATCCAGATGATTGATCCACACAAATGAAATCTTGTGCTCTTGTCAGGGCCCTAAAACTGTTCTAGACAGGGTAGATAGAAAAGTCATTGGCAGCATGATATTTTCCTGAAATCAACAAGTATTACCTCCAAGAGGTCATTGTACATCAAATATACTACAAATGTCAGGTACTAATAATCTGATACACTTAGTATATGTTGCTTGATTGAGTTTGAGCCTTATGTTAGACTGGATTCTTTAGGGGGACAATTATTAGATGGAGTAATTGGGAAGCACAGGAATGACAATGATTAAATGCATGAAAGAATACAAGGAACTTAACAGTATCCTTGTGACTTTTTTAATCTTTTGGCTTAGTTGTTATGTGTAGTCACGTGTTTTTCTGCTACACATGCTTTTCCTACATTTGACCAGGGAGAACAACTACTGGGCACTCACAGACCAAATCATTTAACTTAGCAACCACAGTGGAGAGGGAGAGTTTTTTCTTCTCATTCATTGCCTGTCTAGAGAAGGCATCTGGTTACTCTAAAACAATCATTTTTGCCACAGTAATGTAATGAGATATCTATATTCTTTCAGTTTAACCATGTGCCCACACTGATTACCAGGGATATGTTTTGTATCAGAACTACTAGCTGGAAGAGAGGGTAAGAGAGCAGACAAATCAGTTGCTACCACAATCAGGAAAATTCTGTAGACAATTATTACACTGCAGCTTTGTTTTGTATCTTTGTTTAAATCAGAAGAGTGGATTTGATTAACTCAGCAGAGTCTACAGCAACCAGAATTAATGCCCAGGATATTAATCTCTTATATCCCTGGCATACTCAGCTTTACTGTTTTACATGACAACAAATCTCTGTCCTCACTAAGCAGCACAATTCATTGTTGGATAACTTTTGCTCTTATAAAAGTCATAATGTAAGCCCAAATTTGCCTCTTGGTTCTTTGGTTCTAATTTTACTTTCTGAATGACCTGGGTCAAAGAGACTTTTTCTTCTCATATTAGCCCTCCAGCTTATTGGATACACTGTATCACTTTTAATTATTTTCCCTTCCACTTGTGTGGTCTTCTTTCCCATTCACTTGCCATTCTGATTTATCTCCTCTACACAATTTTCTAAGAAGACTGGTGTACATATGGCTAAGGTGGGGAATGGGAGGAGAAGAAAAGAAATGAAAAAGAAGAAAAGAGGAAGAAAGGGTAAGCATAGCTACCATAGTGACTGGTTTTCTAATGTGTAAGCTATGTGGGGCAAGTGGAGGAGAGATAAATTAGTGAGTTAGATTACTGCATTTGCCCATCGGAACATATCAAGTCTAGTAAAAATACTAAGCAAATTAAACAAAACACCAATCTTTCCTAATACAAAGAAACAAGACAGTATTTAAACAAACAGGATTAAACAGATATTGTATTGGAGAAGAAAGATTACCTGTAGTTCAAACATACCTCAAAGCCATTCCTAATTTCAAGGTTGCTGTTCATTTAAGTCAAATTGAAAGTCATTTCTTTTCAAGCATGTATTTATTTATTATTCATTTGTTTATTTTACTTTATAGCCATATTCATCTTGAAAATGGGCATACCCAGGCATTAGTGCTATAGTTAAGATGCTGACTGTCTAGTTCTCTTTGGTACAGGTCATAGAGCACTGTGCCTAGTTACCAAATATGGTAGATTAAGGCAAAAGTAACTTAGAAAGATTTCTAACTATTCTGTTATCATCCTTTCTGAAATTTTTTACACAGTAAACAATATTGTCTTCTCCCTAGAAAAATACGTATATACTCATATAAAGATCATAAATTCTAGATTTTGATAAAAGAAGAAAGGGAGGATATTGAAGACTGAAACTATCATATGAGCCAATGCCTGAAATTCAGAGTGTGCCAAATGCATTTAGAATACAGCATAGTGGTTAATAATTTCATTTAACTGTACAAAGGAATATAAAAAATAATCTTAGAGATGTAAATAGATAATATATTCTAGAGTACTTCAGTATCTTTGTCAAGAATATTGGACTCTATTTTGCAGGTAGTGGGAAACCACTGATATTTTCTCTGGGATGGGATAGTGTGGTGAATGGCACTATAACACATAATTTGGGAACTAGTTTATTGACAACTATGTGTAGGATCTATTCAATAAAGGAGCAAAGCAATTTGGAGATAGAAAAGATAAAAAGAACTACTTGTGCAAGACTGAGGCTAATTTTAAATGTGGTAAATCCACAGTGTCTTTCCTAATGTCAGAAAGAAACAAAGGATCAACAAACGAATGTTTCAATTTTTGTCTATATATTATATCGTGGAGATACATAACCTTGAACTCTAATTCCTACACAAAGAATTATTTAACGTTAATGAGTTTACACTTATATTTAGGCAAACTAATTAAAGCAATTTTAGAAATTAAAAGATCAATTCTAAAATTTTAAGTACATACATTTGGATTTTAGGGTTAAGTATGTGTGTGATATCAGAAATATTTTGATAAAAAGGTTTTAAACAGGGTTGCTCTTATGAAGAGAAGTGTTCTTACTTCCATCAGTGACCTTATAAACATGTAACTTAGCTATGCAATTAGAGTTATATATCTCCTCAAATGACAAGCTGCAGTTTAAAGTATATTTAAAAGGTATAGAGATGAGGAATTTTATTTGTTACTCTATGTCAGAGGTGAACGAACTATGGTCCACATACCAAATCTGCCCTATTGTCAATTTTAAAAATATAGTTTATAGTAACACAGATAACACTATTTATTTACCTGTTGTCTATGGCTGCTTAATTCTCCCACAGCAGAGTTGAGCAGCTGCGACGGAGACTGTATGGCCTGCAAAGCCAAAAACATTTATCATCTGGCTCTTTACATAAACGTTTGCCCGTACCTGCTTTGTATAATGTTCTGTACTGTTGAGCTATTCATACAGATGAGGTCTTTCTTGTCCAAAAAAGAAAAAAAAAAAAATCAGTAAAGAGAAAATAATGATGTTGATGAAGATCACGATTATTAATAAAAAGAAGAAAGTCAAATTATTAATATGAGTCTTATCCAGAAAACAACTTTTCAGTGAGCTGGAAGGATAATGATGATAATGAAAAGAAAGGTGTTTACAAAGAGTTCAGGATGCAAACATGGCCTTTCTACAATGGTAATCTCTGTGTACCCAACTCATGGTGAGATTAGGGGTCCAAAAACACTTGTCAAACAATTTCAGGCCTGGCAACCCAGTCCTACTGGGCTATGGAAAATTCCAACCATCTACATATTCAATAGAGATCTAGAACTCAGTCGGCAGGCCATTTAGATAAGATTTTATGAATAACATTAGATAAACACATAATATATCAAATCACACATCAAGCCAAAAGCAGTGGAGATAAGAATTGGGAAAAAGGGGAAAGGGGAATTGGGAAGAAGGAGGGGAGAGGAATTGGGAAGAAGAATGAGTATAGAATCATGAAAACAAGATGAATAAAGAAGCATATGAAATAGTAAAAAGTGTAACAGTGGTGTCTGATCTTTGCAGTAGATCTAAACAGTGGGAAAAGTGTCAAACATTTTTATCAGAAAGTCAACAAAACTTTGTATATTTTGATGATTGAATAAAATTACCCCAAATCACGTAACTAGTAAAAGGCAGGGTTGAAAATTAAACTTAGATCTCTGGGATACAAGATACTATATTTTAACCCATTACAATAAATGACTCCAAATCACTTCAAAATCATTTGATGCATCTTCCCATCTTTCTAATTCACAGACTTTGATTTCTTTTCCTTTGGCCACTCTCCTATTTCTCCAAACCGATCTGTTCTGACAAAATAGGCAA